>NC_053040.3:448017140-448620651 GCF_002575655.3 Aegilops tauschii subsp. strangulata
TTACCCGCTATCAACCCCAACAATTTTGACACATTTTGGTCTTTCAGAATTTGAGTTGTGGTTCCCGTGTCCTATTGTGTTTCGGCTATATAGGTACGGTTCGACATCAACATCACCACCGCTCATCTTCGTCAAGGACTCGTCATAGCCAACAATCGTCCTTGCTTACAAATGACTACCTCGACGATAACCTTGATGACATCTTTGTCTACTCATTGCCATTGCATCGATAACCTCATAGCCTTACTTTTGCGTCCCTTACCCATCGAGACTAGCCTTTGAGTATTGTCGGCAACGTTACTTGTGCATATTAGTGATCATACTTTCCATTGCATACATACCATATCACCATGGTGCATATCTTGGTATCATCTTTTGTGTCACAAAGTTGCCATCGCATACACAATTGCTATCTTGGTTCGTGAAGTTTTGCATGAGAAAAGAGCTCAAAAGAGAAAGAGCCAAACAAGATTTTAAGCAAAAGGGAAAGATAAGCAAAGAGCTTATAAACAAGAACCATAGCATCATACTACATTAAGATTGTCATACTCGATCATCTTGGATCATATCACCGGAATACCATACATATAGCATACTTGGGATAGAAGTCGTTGCATTTTTGCCTAGTAGGTTGTGCACAAGTTTCGTATCCGCCTATTGTGCAATTCTGCTAGCGTCTCTCTAGTGTTGTGCAATAAGAGCATTTTCGTGGATTCCACATTTTGGCTCATTCCTTGGTTGCACGACCCCACTTATCTATTTGCGTGTGTGTTTCCGTGTACCATATCTTGCTATTGGTCTACTTGTTGCATTTGCGAATTTGTGAATCTTTTCCAACATTATTGAGGCTCACTAACAATTGCATCAAATTTTGTGCCACCATCCTAACCGCTCCACCATAAGCTTTTACTTGTGTAGGTGTGAGAACCGACAAGAATTGGTACCAATTGTGCTATTTCCTTGTCCCACATTTGAGTGATCATTGATCCATCTTCAACATCGGTCAAGGTACATTTGGTATAAGTTCTTCTCTTTATCCCACTCACATATTTGCTTGGAATGATGGATAGGCCAAGTTTTTTCTACCAACCCACTCTTCATTGAACAAGACGACGACATGTCATCCTATGTCACCAAGAGCCACCTCTTCGGTGCACAAAGAGCTTTGCATCAAGAACAACAAGCAATGAGCGACCACATCGACAATCTCGCCACCGACTTGCGACTCTCTGAGCAATGAACAAGAGACTACTTCGACAACAAGCTCGACGCACACAAACAAGAGAACGATGCAAGAATGGACGAGATTCATGCCTTGTTGGTAAACCGCTCTTCTACCACTCCGTCCTACTCAAGACAGAGCCGCTCGAGTCGACACTCCGACGATATCCTCTCCGGCTCAAGTACACCGACATTGAACACTCTACATCGAGCCACGCGCCAAGACCGTCAAGCAACTCACAATCCTCTACACGACAATCATCGACAAGAGCAATTCGACGAGCAAGCACATCGTCATTGCCAAAACCAAGCGACTGTTGCACAAGCACAAGAAAGGCAACGTCAACATCACCAAGAGGAAGAGCGAGCGCGCCAACACCAAGACGAACAAGATGCCGAGGCTCAACATCTTCAACAACAACAACGTGAAGCGCAAGCACTTGAGGCGCAATGTGCCCTTCGAGAGTCAAGTCGAGCCGTCGCCAACCGCAACAGAGATACGCGCAATCAAGAAGAAGCACTTCGCGAAGAAATTCAAGAGCGAAACTACCAAGAAAGTGAAGGAAATATGCCCTAGAGGCAATAATAAAGTTATTATTTATTTCCTTATATCATGATAAATGTTTATTATTCAGGCTAGAATTGTATTAACCGGAAACATGATACATGTGTGAATACATAGACAAACAGAGTGTCACTAGTATGCCTCTACTTGACTAGCTCATTGATCAAAGATGGTTATGTTTCCTAACCATAGACATGGGTTGTCATTTGATTAACGGGATCACATCATTAGAGAATGATGTGATTGACTTGACCCATTCCGTTAGCTTAGCACTTGATCGTTTAGTATTCTGCTATTGCTTTCTTCATGACTTATACATGTTCCTATGACTATGAGATTATGCAACTCCCGTTTACCGGAGGAACACTTTGTGTGCTACCAAACGTGACAACGTAACTGGGTGATTATAAAGGTGCTCTACACGTGTCTCCAAAGTTACTTGTTGGGTTGGCGTATTTCGAGATTAGGATTTGTCACTCTGATTGTCAGAGAGTTATCTCTGGGCCCACTCGCTAATGCACATCACTATAAGCCTTGCAAGCATTGTAACTAGTGAGTTAGTTACGGGATGATGTATTACGGAATGAGTAAAGAGACTTGCCGGTAACGAGATTGAACTAGGTATTGAGATACCGACGATCGAATCTCGGGCAAGTAACATACCGATGACAAAGGAAACAACGTATGTTGTTATGCGGTTTGACCGATAAAGATCTTCGTAGAATATGTAGGAGCCAATATGAGCATCCAGGTTTCGCTATTGGTTATTGACCGGAGACGTGTCTCGGTCATGTCTACATAGTTCTCGAACCCGTAGGGTCCGCACGCTTAAAGTTAGATGACGATTTGTATTATGAGTTTATGTGTTTTGATGTACCGAAGGCAGTTCGGAGTCCCGGATGAGATCAGGGACATGACAAGGAGTCTCGAAATGGTCGAGACGTAAAGATCGATATATTGGACGACTATATTCGGACATCGGAAAGGTTCCGAGTGATTCGGGTATTTTCCGGAGTACCGGAGAGTTACGGGAATTCGCCGGGGAGTATATGGGCCTCATTGGGCTTTAGGGGAAAGAGAGAGGGGAGGCTGCGCGCCCCACCAAGGGTTAGTCCGAATTGGACTAGGGGGAGGGGCGGCGCCCCCTCCTTCCTTCTCTTCTCTTTTCCCTTTCCTTCTCTCCAACTCCTACTACTTGGAAGGGCTCCTAGTTCTACTAGGAAAAGGGGAATCCTACTCCCGGTGGGAGTAGGACTCCCCTAGGGCGCGCCATAGAGAGGGCCGACCCTCCCCCTCCTCCACTCCTTTATATACGGGGGAAGGGGGCACCCCATAGACACAACAATTGATCTCTTGATCTCTTAGCCGTGTGCGGTGCCCCCCTCCACCATATTCCACCTCGGTCATATCGTAGCGGTGCTTAGGCGAAGCCCTGCGTCGGTAGCAACATCATCACCGTTATCACGCCGTCGTGCTGACGAACTCTCCCGTGAAGCTCTTCTGGATCGGAGTTCGCGGGACGTCATCGAGCTGAACGTGTGCTGAACTCGGAGGTGCCGTGCGTTCGGTACTTGGATCGGTCGGATCATGAAGACGTACGACTACATCAACCGCGTTGTCATAACACTTCCGCTTTCGGTCTACGAGGGTACGTGGACAACACTCTCCCCTCTCATTGCTATGCATCACCATGATCCTGTGTGTGCGTAGGAATTTTTTTGAAATTACTACGTTCCCCAACAGTGGCATCCGAGCCAGGTTTTATGCGTAGATGTTATATGCACGAGTAGAACACAAGTGAGTTGTGGGCCATACAAGTCATACTGCTTACCAGCATGTCATACTTTGGTTCGGCGGTATTGTTGGATGAAGCGGCCCGGACCGACATTACATGTACGCTTACGCGAGACTGGTTCTACCGACGTGCTTTGCACATAGGTGGCTGGCGGGTGTCAGTTTCTCCAACTTTAGTTGAACCGAATGTGGCTACGCCCGGTCCTTGAGAAGGTTAAAACAGCACCAACTTGACGAACTATCGTTGTGGTTTTGATGCGTAGGTAAGAATGGTTCTTGCTCAGCCCGTAGCAGCCATGTAAAACTTGCAACAACAAAGTAGAGGACGTCTAACTTGTTTTTGCAGGGCATGTTGTGATGTGATATGGTCAAGACATGATGCTATATTTTATTGTATGAGATGATCATGTTTTGTAACCGAGTTATCGGCAACTGGCAGGAGCCATATGGTTGTCGCTTTATTGTATGCAATGCAATCGCCCTGTAATTGCTTTACTTTATCACTAAGCGGTAGCGATAGTCGTAGAAGCAATAGTTGGCGAGACGACAAAGATGCTATGATGAAGATCAAGGTGTCGCGCCGGTGACGATGGTGATCATGACGGTGCTTCGGAGATGGAGACCACAAGCACAAGATGATGATGGCCATATCATATCACTTTTATTGATTGCATGTGATGTTTATCTTTTATGCATCTTATTTTGCTTAGATCGACGGTAGCATTATAAGATGATCTCTCACTAAATTTCAAGGTATAAGTGTTCTCCCTGAGTATGCACCGTTGCGAAAGTTCTTCGTGCTGAGACACCACATGATGATCGGGTGTGATAGGCTCTACGTTCAAATACAACGGGTGCAAAACAGTTGCACACACGGAATACTCAGGTTAAACTTGGTGAGCCTAGCATATGCAGATATGGCCTCGGAACACTAAGATCGAAAGATCAAGCGTGAATCATATAGTAGATATGATCAACATAGTGATGTTCACCATTGATACTACTCCATCTCACGTGATGATCGGACATGGTTTAGTTGATATGGATCACGTGATCACTTAGAGGATTAGAGGGATGTCTATCTAAGTGGGAGTTCTTAAGTAATATGATTAATTGAACTTAAATTTATCATGAACTTAGTACCTGATAGTATTTTGCTTGTCTATGTTGCTGTAGATAGATGGCTCGTGCTGTTGTTCCGTTGAATTTTAATGCGTTCCTTGAGAAAGCAAAGTTGAAAGTTGTTAGTAGCAATAATGCGGATTAGATCCGTGATCTGAAGATTATCCTCATTGCTGCACAGAAGAATTATGTCCTTAATGCACCGCTATGTGACGGACCTATTGCAGGAGCATATGCAGACGTTATGAACGTTTGGCAAAGCTCGGTATGATGACTACTTGATAGTTTAGTGCACCATGCTTTACGGCTTAGAACCGGGACTTCGAAAATGTTTTGAAACGTCACAGAGCATATGAGATGTTCCAAGAGATGAAATTAGTATTTCAGACTCATGCCCGTGTCAAGAGGTATGAGACCTCTGACAAGTACTTTGCCTAAAAGATGGAGGAGAATTGCTCAACTAGTGAGCATGTGCTCAGAATGTCTGGGTACTACAATCACTTGAATCAAGTGGGAGTTAATCTTCCAGATAAGATAGTGATTGACAGAGTTCTCTAGTCACCATCACCAAGTTACTAGAACTTCATGATGAATTATAATATGCAAGGGATAACGAAAACAATTCCCAAGCTCTTCGTGATAATGAAATCAGCGAAGGTAGAAATCAAGAAAGAGCATCAAGTGTTGATGGTTGAAAAAGACCACTAGTTTCAAGAAAAGGGCAAAGGGAAGAAGGGGAACTTTAAGAAGAATGGCAAGCAAGTTGCTGCTCAAGTGAAGAAGCCCAAGTCTGGACCTAAGCCTGAAACTGAGTACTTGTACTGCAAAGGGACTGGTCACTGGAAGCGGAACTGCCCCAAGTATTTGGCGGATAAGAAGGATGGCAAAGTGAACAAAAGTATATTTGATATACATGTTATTGATGTGTATTTTACTAGTGTTTATAGCAACCCCTCGGTATTTGATACTGGTTCAGTTGCTAAGAGTAGTAACTCGAAACGGGAGTTGCAGAATGAACGGAAACTAGTTAAGGGCGAGGTGACGATGTGTGTTGGAAGTAGTTCCAAGATTGATATGATCATCATCACACACTCCCTATACTTTCGGGATTAGTTTTGAACCTAAATAAGTGTTATTTGGTGTTTGCGTTGAGCATGAATATGATTTGATCATGTTTATTGCAATACGGTTATTCAAGTTAGAGAATAATTGTTGTTCTGTTTACATGAATAAAACCTTCTATGGTCATACACCCAATGAAAATGGTTTGTTGGATCTCGATCGTAGTGATACACATATTCATAATATTGAAGCCAAAGATGCAAAGTTAATAATGATAGTGCAACTTATTTGTGGCACTGCCGTTTTGTTCATATCGGTGTAAAGCGCATGAAGAAACTCCATGCTGATGGCCTTTTGGAATCACTTGATTATGAATCACTTGATGCTTGCGAACCATGCCTCATGGGCAAGATGACTAAAACTCTGTTCTCCGGAACAATGGAGCGAGCAACAAATTTGTTGGAAATCATACATACTGATGTATGTGGTCCAATGAATGTTGAGGCTCGCGGCGGGTATCGTTATTTTCCTGCCTTCACAGATGATTTGAGCAGATATGGGTATATCTACTTGATGAAACACAAGTCTGAAACAGTTAAAAAGTTCAAAGAATTTCAGAGTGAAGTGGAGAATCATCGTAACAAGAAAATAAAGTTTCTACGATCTGATCGCAGAGACGAATATTTGAGTTACGAGTTTGGCCTTCAATTAAAACAATGTGGAATAGTTTCACAAACTCATGCCACCTGGAACACCACAACATAATGGTGTGTCCGAACGTCATAACCGTACTTTATTGGATATAGTGCGATCTATGATGTCTCTTACCGATTTACCGCTATCGTTTTGGGGTTATGCATTAGAGACAGCTGCATTCACGTTAAATAGGGCACCATCTAAATCCGTTGAGATGACACAGTATGAATTGTGGTTTGGCAAAGTTGTCGTTTCTTAAAGTTTCGGGTTGTGATGCTTATATGAAAAAGTTTTCATCCTGATAAGCTCGAACCTAAATCGGAGAAGTGCGTATTCATAGGATACCCAAAAAGGAAATTGTTGAGTACACCTTCTATCACAGATCCGAAGGCAAAATCTTTGTTGCTAAAATGGATCCTTTCTAGAGAAGGAGTTTCTCTCGAAAGAAGTGAGTGGGAGGAAAGTAGAACTTGATGAGGTAATTGTACCTTCTCCCTTATTGGAAAGTAGTTCATCACAGAAATCTATTCCTATGACTCCTACACCAATTTGTGAGGAAGCTAATGATGATGATCATGTAACTTCAGATCAAGTCACTATCGAACCTCGTAGGTCAACCAGAGTGAGATCCGCACCAGAGTGGTACGGTAATCCTGTTCTGGAGGTCATGTTACTTGACCATGACAAACCTACGAACTATGAGGAAGCGATGATGAGCCCAGATTCCGCAAAATGGCTTGAGGCCATGAAATCTGAGATGGGATCCATGTATAAGAACAAAGTGCGGACTTTGGTTGACTTGCCCGATGATCGGCAAGCCATCGAGAATAAATGGATCTTCAAGAAGAAGACAGACGCCGACGGTAATGTTACTGTCTACAAAGCTCGACTTGTTGCGAAAGGTTTTTGACAAGTTCAAGGAGTTGACTACGATGAGACCTTCTCACCCGTAGCGATGCTTAAGTCTGTCCGAATCATGTTAGCAATTGCCGCATTTTATGATTATGAAATTTGGCAAATGGATGTAAAGACTGCATTCCTGAATGGATTTCTGGAAGAAGAGTTGTATATGATGCAACCTGAAGGTTTTATCGATCCAAAGGGCGCTAACAAAGTGTGTAAGCTCCAGCGATCCATTTATGGACTGGTGCAAGCATCTCGGAGTTGGAATAAACGTTGTGATAGTGTGATCAAAGCATACGGTTTTATACAGTCTTTTGGAGAAGCCTGTATTTACAAGAAAGTGAGTGGGAGCTCTGTAGCATTTCTGATATTATATGTGGATGACATATTGTTGATTGGAAATGATATAGAATTTCTGGATAGCATAAAGGGATATTTGAACAAGAGTTTTTAAATGAAGGACCTCGGTGAAGCTGCTTATATATTGGGCATTAAGATCTATAGAGATAGACCAAGATGCTTAATTGGACTTTCACAAAGTACATACCTTGACAAAGTTTTGAAGAAGTTCAAAATGGATCAAGCAAAGAAAGGGTTCTTGCCTGTGTTACAAGGTGCGAAGTTGAGTAAGACTCAATGCCCGACCACTGCAGAAGATAGAGAGAAGATGAAAGATGTTCCCTATGCTTCAGCCATAGGCTCTATCATGTATGCAATGCTGTGTACCAGACCTGATGTGTGCCTTGCTATTAGTTTAGCAGGGGGTATCAAAGTAATCCAGGAGTGGATCACTGGACAGCGGTCAAGAACATCCTGAAATACCTGAAAAGGACTAAGGATATGTTTCTCGTTTATGGAGGTGACAAAGAGCTCATCGTAAATGGTTACATTGATGCAAGCTTTGACACTGATCCGGACAATTCTAAATCGCAAACCGGATACGTGTTTATATTGAACGGTGGAGCTGACAGTTGGAGCAGTTCTAAACAAAGCGTCGTGGCGGGATCTACGTGTGAAGCGGAGTACATAGCTGCTTCGGAAGCAGCGAATGAAGGAGTCTGGATGAAGGAGTTCATATCCGATCTAGGTGTCAAACCTAGTGCATCGGGTCCAATGAAAATCTTTTGTGACAATACTGGTGCAATTGCCTTAGCAAAGGAATCTAGATTTCACAAGAGAACCAAGCACATCAAGAGACGCTTCAACTCCATCCGGGATCAAGTCCAGGTGGGAGACATAGAGATTTGCAAGATACATACGGATCTGAATGTTGCAGACCCGTTGACTAAGCCTCTTCCACGAGCAAAACATGATCAACACCAAGGCTCCATGGGTGTTAGAATCATTACTGTGTAAACTAGATTACTGACTCTAGTAAACCCTTTGAGTGTTGGTCACATAGCGATGTGAACCATGGGTGTTAATCACATGGTGATATGAACTATTGTTAAATCACATGGCGATGTGAGCTAGATTATTGACTCTAGTGCAAGTGGGAGACTGAAGGAAATATGCCCTAGAGGCAATAATAAAGTTATTATTTATTTCCTTATATCATGATAAATGTTTATTATTCATGCTAGAATTGTATTAACCGGAAACATGATACATGTGTGAATACATAGACAAACAGAGTGTCACTAGTATGCCTCTACTTGACTAGCTCGTTAATCAAAGATGGTTATGTTTCCTAGCCATAGACATAAGTTGTCATTTGATTAACGAGATCACCTCATTAGGAGAATGACGTGATTGACTTGACCCATTCCGTTAGCTTAGCACTCGATCGTTTAGTATGTTGCTATTGCTTTCTTCATGACTTATACATGTTCCTATGACTATGAGATTATGCAACTCCCGTTTACCGGAGGAACACTTTGTGTGCTACCAAACGTCACAATGTAAATGGGTGATTATAAAGGTACTCTACAGGTGTCTCCAAAGGTACTTGTTAGGTTGGCGTATTTCGAGATTAGGATTTGTCACTCCGATTGTCGGAGAGGTATCTCTGGGCCCACTCGGTAATGCACATCACTATAAGCCTTGCAAGCATTGTGACTAATGAGTTAGTTGCGGGATGATGTGTTACGGAACGAGTAAAGAGACTTGCCGATAACGAGATTGAACTAGGTATCGAGATACCGACGATCAAATCTCAGGCAAGTAACATACCGGTGACAAAGGGTTATGTTTCCTAACCATAGACAAGTAACATACAAGTAACATACAAGACGATCAAATCGAGATACCGACGATCAAATCTCAGGCAAGTAACATACAAGTAACATACCTCGTTGATCAAAGATGGTTATGTTTCCTAACCATAGACATGGGTTGTCATTTGATTAACGGGATCACATCATTAGAGAATGATGTGATTGACTTGACCCATTCCGTTAGCTTAGCACTTGATCGTTTAGTATTCTGCTATTGCTTTCTTCATGACTTATACATGTTCCTATGACTATGAGATTATGCAACTCCCGTTTACCGGAGGAACACTTTGTGTGCTACCAAACGTGACAACGTAACTGGGTGATTATAAAGGTGCTCTACACGTGTCTCCAAAGGTACTTGTTGGGTTGGCGTATTTCGAAATTAGGATTTGTCACTCTGATTGTCAGAGAGGTATCTCTGGGCCCACTCGGTAATGCACATCACTATAAGCCTTGCAAGCATTGTAACTAATGAGTTAGTTACGGGATGATGTATTACGGAACGAGTAAAGAGACTTGCCGGTAACGAGATTGAACTAGGTATTGAGATACCGACGATCGAATCTCGGGCAAGTAACATACCGATGACAAAGGAAACAACGTATGTTGTTATGCGGTTTGACCGATAAAGATCTTCGTAGAATATGTAGGAGCCAATATGACCATCCAGGTTCCGCTATTGGTTATTGACCGGAGACGTGTCTCGGTCATGTCTACATAGTTCTCGAACCCGTAGGGTCCGCACGCTTAAAGTTAGATGACGATTTGTATTATGAGTTTATGTGTTTTGATGTACCGAAGGTAGTTCGGAGTCCCGGATGAGATCAGGGACATGACGAGGAGTCTCGAAATGGTCGAGACGTAAAGATCGATATATAGGACGACTATATTCGGACATCGGAAAGGTTCCGAGTGATTCGGGTATTTTCCGGAGTACCGGAGAGTTACGGGAATTCGCCGGGGAGTATATGGGCCTTATTGGGCTTTAGGGGAAAGAGAGAGGGGAGGCTGCGCGCCCCCCAAGGCTTAGTCCGAATTGGACTAGGGGGGGGGGGCGGCGCCCCCTCCTTCCTTCTCTTCTCTTTTCCCTTTCCTTCTCTCCTACTCCTACTACATGGAAGGGCTCCTAGTTCTACTAGGAAAAGGGGAATCCTACTCCCGGTGGGAGTAGGACTCCCCTAGGGCGCGCCATAGAGAGGGCCGGCCCTCCCCCTCCTCCACTCCTTTATATACGGGGGAAGGGGGCACCCCGTAGACACAACAATTGATCTCTTGATCTCTTAGCCGTGTGCGGTGCCCCCCTCCACCATATTCCACCTCGGTCATATCGTAGCGGTGCTTAGGCGAAGCCCTGCGTCGGTAGCAACGTCATCACCGTCATCATGCCATCGTGCTTATGGAACTCTCCCGTGAAGCTCTACTGGATCGGAGTTCGCGGGACGTCATCGAGCTGAACGTGTGCTGAACTCGGAGGTGCCGTGTGTTCGGTACTTGGATCGGTCGGATCGTGAAGACGTACGACTACATCAACCGCGTTGTCATAACGCTTCCGCTTTCGGTCTACGAGGGTACGTGGACAACACTCTCCCCTCTCGTTGCTATGCATCACCATGATCCTGTGTGTGCGTAGGATTTTTTTTGAAATTACTACGTTCCCCAACAGAAAGAGTGCATCGTCAAGTTCCTGAAGCTCCTCCACAACCTCAAGTTCACCAAGAGCATGATGACTATGGCAATCCTCCATGCCAAGAGCAATATGAGGTTGACAATCATCCACGTCAAGGGTGTCATCATCACCCTCGACCCCAACACAATGAAGAGCAACGCTACGGCAAACTCAAGTTCACCATGCCCAAGTTCAACGGAAGCAATGATCCCAAAGAGTACCTTTCATGGGCATTGAAGGTCGAGAAGGTCTTTCGTTTGCACAACTATGATGAAGAGGAGAAGATCGCTATGGCATCCCTTGAGTTCCAAGACTATGTGCTCATATGGTGGGAACAAGTCCTTGAGCGCCGAGAAGCAAGAGGTGAACCACCAATCACCACATGGGATCAAATGAAGGATGTCATGCGAGCACGCTTTGTGCCAACATACTACAACCACGACCTCTTCAAGAAACTCCAACTCCTCAAGCAAGGAACAAAGAGCATTGAAGAATACTACAAGGAAATGGAGATTGCCATGATAAGAGCCAATGTCACGGAAGATGATGAGCAAACTATGGCCCGTTTCTTGAATGGCCTCAATTATCCCATCAAGAAGATTGTCGACTTCCAACCCTACTCCAACCTCATTGAGCTAGTGCATCAAGCTACCAAAGCGGAACGCCAAGTGCAAGATGACTTCAAGTATGCCAAGTACTCTTCCAAGAGCTACGACTTCTCCAACAACCAAGCTTCTATGACTCCAACACCTTCTACCTCAACCAAGCCATCTACAAGCAACGACGACAAGTCGAGTTACAAGAAAACTTCGACAACCTCAAGTCGTCCTCCTACTACAAGCAGCTTCAAGCCGAGAGCTTCATCATCTACTCCAACCGATGAGACCGTCAAGATAAGTTCCATCAAGTGTTTCACATGCGGTGGACGAGTCCACAAGTCCTTTGAGTGTACCAACAAGCGCACCATGATCCTCAACGACGACGGAACCTATGACTCCATGAGTGAAGAGGAGATGGAAGCCCTTGAGCAAGTGGCCATGCACCGGCGCGGGAACGAAGACGAAGATGATCAAGTCTTTTGTGACGAAGATTCGAGCCCCGCTCTCGTCGTGTCCAAGGTTTTGACTCTTAAACATCAACAAGATGAAAACCAAAGATGTCATATCTTCCACACCAGGGCCGGCATCAATGGAAGGTCCGTCAAGGTCATCATCGATGGAGGTAGTTGCCATAACTTGGCAAGTGAAGAACTATGCTCCAAGCTCCAATTGGTCAAGATGAAGCACCCGCACCCCTACAAGGTTAAATGGCTAAGCGATTCCGGCACTATCCAAGTCGAGCATACGGTGAAAGTTTCTTTCAAGATAGGAGCATATGAAGACACTTTGGAGTGTCATGTTGTCCCGATGTCTGTTTGCCACCTCCTTCTTGGTTGACCATGGCAATTTGACCGAGGCGTCATCCACAACGGGCGTACCAATCACTATAGCTTCAAGATGAAAGGAAAGGAGTACGTGCTACGACCTATGTCTCCATGTCAAGTAATCACCGAGAAGCAAGCCAGCCATCGTGGAGAGAATAGTGAGAGAGCGAACCACCACAAAGAGAGTGAGCGCCACAAGCCAAAATCGAGTGCCTACACGATGAGCGACAATAAAAACTTAGTCCTATTTGCTACCAAAAGTGAGATGAGAGAAGTGTGTGAGAACCCATCAAGTGTTATGCACTATGTCCTTTTGTGCAAGGACGAGGCAACAAAAACTAACATCTCTCACAATCTACCTTTAGTGTTGTCTTCTCTTTTGCAGGAATTCCAAGATGTTTTCCTCGACGAGCTACCTCCGGGACTACCACCTCTACGAGGCATCGAGCACCGCATCGACCTCATACCCAGAGCACCTCTACCTAACAAGGTTCCATACAACGGTCATGTACGTGAAAGCTTGACCTTGTGCCATCCCGGCAATCCTTGTTCCCAAGATGGATGGTACATTTCGCATGTGTTCCGATTGTCGTCCTATCAATGCTATTACCGTGCGTTATCGTTACCCTATTCCATGCTTAGATGATATGCTAGATGAGCTTAGCGGAGCCACCATCTTCTCTAAGATTGATCTTAAGAGTGGCTACTATCAAATACGAATCCAAGAAGGTGATGAATGGAAAACCGCATTTAAGACCAAATTTGGCTTATATGAATGGCTAGTTATGCCAATGGGTTTATCCGAAGCACCCGGTACTTTCATGCGAGTCATGCATTTTGTTCTGCGACCTTATATTGGTGTATTTGTTGTGGTCTATTTTGATGATATTCTTGTCTTTAGCAAATCTCTCAATGATCATGTCACCCATCTTAGAACCGTGTTGCAAACCCTTAGGAAAGAGCGCCTTTATGCTAACATGGACAAATGCCTTTTTGGCATTGATAAGCTTGTTTTCTTGGGTTTCGTTGTGTCTTCTAAGGGTGTTCATGTAGATGAATCTAAGATCAATGCTATTAAAACTTGGTCCCAACCAACCAAATTGCAACAAGTGCGTAGTTTTCTTGGTTTAGCCGGTTTCTATCATAGATTTGTTAAGGATTTTAGCACCATTGCTTCACCTTTGCATGCTTTGAGTAAGAAGAATGCGCCATTTGTTTGGGGACCATCCCAAGATATCGCATTTAATGAACTTAAGAATTTTCTTACTCATGCTCCCGTGCTTGCATTACCCAACTTTGACAAACCTTTTGAAATTCATTAGTGGTAATGCCATAGGAGGTGTGTTAATGCAAGAAAAGCACCCCATAGCATACTTTAGTGAGAAACTTTCCGGAGCGCAAGTCAATTATCCCATCTATGACAAAGAGCTCTATGCTTTAGTGCGAGTTTTGCGCGAATGGGAACATTATCTTTGCACTCATGAATTTATCATTCATACCGATCATGAAACGCTTAAGTATCTTAAGGGTCAAACTAAGTTGAACAAGCGTCATGCTAAGTGGAGTGAATTCATTGAGTCATTTCCTTATGTCATCAAGTACATCAAAGGTAAGGAAAATGTTGTGGCGGATGCTCTTTCCCGCATATGCATGCTTGTCACTAAACTTGAATTGAATGTCATTAGCTTGGAGCACCTAAAAGACTATATGCGCATGATCATACTTTTGCTATTCCTTATGCCAAATGTTTGACGCATACATCTTGGGAACGCTATTACCTCAAGAATAATTATCTTATGAGAGCTATCAAACTACGTATCCCCGAGTCTTCTCTTTGTTTATTACTTTTGCAAGAGGCTCATGGAGGAGGACTAATGGGACACTTTGGACACGACAAGACATTCGCCACACTCTCCAAGAACTACTTTTGGCCCAAGATGTTCCGCGACGTCTCACGCTTCACCAACCGATGCTCTACATGTCGCAAAGCTAAGTCAAAAGCTCAATCCCATAGTCTTTACATGCCCCTTCCAATTCCATATCACCCATGGGAAGATATTAGCATGGATTTTGTGCTTGGTTTACCTAGAACTAGAAATGGCAAAGATTCCATGTTTGTTATTGTGGACCGATTCTCTAAGATGGCTCATTTCATACCATGCAACAAGATAGACGATGCTTCACATATTGCAAATCTTTTTTGTAGGGAAATCTTGCGCCTCCATGGAGTCCCAAAGACGATTGTCTCGGACCACGACATCAAGTTCTTAAGTTACTTTTGGAAGACTCTATGCGCCAAGCTCGGAATCAAGCTCTTGTTCTCTTCGGCATACCATCCTCAAAACCGATGGCCAAACGGAGGTGATGAACCATATGCTATCCACTCTACTACGCGTGTTGATCAAGAGGAACATCACGGAGTGGGAGGAGTGTCTACCCATCGCCGAGTACGCCTACAACCGAGCAAGACATTCAACTATCGGTAAGTCCCCCTTCGAGGTCGTCTACGGTTTCAACCCGTTGTCCCCATTGGACATTCTCCCTTTACCGCTACAAGAGCGCATCAACATGGACGCGAGTGCACGAGTGACCTACCTCAAGAACATGCATGAAGATACAAGGCACACCATCGAGCGCCAAGTACAACGACTCGCGACCACGCTCAACATCAACAAGCAACCCATGATATTCGACGTTGGAGATCTTGTTTGGCTACACCTTTGCAAGGAACGCTTCCCCAACGAACGCAAGTCCAAGCTTCTACCTCGAGCCGACGGACCATTCAAGGTGCTAGCACGCTACAACAACAATGCATACAAGATCGATCTCCCACGTGACAAGTACAGCGTGAGCGACGTCTTCAACATCAAGGATCTCTCTCCCTACCATGGTGATGAGGCTTTCGATCCGAGGTCGGATCTTTCCCAAGGGGGGGAGATGATGCGGAGCATCCTATGGTCATTCCCATGGACATAACTTTGTCTCCCACAACACCACTTGGACCAATGACAAGAGCCCGTGCGAGAGCTATCGAAAACGAGGTTAACTGTCTCCTTGTTGAACTCCCGTTTGACCCACTTGAGACACGGCTACTACCTCAAACGGAGATGCTTTGTGTGCTTAGGTACCAAGGAAGCAACCAAGGAGAAGTTACGGTGCAAGATGGACATCGAGAGCATGAAGACAGTCTGCCCAGCCCAGAAGGACCGGTACAACCGCCCATGCACCGCCCAACAACCGCCCGACCTGTACAACCGCTCGACTACCGCCCAACTACCGGTTCAGCTTCTGTAATCAAGCGGTGCAAGGCCGGTACTGCACCGGTTTATCCCCGTAACAGCCAGAAGACCGGTACAACTGTTCCAAACACCGGTACAACCGCTACCCCCTTCCGAGAACACCTCCAGGAACTAGCACCTGAGCTCCCAGCGATACAACCGCCCCCATGACCGGTACAACCGCCCTGCCTGCACGCAGTGAAAGGGGTTTCACCCCATGTATCTTCCACTTACCCCTTGGACTATATATACTTGTCCCCTGGCTCCATAATAGGGTTAGCATTGGTTTAGCTCATATTTGAGATAGAGCTTTGCTCATCCACTTGGTTACTTCTCCATCAGAGTTCACGACCTCTTCGGAGAAGATCCCCCAAGCGGATTCAAGACTCCATCACGGGAAGACCCTTCAAGACCTCCTCACGGAGAAGACCTTTTGTATCGTCCTTTGTTGACTCTTTGTGTTTCGAGGATCTAGCATATGTGTGACCGGATCTTGTTGGTTGAGTGATTTCTCTCCTGTATCCCCTCATGGTCCCCTCATTTTTCCCCTCGTGTTCGTCGTAGCATTCCCTCCAATCGTGAAAGATCAGGCACCTAGGGTTCTACCCTACATCAGGAAGCCATCTAGCTACTAACTACGGACCCGAAGGTCTACAAACAACTACTCACGTATCATCGGAGAGGCACCAATGGAAGTGGTGAACCCCTCCATGACGGTGTCTAGATTGGATCTGGTGGTTCTGGACTTTGCGACAGCTGGAATTGATTTTCGTTGACTCCCCTAGGGTTTCTGGAATATTGGGGTATTCATAGAGCAAAGAGGCGGTTCAGGGGGCACCCAAGGTGGGCACAACCCACCAGGGCGCGCCTGGGCCTCCTGGCGCACCCTGGTGGGTGCTACTCCCCTCGGGCCACCCCAGGTGCTTCCTTGGCCCACTAGATGTCTTCTGGACCAAAAAATCCTCCAGGAGTTTCGTTTCGTTTGGACTCCGTTTGATATTGATTTCCTGCGATGTAGAAAACATGCAGAAAACAGCAACTGGCACTGGGCACTATGTCAATAGGTTAGTACCAAAAAATGATATAAAATGACTATAAAATGATTGTAAAACATCCAAGAATGATAATATAACATCATGGAACAATAAAAAATTATAGATACGTTGGAGACGTATCAGCATCCCCAAGCTTAATTCCTGCTCGTCCTCGAGTAGGTAAATGATAAAAACATAATTTTTGATGTGGAATGCTGCCTAACATGTTCATCACATTTCTTTTCTTTATAGCATGGACATATGGACTTTTATATGATTCAAAGCAATAGTCTAGTTTTGACATGAAGACTTTAATACTCAAGCATACCAACAAGCAACCATGTCTTTCAAAATATCAACACTAAAGCAAGTTATCCCTTGCCCATCATGCTCAATCATTGATCCATTCATGAAACACACTCGAATATTAGCTACACCCAATGCTTAAATACGATCATAGTGCCCCTTAGTTGGTGCTTTATAAGAGAAGATGGAGACTCAAGTTCAAAATAAAAATTGTGTAAGTAAAAGAAAGGCCCTTCGCGGAGGGAAGTAGTGATTTGTAGAGGTGCCAGAGCTCAAAGCTTAAATTGAGAGATAAAAATTATTTTTGAGAGGCATACTTTTCCCACCAACGAAAATGACTTGGAGCATCCCAACACTTTCCATGCTAGATACATCATAGGCGGTTCCCAAACAGCAAATAAAGTTTATTCCTTTCTCCACCATTACTTTCACTTTCCATGGCTAACCGTATCCACGGGTGCCCTCCATACCAACACTTTCCAAGGAATTTATTATTTGACAACATAAAGGAAATTCATTTTTCATTTTGGGACGGGGAATCCCTAGCACCTTTGCCATACTCTCGTGCAATGACAAGTGAATAAACACTCATCGTGAGAATAACACATCTAGCATGGAAAATATTGGCTACCCTTTACCGCCTCGCGAGTGGTAGAGCACACAAAAGAGAAATTTATTTTGAAAATTAGAGATGGCACATGCAAATTTGCTTAGAACGGCATGGAAATACCGCATATAGGTAGGTATAGTGGACTCATATGGCAAAACTGGTTTAAAGGGTTTTGGATGCACAAGTAGTGATCATACTTAGTGCAAAATGAAGGCTAGCAAAAAGATTGAGAAGCGACCAACCAAAAAGCAAAAAATATCGTACCCAAGCATTAAGCATAAGTAACACCGAATAATGCATCATAAGTAGGATATAAATTTCATTGCATAACTATTGACTTTTGTGCTTACATAGGGAATCACAAACATTAACATCAATATTCTTACTAAAGAACAATTATTCATCAACATGACTCACATATCATATCGTCATATCTCAAAACCATTACTAAGAATCAAGTTTATTTTGTCCAATGATCTTCATGAAAGTTTTTAATATATCCTCCTTGGATATCTATCACTTTGGGACTATTTTCATATGTTGCTTTTGATAAGCTCAAACAAATATAAGTGAAGAACATGAGCATAATTGTCTTCTTTCTCTCTAAATAATCTAAGTGAAGCAAGGGAGATTTTCTTAAAAATTTAATAACTCCCAAAAAAATCTAAGTGAAGCATGAGAGCATTTCTTCAAAATTAACAAAGCACACCGTGCTCAAAAAGATATAGGTGAAGTACTAGAGCAAATCCATGGCTCTAAAAGTTTAAGTGAAGCATAGGAGCAAGCATAGCATAATTTTTGGCTCTCTCAAAAAGGTGTGTCCAGCAAGGATTCAACACTTAAAACACAAAGCAAAACAAGCAAAGACTCATATCATACAAGACGCTCCAAGCAAAACTCATATTATGTGACGAATAAAAATATAGTTTCAAGTAAAATACCGATGGTTGTTAGAAGAAAGCGGGGATGCCACTCGAGGGCATCCCCAAGCTTAGTTGCTTTCTACTTCTTTGAATATTATCTTGGAGTGCATCGGGCATCCCCAAGCTTAGCCTTTTTTATCCTTATTCCTTCATCCATCGTAAGATAACCCAAAACTTGAAAACTTCAATCACACAAAACTCAAACAAAACCTTCGTCAGATCCGTTAGTATAAGAAATCAAACCACTACTATAAGTACTGTAGCAAACCTATTCTTATTTTGTTTTTGTATTATATCTACTGTATTCCAACTTTTCTATGGCAAAAACTCATCAAAGAAAGCCATAGAATCATCAAAACACGCACACAACGCAAAGAAAACAGAATCTTTCAAAAACAGAACACTCTGCAGAAATCTGAATATTTAGAATACTTCTCTAACTCCAAAAATTCTGAAATAAATTGGTGGACGTGAGGAATTTTTCTATTAATCTTCTGCAAAAAGAATCAACTCAAAATCACTCTTCTAATAAAAATGAAAAATAATCTCGTGAGCGCAAAAGTTTCTATTTTTCAGCAAGATCAAATAAACTTTCACCCAAATCTTCCCAAAGGCCTTGCTTGGCACAAACACTAATTAAAACACAAGAAACACAATCATAACAGTAGCATAATTGTGCTAACACTCAATAACAGGAAGCAAAAAGCAAAATAAATAAATTTTATTCATTGGGTTGCCTCCCAACAAGCGCTATCGTCTTACGCCCCTAGCTAGGCATAACACGTATGATCTAAGTGTTGTCATCTTTGGTTCTAGATCCATAAGATGACCTCATGATTCTTGTTCTAGGGAAGTGTTCCATTCCCTTACTTAGTGGAAATTGAAATTTACTATTGCCTTCTTTCATATCAATCACGACACTAGTACGCAAAAACGGTCTACCAAGAATAACTGGACAAGAAGGAGTGCAATCAATATCAAGAACAATAAAATCTATGGGCACATAATTCCTATTTGCAAGAATAAGAACATCATTAATTCTTCCCATAGGCTTCTTAATAGTAGAATCCTCTAAGTGCAAATTTAAAGAGCATTCTTCTATATTGGTAAGACCAAGCACATCACATAAAGATTTCGGAATTGTAGAAACACTAGCACCCAAGTCACATAAAGCAAAACGCTCATAAATTTTGATCTTGACTTTGATAGTAGGTTCCCATCCATCATGTAATTTTCTAGGAATTGAGACTTCTAATTCCAACTTTTCTTCAAAAGCTTTCATCATGGCACTAACAATATGTTTAGTAAAAGCTTTATTTTGTTCATAAGCATGGGGTGAATTTATCATGGATTGCAACAAAGAAATACAATCAACCAAAGAGCAACTATCATAATTAAAGTCTTTGTAATACAAAATAGTGGGTATATCACTAGTTAAAGTCTTGACCACTTCAAACCCACTTTTATCAATTTTTTCAACAAGATTTTCACCCTCCGAATCATAGGGACGCCTTCTAACTAAAGTTGACTCTTCTCCAGTCCATTTTTCATCAATCTTAAATTTACTAAACAAAGAATGAATAGAAGAAATGCTAATCATTTTAAGATCTTAACCACCTTTATCTTCTAATGAGATTGGTTTAGCAGCCATTTGATTCACTAAAGTGGCTTGTGCATCGGATATTTTTCCCAACAAACTTTCAGCAAAAGCATACTTAGATTGAAGATTGCAAACTTCTCTACTTATATCATCAAGTTGTTCCGTTATAGCTTCTAACACAATGGAGTGTTCCTTAAGTTCTTCAGTAAAATATTTATTATGCTCAAATTGTGTAGTCATATATTCCTTAGTACTTTTCTCAATTTCAAGCAAAATATTTGGGTAAGGAACATCATAATATTTTCTTTGAGACATCTTGACTACGCAAACAAGATTGCACTCAAAAAACTAATCTGACGAGAAATAGGCGAAGGAAAGAGAGGGCGAATAAAACGTCAAATTTTTGTTAAGTGGGGCAGAGGAAAACGAGAGGCAAATGGCAAATAATGTAAATTGTGAGGAGATGAGATTTGTGATTAGGAACCTGATTGATGTTGAAGATCCTCCCCGGCAACGACGCCAGAAATTCCTTTTGATGTTTGCTAGAACTACGTCGGTATTTCCCCAAAGAGGAAGGGATGATGCAGTATAGCGACGGTAGGTATTTCCCTCAGTGATGAGACCAAGGTTATCGAACCAGTAGGAGAACCTCCTCACACCACGTAAACAACACCTGCACACAAATAATAAATACTCGCAACCCAACTTGTTAAAGGGGTTGTCAATCCCTTTCGGGTACGGCGCCTCAAGATAGGCAAATAACGTGAGGTAAAAGTGGTAGATAGGATAAATATATTGCGGAACAAATAGATTGCAGAAAGGTATTTTTGTATTTTTGGTTTAATAGATCTGAAAATAAATGCAAAGGAAAATAGATCGCAAAGGAAAATATGATGAAAAGAGATCCAGGGGCCGTAGGTTTCACTAGTGGCTTCTCTCGAGAAAAATAGCAAACAGTGGGAAAACAATTACTGTTGGGCAATTGATAGAACTTCAAATAATCATGACGATATCCAGGCAATGATCATTATATAGGCATCACGTCCAAGATTAGTAGACAAACTCCTGCCTGCATCTACTACTATTACTCCACACATCGACCGCTATCCAGCATGCATCTAGTGTATTAAGTTCATGGGAAAACAGAGTAATGCAATAAGAACGATGACATGATGTAGACGAGATCCGTTTATCTATTGCAAAGATATAGATCTCATATTGTCATCCTTAGTAGCAACGATACATACGTGTCAGTTTCCCTTTTGTCACTGGGATCAAGCACCGTAAGATCGAACCCACTACAAAGCACCTCTTCCCATTGCAAGATAAATAGATCAAGTTGTCCAAACAAAACCGAAATATCGGAGAAGAAATACGAGGCTATAAGCCATCATGCATATAAGAGATCAAAGAAGACTCAAATAACTTTCATCGATAAAAACATAGATCTGATCATAAACTGAAAGTTCATCAGATCCCAACAAACACAACGCAAAAGACTTGCATCATATGGAGACCATTGTATTGATAATCAAGAGAGAGAGAGAGAGGAAGCCATCTAGCTACTAACTACGGACCCGAAGGTCTACAAAGAACTACTCACGCATCATCGGAGAGGCACCAACGGAAGTGGTGAACCCTCCATGACGGTGTCTAGATTGGATCTGGTGGTTCTGGACTCTGCGGCAGCTGGAATTGATTTTCATCGACTCCCCTAGGGTTTCTGGAATATTGGGGTATTTATAGAACAAAGAGGCGGTTCAGGGGCACCCTAGGTGGGCACAACCCACCAGGACACGCGTGGGCCTCCTGGCGCACCCTGGTGGGTGCTGCTCCCCTCGAGCCACCCCCAAGTGCTTCCTTGGCCCACTAGATGTCTTCTGGCCCAAAAAAATCCTGCAGGAGTTTCGTTGCGTTTGGACTCCGTTTGATATTGATTTCCTGCGATGTAAAAAACATGCAGAAAACAGGAACTGGCACTGGGCACTATGTCAATAGGTTAGTACCAAAAAATGATATAAAATGACTATAAAATGATTGTAAAATATCCAAGAACGATAGTATAACATCATGGAACAATCAAAAATTATAGATACATTGGAGACGTATTAGATGCTGCCTTACTCTTGCTGGAGCTCATATCTGGAAGCTGCTTCAAATATTCCTTGTATTTTGCCTTCGAATGAACCCAGTCAAGACCCTTTCCTGCTTCCTCCATGTCAACTTGATTCTTTTCAGCCTCACTCAAGAAGAATAGTTTCTGGTCCATGGCAAAATCTATCTTCTCACACAACTCTTGCTCACGAAAGTCTGGCACAGGAAAAATGGTTGGCAAAGCTGGCTTCAAGTTGCACAGCTTAAACATATCAATGCTCCCCTGAGACTCCGCTTCATCATTTTTCTTTGACTTTGGTAAATGCTTATTTTTCTAGCAAGTTTTGTCAATCAACATCTGTAGTGTACTCCTGCTGCTCATTGAGTTGCTGCTGCTGGCAGGGTTGGCAGAGCTGCTACTCCCCCTGGTTGTGTTGCCGCCTGTACCCCTAGAACCAGGGCCATTGTCATCATCATCATCGATGCTGTCACTGCCTCCATGGGATCCCCCTTGATCATCACGATCAACATCCTCGTCTTCTTCCTCGTCATCTCCTTCCCCCTCATTGCCATCAACTGCTGCAGCTTTGTCTCCATCCCCCTCTTTGGCCTCATCTTCTTCTTCCTCCTCCTCTGCCTCACTATCTTCTTCCTTGTCCTCCTCCTCTCCTTTGTCCTCTTCTTCTTTGTCCTCCTCGTCTTCTTACTCCTCCTCCTCCTCCTCCTCATCTTTTTCTTTGTCATCCTCCTCTTTGTCCTCCTCCTCTGATTCATTCTCATCTGTGTCCCCGTCATCTTAAACATCTTGTGCTACTTCCATTTCATCATCTTCTTCTGACTCCTCCTCAACAAACTCTTCTTCTTCTTGTATAGGTGAAACCCGTCTCTTCCTTTTTGGAGCATGGCGTGACATGCCGGTTCCTGTTGATGTCTGCTGTACATATGGATCAATATCCGGTTCCTCATCATCAATCTTGGCAACTGCTTCAATGAAGGTGCCAACCTGTTCAGTTACTGCCTTGCACAAGTCATTGACCACTTTGGCAATCTTTGCCTTTTTCTGCATCAGCACAAAAAAATTGAGTACTCATTCAATTAGAAACAAATTTAAAAAAGAAAATGTCGGTAACTGATCCAAACTCCTTTATGCAAAAGACTTACCTGCGGGTTGTAGGTTAGTGGTAATCTGGATGCCACTGATGTCGCTTGAAGCTATGTCGGTATTTCCCCAAAGAGGAAGGGATGATGCAGCACAGCGGCGGTAGGTATTTCCCTCAGATATGAAACCAAGGTTATCGAACCAGTAGGAAAACCAAGCAACACAACGTAAACAGCACCTGCACACAAATAACAAATACTCGCAACCCGACGTTTTGAAGGGGTTGTCAATCCCTTTCAGGTACGACGCCTCTAGTGGGCAAATAACGTGAGGTAAAAAGTGGTAGATAGGATAAATAGATCGCGGAACAAATAAATTGCAGCAATGTATTTTTGTATTTTTGGTTTAATAGACCTGAAAATAAATGTAAGAGAAAATAGATCGCAAAGACAAATATGATGAAAAGAGACCTGGGGGCCGTAGGTTTCACTAGTGGCTTCTCTCGAGAAAAATAGCAAACGGTGGGAAAACAATTACTGTTGGGAAATTGATAGAACTTCAAATACTCATGACGATATCCAGGCAATGATCATTATATAAGCATCACGTCCAAGATTAGTAGACCGACTCCTGCCTGCATCTACTACTATTACTCCACACATCGACCGCTATCCCGCATGCATCTAGTGTATTAAGTTCATGAGGAAACAGAGTAATGCAATAAGAACGATGACATGATGTAGACGAGATCCGTTTATCTATTGCAGCAGATATGGATCCCATCTTTTTATCGTTAGTAGCAATGATACATACGTGTCGGTTCCCCTTCTGTCACTGGGATCAAGCACCGTAAGATCGAACCCACTACCGGGCACGTCTTCCCATTGCAAGATAAATAGATCAAGTTGTCCAAACAAAACTCAAATATCGGAGAAGAAATACGAGGCTATAAGCAATCACGCATATAAGAGATCAAAGAAGACTCAAATAACTTTCATGGATAAAAACATAGATCTGATCATAAACTCAAAGTTCATCGGATACCAACAAACACACCGCCAAAAGACTTACATCATATGGACCTCCAAGAGACCATTGTATTGATAATCAAGAGACTACGGACCCAAAGGTCTAGAAAGAACTACTCACGCATCATCGGAGAGGCACCAATGCAAGTGGTGAACCCCTTCGTGATGGTGTCTAGATTAGATATGGTGGTTCTGGACTCTGCGACGGCTGGATGAATATTTCGTCGACTCCCCCAGGGTTTCTGGAATATTGGGGTATTTATAGAGCAAATAGTCGGTCCAGGGGGCACCCGAGGTGGGCACAACCCACCAAGGCGCGCCTGGGCCTCCTGGCGCCCTGGTGGGTTGTCCCCTCCTCGGGACTCCCCCAGGTGCAACCAGGGCCCAACTTCTTCCTTTTGGTCCATAAATAATCATCATAAATTGGCGTGGCATTTGGACTCCGTCTGATATTGATTTCCTGCGATGTAAAAACATGCAGAAAACAACAACTGGCACTTGGCACTATGTCAATAGGTTAGTACCAAAAAATGATATAAAATGACTATAAAATGATTGTAAAACATCCAAGAATGATAATATAACAGCATGGAACGATAAAAAAATTATAGATACGTTGGAGACGTATCAGCCACGAATGCTTCAGCTTGCAAAAGACCACCAAACAGTGGTGTCTTCTCTCCCTCAACACTCGGCTGGATCGGAGTTCGAGGGACGTCATCGAGCTGAACGTGTGTAGAACTCGGAGGTGCCGTACGTTCGGTACTTGATCGGTCGGATCGTGAAGACGTACGACTACATCAACCGCGTTGTGATAACGCTTCCGCTGTCGGTCTATGAGGGTACGTGGACAACACTCTCCCCTCTCGTTGCTATGCATCACCATGATCTTGCGTGTGCGTAGGAAATTTTTTGAAATTACTACGTTCCCCAACAGTGGTATCAGAGCCTGGTTTTATGCGTTGATGCTATGCACGAGTAGAACACAAGTGAGTTATGGACGATATAAGTCATACTGCTTACCAGCATGTCATACTTTGGTTCAGCGGTATTGTGAGATGAAGCGGCCCGGACCGACATTACGCGTACGCTTACGCGAGACTGGTTTCACCGTTCGGAGCACTCGTTGCTTAAAGGTGACTAGCGGGTGTCTGTCTCTCTCACTTTAGTTGAACCGAGTGTGGCTACGCCCGGTCCTTGCGATGATTGAAACAACACCAACTTGACAAACTATCGTTGTGGTTTTGATGCGTAGGTAAGAACGGTTCTTGCTAAGCCCGTAGCAGCCACGTAAAACTTGCAACAACAAAGTAGAGGACGTCTAACTTGTTGTGATGTGATATGGTCAAGACATGATGTGATATAATTTGTTGTATGAGATGATCATGTTTTGTAACCGAGTTATCGGCAACTGGCAGGAGCCATATGGTTGTCGCTTTATTGTATGAGATGCTATCACCATGTAATAGTTTTACTTTATCACTAAGCGGTAGCGATAGTCGTAAAAGCAATTATTTGGCGAGACGACAACGATACTACGATGGAGATCAAGGTGTCGCGCCGGTGACGATGGTGATCATGACGATGCTTCGGAGATGGAGATCACAAGCACGGTGCTTCGAAGATGGAGATCACAAGCACAAGATGATGATGGCCATATCATATCACTTATATTGATTGCATGTGATGTTAATCCTTTATGCATCTTATCTTGCTTTGTTTGACAGTAGCATTATAAGATGATCCTTCACTAAATTATCAAAGTATAAGTGTTCTCCCTGAGTATGCACCGTTGCGAAAGTTCTTCGTGCTGAGACACCACGTGATGATCGGGTGTGATAGGCTCTACGTTCAAATACAACGGGTGCAAAACAGTTGCACACGCGGAATACTCAGGTTAAACTTGACGAGCCTAGCATATAACAGATATGGCCTCGGAACACGGAGACCGAAAGGTCGAGCGTGAATCATATAGTAGATATGATCAACATAGTGATGTTCACCATTGAAACTACTCCATCTCACGTGATGATCGGACATGGTTTAGTTGATATGGGTCACGTGATCACTTAGAGGATTAGAAGGATGTCTATCTAAGTGGGAGTTCTTAAGTAATATGATTAATTGAACTTAAATTTATCATGAACTTAGTCCTAATAGTATTTTGCAAATTATGTTGTAGATCAATAGCTCGCCTTGTTGCTTCCCTGTGTTTATTTTTGATATGTTCCTAGAGAAAATTATGTTGAAAAATGTTAGTAGCAAAGATGCGGATTGGATCCGTGATCTGAGGATTATCCTCATTGCTGCACAGAAAAATTATGTCCTTGATGCACTGCTAGGTGACAGACCTATTGCAAGAGTGATGCAGACGTTATGAACGTTTGGCTAGCTCAATATGATGACTACTTGATAGTTTAGTGCACCATGCTTAACTGCTTAGAATCGGGACTTCAAAGACGTTTTGAACGTCATGGACCATATAAGATGTTCTAGGAGTTGAAGTTAATATTTCAAGCAAATACCCGAGTTGAGAGATATGAAGTCTCCAACAAGTTCTATAGCTAAAAGATGGAGGAGAATCGCTCAACTAGTGAGCATGTGCTCAGATTGTCTGGGTACTACAATCGCTTGAATCAAGTGGGAGTTAATCTTCCAGATAAAATAGTGATTGACAGAATTCTCTAGTCACCATCACCAAGTTAGTAGAACTTCGTGATGAACTATAATATGCAAGGGATGACGAAAGTAATTCCCGAGCTCTTCGTGATGCTGAGATCGACGAAGGTAGAAATCAAGAAAAACATCAAGTGTTGATGGTTGACGAGACCACTAGTTTCAAGAAAAGGGCAAAAGGAAGGAGGGGAACTTCAAAAAGAACGGCAAGCAAGTTGCTACTCAAGTGAAGAAGCCCAAGTCTGTACCTAAGCCTGAGACTAAGTGCTTCTACTGCAAAGGAACTGGTCACTGGAGGCGGAACTGCCCCATGTATTTTGGTAGATAAGAAGGATGGCAAAGTGAACAAAGGTATATTGGATATACATGTTATTGATGTGTACTTACTAGTGTTTATAGCAACCCCTCAGTATTTGATACTGGTTCAGTTGCTAAAGAGTAGTAACTCGAAAACGGGAGTTGCAGAATAAACAGAGACTAGTAAAAGGCGAGGTGACGATGTGTGTTGGAAGTAGTTCCAAGATTGATATGATCATCATCGCACACTCCCTATACTTTCGGGATTAGTGTTGAAACTAAATAAGTGTTATTTGGTGTTTGCGTTGAGCATGAATATGATTTGATCATGTTTATTGCAATACGGTAATTCATTTAAGTTAGAGAACAATTGTTGTTCTGTTTACATGAATAAAAACCTTTTATGGTCATACACACCAACGAAAATGGTTTGTTGGATCTCGATCCTAGTGATACACATATTCATAATATTGAAGCCAAAAGATGCAAAGTTAATAATGATAGTGCAACTTATTTGTGGCACTGCCGTTTAGGTCATATTGGTGTAAAGCGCATGAAGAAACTCCATACTGATGGGATTTTGGAATCAATTGATTATGAATCACTTGATGCTTGCGAACCATGCCTCATGGGCAAGATGACTAAAACGCCGTTCTCCGGAACTATGGAGAGAGCAACAGATTTGTTGGAAGTCATACATACAGATGTATGTGGTCCAATGAATATTGAGGCTCGTAGCGGATATCGTTATTTTCTCACCTTCACAGATGATTTGAGCAGATATGGGTATATCTACTTAATGAAACAAGAGTCTGAAACATTTGAAAAGTTCATATAATTTCAGAGTGAAGCAGAAAATCATCGTAACAAGAAAATAAAGTTTCTACGATCTGATCGTGGAGAAGAGTATTTAAGTTACGAGTTTGGCCTTCAGTTAAAACAATGTGGAATAGTTTCACAAATTCATGCCACCTGGAACACCACAGCATAATGGTGTGTCCGAACATCGTAACCGTACTTTATTAGATATAGTGCGATATATGATGTCTCTTACCGATCTACCACTATCGTTTTGGGGTTATGCATTAGAGACAGCTGCATTCACGTTAAATAGGGCACCATCAAAATCCGTTGAGACGACGCCTTATGAACTGTGGTTTGGCAAGAAACCAAAGTTGTCGTTTCTTAAAATTTTGGGGTTGCGATGCTTATGTGAAAAGGTTTCATCCTGATAAGCTCAAACCCAAATCGGAGAAATGTGTCTTCATAGGATACCCAAAGGAGACAGTTGGGTACACCTTCTATCACAGATCCGAAGGCAAGACATTCGTTGCTAAGAATGGATCCTTTCTAGAGAAGGAGTTTCTCTCGAAAGAAGTGAGTGGGAGGAAAGTAGAACTTGATGAGGTAACTGTACCTGCTCCCTTATTGGAAAGTAGTTCATCACAGAAATCTGTTCCTGTGACTCCTACACCAATTAGTGAGGAAGTTAATGATGATGATCATGTAACTTCAGATCAAGTTACTACCAAACCTCGTAGGTAAACCAGAGTGAGATCCACACCAGAGTGGTACGGTAATCCTGTTCTGGAGGTCATGTTATTTGACCATGATGAACCTACAAACTATGAAGAAGCGATGGTGAGCCCAGATTCCGCAAAATGGCTTGAGGCCATGAAATCTGAGATGAGATCCATGTATGAGAACAAAGTATGGACTTTGATTGACTTGCCCAATGATCGGCGACCCATTGAGATTAAATGGATCTTCAAGAGGAAGACGGACGCTGATAGTAGTGTTACTATCTGCAAAGCTAGAATTGTCGCAAATGGTTTTCGACAAGTTCAAGATGTTGACTATGATGAGAGTTTCTCACTCTTATCTATGCTTAAGTCTGTCCGAATCATGTTAGCAATTGCCGCATTTTATGAAATCTGGCAAAGGGATAAACAAAACTGCATTCCTTGATGGATTTATTAAAGAAGAGTTGTATATGATACAACCAGAAGGTTTTGTCAATCCTAAAGGTTCTAACAAAATATGCAAGCTCCAGCGATCCATCTATGGACTGGTGCAAGCATCTCGGAGTTGGAATATACACTTTGATAAGTTGATCAAAGGATATAGTTTTATACAGACTTGCGGTGAAGCCTGTATTTACAAGAAAGTGAGTGGGAGCACTACAGCATTTCTGATAAGTATATGTGAATGACATATTGTTGATCGGAAATAATGTAGAATTATTCTGCAAAGCATAAAGGAGTGTTTGAAAAAAGTTTTTCAAAGAAAGACCTCGATGAAGCTGCTTACATATTGAGCATCAAGATCTATAGAGATAGATCAAAATGCTTGATAAAGTTTTTTCAATGAGTACATACCTTAACAAGATTTTGAAGTAGTTCAAAATAGAACAGTCAAAGAAAGAGTTCTTGCCTGTGTTACAAGGTGTGAAATTGAGTAAGACTCAAAGCCCGACCACGGCAGAAGATAGAAAGAGAATGAAAGTCATTCCCTATGCCTTGGCCATAGGTTCTATAAAGTATGCCATGCTGTGTACCAGATCTATTGTATACCCTACACTGATTTTGGCAAGGGAGTACAATAGTGATCTAGGAGTAGATCACTGGACAGCGGTCAAAATTATCCTTACTGGAATAAGGCTATGTTTCTCGATTATGGAAGTGACAAAAGGTTCGTCGTAAAAGGTTACGTCGATACATGTTTTTGACACTAATCTAGATGACTCTAAAGTCTCGGTCTAGATACATATTGAAAGTGGGAGCAATTAGCTAGAGTAGCTCCGTACAGAGCATTGTAGACATAGAAATTTGCAAAATCCTTACGGATCTGAATGTGACAGACCCGTTGACTAAAATTATCTCACAATCAAAACATGATCACACCTTAGTACTCTTTGGGTGTTAATCACATAGCGATGTGAACTAGATTATTGACTCTAGTAAACCCTTTGAGTGTTGGTCACATAGAGATGTGAACTATGGGTGTTAATCACATGGTGATGTGAATTATTGATGTTAAATCACATGGCGATGTGAACTAGATTATTGACTCTAGTGCAAGTGGGAGACTGAAAGAAATATGCCCTAGAGGCAACAATAAAGTATTATTTATTTCCTTGTATCATGATAAATGTTTATTATTCATGCTAGAATTGTATTAACCGAAAACATAATACATGTGTGAATACATAGACAAACAGAGTGTCACTAGTATGCCTCTACTTGACTAGCTCGTTAATCAAAGATGGTTATGTTTCCTAGCCATAGACATAAGTTGTCATTTGATTAACGAGATCACCTCATTAGGAGAATGACGTGATTGACTTGACCCATTCCGCTAGCTTAGCACTCGATCGTTTAGTATGTTGCTATTGCTTTCTTCATGACTTATACATGTTCCTATGACTATGAGATTATGCAACTCCCGTTTACCGGAGGAACACTTTGTGTGCTACCAAACGTCACAACGTAAATGGGTGATTATAAAGGTACTCTACAGGTGTCTCCAAAGGTACTTGTTGGGTTGGCGTATTTCGAGATTAGAATTTGTCACTCCAATTGTCGGAGAGGTATCTCTGGGCCCACTCGGTAATGCACATCACTATAAGCCTTGCAAGCATTGTGACTAATGAGTTAGTTGCGGGATGATGTGTTACGGAACGAGTAAAGAGACTTGCCGATAACGAGATTGAACTAGGTATCGAGATACCGACGATCAAATCTCGGGCAAGTAACATACCGGTGACAAAGGGAACAACGTATGTTGTTATGCGGTCTGACCGATAAAGATCTTCGTAGAATATGTGGGAGCCAATATGGGCATCCAGGTCCTGCTATTGGTTATTGACCGGAGACGTGTCTCGGTCATGTCTACATAGTTCTCGAACCCGTAGGGTCCGCACGCTTAACGTTACGATGACAGTTTTATTGAGGTTTGATGTACCAAAGGAGTTCGAAGTCCCGGATGAGATCGGGGACATGACGAGGAGTCTTGAAATGGCCGAGACGTAAAGATCGATATATTGGACGACTATATTCGGACTTCGGAAAGGTTCCGAGTGATTCGGGTATTTTTCGGAGTACCGGAGAGTTATGGGAATACGTATTGGGCCTTATTGGGCCATACGGGAAAGAAGGAAAAGGGCCCCAAGGGTGGCCGCACCCCTCCCCTTGGTCTGGTCCGAATTGGACTAGGGAAGGGGGGCGCCCCCTTCCTTCCTTCTCTTTTTCCCTTCCTCTTTTCCTATTCCATATGGGAGGTGGAATCCTACAAGGACTAGGGAGTCCTAGCAGGACTCCACACTTGGTGCGCCCCCTCCTAGGGTCGGCCTCCTCCTCCCTTGCTCCTTTATATACGGGGGCATGGGGGCATCCCAGAGACACAACAATTGATCCTTGAGATCTCTTAGCCGTGTGCGGTGCCCCCCTCCACCATATTACACCTCAATAATATCGTTGCGGAGCTTAGGCGAAGCCCTGCGTCGGTGGAACATCATCATCGTCACCACGCCGTTGTGCTGACGAAGCTCTCCCTCAACACTCGGCTGGATCGGAGTTCGAGGGACGTCATCGAGCTGAACGTGTGTAGAACTCGGAGGTGCCGTACGTTCGGTACTTAATCGGTCGGATCGTGAAGACGTACGACTACATCAACCGCGTTGTGATAACGCTTCCGCTGTCGGTCTACAAGGGTACGTGGACAACACTCTCCCCTCTCGTTGCTATGCATCACCATGATCTTGCGTGTGCGTAGGAATTTTTTTGAAATTACTACGTTCCCCAACACAGTGTGCAACCTGCAAAAAAACTAAGAAAACATACTAGACCTGACAACTACAAAAAGTTTTAGGGGATGTGCAACGATAAGCATGATATTGCAAGAAGATAACAACAACTAAGAAAAAAGGTTTGCAAGAAACTGTTCAATAGCTCATAAACACGAAAAAAACCACATACCTAGCATCTGCTGCGGAAGATGAGGCAGCTCCTCCAGCAACTGCTGCCTGCACAAAAATGGTGGCCAGTGATGTCAACTACAAAGATGCCAACTCATGTCAACTTCTGCGAAAATTATATTTAGATCAAGATGACCAGTGATGTCCACTACAAGATGGTTATTGAGCAACTACAACAAAATAGTGGTGCCAACGGCTGCATAATTTCATCAGCATCTAAAAAAAGCGAGAAACATTGATACTCAAGGATTTACTTACCCTAGTAGATGACTCAGCTCGCCCTGCAACCGTTGCACGTCTAGTCCGCTTTACAACAAGAAACTGATCAACATCCTAAGAAAATAAAAAACATGGGCATGGGGAAAACAAAAATTATTATATGACCCAAACAAAACCAAAATAAGGTGCTTGTGTCATCAACATGCCACTTACCTCAACTTTCTCTCCCTCCTGAACACTACGCGCACGGCATGGCTGGCGATTAGCAGCACACTTAGTCCTCCGGCGAAGGGGCTGACTTCGAGAACCCTAATTAAGCAACCAGAAAACATAAAAAAATGATATAAGCATACATGGATAAGAAGAAAACAACTCAAAGACGCAGAAAAAATGAAAAAAATACATCTTCTTCATTGACATCCGCATCTCCTCCTATTATAACCATTTTTAGCCTGCGGGCGAAATACAATAAAAGAAACATAGTTAGAAGATATGCAAACAAACTAGAAAAAACATAAAAGGTTGCTTTGATATGCAGACCTCTACACATAAGCAGGACACCTAGTGCAAAAAACTGTAAAACATGTGGACAACCAACTACTACAGTGATGCTGCCAACTAGGCAGTTAACCTTGTGCAACTGGACAACATATAAGCCAACTAGCTTCACTAAGGCAAGAAATAACTAGGCATAAAAATAGTTAACTAAAGGTAGCCAGCTGAGTATGATAACTTGTGCAACTGGGACAAACAAAAAACCAACTAGTATAGCCAACTGGAATATATGGACAAGTAGGTGCACCAGCAGGGCACCTACGGAGGCAACCGAACACGGAAGCAGAGCAACTTGTGCTACTCAAACATCATATAGACAGCCAACCTAGTACAAATCAGGAAGCAACCTAAGTATGACAACTAGTGCAAAAATGCAGAATATGTGGACAGCCAACTAGTATATGGATGCAGCCAACTAAGCAGACAAATTGTGCAAATGAACAACATATAGACAGTCAACCTAGTGCAAAACAGCAAACCAACTAAGCAGGACAACTAGTGCAAGTGTAGAACATATGGACAACCAACTAGTAAAAGTGATGCAGCCAATTGAGCAGGCAACTTGTGCAACTGAACAATGCGTAGACACCCAACTAGCACAAACTGGTGCAACTGCAGAACATAAGGACAACCAACTACTATATGAATGAAGCCAACTGGATAGAATTTTGTGCAACTAATAGAAAATCTCTACCTAAATCTCTGTACAACAACTTCAAATCAGCCAATACATTGCACGCAGCATTACGCACATCTAACAACAAACAAATATAACTTGGAGAAGGAACATAAATCATGAACAGATCTCAAACCCCTGCCAATTGAACAGGGACTGAACAGCACTACCTATCGCCCTAAAATCACGCAACGGGCGCCGTGGACGTGCACCCCCTGCTACCTATCGACTACCCCGTGCCCTGGCCAACTACACCTTGGCCCTAGCCAACCACCCCGTCCCTGAACAACCCCACTAGACGCGTTCTTGTAGATCCCGAGCAACGTTGGGTGCTTGCTACCATAGAGGAGAGGAGAAAACTCAACATGACCAAAAGTTCGAGCATAAGTGGGGGTAGCTCGCGCCGTTCCCGAACCCTAGTAAGCATTCCCCTCACGTATCGGTGAATCCACGCACCACGAGACAAAGAGAGGGAGAAGAAGCATGGAGAAGTCGCGGGCGAGCGTACCTCCGACGCTGAGGAGCAATAGCGATCCCCCCCCCCACGCGGAGAGCTACTCGCAAGCTGCCGCCGACCTGAGGACTTAGCCGCGACTCCCCGGAATCGTGCCCGTTCGGTGGAGAGGCTGGCGAGGACGAAGACGAGGGCGAGGGATGGAATAGGGAGAGAGCACCGCTGCCGGCGAGGGATTTCAGGCACAGATTTCGAAACCGCCACCCACGACCCCCTCTCCTCACTCCTCTATGGCTTACATGTGGGCCTCCCATGTCCGGATATGGACAAAACCGCCCACGACCGAGGCGCGGGGCCAGTCCGGACCAGGTGGCACCTGGCGCACCCGGGCGCGATCGCTCGCGCGATCGTGCGGCTAGGAAGCGGCCGCCCGGTTCGTCTAGTTAGTGCGCGTGCACTTTGGAGGATTTAGGTATATCAATATATGAGTGCCGGAGAAGACTTTCAGACGGTTCGTGCCGCAAAAGGGAGACAATGTACTTGTTCCTGAAGTTGGTGCTTCTTTCGACTCTTTAGGTCAGGCACATGATTTGTACATGTACTCATGGGAAATTGTATTTGGTACGAGGTACGGAAATAGCAGATTAATCAACTAAAAAAGCAGATTAAACATCGATCGCACAAAATATATGCAAGAGACCGTATGCGGTTGCTCGGTAAGTAACAACAAACAGTATCTTGTGAACTGGGTTGTTGTTGCAATCTTCTCCCACGGCAACAACTAAATTGCTACAAGATCTAGGATCCCGGCAGCGGTGACCGAGAGACGTGGCAGCACCACCACCAGCGAGCAAGCTCCTCTGTACTCTCCTCCCTCTAATTTATCATCGGCCCTCCCCTCTCTCCTCCTCCCTCCCCTCGATCGTCGGCCTGCCCCTTTCCCTTCCACCCTCTCCCCGGCCGCCTGTCGCCTCCACCACCAACAACATCGGAGCCAGGAAAGCCGGATGAGGAGGCCAAGTGTTGCTTAGCTTATTTATTGGGGAGGGCAAGTCCATGAAAATACACATTATGCTTAAATCTTTGTGTGTGTTGGGGGGGGGGGGGGGGCAGGCCCCTGCTAGCCCCCTGTCTCTGCCACTGACCATCATGGCACCGTCGTGGAGCACCCAAGCTCGTCATGGCTGCCGTCAACCTTCTCCACGCCCTCCCCGACCATAACCGGCCACCTCTGCTGCCACAACCACCCCGGCGTTGCTTTTTTTTTTGAAACATCACCAATGTTACGGAGGCGCAGGTCTGCAGGCTCGTCAGATTGTAGCGCCGCCAGCGTTTCTGGAACATCACCGTGTTGCGGAGGTGTGGGTGCCACGATCTCGTAGGATTGCAATGTCGTCAGTGTTTTTCGAAACATCACCGGGTCTGCGAGCTCATGGGATTGTAACATCACTGGTGTTTCTCAAACATAGTTTATGTTGCGATGCTTGATGTTTTTGAAACAAAGCTTTGCAAGATTGGACGACTCACGAGACCAAATCTTTTAAGATGATCAACCGACCGATGCATACTACGCTCCTAATTAAAACATAAAAAAAATTGGTTAAAGCCAACTAAACAAGGAAACAGCTACTCCCTCTGTAAACTAATATAAGATCGTTTAGATCAAATGATCTTATATCTATACCACTATATAGTGTGCCAATAGCTTTAAATATAAGCCGTCGGATATGTCCAGCCAACGGCCAAGAGATGGCAAATTCAAGCATTATCATCCGTTGAATAAAGTTTTCAACTCATAGGATTCTACCACACGGGCCTTCTAATTGAACCCCCAACTCTATCATCTCATGTGTTCTAGAAGGATCTATCCATATAGTTATCTCATACTCTAATAAAAAGAGACTAGAACAATCAGATTCTAGAGAGGTAAGAACCAAGTTGGATTTTGTTCAATATATTTTCTCATGCTTTATATATATATTTTTTTCACGTATAATTTACTAGTTAATTTACAGAGGGAGTATATCAAGAAGCTGAAAATTAGCAAACCGGTTTCATAATTCAGTTTTTTATGGTAACATAACAAAATAGAAACAATGATTACAAAGTAGGCATACAGACACTTACACCACTACCACACACACTCACACAACATCTGTTGAAGATCGGGCGAACGAAAACACGCCTTCCACTGAAATAATATGAATTTTTTGTGGGCCAAGGGTATCACTATCCTGCTAACATCCTAGTACTGTTTGGTTCTTATTTTGATGTAAAATTGAAGGTAGCTACCACATCTTTAGAGCCGATACCGGCACTTAGCCTGCGTGGTAAAAATATGCTTCATTGTATAAGGAACTGCGGCTACTGCAATTGACGAGTGAATTTTGGGCGCCAAAAAGAGAGATCCATCTCATAGGGTAAGTAGACGAGCGCGTTCTGGGGCGCGCCCTTGCAAACCCCGCGAACCCTCCTCGTCGCCAATTCCAGCATGAAGTACCACGACAGGGAGCTCTCATTCGCGCCCGCCATCCGCACGAATACGAAACCGCTCTTCTCACCGAACCACCGCAGCTCGAGCCTCTCGCTCAACACATCGTCCTGGTGGATGCTCTCCGGCTCGACCAGCACCTGCATGGACCAGCCGTTGCCATCGTCCGTGTCAGACAACGTCCAGAGTGATATTTGTAGCCCGACGGCCACGAGCAGTTGCGGCTGCTTCCCTTGGCCGTCCGACACCAGGAGGAGCTCCTCCCGTCCGCGCCCGTGGAGCTGCTCGCCGCAGATTCCGCCGATTTTTGTCACGGACGCCTGAAGCTGCGCGCGGGAGAACCTCAGCAAGAAGTGGTACTCTGATGACCTGCACAGCCATTGGGCGTCGCCTTGGAGGACGAGAGCAGGGTGCAAGAGCGCGGCGTCCTGAGGGCACGGGGCCACCGCGGTCTCGGCGATGGGCTGCCACCGACTGTTGTCGTCGACCGGCGAGAATTCCTGGGTCTTAAGGCGGCCCGAAGCCAGCTCCGCGGCGACCTGGCGGTAATGGCAGGCGCCGTCGCCGTCGTCGCTGGTGAGCAAGACGAAAGATTGAGCGTTGATCTTCGGCGGCGGAATGCAGTTGACGTAGCCCGTCATGGGGTTGAACACGCACGTGCCGGGGGGGCCTCCGGACTCGGGGGTGTTGGAGCGGAGGGCGACGAGGCCACGGCTCGCCGTCAGTTCGGGGTGGTAGAACTCGAAGATGCTGTCGTTATCCAACAAGAAGGAACGGAACGGCTCGGGGGACGGTTCCGCAGGGCGGACGGGGTCGGAAAAACGGGGGGGCTCGATGACCTTTTTGGGCTGGTTCTGGACGAACCAGCCGCGGAAGAACCTGGGCATGAACCGGTCGGCGCGGCGGAGTCGGAGGCGCGGGTGAAAGGCCGGATCAGCGATCTCCCGGCGGAGGTCCTTGGACGCGGCGGCGCAGCGGACGAGGGTTACAGGATCGGAACGCGCCGAGATATCGAGGAGGACGTCCATCGGGAGCGCTGACGATGACAGGGCGACATCGACGCCTCCATTGTTGTTGGATTGGATCTCTGCAGCGGCCGGCGCCGATAATTATGGACTGCAATGGTTCGTGGGATACCCGGATGGAGAAAGAAATCTTATACGACCGGGTCGTATACCCCGCACCGTGCGACCCTCTCTTGATGATGACACCTGGCAAACCGAATCTCAAAGCACATCTTGCTTTCTTCCACCTCTGACTTCTGACCTCTTTATCCTCGCGCCGGTCTCCTCGACTAACGCACGGGCTCGCCGCTGCCATCGGACCTTGATGACGTGCGGTGTCTTCGAGTTCAAGGCCGTCCGCCTCCCTGGATCGTTTTCTCATTAGCTGCCCGACGCGAGGATCTTGCGTTGCCTCCTTTGCTGCCCCGGCCCGCCGGCGGCGGCGGCGGCGGCAAAGAAACTGGGACTGATGATGGCTAGATAGCCATGGAACCCGAGCACGGAAGGGGCGTCGTGTTGTGGCTGATCTGGAAGGACGTGCCACGAGAGGAGATGTCGGGGTGGCGAGGGAGGGGAATTTGCTGGGGATGGTGCCGGCGGCTGGACGTACTCTGGCTGTTGGTCGCGCGCGTGCTAGTGCTGCTCACGAAGGTAGAGACAGGAGAGAGAGATCGGAGGTAGAAGAAAGAAGGTGTGCGTTGAGATTCGTTTTGCCAGGTGTCATCATGAGGAGAGGGTCGCACGGCGCGGGATGTACGACCCGGTCGTATAAGATTTCTTTCCGACTCGGATACTAGGTTCAATGGTTGTTGGGATCGGATACGGGCAACGCATAAAACGTGGATCTAAGTTGACTTCATCATCTATTTTCTGGTCCAAATACTTGTTTTCTTGTTTGTTTGTTTCGTTTTCTGAGGTTGTCCGTCTCGATCGACTAGTGGCCACGTAGGTAGTCTACCCAAGGTAGACAAGCACAGGGTCCGTGCACGTATGCTGCATCATCTGCTTGTTCCAGTCGCCCACAAACCTAATAAAGCTGCTCATTCCCATAACGCTCATTCCCAAAGTCAGATACCCGCAGCGTATTTATCAATACAGGCCAATCTCGTTATGTTCTGTTTTGTATAAGATTGCCTCCAAATGCATTTCTAATAGAACTAGGGAGTTCCTCGGAGAAATTATAAGTAAAGAGCAAAGTGCCTTTATTCCTAACAGACTTATCACTGATAATGTTTTGATTGCTTACGAGAGCGTGCATGCGATGAGAAGAAGGAAGAAGGGCAAAAATCATATGTGTGCTGTCAAGCTTGACATGATGAAAGCTTATGATCGGGTTGAATGGCATTATCTGAAAGTTATCATGTTAAGGTTGGGCTTCAGCTCAAGTTTTGTTAGACTGACGATGAAATGTGTGACTTCTGTCAGGTTTACAGTACGTGTGAATGGGGAGTTGCTACCTTACTTCACACCATCCAGGGGTCTACGCCAGGGTGACCCTTATTCACCTTATTTGTTCTTACTTTGCGCTGAAGGGTTTACAACACTATTAAAGCACTTGGGCGGTGCTCAAGTGGATAGAGGAATCAGAGTGAGCAATAATTCACCTTGGATCAATCATCTCCTTTTTGCAGACGACGGCCTCATCTTTATGGACGCAAAGGAGGATAATGCTCAAAGGTTGAATCGTGTCCTACGGATCCATGAGGACTGCTCTGGACAATGTGTGAACCGAGAAAAAAGCTTCATCTTTTTCAGTCCGAACACAAGCGATCCGGTTCGACAAAGTTTGAAAGCTATCCTTGGCATTTCGGTCGAGGCTTTCAACGAGAGATACCTTGGTTTGCCTAGTGCAATGGGGCGGATAACAAGTGGCACCGTTGAACATCTTAGAGAGAGGATCCAAAGTCAGTTGCAAGGAGGCACGGAGCGCATGATTTCATGTGCGGGAAGAGAGGTGCGCCTGAAGTCAGTGGCTCAGGCGATCCCAGCATTCTCTATGAGCTGTTTCAAATTGTCTAAAAAAGTTTGCAAGGGAATCACCTCATGCATGGCGAGATACTGGTGTAGTTGTTCCCTTGACCGTCGATCTCTGCATTGGCTTGACTGGGAGACACTTGCAACCCCGAAAGTGAAGGGAGGGATGGGATTTAGAGACCTGCAGCTCTTCAACCTATCTCTCCTCGGAAATCATGGATGGAGACTTATCACGAGTCCGAATTCGCTTTGTGCGTGAGTGCTCAAAGGTAAGTACTTCCCGAATACCGACTTCCTGGGCGCTAGAGCGCAACCGCACGCTTCGGCTACCTGGCGAGCTATTCTGGCAGGCAGGGAAGCATTGGAGGCTGGTTTGATCAAGAGAATTGGTGATGGTATGACGGTCTCGATCTGAAGGGACCCGTGGATCCCGGGGCTTATCTCTATGAAGCCGTCGGTACAAACTAGAACGACAAACATGAACACGGTTTCAGAACTGATCGATGTTGAGTCTGGGACATGGAAGATTGACATTGTGAGGAACAATTTTATCTCTCCCGTGGCAGAAGCTATACTAAATATTCCTCTAAGGCGGATGGGAGGAGATGACAGCTGGGCATGGTCAGCGGAGAAAGCAGGCATCTATACTGTAAAATCGGCGTACCGAACTCTCATAATTCGCAACGAGCATCTTGCTCTAGAAGAAGGGTTGGTTATAGAATCTTCAGAGACGAACAAACAGATGTGGACGAAGCTTTGGAAGCTGAATGTGGTGCCCAAAGTTCGCGTGTTCTGGTGGCATGTGCTTCCGGGGATACTTCCTGTCAAGAGCACCCTCAAGTACAGGCACATAGCATCTTTAGCCAGGTGTAAGGTATGCCTGTCAACAGATGAAGATATGTATCATGCGTTGATACAATGCACACATGCAAAACGCTTCTGGGTAGAAGCCCGCGAGTGGCTGGGCATCAACTTACCGGAGCTACATGGCTTGACTTGGTCCAGGGATATTCTCTGTGACTCTCGTTTCGATGTTTCGGACCAAGCTAAGATCATCGCGGTGATGTGGGCTATCTGGACATCTCGGAATAACATTACTCATGACAAGGTAAGTATGGAACCGATGCAATCACTGAAATTGATTAGAGATGCTCTTGCGGTGCTAGAGCTTCCAACCAAGCATGCTTGCATACTGCCAGGTCATGGGTGGCGACCGCCAGATGGTGAGGTGATCAAAGTTAACACTGATGCTGGAATCTCTATGCTGGAGCACAGAGCAGGCATTGGTGGTGTGGCTCGGTCATCCTCGTAGTTCCTATCAGCTTGGTGCAAACCATGCCTAGGCATTACAGATCCACTTGTGGCAGAGGCTTCTGATGTACGTGAAGGCGTGGTGGTGGCATTGCTTCGTGGCTTTGCGCGGGTGCAGATTGAGACAGATTGCTTGGATGTGGTGAAACCTCTGAAATTCACGCCGGACTTCGCGCTCTATGATAGCGCCGTTACTCTTAGATATTGAGGAGCTAGCTGCTAGTTTTACTTCTTTTGATATTCTACATGTAAAGAGGCATGCTAACGTTCTGACCCACCTTTGTGCAAAACATGCATGCACATTGGAGGTGTCGGAGTGCTGGATGGACTCTCCCCCGGGTTTGCTGGTAACCAGCCTCATGGCTGATAGTGCCGGCGCCTCTTCGTATGAATAAAGCTCTTCATTACCCCGCAAAAGAAAACTAATAAAGCTGCATTTAGTTTAGTACCACTATATCAGACGTATGCTTAAGCAGCAGTGTGTACTAGCAACGTGCTTCCAAATTAATTAAGTAGGTAGCATAATGAAGGGATTTCTAGGTAGGTCCATTGCATGGTGTTGGAGGGGTGCCGCGTCTTGTTTTCATATGGTAGTATCAACACACATTGCCTGGTCAGATTGTAGCTTCATGTTGACTGATTGACATATGGTCATGTTTGGCATTCAAAACCAGCTGAACATTTTTTAAGTATATGCTGAACATTTTTATAAAATATGATGGATATTTTTTATTACATGGTGAACTTTTTATATACGTGAACATTTTTCAAAAATACGGAGAACATTTTTTTCATAACGTGGCGAACCATTTCAAACATGGTGATTTTTTTAAATGTACACTGAAAATATTATCTATTATACGTTGAACATATTTACAGAATTAATGAAAATTATTTATTGTCATTTTGCTAAACAATCACTTAGTCAAAATTTGAAAGCAACATTGCATCTTCCTGTTTTTTCAAGCATTTACCTTTTAAAATTCTTCTCAGGACATCATTTTTGTTCTAGAAAAATGAACGTTCAAACAGTCAATGCATGCCCGCAACAACCTCTCTTAGCGAAGGTTTGTCATTTAAGGCCAATAGGCGTCAACTAGGAACTCTCCCATAAAAATGACACTGCCAGATCTAGACCTTTTTGAAAAAAAACTAGTCAAAAAAAGTCTAGCAAGATTCCATTGCTTGTGAAGCAAACCTACAAAAATATGAATAAAAGCCCTAGTTGCGACTCGATGGTGCACTTGCAACTAGGGTAAAAAAATCAGGCCCAATTGCGAGTCAAGGCTCAGTTGCATGTTGGTATCAGACTTGTAACCGAGACAAAGAAAGAGCCTGGTCAATTGCAACTTGCAACTGATGAAAAAGAAGTCAGGCATATTTGTCAATGGTGTACTTGTAGCTATGGAAAAAAATGAAAAGTCAGACGCAAATACGAGTCAAAGATGGAACTAGGAAAAAGAGGATTAAGGGCCCAGTTGCATGTCGATGGTGGACTTGCAACTTGAACAAAAAAGTGACAGGGCCACTTCGACTCGTGATTTGCAAGTGGAAAAAATAAGCCATATTTGCAAGTCAATGGGGGACTTGCAACTGAGGTAGAAAAGAAAGTCGGGCCCAGTTGTGAGTCAGAGTGTGGACTTGTAAACTGGGGCAAAATATGATCAAAGAGCTCAATTGCATGTTAATGGTAGATTTGAACTTGCAAAAAAATGGTCAGCCTAGTTGCGAGTCGATTATGGATTTGCGATTGGGATAAAAATGGGTCGAGCTGAGTTGTGAGTCGATGGTCAGCTGTAATTGGATAAAAACATCAGTTTCGGGTTAGGGGTGTACTTGCAGCTAGGGCAAAAAAGATTACCGGCCCACTTGCATGTTAATGGTGAACTTGCAACTGGGACAAAAAAGGGTCGGACCCAATTGCGAGTCGTTGGTTCACTTGCAACTACGACAAAAAACAACGATCAAGAGCCCAGTTATGAGTTAACCCAATTGTGAGTCGTTGGTTGACTTGCAACTGGGGTAAAAAGAAAGGGGTGTGCACAGTTGCGAGTCAGGGTTTGACTTGCAAACTGGTACAAAAAAGTTAGCCCCTAGTTGCGAGGTGGACTTGCAGCTGAGGCAAAAAAAATTCAGACCCACTTACAAGTTGAGGGTTAATTTGCAACTAATGCAAAAAAGGAGTTGGGCCCAACTGTGAGTCGAGGGTTGACTTGTAATTGGGTTAAAAAACGCCCCCACCCAATTGCAAGTCAAGGCTAGACTTGGAACTGGGACAAAAAAAGATCAAGAGCCGAGTTGCATGTCAATGTTGGGCTTGCAACTGGAACGAAAAAATGGCCGCACATATATACACATCATTCGTTGACTTGCAACTGCAACAAAAAAGGATAAGAGTCCAGTTGTGAGCCGATGGTTGACTTGCAGCTGGGAGAAAAAAGTTAGACCCCTAGTTGCAAATTGATGGTGAACTTGCAACTGAGCTTAAAAAGCCAGACATAGTTGCATGGTGAGCATGGACTAGCAACTAATGCAAAATAAAAATAGTCAGGCCCAGTTTCAATACAAACAAAACACCGAACCCAGTTGCGAGTCGAGGGTGAACTTGCAACTGCAAACGAAAAAGGGTGTGACCCAATTGCAAGTTAATAATGGACTTGTAATTGAGTGGAAAAAAGGTTGGTCCAATTGCAAGTTAAGGGTGAAATTGCAACTAGGGCAAAAAAAGTGTTGCACAAAAAAATGTGTCGACTATAATGAAAGGCAAAGGGGAAATGGAGAGAGAAGGAATGAAGAGAGGCAAAGAAACCGCAAAGTGGAGGTGATGAAAGAGGCAACGAATATAGCACCCATTTTTTCCCGCTTCTATAAAACAAGCAGTAACAAACGACAAAAAAATGCATGAAAATTGCAAGGAGAAGACAAAATAGAGTACACACTACAAGCCCAGTTGCGAGTCAAGAGGTGACTTACACCCGTTCGATCCTTTATCTGCTTTGAGGTCGATATGATCGAGCATGTTGCAGACAACAAGAATGGGATCTACCAGACCAACAACGACAATGGACGCCGTATATTCCCGTCGAAAGCAACGACATTCCCACCCACCCACCATGCATGGGCCATAGCTTCCCCACACCCCAATTTCACTAGAGAGCCGAGAAGCTTGTGCAACCGTCTTTCCCGCCTAAATCGACATGGTCATCGGTTTGACACTTGTGGCCATCATGGTCTCTCATCCCGGACAAAATAAGAAACAACCTCCCCCTGAGCATGTTCATGTGCTCTTGGGGGAGCGAGACTTTCCGGACTCACAAGCTCTCTGACGACCAAAACACATGTCGGGGTGGACTTGCAGCTAAGATAAAAGGGATCGGCCACCCTAGATGCGTGTCGAGTGTGAACTTGCAACTAGGACAAAATATGGGTCAGACCTAGTTGCGTATGAATGGTGGACTCGCAACTAGGAAAAGAAAATAGACGGGCCCACTTGCATGTTGGGGTGGACTTGCAATTGGGAGAAAAGGGGTCCCCACTTACATGCCGATGGTGGACTCGTAACTGGGGACAAAATAATTGTGCATAAAGGTTGGACTTGCATCTTGGACAAAAATGAGGAGGGCCCATTTGCATGTCGAGAGTAAACTTGCAACTAGGAAGAAAAATGTGTCGTGCCCAGCTGGATGTCGGGGATGGACCTGTAACTGAAACAAAAAGTGCCATGCCCGTAGTTGCGTGTCGACGATGGACCTGAAACTAGGACAAAAAATGGGCTAAAGCCAAGTTGCATGTCGAGGGTGGAGTTGCAACTGGGAAGTTGCAACTGGGACAAAAGGAGTTGCCTCCTCCCAGGCAGTTGTGTGTCAAGAATAGACTTGCAACTGATATGAATAATTGGCGAGGCCCCATTACACGCTGGGGTGAACTTGCAACTGGTACAAAAATAGACCAGACTCCCCCAATTGTATGTCGAGGGTAAACCTGTAACTGAAACATAAAAAATGGGTTGAGCCCGGTTGCATGTCGTGAAAGAACTTGCAACTGGGACAAAAAGAAAGACGGGCCTAGTTGCACGCCAGACATGGAATTATAACAGGGACACAAATGGACCGAACCCCCTTGTTGTGTGTCGAAAGTGGAGTTGTAACTGAGACGAGAAAAATTGGTCGGCTCAGTTGCATGTCGGGGATAGACTTGCAACCGAAACAAAAATGAATCATGAGGATGACGAGACAAGACACTCACTGCATCATCATTGACCGCCATCTTTTCTTTGCTTGAACAAAGATCGATCCCAGTAACTAGCAGAGGACAAAGAAAAAAGGGCGGGCGTGCACTAGTTGCGTGTCACGGTGTGGACATGCAATCTGGACAAAAACATGGGTCGGACCTAGTTGCAAGATCGAGGGTGGACTTGCAACTATGTCAAAAAAGCGGGTCCAGTTGCATATCATGTGAGAAGTTGCAACTGCGACAAAAAGGCTTGCCCCCACTTGCATATCCAAAGTTGACTTGCAAACGGGATTAAAAAAGAATCAGTCCTCGATTGCGTATCGAGGGGTGGACTTGCAACTAAAACAAAAAATGGGCCTAGTTGCATGTCAGGGGTGAAGTTGCAACTGGGACAAAGGGGTGACCCATCACCAATTACGTGTCGAGGGTGGACTTGCAACTGGACAAGAAATAGGTCAGCCCTAGTTGTGTGTTGATGGTGAATTTGTGCCGCAATAACGGGCCGATAAAACTGAAACCAAATAGGACAACAAAAAGGATTCATGACAAACAAACAGCGACCAACAAGGCGGAGGATTGAGCGCTTGAAAACTACAGAAACTATCGAACGGTGAGAAACTTAGATGAGACATCGTTCCGTATAAAAGTATATTCACGAACTTAGAAGGTGCTCACAAACTTTAAAAAATATTCCCAAATTTATAAAAAATATTCATGGAAAATTTATTGAATTTTTTGATAAAAATACAAAATACAGAATGAAAAAAGAAGAAATAAAATGAAAAAGGACACAAAAAGAAAAAAGACGGAAGGAAATCGGATATGGATAATAGAAAAACAATGAAAACATAAAATAAGATGAAAAAATGTAGTAATAGTTTTTACAAGGAAACAAACATTCAAAAAATAAACAGAAAATACAAAAAAGCTCAACAAAACAAAAAAGGGGGAAAAGACGCTCACATGCCAATCGTTCCGGCATATCCTATTTAGCGCTGCAGGCGCCGGTTTCTTCGGTTTCTGCAAACCGGCGCCTGCAGGCGCGGTAGCTGGGCTCGGCCCATTTGTGTTTTTTCTCTACCGTTCATAAAACGTTAAAAAATATTCCCAAATTTATAAAAAATATTCATGGAAAATTTATTGAATTTTTGATAAAAATACAAAATACAAAATGAAAAAGAAGAAATAAAATGAAAAAGGACACAAAAAGAAAAAAGACGGAAGGAAATCGGATATGGATAATAGAAAAACAATGAAAACATAAAATAAGATGAAAAAATGTAGTAATAGTTTTTACAAAGAAACAAACATTCAAAAAATAAACAGAAAATACAAAAAAGCTCAACAAAACAAAAAAGGGGGAAAAGACGCTCACATGCCAATCGTTCCGGCATATCCTATTTAGCGCTGCAGGCGCCGGTTTCTTCGGTTTCTGCAAACCGGCGCCTGCAGGCGCGGTAGCTGGGCTCGGCCCATTTGTGTTTTTTCTCTACCGTTCATAAAACGTTAAAAAAATGATGCATCCGCCAGAGATCAAACCCGCAACAAGCTCCTTCGAGGCATCAAGCGTAACCACTAGGCCAACGAAGGACTTGTGCTCTCTAAGCGTCTTTTTTCCTTTCACTCTTCACTCAGGGATCCCCTGGTTTTGGGAAGCTTCTAGAAGCTTCCCAAAACCGGGTTTTCACTGTTTCGCTGCTCATTCTCGAGGACAATTTTATTCGAGTTTTCTTTTCTTTCCTTTTATAATTTTTTTGTTAAAAAAATGATGAACTGTTTCTCAAATTCCATGAACCTTTTTCAAAAACGATGAACTTTTATAAAAAATGATGAACTTTTTTCAAATTCGATGAACTTTTTTCAAATTCGATGAACTTTTTCTCAAATTCCATGAACTTTTTTCGAAAACGATGAACTTTTTTCAAAGTGGTTAAACCTTTTTGAAATTTGATGATTTTTTTTAAATTTGATGAACTCTTTTCAAATTTGGACGAACTTTTTCAAACTCCGTGAACCTTTTGGAATTATCGAAATTTCTGATTTTTTGTGATTTTTTTAAAATCAACGGTTGACCAGTCAACTAGTCAAGCGCTAGATCGAGCGGGCGACTGTGCAGCGCGAGTCGAGCGCTAGGGCAGGCGAGCGCCCAGCTCTTGTAAATGGGCCGGCCCAAAACTAAGCTGCTGCGGGCGCCAGTTCTGGATCTGGCACATACAGCGCCGATTAGGAGCTCCCAATCATTCCTGCCACATCCTCAGCATGACGTCCACCAGCCCATAAAAGACACAACGAAAACAAACAAATGGGTCGTGTCCCCTCATGCAGCAAAGACATATTGGGCGGACGTTTTTCTCCTCTGCGCTTCTACGGAGCAGAGTCCCTAAATAGTCAGGCGATCTGCCGCCGGAGTCCTACCAATCCTCACTTTCGGCCGGTGCTTCGTCGGTGGATCGAGAGTCCAGAGCTTCCTGCGGATCTTTGAGGAGTGCTGACATGGCGGAACCACCCCAAGCGGGGGGCGGTGTGGGGGGAGAGAAGGTAGATGCGAGGAACATGGCGGGGCCGGGGGCCCAGGTCGGCGAAGAAGTGGAGAGCTCGGGAGAAGCTAGGAAGGAGGAAGGAGGAGGCAGTGGTGGGGGGAGCCGGGAAGATACTGGCGAACCCCATGTTTGGGGACCGATTCCAAACCTTGAGGATAGATTTGAAGGGCTGCATCTCCAAGGGGAAGAGGAGGTCGATCTGGACTTCAGTGAGGAACTTGATGATCTGGTTAATGAGGTCAGGTGGCTTGCAATTTTCAGGGTGCATACAACTCGTCAGTTTAGTCACTCTGCGCTGTTCAACTCGATGCGCACGGCATGGTCGGCTGCTCAACAAGTGTTCTTCAAGCCAAAGGGCGCCAACTTGTTCATTGCTCAGTTCAGCTGCCTTGGTGATTGGAAGAGAGTAATGGATGGGGTGTCGTGGCTCTTTCATAACGCGGCGGTGGTAATTCAGGAATATGATGGCTTTAGCAATGTTAATGATTATAAGCTGGACAAAATTCCTGTGTGGGCAAGAATAGAAGGTGTGCCAAATGGTTTGATGAGGAAAAAGGAACTAGCAGGAAAGGTTGCCCGCAAGGTTGGGGAACTGCCCATAACGGTGGTGGTGAATGAGGGTTTTATAAACACATCAAAGTACCTTCGGGCAAGAGTGTTCCTGGATGTTCAAGTGCCTTTGGTCAGGTTTGTGCCAATTACTCTGAAAGAGAGGAAAAGGTACCCTGTGTACTATGAGAAACTACCTGATTTCTGTTATTTTCGTGGCCTAATGTGACATGATGTTGAGGAATGCGGGGATGGAGTGCACGATCTAGCAGATTGTGAATGGGGCGACTCGATGTTGTGGAATTTTGACAACTCAATACCACGACAAACCGTAGGCCGAGGAGGAGGGCGAGGTGCTGGCTTTGGGGAGAGAGGAGGGCGTGATCCTGGAGGTAGAGGAGGTTGGGGACGAGGAGTGGGGCGAGGTAATTCTGAACGTGTGGTGGCTGAACATGTTGATATGGAGTACACCACACAGGATGTTAGATCGGAGAGGGAGCTGGCGTTGCTGGGAGTCAGGAAGAGATTAGTAAGCCCGGACGGCACTATCAATGGATGTCCGGGGGAACTTGGGCAAGGGATTGTTGCTGGTAAAGTGCTACAAATAGAGGGTGCCTCAGCACCGACAGATGGCAATGCCCTATCAACTCCGGGCAAGGTGCCGATCGTGAAAAGAAGAAGACAAAGGGAAGGAGATGCAAGTTCAGTTGACGATCCAATGAGTGGGGCAGCCTCCCTCGTGGAGGACCGGCAGACCCAATGAGAACTCTGTGCTGGAACTGTCGTGGAATTGGCGATCCCGCGACGGTTAGAGAGCTCTGTGAGCTCATTCGGGAGTGTGCACCGTCGGTGGTCTATATTGTGGAGACACAATTATCGAAACGGAGGGTGGAGGGTCTGACGACGACGTTAGGCTTTGAAGGAGGGTTTGCAGTAGCTAGCTCTGGTAGGAGTGGAGGTTTAGGAATTTTCTGGAAGGATGGTCTGGACTTGCGGGTAAAAAACTTCTCGCGTTACCACATTGATGTGTGGGTGGCGGAGCCAGGTAAGGAGGACTGGCGGCTGACGTGCGTGTATGGTGAGGCAAACAGAAGCTTGAGACAAAATACCTGGGACACGATGACAAGGCTGAGAGGGGAATTAACACTCCCCTGGGTTTGTATCGGTGACTTCAATGAAGTTTTGCGGAGAGAGGAGCAGATGGGTCCTAATGAAAGAGATGTTGCACAGATGGTGGGTTTTCATGAAGCTGTGGATCTTTGTGGACTAAGCGATCTGGGTTATATTGGGCTGGACTTGACTTTTGAGAAGAAGATTGCTAATGACCAATATTGCAGGGTGGGGCTAGCTAGAGCACTTGCTACCGCGGAGTGGAGCGCAATGTTTCCTTTCGCTTTGGTGAGACACCTTGTTGCTGCTAAGTCAGATCACAGCCCAGTCATTTTAATGAATGATGCCGATAGTGGGAACCGTCGTGTGGGTCTTGGGAAGATTTTCCGATATGAGAAAATGTGGGAGAAGCGTGAGAATTTTTTTCCTATGTTTGAGAGGCTTTGGAAAGCTGATGGTAAGTGCACTTCGGTTTCAGACATGCATGTAAAGTTGAAGAAACTGTCTGAGTCCCTTGCTGATTGGGGCTCGCGGGAATTTGGCCATGTTCGAAATGAATTAAGAACGCTCAAAGCTCGATTAAAAGAGTTAAGGGCAGCTGTTGGACGTGTAGGGCCGAACTATGAAGAGAAAAAGATAGAAAGCCGCATTGTTGAGCTGAATTATAGAGAGGAGGTCATGTGGCGGCAGCGCTCCCGCATACAGTGGCTTGCCGAGTGCGATGGCAATACTAAGTTCTTCCATCAAAAAGCTACAACTAGGCGAAGACGGAATCGTATTTCACAACTCACTAGAGATGATGGTACAGCCTGTATAGATGAGGAGGAGATCGGCTCCATGGCCACAGAGTTCTATAAAAATTTGTATGCCTCTGAGCCTACTGTTGGGATGGAAGAGGTGCTTGTTGGAAATATGCCCTAGAGGCAATAATAAATGGTTATTATTATATTTCTTTGTTCATGGTAATTGTCTATTATTCATGCTATAATTGTATTGTCCGGAAATCGTGATACATGTGTGAATACATAGACCACAACCTGTCCCTAGTAAGCCTCTAGTTGACTAGCTCGTTGATCAACAGATAGTCATGGTTTTCTGACTATGGACATTGGATGTCATTGATAACGGGATCACATCATTAGGAGAATGATGTGATGGACAAGACCCAATCCTAAGCATAGCATAAAAGATCGTGTAGTTTTGTTTGCTAGAGCTTTTCCAATGTCAAGTATCTTTTCCTTGGACCATGAGATCATGCAACTCCCGGATACCGTAGGAGTGCTTTGGATGTGCCAAACGTCACAACGTAACTGGGTGACTATAAAGGTGCATTACGGGTATCTCCGAAAGTGTCTGTTGGGTTGGCACGGATCGAGACTGGGATTTGTCACTCCGTGTGACGGAGAGGTATCTCTGGGCCCACTCGGTAATGCATCATCATAATAAGCTCAATATGACTAAGGCGTTAGTCACGGGATCATGCATTGCGGTACGAGTAAAGAGACTTGCCGGTAACGAGATTGAACAAGGTATTGGGATACCGACGATCGAATCTCGGGCAAGTAACATACCGATTGATAAAGGGAATTGCATACGGATTGATTGAATCCTCGACACCGTGGTTCATCCGATGATATCATCGTGGAACATGTGGGATCCAACATGGGTATCCAGATCCCGCTGTTGGTTATTGACCGGAGAGGCGTCTCGGTCATGTCTGCATGTCTCCCGAACCCGTAGGGTCTACACACTTAAGGTCCGGTGACGCTAGGGTTGTAGAGATATATGTATGCGGAAACCCGAAAGTTGTTCGGAGTCCCGGATGAGATCCCGGACGTCACGAGAGGTTCCGGAATGGTCCGGAGGTAAAGATTTATATATGGGAAGTCTTATTTTGGTCGCCGGAAAAGTTTCGCGCTTTATCGGTATTGTACCGGGAGTGCCGAAAGGGGTCCGGGGGTCCACCAAGGGGGTCCACCAGCCCCGGGGGTCCACATGGGCTGTAAGGGGTGCGCCTTGGCCTATATGGGCCAAGGGCACCATCCCCAAGAGGCCCATGCGCAAGAGATAAGAAAGAAGGGAGAGTCCTAAAGGGGGAAGGCACCTCCGAGGTGCCTTGGGGGGGAAGGACTCCCCCCTGGCCGCACCCTTCCTTGAAGGAAGGGGCAAGGCTGCGCCCCCCCCTTCTCCCTTGGCCCTATATATAGTGGGGGGAAGGGAGGGCAGCAATATCTAAGCCTTGGGCGCCTCCCTCCTCCCCTGCAACACCTCTCTCTCTCTCGCAGAAGCTCGGCGAAGCCCTGCCGGAGACCCGCTACATCCACCACCACGCCGTCGTGCTGTTGGATCTCCATCAACCTCTCCTTCCCCCTTGCTGGATCAAGAAGGAGGAGACGTCGCTGCACCGTACGTGTGTTGAACGCGGAGGTGCCGTCCGTTCGGCACTCGGTCATCGGTGATTTGGATCACGGCGAGTACGACTCCGTCATCCACATTCATTGGAACGCTTCCGCTCGCGATCTACAAGGTTATGTAGATCCACTCCTTTCCCCTCGTTGCTAGTAGACTCCATAGATGCATCTTGGTGAGCGTAGGAAAATTTTAAATTATGCTACGATTCACAACAGTGGCATCATGAGCCAGGCCTATGCGTAGTTACTATGCACGAGTAGAACACAAAGAAGTTGTGGGCGTTGATGTTGCCAATTCTTCTTGCCGCTACTAGTCGTTTCTTGTTTCGGCGGCATTGTAGGATGAAGCGGCCCGGACCGACCTTACACGTACGCTTACGTGAGACAGGTTCCACCGATTGACATGCACTAGTTGCATAAGGTGGCTAGCGGGTGTCTGTCTCTCCTACTTTAGTCGGAACGGATTCGATGAAAAGGGTCCTTATGAAGGGTAAATAGAAATTGGCAAATCACGTTGTGGTCATACGTAGGTAAGAAAACGTTCTTGTTAGAAACCTACAAACCACGTAAAACTTGCAACAACAATTAGAGGACGTCTAACTTGTTTTTGCAGCAAGTGATATATGTGATATGATATGGCCAGAAGATGTGATGAATGATATATGTGATGTATGAGATTGATCATATTCTTGTAATAGGAATCACGACTTGCATGTCGATGAGTATGACAACCGGCAGGAGCCATAGGAGTTGTCTTTATTATTTTGCATGACCTGCGTGTCATTGAATAACGCCATGTAATTTACTTTACTTTGTTGCTAAACGCGTTAGCCATACAAGTAGAAGTAATCATTGGCGTGACGACTTCATGAAGACACAATGATGGAGATCATGATGATGGAGATCATGGTGTCATGCCGGTGAAGAAGATGATCATGGTGCCCCGAAGATGGAGATCAAAGGAGCATGATGATATTGGCCATATCATGTCACTATATGATTGCATGTGATGTTTATCATGTTTTTGCATCTTATTTGCTTAGAACGACGGTAGTAAGTAAGATGATCCCTTATAATAATTTCAAGAAAGTGTTCACCCTAACTGTGCACCGTTGCGAAGGTTCGTTGTTTCGAAGCACCACGTGATGATCGGGTGTGATAGATCCTAACGTTCGAATACAACGGGTGTTGATGAGCCTAGCATGTACAGACATGGCCTCGGAACACACGCAATACACTTGGGTTGACTTGACGAGCCTAGCATGTACAGACATGGCCTCGGAACACGGAGGACCGAAAGGTCGAGCATGAGTCGTATAGAAGATACGATCAACATGGAGATGTTCACCGATCTTGACTAGTCCGTCTCACGTGATGATCGGACACGGCCTAGTTGAACTCGGATCATGTTTCACTTAGATGACGAGAGGGATGTCTATCTGAGTGGGAGTTCATTAAATAATTTGATTATATGAACTTAATTATCATGAACTTAGTCTAAAATCTTTACACTATGTATTGTAGATCAAATGGCCCACGTTGTCCTCAATTTCAACGCGTTCCTAGAGAAAACCAAGCTGAAAGATGATGGCAGCAACTATATGGACTGGGTCCGGAACCTGAGGATCATCCTCATAGCAGCCAAGAAAGATTATGTCTTAGAAGCGCCGCTAGGTGAAGCACCAATCCCTGAGAACCAAGACGTTATGAACGCTTGGCAGCAGCGTGCTGATGATTACTCCCTCGTTCAGTGCGGCATGCTTTACAGCTTAGAACCGGGTCTCCAAAAGCGTTTTGAGAAACATGGAGTATATGAGATGTTCGAGGAGCTGAAACTGGTTTTTCAAGCTCATGCCCGGGTCGAGAGATATGATGTCTCCGACAAGTTCTTCAGCTGTAAAATGGAGGAGAACAGTTCTGTTAGTGAGCACATACTCAGAATGTCTGGGTTGCACAACCGCTTGTCTCAGCTGGGAGTTAATCTCCCGGATGACGCGGTTATTGACAGAATCCTCCAGTCGCTTCCACCAAGCTACAAGAGCTTTGTGATGAACTACAATATGCAGGGGATGGAAAAGACCATTCCCGAGGTATATTCAATGCTGAAATCAGCTGAGGTAGAGATCAGAAAAAGAACATCAAGTGTTGATGGTGAATAAAACCACTAAGTTCAAGAAGGGCAAGGGTAAGAAGAACTTCAAGAAGGACGGCAAGGGAGTTGCCGCGCCCGGTAAGCCAGTTACCGGGAAGAAGTCAAAGAATGGACCCAAGCCCGGGACTGAGTGCTTTTACTGCAAGGGAAGTGGTCACTGGAAGCGGAACTGCCCCAAATATTTAGCGGACAAGAAGAAGGCCGGCAACACCCAAGGTATATGTGATATACAAGTAATTGATGTGTACCTTACCAGTACTCGTAGTAGCTCCTGGGTATTTGATACCGGTGCGGTTGCTCATATTTGTAACTCAAAACAGGAACTACGGAATAAACGGAGACTGGCAAAGGACGAGGTGACGATGCGCGTCGGGAATGGTTCCAAGGTCGATGTGATCGCCGTCGGCACGCTACCTCTGCATCTACCCACGGGATTAGTTTTAAACCTCAATAATTGTTATTTAGTGCCAGCTTTGAGCATGAACATTGTATCTGGATCTCGTTTAATTCGAGATGGCTACTCATTTAAATCTGAGAATAATGGTTGTTCTATTTATTTGAGATATATGTTTTATGGTCATGCCCCGCTGGTCAATGGTTTATTTTTGATAAATCTCGAACGTGATGTTACACATGTTCATAGTGTGAATACCAAAAGATGTAAAGTTGATAACGATAGTCCCACATACTTGTGGCACTGCCGCCTTGGTCACATTGGTGTCAAGCGCATGAAGAAGCTCCATGCAGATGGACTTTTGGAGTCTCTTGATTACGAATCATTTGACACGTGCGAACCATGCCTCATGGGTAAGATGACCAAGACTCCGTTCTCCGGAACAATGGAGCGAGCAACCAACTTATTGGAAATCATACATACCGATGTGTGTGGTCCAATGAGTGTTGAGGCTCGCGGAGGATATCGTTATGTTCTCACTCTCACTGATGATTTAAGTAGATATGGGTATGTCTACCTAATAAAACACAAGTCTGAAACCTTTGAAAAGTTCAAGGAATTTCAGAGTGAGGTTGAGAATCAACGTGACAGGAAAATAAAATTCTTACGATCAGATCGTGGTGGAGAATATTTAAGTCACGAATTTGGTACACACTTAAGGAAATGTGGAATAGTTTCACAACTCACGCCGCCTGGAACACCTCAGAGAAATGGTGTGTCCGAACGTCGTAATCGCACTCTATTGGATATGGTGCGATCTATGATGTCTCTTACCGATTTACCGCTCTCATTTTGGGGTTATGCTTTAGAGACTGCCGCATTCACTTTAAATAGGGCACAGTCTAAATCCGTTGAGACGACACCGTATGAATTATGGTTTGGGAAGAAACCTAAGCTGTCGTTTCTAAAAGTTTGGGGATGCGATGCTTATGTCAAGAAACTTCAACCTGAAAAGCTCGAACCCAAATCGGAAAAATGCGTCTTCATAGGATACCCTAAGGAAACTATTGGGTACACCTTCTACCTCAGATCCGAAGGCAAGATCTTCGTTGCCAAGAACGGGTCCTTTCTAGAGAAGGAGTTTCTCTCGAAAGAATTGAGTGGGAGGAAAGTGGAACTTGATGAGGTGATAGTCACCCCTTCCGAGTCGGAAAATAGCGCAGCGCGGGAAAATGTTCCTGTGGTGCCTACACCGACGGGGGAGGAAGTTAATGATGATGATCATGAAGCTTCGGATCAAGTTGCCACTGAACTTCGTAGGTCCACAAGGACACGTTCCGCACCAGAGTGGTACGGCAACCCTGTCCTTGAAATCATGTTGTTAGACAACGGTGAACCTTCGAACTATGAAGAAGCGATGGCGGGCCCGGATTCCGACAAATGTCTAGAAGCCATGAAATCCGAGATAGAATCCATGTATGAAAACAAAGTATGGACTTTGACTGACTTGCCCGATGAGCGGCGAGCCATAGAAAACAAATGGATCTTTAAGAAGAAGACGGACGCAGATGGTAATGTGACCATCTACAAAGCTCGACTTGTCGCTAAGGGTTATCGACAAGTTCAAGGGGTTGACTACGATGAGACTTTCTCACCCGTAGCGAAGCTGAAGTCCGTCCGAATCATGTTAGCAATTGCCGCATACTATGATTATGAGATATGGCAGATGGACGTCAAAACGGCATTCCTTAACGGCTTCCTTAAGGAAGAGTTGTATATGATGCAGCCGGAAGATTTTGTCGATCCTAAGAATGCTAACAAAGTATGCAAGCTCCAACGCTCAATCTATGGGCTGGTGCAAGCATCTCGGAGTTGGAACATTCGCTTTGATGAGATGATCAAAGCGTTTGGGTTTACACAGACTTATGGAGAAGCCTGTGTTTACAAGAAAGTGAGTGGGAGCTCTGTAGCATTTCTCATATTATATGTGGATGACATATTATTGATGGGAAATGATGTAGAATTATTGGAAAGTATAAAGGCCTATTTGAATAAGTGTTTTTCAATGAAGGACCTTGGAGAAGCTGCTTATATATTAGGCATCAAAATCTATAGAGATAGATCAAGACGCCTCATTGGTCTTTCACAGAGTACATACCTTGACAAGATATTGAAGAAGTTCAGTATGGATCAGTCCAAGAAGGGGTTCTTGCCTGTATTGCAAGGTGTGCAATTGAGCACGGCTCAATGCCCGACCACGGCAGAAGATATAGAAGAGATGAGTGTCATCCCCTATGCCTCGGCCATAGGGTCTATTATGTATGCCATGCTGTGTACCAGACCTGATGTAAACCTTGCCGTAAGTTTGGTAGGAAGGTACCAAAGTAACCCCGGCAAGGAACACTGGACAACGGTCAAGAATATCCTGAAGTACCTGAAAAGGACTAAGGATATGTTTCTCGTTTATGGAGGTGACGAAGAGCTCGTCGTAAAGGGTTACGTCGACGCTAGCTTCGACACAGATCTGGATGACTCGAAGTCACAGACTGGATACGTGTATATTTTGAATAGAGGAGCAGTAAGCTGGTGCAGTTGCAAGCAGAGCATCGTGGCGGGATCTACATGTGAAGCGGAATACATGGCAGCCTCGGAAGCAGCACAGGAAGCAGTCTGGATGAAGGAGTTCATTACCGACCTAGGGGTGATTCCCAATGCGTCGGGCCCGATGACTCTCTTCTGTGACAACACTGGAGCTATTGCCCTTGCGAAGGAGCCCAGGTTTCACAGGAAGACCAGGCATATCAAGCGTCGCTTCAACTCCATTCGTGAAAGTGTTCAAAATGGAGACATAGATATTTGTAAAGTACATACGGACCTGAATGTAGCAGATCCGTTGACTAAACCTCTCCCTAGGGCAAAACATGATCAACAGCAGGACGCAATGGGTATTCGATTCATCACAATGTAACTAGATTATTGACTCTAGTGCAAGTGGGAGACTGTTGGAAATATGCCCTAGAGGCAATAATAAATGGTTATTATTATATTTCTTTGTTCATGGTAATTGTCTATTATTCATGCTATAATTGTATTGTCCGGAAATCGTGATACATGTGTGAATACATAGACCACAACCTGTCCCTAGTAAGCCTCTAGTTGACTAGCTCGTTGATCAACAGATAGTCATGGTTTCCTGACTATGGACATTGGATGTCATTGATAACGGGATCACATCATTAGGAGAATGATGTGATGGACAAGACACAATCCTAAGCATAGCATAAAAGATCGTGTAGTTTCGTTTGCTAGAGCTTTTCCAATGTCAAGTATATTTTCCTTGGACCATGAGATCGTGCAACTCCCGGATACCGTAGGAGTGCTTTGGATGTGCCAAACGTCACAACGTAACTGGGTGACTATAAAGGTGCATTACGGGTATCTCCGAAAGTGTCTGTTGGGTTGGCACGGATCGAGACTGGGATTTGTCACTCCGTGTGACGGAGAGGTATCTCTGGGCCCACTCGGTAATGCATCATCATAATGAGCTAAATATGACTAAGGCGTTAGTCACGGGATCATGCATTGCGGTACGAGTAAAGAGACTTGCCGGTAACGAGATTGAACAAGGTATTGGGATACCGACGATCGAATCTCGGGCAAGTAACATACCGATTGATAAAGGGAATTGCATACGGATTGATTGAATCCTCGACACCGTGGTTCATCCGATGATATCATCGTGGAACATGTGGGAGCCAACATGGGTATCCAGATCCCGCTGTTGGTTATTGACCGGAGAGGCGTCTCGGTCATGTCTGCATGTCTCCCGAACCCGTAGGGTCTACACACTTAAGGTCCGATGACGCTAGGGTTGTAGAGATATATGTATGCGGAAACCCGAAAGTTGTTCGGAGTCCCGGATGAGATCCCGGACGTCACGAGAGGTTCCGGAATGGTCCGGAGGTAAAGATTTATATATGGGAAGTCTTATTTTGGTCGCCGGAAAAGTTTCGCGCTTTATCGGTATTGTACCGGGAGTGCCGAAAGGGGTCCGGGGGTCCACCAAGGGGGTCCACCAGCCCCGGGGGGCCACATGGGCTGTAAGGGGTGCGCCTTGGCCTATATGGGCCAAGGGCACCAGCCCCAAGAGGCCCATGCGCAAGAGATAAGAAAGAAGGGAGAGTCCTAAAGGGGGAAGGCACCTCCGAGGTGCCTTGGGGGGGAAGGACTCCCCCCTGGCCGCACCCTTCCTTGAAGGAAGGGGCAAGGCTGCGCCCCCCCTTCTCCCTTGGCCCTATATATAGTGGGGGGAAGGGAGGGCAGCAATATCTAAGCCTTGGGCGCCTCCCTCCTCCCCTGCAATACCTCTCTCTCTCGCAGAAGCTCGGCGAAGCCCTGCCGGAGACCCGCTACATCCACCACCACGCCGTCGTGCTGTTGGATCTCCATCAACCTCTCCTTCCCCCTTGCTGGATCAAGAAGGAGGAGACGTCGCTGCACCGTACGTGTGTTGAACGCGGAGGTGCCGTCCGTTCGGCACTCGGTCATCGGTGATTTGGATCACGGCGAGTACGACTCCGTCATCCACGTTCATTGGAACGCTTCCGCTCGTGATCTACAAGGGTATGTAGATCCACTCCTTTCCCCTCGTTGCTAGTAGACTCCATAGATGCATCTTGGTGAGCGTAGGAAAATTTTAAATTATGCTACGATTCACAACAGTGCTCTCACACATACCTTGTAAGGTTACTCCTGAAATGAATAAGTCGCTTCTGGCAATATATACCGAGAAGGAAGTCAAAGAGGCACTTTTTCAGATGTTTCCCACAAAGTCTCCAGGTCCTGATGGTTTTCCCGCACATTTCTTTCAAAAGAATTGGGATGTTTGTGGAGAGGAAGTTACTAAGGTGGTCTTGCGTGTTTTAAATGGGGAAGACTCTCCGGGGGTCGTTAATAGTACGTTCATCGTTTTGATTCCTAAGGTATCAAATCCGACCTCTCTCTCTCATTTTCGACCAATAAGCTTGTGCAATGTAATCTTTAAGATTATCTCCAAAGTACATGCAAACCGGCTGAAAAGAGTTTTACCGGAGATTATTTCTCATGAGCAATCCGCATTTGTACCTGGAAGATTAATCACGGATAACATCATAGCTGCTTACGAGTGCCTGCATTTTATGAAAAGGTCCAGAAGCAAAAATAACTCTCATTGTGCTTTGAAATTGGACATGATGAAAGCGTATGACCGTGTTGAATGGAGCTATCTGGAGGCTGTAATGCTGAAGCTGGGTTTTCATGCTAGCTGGGTGAATAAAATTATGTCTTGTTTGTCCACTGTCACTTTTTCTGTTCTCATTAATGGTGTGAAGATGGATGAATTCACACCATCTAGAGGCTTTCGACAAGGAGACCCAATATCCCCATACTTATTTTTGTTGGCAGCGGAAGGGTTGTCTTGCTTGCTGAGAGCCAGAAGTGAAAATGTGAATGTCAAAGGGGTGGTGGTGGCCCCTACTGCCCCCCCTGTGAACCACCTGTTATTTGCTGATGATTGTTTGTTGATGTTCAAGGCTAATGAGGAAGGGGCAATAATAATCAAAGATGCCATTAGCACCTATTGTGATGCTTCGGGCCAGAGGGTGAACTTGTTGAAGTCTAGCATTTTCTTCGGAAAAGGATGTCCATACAGTATGAGGATGAGTATAAAAAACATTCTAGACGTCCCAAATGAGTCTCTAGCTGAACGGTATCTTGGGTTACCGTCTGATGTTGGGAAGTCTAAGAATGGAGTTTTTAAGTACCTCAAAGATAGAGTATGGGCCAAGGTACAAGGGTGGATTGAGAAGTGCATGGCATCTGCTGGAAGAGAAGTACTCATAAAATCAGTGGCGCAAGCTATACCCAATTTCTCTATGTCCTGCTTTTTGCTTCCCAGAGGTTTGTGCCAACACATTGACATGATGCTACAAAAATCCTTTTGGGGCAGCAGGCACGGAGAGAGGAAGGTTGCTTGGGTTTCGTGGGAGACCCTAACCATGCCTAAGTATTTGGGAGGTTTGGGTTTTCGGGACACTCATGTTTTTAATCTTGCAATGTTAGCTAAACAATCATGGAGATTGTTGCAAGACCCAGAGTCTCTCAGTGCGAGAATCCTAAAGGCAGTGTATTTCCCTCACTCTGGTTTGCTTGAAGCAGAGGTTGGAAGCCATCCGTCTCAGATTTGGAGGGCGATATGCGAGGGCACCTCTGTTTTAAAGCTGGGTCTTATTCGAAGAATTGGCAACGGGCTCGGTACAAGTATTTGGAATGATAATTGGATCCCAAGGGATCACATGCTACGTGCACTGCATCCACGAAGTAATAGCCCGCCGGAGCTCGTCTCAGATCTTATCGATCCAACAAACAGAAGATGGGACAGGAATCGCTTGCGTGAACATCTTCAGGAGATTGATGTTCAGAGGGTTGTCAACATCCCACTAAGCTCTTATAACAGAATAGATGAGTGGGCTTGGCATTATGAGAGATCTGGATTGTTTTCTGTCGAATCAGCGTACAGACTTCTAATGGAAACAAAGAGAGTTCGAGAAAATTGGCTATATGAAGTTCCGGGGAATTCTGACATTGGAGGTAATATGCAGCAACGGAAGAAGCTATGGAATGTGAAGGTGCCAGCAAAGCTTCGTAATTTTGCTTGGCATTTAGCCAAGAATTCGGTTCCGACAGAAGCTGTTCGTTATAACCGAAATATGTCAGAATTGGATGTCTGTCCAATTTGTAATGCAGCTGAAGACACTTGGAAGCATGCTCTGGTTCAATGCCCCATGGCAAAGAGCGTTTGGTCTTTAGTCGATGATGAACTGGTGGAACACATGATAGCTTGCAATCACAGTGATGCTAAACTTTGGCTTATTGAGCTTCAGGAATGGATGGGGCATGAGTCCTTTGTGAAACTCATTGTTACCCTGTGGTCGATTTGGTGGGTTCGGAGAAAGGCTGTCCATGAAGAGCAATTTCAGTCTCCACTAACCACTTTTCTGTTCATCCAAAGATACATGCTAGATCTGCAGATTTTAAAGGATGAAACTCCTTTGCACGGACCCATGGTGAACGGTCAGAATCCTAAATGGATTGCTCCGCCTGCTGGGAGTGTTAAAATTCATGTCGATGCTGCTGTGGGCAGAAACAGCGACAGGGGAGCTTTGGCAGTAATCTGTCGAGACGAGGCTGGTGCTTACTTGGGCGCTTCTGCTATAACTTTTGAGGATTTGGTCGATCCAGAAATCCTAGAAGAAATGGCGAGCTTGGAGGCCTTATCTTTAGCTGCTGATTTGGGCTGTCAGCGAATTGTTGTTGCTACAGACTGTATGGCAACGATCACACATCTAAAGGGTGATTACAAGGGACCCTCAGCAGTAACGATCCAAGATATTAAGCAAAGGATGCAAGACTTCACGTCAGTTGATTACATCCATGAGAAGCGGGAGATGAATCTTGAAGCTCAGAAGCTTTCAAAAGCAGCGACTACTTTAGCTTTTGGCCGCCATATTTGGCTTTCTATCTTACCTGACATTATTTGTATCCCAGACCTTGTTGTTATTTAAGTTAAGTGGCTTTCACCCCTAAATAAAGACATATTGGGCGGACAAAAAATAAGACGAAAATGCGGGCAAACAGAACTAGATATGGGAGGACGACAGAAAACACATCGCCAGATCGGGGTTTTGCACGAAATTTACAGCGTGTATATCCAATGGTTAAGAACTTAGATGAGACATCCTTAAAAATATCTAGATGTGAGTAAGCAATTCCGTAACTGCAAATCTTTTTCTTTTTTGCGCGTGTGCGTGAGTTATATATGGCTTATATTAACTGCCAAACAATCAACACCTTTGATCACAGATTTTAATTAGAAACGTGCCGTTGGAAGCTTTCGCCAACATTATTAACTTTTTTGGCATCCGATGCCTGCAACTAACCTTTTTATTTTACATTTTGTTGACACAACTAACTTTTACTTTCACACGTTTGTGTATATGGATTTGCTAAAACTCAGCTAGCTATGTTTTGTATATGTCTCATTCACATCAATGACTGTTCGATCAGAAATGCACCAAGTTGCGTATTGTTTGTCTAGAGACATGAGGCGGAGACCTCCAAATCCGCGCTGAACGCGCCACCGAAGCTTCTTGGCGCCCGCATGTCTCCTTACCGGCCGCGGCCAAGCTCGTGCACAGCTTGCAAGCTGGATCGCCTGCTTTTAGTGGTTTTTTAATTAAAATTGTTCATAGATTTTAAGAAGTTCCGAGTTTAAAAAATAGTTCTTGAATTTGAAAAAAACATTGCGAACTTGAAAAAAAGTTGTGAATTTAAAATAGTTCATAAACGCAAAAAAAAGTTTTTAAGTTTGAAAAATGTTCAGGAATTTCCAAAAATTTGCATATTTTGAGGGAAAAAGTTCGCGAAATTGGGCCAAAAAAACACGATAATAATTGTGAATTTGGGAAAACTTCACAAATCTGAAAAAAGATCTTGGAATTAAAAAAATCACAGTTTTTAGTAAAATTTCGAAATAGAATAAGTTCACGAAGTTGAAAAAGTTCATGATATTTTTAAAAAAGTTCATGAATTGGCAACAAAATTTGAATTCTCAAAAGTTCACTCGTTTAAAAAATTGAAAATAAAAATGAGGAAGAAATAGGAAAAGGACCCAAAAAAGTTTAAAAAAACACAAAAACACGTGAAAAGAGACGAAACCAGGTACAAAAACAACCAGAAGCTTCCCAAAACCGGCCTGGAAGCTTCCCAACACGAGCACCCGAACTTCCGGTAAAAACCTCTTAAAGGGCCGGCTCACAGAACAATGATCGATGGAAGGCAGTGTGCGCCGTGTAGGGAAACGCCGACGCATAAGGCGCTGAATAGGATTCGGGCATGAGGCGCGGGAGCTCCTAAGTAGCGCCATAAGCGCCACTTGGAGGAACCGGCGCCCACGCGCACCTCCTTGATGAGTCCCCGGTTCAACCATCGCCTCTATGCTTGCTCCCGCTACGTTCGCTTGATCAACACACTTGCTCGCATTTTTTCGGTTTTGTTGTCCTGCTGGTACAAGAAAGAAAACGGCCGCTGGTTTTTGCGTTTTTAAACATGTTTGTGAAATGAAAAAACATAGATTTATTAAATATTCATGGTCTTAATAAAGTTCACAAAATCGATAAAAATCGAAAATCATGAATTATGAAAAAAGTTCATCAATTTTGAAAACAAATCGTCAATTTTGAAAAAACAATCGCAGATTTTGAATTTTCTGAAAAATGTTCATCAATTTGAAAAAATCCTCAAATTTGAAAATAAGTTCAACAATTTCTAAAAATGTTTATCAATCTGAAAAAAGTTCATAAATGTTTTATGTCCACGAACTTTTTAAATTTTTGAAAAAATCATGAATTTTAAAACAGTTCGTGCATTAAGTAAAAGAAAAAGAAACACAAAATGGAAAAAAGGCAGAAGAAGAAAAAACAAACAAACCGTTCCAAAAAAATGGTTTGCGAAGCTTCCAAAACCAAGGGATTCCGCGACCTGGAAAAAGAGTAAAAAAAAAAACATGTAGGCAGAAGTAACGAAATGTCCTAGTGGTTGTTGCGCTCTTCTTTAAACCATAAAAAAGGGAAAACGGGTCGGCCTAGCGCTACGGGAGGTGTGTGCATAACGCTCTGTTTAGAGGGAGCTCCTATTTCGCGCATGACATGCCTAGCATGCACCTGCTCCCCTCCCGCCCTATTAGGCCGGCCTATAAGATGGGTTGGGCGCCCCAGATATTTTATTACGTTTTTTTGTTTTTAATAGTTTTTTCTTATTTGATGAACAGTTTTTGAGCTTGATGAACTAAACTTTTATTCAAGAACGTTTTCTTTAAACAAACGGATGAACAATCTCTGAATTCAATGAACATTTTTTGAAAAATTGCTGAACAAATTTTGAATTTTATGAAAAAAATTAAAAAAAGATTGACAAATTTCGAACTTGATGAACAAATTTTACATTTTATGAACAATTTTTAAATTTTATTAAAAAAATTAAATTTCAGAACATTTTTTTACATTGTGGAACAACTTTTGAATCTGATGAACAAAATAATGTTCGCGAATTTTCAATATAAAATTCGAAAAAAATGAAGAAAAGAGAGAAAAAAAGGGGGAAAGAAAACAAAATAAAAAATAGAAAGGAAACAAAAAAGAAAAGAAAAACCAAAACAAAAAACAACAAGAAGAAAAACCCAGTCCAGTGAAGGTCCTAGAACCTTCTCAAAACAGGGTGAGAATGCACGTGAAAATCCCGGAAAAAAATGGGCTGGCCCTCTATGCGGAACGATCCAGCGGGGGGGGGGGGGGGGGGGGGGTCCGCACTAGCGCACTACACAGCGCCCTATGCCCTAAATAGGAGCCGCCCCATTTAGGATTTGCCATGAGGCACAGCTTGTTTCGGGCGCCCCTATATCTCGTCATCAGCGAGTTTAGCTTCCGACTTGCTGAAAGGAGAGTGAGATGGGCTGGCCGACACGCGCGGCAGGCCACAACCCCTTTTTTTTGTCTTTTTACTATTTTTCTTTTCCCGTTTTGCTTTATTTTTGTACTTTTCTTTATACTTTAAAGGACCGGACTAACTTTCGACTATTCTGATTTTAAACAACAGATCCGAACGCATCCTAGCCTAACTAAATCATGCGTCATGAGCACATGTGCATGTAGCCCCGCGTCACTAAACGAAAGCGAGAGCATGCAGCTGGGGCATGCAACGCATTGCCACATGCATGAAAACTAATATTAAATGGGACGATGCCAGCAAAAGACCGAAAGTGCTATTCTGTGCTCGAGCACAGATGCCCTCGATATCCCTCCCTCGTTCCCCTCGAGATCGGCAGAGCCCAATGTATTGGCCCAGGTATATACCACGTATTTATATTTTACCACAGGGCCGATGCCCCACTCTGACAGCAAGGCAGCATTACGCCGTTGGCCTCCGCTATAGCGGCTCGGAATTAGACAAGGCGATATGGGCCGTAACGACCCGATTCTGGACTAACGGGGACAGTCAGTTCCTTTCGAAAAGAAAAACGGGGACAACCAGTTCATTTACTGCTTCCAAACGTTGGCGCAATTGATCTTCCCTTCGCTCCAGTCGTCGTCTCTCTTCAACGCATCTGTATGTATGCACAGCAACGGATCAATGGAGGACAGGCATAGCAGAGCCTCCACTCTGCTGCCTTGTTTGTAACCCTGCCTCTGCTTTTCTGCTCGTGTTTGGAAATTCGAATCTAGTGGACACACATCGCGCGCGACCTTCTACCTCGCTACACTTGTCCGCTATGCAACCTACAATGTTAATAGCATTCATCTTCATGTATCGTCCAGCAAGCAAAACTACAGTGCAGTCAGTTCGCAGCAAACCGGATGAAGAACCTAGCCCAACGGTTGAATGGCATGACGGTTTGCACACCGCTAACTACTTCGTATTCAGCAGAATTAAGAAATTCCCTCCATCGACGTAAACGTGTTCAGTAATTAATAAATTCCTTCATTTCCAGGCAATTAAATATTCAGAAAGCACACCATAGATATTTATTTTGTACAAAAATAAACATTACCACTCACTCACCCTTGTGATGGTACTGGACACAAGAAAATTCAACCAAATAAGCATCACTAGCGCAAAGTTTTGTCATCACTTAAGAAAAACTTAAAAGCCTCAAACAATCAAACCATAAAGCCTACTATCAGGAGTGACACAGGACAGACATCACATCGATAGTTTGCAACTTAAGTTCACAATTACAACATCTTAACACTCAAGTAACACTTGTTCGACGACAGTGTTCTTTCCCAACTACCTCACATATCACGCAAGACTGCTGAAATTTCAGCAATCTCAGTGACAGGACCATGCTCACGTGTTGCATAGGCGTAGCTCGCCAACTCTGGCAGCTGTTTTGCCAATGCCCTTCTACACCACAGCTTTTGCATCGAACTGGCTTCCTAACCGGTTTTGGAACATCGCCGCCATCTGGGCATGTTGTCCTCTTCTGACCCTGCTGCCGACAAATCATACAGAACCTTGTTCTCTTGCATACATTATTTACATTTCCTTTTCCTTTTCATTTGTGCAACCACAGCATACATATTAAGATGTACTCACCGCGTACCCACAAACAATTTCTTGCATGCACTTCGTCGTCTCAACATTTAGTCAGACTATTTCTGTACCTAATGTGGAATCCCTTCTCCCAAGAGCACAGGTTGTAAAAGTGGTAGGCTTCTCCCAAAGTATCAAAACTTGTCTCCAACGTTGGCACTATGACATTGTCCCCTGGATTCTCCGTGAAACCTCGAATTGACTTCTCTAGCGCACTGATTCGATTGGGGCACGGCGCCCTTCCTGGTGCGGCAGCACCTATCCTCACCCTGCAGTGAATATCACCCATGTAAAAAGTTGTAGTTCTACAAAATATTTAAAACTGCTACAATCAAGTATCACCAAACGTGCCTATTCAGGTCTCATCCAGCTGCGCTCTGACATTTTCATATCGAACTGGCCGCCATAGTACAGCATTACATCAAACATGTTTTCCCCCTAAGCTATGGCCCTGTTATCATTCATTTACTATGTGTTTTCCTTTTGAATGCCCCACTCACAATTCAAGTACTTATGTGTACTTATGCTGCACGTTATAGCCTCATTGATTATGAATCTAGCAATCAAATTAAATCACACCTTATCAGGAACACTCAAACACAAGATAAAGCCCGATACAAATTAGTAAACCATGAATCACTTTCACAACAGTCAATCTATTCAAACAAATAACACCGTACTTATTATCTATGTTGAAAAACTGGCCGCAGTGCTTAATTACTCCCACCAATGTAAATATTTTGCGCACTACTCATTATCTATTATAATCACTTTTTGCAGCACTTCAACAATCTCAATGTACTAACAAAACCATTCTTTCTTAGAAGAGCACTACATCTGAGAATGTCACTATCTACTCAGGTTTACTCCGTAGTGTGGTCTCCTAATTACAATCAATCACAAGCATCAAAAATCATTTTCTTCATATTCGTGCCCTACACTGATGCACATCTTAGGGCATAATCACATTACTCCATTCACTTGATGTCTGCATTATTAAATTTCTTCCCTAGATGTATGTACTGGCTATTTGCAAATGCCACCGGCTTGTTATCTATGTTCGAAAACTAGCCCACAGTGCTTAATTACTCTCGACAATGTCAATATTTTGCACACTTCTCATTATCTATTATAATCACTTTTGCAACACTTTAGAATCTCTAATTTACTAACAAAACCATTGTCCCTTACAAGAGCACTACATTTGAAGATGTCACTAGCTTCTTAATCTTCGGATGGTTCTACTGAGTACTAACATACCTTCACGTCCAACCAAGAGCAGGGCACTCACAATGGCAGGACCGAGTATTCTCAATCCAGGCCTCTGCTGCACGCTGAAGAAAATACACAATTGCAATTTTAGCCACTTCAAAGTCAGCAGAACAGGACAGAGTTATATATAATTCAAATGGTACCAAGTACTCACCGCACAGCCGCGAACAATTCCCTGCATGCACTTCGTCCTCTCGACATTCAGCCTGCTTCTGCCATATCTAATACAAAATCCCTTCTCCCACGAGTAAAAGTTGTAGAAGTCTACATATGTCCAAATTATGTAGCCAAAGTGGACAATCTGGGAACAATGCTTTAGAATTTAACAAGCCTGTATACCCGATGCAAGTCTACAATCTGAACTATATAGTGACCAGTAGCTGGACGAACATATTAAGAAGCACATACAAGCTTATTTATTGGATTATTACCACATCCCCATTCAGTTACAGGAGAAATAATGTCTATCAGTACTGCAGAGCAAGCAGTTGCACGTCGATTACACATTCGATTTCTACGTGTACAATGTTTTTATGTCTATAATAATATGTGTACAATTTCAATTCTAAAATCTATAATCTCTAGTGAGCATTATCAGGACAAGCACGCCTGACCTACAATCACCAACTAACTTTTCCAGTGGGAGGCATGTCATTCAGACTCCTAAGTAGCATACCTTCACATCCACCCAGGAGCAGCCGGGTTCATCTCTTCTATCGATTGGTCGGATGCTTGTGGTGATTCTTGCCTTCCAGGACTCATCACCGCCCCCACCGCACAAATCTGACCATCCACAGTTAATCAGGGCGTCGGCGGCGGCGGCTGCTAAACGCCCACAGTGGCGGTGAGTGGATAATGCAGCAGCTCCATCATAATTTCACTGTCGTTCACTTCCTCCAGCACCTTGACTCTGCAGATCTATAGGTCGCGGGGTGGATTTGATATTAGGAGGGGGGTCCAAACCAAATTTACATCAGGTCTAAGAGATTAAGTGCGGAACCTTCGAATCGGCTCCATCAAAAACTCCATTTTGACGAACAACGGCAAAGCTTCGCCTCCCCTCGCCGGCTCTGCACAACGCGGCGACTGACGGTACTCGCACAGGTGCAGCAGATTGAGGTAGGAGACGAGCCCACCCACGCACCATCCTGGCATTTACGACGACTGCAGCCCGAGTTAAATTGGAAGTATACGTTTCTTGATCGATGGATCGGGAAAACTGAAGACGTCATGAGCCACGGCCCACCAGTCATCCGTTGACGGTGACCCTCACTCCGTTACTATTCTACCCCACCCTCCAGAAGTCGGTCGTTTCGTATTTCACCGTTTCCTTATTTTCTATCCAACCGGTCCCAGGTGCAGTTATTACAGGCGACGAATCCCAACTTAACACCCGACCGCCCAGATAACGTGCACACATGTGCTCGTGCGCATAAACTCCGTGTCTGCAAAAGACTCTCTTTATTCCAAAACTTCAAAATGTTTTGTTACTCCAACCGTTGGTTGGATTGAAAAAATGGTTTGACATATAAAAAATCGTCGCAGCGAGACCTTTGAAACTAGATCACATATTGATATGTTTCGACAACTTTTTTTGTTGTCAAAAGTTACCACACATTGTACAAGTAAGCTACCACGCATGCATAGGTTATGTTACCACATTGTTTAGAGGCCACCAGGGTTAGTTTAACAACCTCTCTTCCCACATTCGAAACTTACCCACGGTGGTTGTACATGGATTATCGGGGCTACGATGTACGATGTGCATATTATCATACTACTTTCAAAAAAGTTACCAAAGGTGTGTTTCTCAACACAACCACCCCCACCCCCACCCCTCGCGGGGGTATTTGTACATAAGTTATGTGGTATTTACACATAGCTTACCGGGTATATATTTTCAACAAAAAAATTCCCTGATTAAAGTTACCACCGTTTTTGTACCTAAGTTATTAGGTCCATGGTGCGTATATTCCCACGGTGTGAATGAGCTGAAGACCTCGTAGTAGCATGGGTGAGCTGTCGAGCGAAAGCTACGCGCTTTGGTGCCAACGGCGGCGACGCCCGGAGCATTGCTAATTTGCCATCTTCTTGAAGAAGTTGTTGTGGTTCTCCTATCCATGTCAAGACTTCGGGTGAATACCCCTTCCATTTCGGACTTGACAGCGGGGGTACTTGGCGTCGTTCTCCCTCTTGAGGGCGTTATTGGCAGCCTATGTGTGCTAGGGCGTGGCATGGCGTTGTACTTTGACTTCCCTTTGTTCTCTTTCGATAGCGTAGTCGCGCTCCTGATATATAAGGATCCACTCTGTAAGAGGCCTACCTCTCTATCATATAATCCCTCCGTTTCTAAATATAAGTTACTCTAGAGATTTCAACACGGGCTACATACGAATGTATGTAGATCGTACTCCCTCCGTCCCAAAATAAGTGTCTCAACTTTGTACTAACTTTGCTAAAGTTAGTACAAAGTTGAGACACTTATTTTGAGACGGAGGGAGTATTTTAAAGGCTAGATTCACTCATTTTGCTTCATACGTAGTTCATACTAAAATGTCTAAAAAGACTTATATTTAGGAACAGAGGGAGTATCTTTCAGCCGTGTACTTTGTTTGATGCTTTATCTATAAAGCGGGACGAGAGCCTGCTTGTTGCGGACATTTTTCTTTTTCTAAATGGGGACATCGCCATTTTTGCTTGCCGAAGAGCTTTGCAGCAGTTCATGTTCATGGTTGTCGAATGATGGTTCACATCAAGTTCGTACTCCGCCATGGCCGGGCTCAAGCCGCCGTCTCCGCTATGGCTCCGGCACCGGCCCCTGCCGGTTTGCCTCGCTGCCGCAGCACACCTCCGCCACGTCGCCGCGGCCTGTCTGAGTCGCCGGCCCTGTTTCTGCCGCGAGCCGCTCGCCGCAACAGCCGCGCCAAGCTGGCCTCGGCCTGCGCCTCGCCCGCAAGTCTGCTCACTAGGCACCACCGCCAGCGTGTCACCTCACCCGCGGCTGCGCCACTTCGGCCTCGAGCCGCCCTTTCCGTCACTGCGACCCACCGCGCGGACCTCCTGCGTAGCTCTGCTGCGATTCAAGTCACCACCTGCGCTGGATTATACCCGGTCTCGCATCTGCTACTCCGAGTCGTTCTCACCGACGGACCTAAGTTGCCTCAACATCCATTATCGAGGTATCGCGTTGAGTCGCCGCAGCCATCGCGGCCTTGAAAACATTGCTGCTCCGTCCCGAGTCGCTACTGCTGCTATGGCCAAATCGCATCACTGCGGGTCATGCAAGTCACCACTTCCGTCGGATTCCTTCTGCGCCAGCTTCCGATTCGTCATCGCCAAAGTCATTGGGGTTCGACTCGGGCTCTGCCGCTGACCTGCCGGTGTGCCCTTGCTGCTGTCCTCCGGCGCCATTTCACTTCTGCTGTTTTTTCTTCGACGACCCGCCACCCGACTTAATTATAGCGGGAGACCTGCAAGGCTGCCGCCACAATTCACCACGCCGGCTTACCCCAAGGACTTGCTCCATTTTAAACGGCCGCGCCCCGTGAACTTATCAGCCTTCGCGCCCTTCTCCATGAACTGGATTGAGCGGCCGCCGGGTCGTTCCCGTCGTCCTCACGGGCCTCACCTCCTCCAGGCCATCCTGCGAGGACTGGACGTTCGCCGGCCTTGCGCCGCTGAGCCGCCATCACCGGCGCACCGAGCTATTGCGGCGGCCCGCCTTGAAGAGGCGCGCCTTGATTTCACTCCTCCAAACCGCCGCCGGTTCGATCGCGCCTCACCTCCTCTAGGTCGCCATCACCAACCCGCAGCCGCGCCTCACCAACCGGCCGCCGGTTCGATCGTGCCTCACCTCCTCCTCCTGCTGCTGCTACATACGCCGCAAGATGCTGCCATGACTCGCCCCTGCCTTGCGCGGCCTTTGCGGCAAAACCGCCGCCGGACGATCCGCCTTGCGCCGCCCTTGCTGGAGCGGCCTCGAACCGCCGCTGCTCTAATCCGCCGTGCCTGCCGGCGCCCGTACCTGTTGAGTCGCCGCGCTTCAGCCCCCAACCCGCCGGTGTCTCTCCGACCTGCCGCCGGTCGATCAGCCGCGCCGGTCCCGCTTTTAAACAGTCCGCGCTACCTCGCGGGCAGCTTCGGCCGCTGCTGTGAATCGCCGAGACCACCGTGGTCCTGCCTTCCGCTGGCATCTGTTGACCCGCCGCAGTCACCTCCGCCGCGGCTGCTGTACTTTCCTTTTGTTACGACACAGTTTGGAGTCAGACAAAGAGGGTTTTCAAATCCTATCTCTAAAATTGAACTGGCTGGACATTTCTGGCAGATATACTGGAGATACTTAGGGATTGCCAATTGATGCCTTCTCATTGTCATGGTGTTGTTCTTCAAGGATGCAATCAAACATATTCAAGCAAGCAACAAAATCTGAAGGGGATAATAGTGAGGAGCGTCTGCTCCCTACATGGCTCCTGCATGTCCTATCTACGAGCGTTGGTTCATGGAAGATACAAAACCAGGGAAAAGGCTGCTCCTATGACGGGCAGTATAATTTTTGGCAGTGACAGATCTTTCTCTCTGGCAGTTACTATGGGAGTAAGGACAACGATTCAAGTTATAACAGTACATGGACACTGAAACACCACGAGGAGGGTCGCATCAACACCCGTGGTTTGGAAACCCACTCAGCATGTTTACTAGCACGATTAGTACTAGTTATTTGTACGCTTGGCGCAGTTTCCAAGAAGGACCATCATCCATCATGTGAAGGATTTGGCTGCCGGTGGACAACAAGTAGAAGTCAAAACTGCAAAGTACTATAGGATTGCACCTGTACCCGGTTCACTGTATTTTAAGGGAAATAAGAAGCGGCAGTAGGAGTTATCAGCATCAGTCAAAAAATGTGCAAGGGTTTGAACCGCTCAGCCCGGTTTTAAGAATGACTGCACTGACCAAGTCACACATCAGGAAAGATGGGGTGTTGAAAGGAAAGGACCTGGGAGTTTTTTGGCTTCTTCGGCGTATCGTACTGCTGTTCCACGTTCGAGTCAAAGGCTCCAAGTCCCGAAATAGTTTTCTGCTGCCAATCTACCAGAACGCTACGGACTGGGTAACTCCAACCACACACGTGCCTCGTGCAGAACAGGAAATCATCAGCATACTGATACGGAAGCGGTCTGTTGGTACTGTTTACATACCAAAGGCCGCACCAGAATACATCCAACATTATCTAGTACTGGTATCCGCGTTCATCTGGAAAATAAATAAGGTGCTATCTGTTCTCAGTATTTTTAGCATGTATTAATACTTCTGAGAACAATTACTCTGCCTTTTAATGTATTTTACGCAGGATAAAGTCCATTACGAAAGTGACGTCATGCCATGGAAATAAGGCTCACACCGGTTTGAAATGTTACGACCGTCTCTCGTGACCACACCGGCTTATAACGCCGCGGCCGTCTCTCGCGACACCGCCGTCTTCAAACATTATGGCTGACTTCTACGTCTACATCGACATATGCAATTGAGTCATCATCCGTGCCTGCGATTGCCTCGCCCATCCATGCCGGCTTACATTGCCGCGGCCGGCTCATCTGCCTGCTGTCGCAGCCGACTCGGTCGTGATTGATTTCAGCTTCACCGTGGTGATGATCAACTCCGCGGTGGATATTTTCTGGCCTAACATATCAGGTGAAATCCATCCAGTATATTTTTATATTATATATTACTTTCTTTAAAAGAGCAATTACTCCGGCTTGCAAAGTTATCTAATGCAGGACCCTAAACCGCCATATTGGTGCAAATTTGAAGGCCGTTAGAAAATTTCCGGCTTAAAAAGAAAGATTCCGGTTTAAAATCCGGCTCAAGGGAAAGTTGTCTCCCACAAAGCTTTGAAGCTCTCAATATCCGGTTTAAGAATTTCCGGTTCAAAAGAATAATCTCTCGCAAGTTCGAGTTCTCAGAAAAATTAAAGGTTGCCAAAGAGGACTTGCTGCCATGATGCGCGGTGCAAACATGGGTATCATGCCTTATTGGCTTATCATATTGTTGATACAGCTGGGACTACCCTATTATTACGGCTATCAAGCCAATATTATCATAATAGCACAGCTCTGGTTACTTCGGTAATCCGGCTATCAAGCCAATATTATCATAAGGGGCCGAAGAGAGTCTGCTGCACAACACAGCTCAAACATAGGTGCCCCTTGAGCACAGCTCACAATATCACTTGGGGGCTTGGTCGTATTCGAACCATAGCTACACCTCTTGATCGGCGTAAGGCCACCAGGGAAATCACTTGGGGGCTTGGTCGTATTCGAACCATTGCTACACCTCTTGATCGGCGTAAGACCACCAGGGAAATCACTTGGGGCCAAAGAGAGTGTTGCAAAAGCACAACTCAAACATAGGCACCCACTGAGCACAGCTCAAAATATTACCTGGGGGCTCTTTTTGCACATCAACAAAGAGTTTCAATGACCCTTGTAATAGGTTATCAAGCCAGGCTTGGAAGACAGGTGTATTCACCTAAAACCCCAGGTTAACCTGCCTTCATCAAGTAAGTCACTCTGCCCAGGTAATCCTGGTATGACCCGCCGAACGTTTGGCAAGTCAATCTTATACAGACCCTGAACTTGTCAAAGTTAAAACAACGATTGGTTAATGTGAGGTCCATCTTAAAAGGCTTTGTAAAATGGTTTAACTCAATGGACTAGCAGCCCATGAAAAGCCTCGATTTTAGGCCTGGCAGCCCATAAAAAGCCTCGACTACAAGTTTTGATATGTTTTTATTTGTCAAAGTTTTTTCTCCTTTGATAAGGTTTTATGATAAACCGGCGTCTATTGACCCGGCCTGACTATAAGTCGCCGGTATAACATAAACCGGTGTTTATTAACCCGGTCTGGCTTTCGACTATAAGTCGCCAGTATGAGATAAGATCATTATCCGGTGTTTATTAACCCGGTCTGACTTTGGACGTTAAGTCGCCAGTATATATTGGGATTGCGCCATTTGAATCATGCGCTTATATATCATTGGAGTATATCATTCAAATCTTTAATAGCCAACATGGCTGGATTTTTACTATGGTTATCAATAACCAATATTACGATTGAGATTTTCAAAGTCGCTTTAAGTGCAATGGCTATTATTTTATCAAAGGATATGATTTATTCTACAATGGAAGGAATAGTCCCGAGTCGCTACAGGATTACAACCCGGTACTAGGGGCTACATTATTCAAGTTGAGATTACATCAAATATGCAAGTCCCATGTCACTGCCAGCATGCACCATGACACTTGGGGGCTAATGCAAAGTCATTTTTTGGCTCACTTTATTGAAGATCCGACTCATCACATTGTAATGAGCCGGCCCTTGGGGGCTACCAATTGCTCCTGTCAATAATTCAAGGTACATGAGTTCAATCCATTATATTGAAAAAGTCTACTATTCGGTTGGTAGAGTACAAAGCTCTTAACCCTGTGGACGTGGGTTCACGCCCCATGGTGGAGATTACATCATATGATGTTATTATCAATGAATTATATACAAAGTCCCAGCTCAGTATTATCTTGCTGAGCCGGCCCTTGGGGGCTACACGTTGCTGCTCAAGTCTACATGATCATATTTATAAAGTCCCTGCTCATTATTGCATAATGACCCGGCCCTTGGGGGCTACACTGGTTGAAGTTTTTATGAGCATAAGGCAATTACGAGTCCCAGGTTGCTGCAAGCATGACAACCCGGCACTTGGGGGCTACAGGTGATATGCATATAAGGGAGGAATAACTTCAAATTCTCAATTTTGAGCAAATCAGGTATTATATTATTATCGGAGAAATCTGCAAAGTTTATTACCCGGCGTCATCATAAGATTAACCCGGCATCAGCAACAATTACATGACCCGGCATCATTTTTTTATAACCCGGTAATTTTGGCAATCATAAATCGGCAAGATCTGCATCTTTAAGCCGGCTGAATATCAGTTGAATATTTCAAGACCAATATTTTTGTCAAGTCAGAGCATTGAAGGCCGACTCAAATGGATTATTTCTTATAATATTTCTCTACAAGAGCCAACGTCAGCAAATTGGTTATGAAGCTGGCCTATTGACCCAGATTTTTTAGAAGAAGTGCCTGGATTTTTTGCATGGGCAAGGTTTGGACATATCTGTTAAAGGAGATTTGCTATAAGATCTTAAGTATGCATCCAGGAGGAAATGACAAGGACTTAAAGATGATCAGGTGCCGGTTCAGGAAAATATTTAACCCGGAGCACAACCTATCAAGTTTGTTCTTGTGTTTATTTTACAGGATCAGTTTAACATGGATAAATCCAAATTAAACTGGTGGCTAATTTCGGGGATATAGCCCGCGGTATGACCCGGCCGGACTTGGTGGTTTACTTGAGACCCGGTTTACACTTGGCGATTCACTGGCGACCAGCCCTGACCAGACGGTTTACAAGCAACCTACCTGAACAGTATGACTCACTGGTAACCAGGCGGGCGGGACAGACGGATGACAAGGCCCAAGGCCCAGAAGGCCGGTTTATGTTAATGGCGGGCTGGTTTATGAGGAAAGCACAAGGAATATTCTCCTACAAAGGAAGCAAGACTAGGACTCCACTTGTAATAGAGTAATCCTAATCCAACTAGGACTAGTCATGTAAACCGCCCCTGCAACATATATAAGGAGGGGCAGGGCACTCCAAGAGGGACAAGTAAGAAGAAACAATCTCTAGGGCTAGACACAAAGAGCCGACTTACCGGCGACTCCCTCATGATGATAATGAGACCTAGCCACAAACAGCATGTAGGGTTGTTACCGGATGATGTTTCCCGGGGCCCAAAGCTGTCTAAACACTTGTCTTGTGTTGCATCTCTCGATTCCGCTCAACCCCTCTCAAGCTACTGAAGGAAATATGCCCTAGAGGCAATAATAAAGTTATTATTTATTTCCTTATTTCATGATAAATGTTTATTATTCATGCTAGAATTGTATTAACCGGAAACTTGATACATGTGTGAATACATAGACAAAAAGAGTGTCACTAGTATGTCTCTACTTGACTAGCTCGTTGAATCAAAGATAAGTTTCCTAGCCATAGACATGAGCTGTCACTTGATTAACGGGATCACATCATTAGGCGAATGATGTGATTGACCTGACCCATTCTGTTAGCTTAGCACACAATCGTTTAGTATTCTGCTATTGCTTTCTTCATGACTTATACATGTTCCTATGACTATGAGATTATGCAACTCCCGTTTACCGGAGGAACACTTTGTGTGCTACCAAACGTCACAACGTAACTGGGTGATTATAAAGGTGCTCTACAGGTGTCTCGGAAGGTACTTGTTGGGTTGGCGTATTTCGAGATTAGGATTTGTCACTCCGATTGTCGGAGAGGTATCTCTGGGCCCACTCGGTAATGCACATCACTATAAGCCTTGCAAGCATTGTAACTAATGAGTTAGTTGCGGGATGATGTATTACGGAACGAGTAAAGAGACTTGCCTGTAACGAGATTGAACTAGGTATTGAGATACCGACGATCGAATCTCGGGCAAGTAACATACCGATGACAAAGGGAACAACGTATGTTGTTATGCGGTTTGACCGATAAAGATCTTCATAGAATATGTGGGAGCCAATATGAGCATCCAGGTTACGCTATTGGTTATTGACCGGAGATGTGTCTCGGTCATGTCTACATTGTTCTCGAACCCGTAGGGTCCGCATGCTTAAAGTTTCGAAGACGGTTATGTTATGAGTTTATGTGTTTTGATGTACCGAAGGTAGTTCGGAGTCCCGGATGAGATCGGGGACATGACGAGGAGTCTCGAAATGGTCGAGACGTAAAGATAGATATATTGGACGACTATATTCGGACATCGGAAAGGTTCCGAGTGATTCGGGTAGTTTTCGGAGTACCGGAGAGTTACGGGAATTGGCCGGGGAGTATATGGGCCTTATTGGGCTTTAGGGGAAAGAGAGAGGAGAGGCTGCGTGCCCCCCAAGGCCTAGTCCAAATTGGACTAGGGGGAGGGGCTGCGCCCCCTCCTTCCTTCTCTTCTCTTTCCCCTTTCCTTGACTCCTACTCCTACTACTTGGAAGGGGGAATTCTACTCCCGGTGGGAGTAGGACTCCTCCTAGGGCGCGCCATAGAGAGGGCCGGCCCTCCCCCTCCTCCACTCCTTTATATACGAGGAGGGGGGCACCCCTTGGAGACACAACAATTGATTGTTTGATCTTTTAGCCGTGTGCGGTGCCCCCTCCACCATAGTCCACCTCGATAATACTGTAGCGGTGCTTAGGCGAAGCCCTGCGTCGGTAGAACATCATCATCGTCACCACGCCGTCGTGCTGACGAAACTCTCCCTCAACACTCGGCTAGATCGGAGTTCGAGGGACGTCATCGGGCTGAACGTGTGCTGTACTCGGAGGTGCCGTGCGTTTGGTACTTGATCAGTCGGATCGTGAAGACGTACGACTACATCAACCGCGTTGTGCTAAGGCTTCCGCTTTCGGTCTATGAGGGTACGTGGACAAACACTCTCCCCTCTCGTTGCTATGCATCACCATGATCTTGCGTGTGCGTAGGAAATTTTTGAAATTACTACGTTTCCCAAGAGTGGCATCCGAGCCTGGTTTTATGCGTAGATGTCATATGCACGAGTAGAACACAAGTGAGTTGTGGGTGATATAAGTCATACTGCTTACCAGCATGTCATACTTTGGTTCGGCAGTACTGTTGGATGAAGCGGCCCGGACCGACATTACGCGTACGCTTACGCGAGACTGGTTCTACCGACGTGCTTTGCACACAGGTGGCTGGCGGGTGTCAGTTTCTCCAACTTTAGTTGAACCGAGTGTGGCTACGCCCGGTCCTTGCGAAGGTTAAAACATCACCAACTTGACAAACTATCGTTGTGGTTTTGATGCATAGGTAAGAACGGTTCTTGCTAAGCCCGTAGCAGCCACGTAAAAATTGCAACAACAAAGTAGAGGACGTCTAACTTGTTTTTGCAGGGCATGTTGTGATGTGATATGGTCAAGACATGATGCTAAATTTTATTGTATGAGATGATCATGTTTTGTAACCGAGTTATCGGCAACTGGCAGGAGCCATATGGTTGTCGCTTTATTGTATGCAATGCAATCGCCCTATAATGCTTTACTTTATCACTAAGCGGTAGCGATAGTCGTAGAAGCATAAGATTGGCAAGACGACAACGATGCTACGATGAAGATCAAGGTGTCGCGCCGGTGACGATGGTGATCATGACGGTGCTTCGGAGATGGAGATCACAAGCACAAGATGATGATGGCCATATCATATCACTTATATAATTGCATGTGATGTTTATCTTTTATGCATCTTATCTTGCTTTGATTGACGGTAGCATTATAAGATGATCCCTCACTAAATTATCAAAGTATAAGTGTTCTCCCTGAGTATGCACCGTTGCGAAAGTTCTTCATGCTGAGACACCACGTGATGATCAGGTGTGATACGCTCTACGTTCAAATACAACGGGTGCAAAACAGTTGCACACACGGAATACTCAGGTTAAGCTTGACGAGCCTAGCATATAACAGATATGGCCTCGGAACACGGAGACCGAAAGGTCAAGCGTGAATCATATAGTAGATATGATCAACATAGTGATGTTCACCGTTGAAACTACTCCATCTCACGTGATGATCGGGAATGGTTTAGTTGATATGGATCACGTGATCACTTAGAGGATTAGAGGGATGTCTATCTAAGTGGGAGTTCTTAAGTAATTTGATTAATTGAACTTTAATTTATTATGAACTTAGTCCTGATAGTATTAGCATATCTATGTTGTAGATCAATAGCTCGCGTTGTTGCTTCCCTATTTTATTTTTGATATGTTCCTAGAGAAAACTAAGTTGAAAGATGTTAGTAGCAATGATGCGGATTGGATCCGTGATCTGAGGATTATCCTCATTGCTGCACAGAAGAATTGTGTTCTTGATGCACCTCTAGGCGACAGACCTATTGCAGGAGCAGATGCAGACGTTATGAACGTTTTGACAAAAGCTCAGTATGATGACTACTTGATAGTTAAGTGCACCATGCTTTACGGCTTAGAACCGGGACTTCAAAAATGTTTTGAATGCCACAGAGCATATAAGATGTTCCAAGAGTTGAAATTGGTATTTCATACTCATGCCCGTGTCGAGAGGTATGAGACCTCTGACATTACTTTGCCTACAAGATGGAGGAGAATAGCTCAACCAGTGAGCATGTGCTCAGATTGTCTGGGTACTACAATTGCTTGAATCAAGTGGGAGTTAATCTTCCAGATAAGATAGTAATTGACAGAATTCTCTAGTCACCATCACCAAGTTAGTAGAACTTTGTGATGAACTATAGTATGCAAGGGATGACGAAAGTAATTCCCGAGCTCTTCGCAATGCTGAAATCGACGAAGGTAGAAATCAAGAAAGAGCATCAAGTGTTGATGGTTAAAAAGACCACTAGTTTCAAGTAAAGGGACAAAGGGAAGAAAGGGGAACTTCAAGAAGAACGGCAAGCAAGTTGCTGCTCAAGTGAAAAAGCCCAAGTCTAGACCTAAGCCTGAAACTGAGTGCTCCTACTGCAAAGGGACTGATCACTGGAAGCGGTACTGCCCCAAATATTTGGTGGATAAGAAGGATGGCAAAGTGAACAAAGCTATATTTGATATACATGTTATTGACGTGTACTTTACTAGTGTTTATAGCAACCCCTCGGGATTTGGTACTGGTTCAGTTGCTAAGAGTAGTAACTCGAAACGGGAGTTGCAGAATGAACAGAGACTAGTTAAGGGTGAAGTGACGATGTGTATTGGAAGTGGTTCCAAGATTGATATGATCATCATCACACACTCCCTATACTTTCGGGATTAGTGTTGAACCTAAAATAAATGTTATTTAGTGTTTGCGTTGAAGCATGAATATGATTAGGTCATATTTATTGCAATACGGTTATTCATGTAAGTTAGAGAATAATTGTTGTTCTGTTTACACGAATAAAACCTTCTATGGTCATACACCCAATGAAAATGGTTTGTTGGATCTCGAACGTGGTGATACACATTTTCATAATATTGAAGCCAAAAGATGCAAAGTTAATAATGATAGTGCAACTTATTTGTGGCACTGCCGTTTAGGTCATATTGGTGTAAAGCGCATGAAGAAACTCCATGCTGATGGACTTTTGGAATCACTTGATTATGAATCATTTGATGCTTGCGAACCATGCCTCATGGGCAAGATGACTAAGACTCCGTTCTCCGAAACAATGGAGTGAGCGACTGACTTATTGGAAATAATACATACTGATGTATAAGATCCGATGAGTGTTGAGGCTCGCGGCGGGTATCATTATTTTCTGACCTTCACAGATGATTTGAGCAGATATGGGTATATCTACTTGATGAAACATAAGTCTGAAACATTTGAAAAGTTCAAAGAATTTCAGAGTGAAGTGGAAAATCATCGTGACAAGAAAACGAAGTTTCTACGATTTGATCGCGGAGACGAATATTTGAGTTACGAGTTTGGCCTTCAGTTAAAACAATGTGAAATAGTTTCACTACTCACGCCACCTGGAACACCACAATGTAATGGTGTGTCCGAACGTCGTAACCGTACTTTATTAGATATGGTGCGATCTATGATGTCTCTTACCGATCTACCACTATCGTTTTGGGGGTTTATGCATTAGAGACAGATACATTCACGTTAAATAGGGCACCATCTAAATCCGTGGAGATGACACCGTATGAACTGTGGTTTGGCGAGAAACCTAAGCTACCGTTTCTTAAAGTTTGGGGCTACGATGCTTATGTGAAAAAGTTTCAACTTGATAAGCTTGAACCCAAATCGGAGAAGTGCTTCTTCATAGGATACCCAAAATATTCGGTACACCTTCTATCACAGATCCGAAGGCAAGATCTTTGTTGCTAAGAATGGATCCTTTCTAGAGAAGGAGTTTCTCTCGAAAGAAGTGAGTAGGAGGAAAGTAGAACTTGATGAGGTAACTATACCTGCTCCCTTATTGGAAAGTAGTTCATCACAGAAATCTGTTCCTGTGACTACTACACCAATTAGTGAGGAAGCTAATGATGATGATCATGTAACTTCAGATCAAGTTACTACCGAACCTCGTAGGTAAACCAGAGTGAGATCTGCACCAGAGTGGTACGGTAATCCTGTTCTGGAGCTCATGTTACTTGACCATGACGAACCTACGAACTATGAGGAAGCGATGATGAGCCCAGATTCCGCAAAATGGCTTGAAGCCATGAAATCTGAGATGGGATCCATGTATGAGAGCAAAGTGTGGACTTTGGTTGACTTGTCCGATGATCGGCAAGCCATAGAAAATAAATGGATCTTCAAGAGGAAGACGGACGCTGATAGTAGTGTTACTATCTACAAAGCTAGACTTGTCGAAAAATGTTTTGACAAAGTTCAAGGAGTTGACTACGATGAGATCTTCTCACTCGTAGCGATGCTTAAGTCTGTCCGAATCATGTTAGCAAATTGCCATATTTTATGAAATCTGGCAAATGGATGTACATTCCTGAATGGATTTCTGGAAGAAGAGTTGTATATGATGCAACCTGAAGGTTTTATCGATCCAAAGGATGCTAACAAAGTGTGCAAGCTCCAGCGATCCATCTATGGACTGGTGCAAGCATCTCGAAGTTGGAATATACGCTTTGATAAGTTGATCAAAGCATATAGTTTTATACAGACTTGCGGTGAAGTCTGTATTTACAAGAAAGTGAGTGGGAGCACTACAGCCTTCCTGATAAAGTATATGGAGATGACATATTGTTGATCAGAAATGATGTAGAATTTTCTGGAAAGCATAAAGGAGTATTTGAAAGGAGTTCTGCAAAGAAAGACCTCGGTGAAGCTGCTTACATATTGAGCATCAAGATCTATAGAGATAGATCAAGATGCTTGATAAGATTTTCAATGAGTATGTACCTTGACAAGATTTTGAAGTAGTTCAAAATGGAACAGTCAAAGAAATAGTTCTTGCCTGTGTTACAAGGTGTGAAATTTGAGTAAGACTCAAAGCCCGACCACGGCAGAAAATAGAGAGAGAATGAAAGTCATTCCCTATGCCTCAGCCATAGGTTCTATAAAGTATGCCATGCTGTGTACCAGACCTATTGTATACCCTACACTGAGTTTGGCAAAGGGAGTACAATAGTGATCTAGGAGTAGATCACTAGATAGCGGTCAAAATTATCCTTAGTGGAATAAGGATATGTTTCTCGATTATGGAGGTGAAAAAAGGTTCGTCGTAAAGGGTTACGTCGATGCAAATTTTGACACTGATCCAGATGACTCTAAGTCTCAATCTGGATGCATATTGAAAGTGGGAGCAATTAGCTAGAATAGCTCCATGCAGAGCATTGTTGACATAGAAATTTGCAAAATACATACGGATCTGAATGTGGGAGACCCGTTGACTAAACTTCTCTCACAAGGAAAACATGATCACACCTTAGTACTCTTTGGGTGTGAATCACATAGCGATGTGAACTAGATTATTGACTCTAGTAAACCCTTTGAGTGTTGGTCACATAACGATGTGAACTATGGGTGTTAATCACATGGTGATGTGAACTATTGGTGTTAAATCACATGGCGATGTGAACTAGATTATTGACTCTAGTGCAAGTGGGAGACTGAAGGAAATATGCCCTAGAGGCAATAATAAAGTTATATTTATTTCCTTATTTCATGATAAATGTTTATTATTCATGCTAGAATTGTATAAACCGGAAACTTGATACATGTGTGAATACATAGACAAAAAGAGTGTCACTAGTATGCCTCTACTTGACTAGCTCGTTGAATCAAAGATGGTTAAGTTTCCTAGACATAGACATGAGTTGTCATTTGATTAACGGGATCACATCATTAGGAGAATGATGTGATTGACCTGACCCATTCCGTTAGCTTAGGACACGATCGTTTAGTATTCTGCTATTGCTTTCTTCATGACTTATACATGTTCCCATGACTATGAGATTATGCAACTCCCGTTTACCGGAGGAACACTTTGTGTGCTACCAAACGTCACAACGTAACTGGGTGATTGTAAAGGTGCTCTACAGGTGTCTCCGAAGGTACTTGTTGGGTTGGCGTATTTCGAGATTAGGATTTGTCACTCCGATTGTCGGAGAGGTATCTCTGGGCCCACTCGGTAATGCACATCACTATAAGCCTTGCAAGCATTGTAACTAATGAGTTAGTTGCGGGATGATGTATTACGGAACGAGTAAAGAGACTTGCCGGTAACGAGATTGAACTAGGTATTGAGATACCGACGATCGAATCTCGGGCAAGTAACATACCGATGACAAAGGGAACAATGTATGTTGTTATGCGGTTTGACCGATAAAGATCTTCGTAGAATATGTGGGAGCCAATATGAGCATCCAGGTTCCGCTATTGGTTATTGACCGGAGATGTGTCTCGGTCATGTCTACATTGTTCTCGAACCCGTAGGGTTCGCATGCTTAAAGTTTCGATGACGGTTATGTTATGAGTTTATGTGTTTTGATGTACCGAAGGTAGTTCGGAGTCCCGGATGAGATCGGGGACATGACGAGGAGTCTCGAAATGGTCGAGACGTAAAGATAGATATATTGGACGACTATATTCGGACATCGGAAAGGTTCCGAGTGATTCGGGTATTTTTCGGAGTACCGGAGAGTTACGGGAATTCGTCGGGGAGTATATGGGCCTTATTGGGCTTTAGGGGAAAGAGAGAGGAGAGGCTGCGCGCCCCCCAAGGCCTAGTCCGAATTGGACTAGGGGGAGGGGCTGCGCCCCCTCCTTCCTTCTCTTCTCTTTCCCCTTTCCTTGACTCCTACTCCTACTACTTGGAAGGGGGGGAATCCTACTCCCGGTGGGAGTAGGACTCCTCCTAGGGCGCGCCATAGAGAGGGCCGGCCCTCCCCCTCCTCCACTCCTTTATATACGGGGAGGGGGGGCACCCCTTGGAGACACAACAATTGATCGTTTGATCTTTTAGCTGTGTGCGGTGCCCCTCCACCATAGTCCACCTCGATAATACTGTAGCAGTGCTTAGGCGAAGCCCTGCGTCGGTAGAACATCATCATCGTCACCACGCCGTCGTGCTGACGAAACTCTCCCTCAGCACTCGGCTGGATCGGAGTTCGAGGGACGTCATCGAGCTGAACGTGTGCAGAACTCGGAGGTGCCGTGTGTTCGATACTTGGATCGGTCGGATCGTGAAGACGTACGACTACATCAACCACGTTGTCATAACGCTTCCGCTTTCGGTCTACGAGGGTACATGGACAAACACTCTCCCCTCTCGTTGCTATGCATCACCATGATCTTGCGTGTGCGTAGGAAATTTTTGAAATTACTACGTTCCCCAACAGCTACCACATAGATGCGTTGGCCTCACGACTAAGTCCTCACACTAGGACATCTGCCGTGACAATTCCACGACATCTTCCGTCGTGCATGAATACTCCTCCAAGTCCTAAGCGAGAGGCGTCGCAATACACTTGGAAATCCTTGCGTATATCCGGCAGAATCAGCACTGGGGCTCTAGTCAGACGTTTCTTCAACTCTTGGAAACTTGCTTCACATTCTTCAGTCCAATGGAACTTGGTGTCCTTCTTCAACAATGCCATCATAGGTTTCGCAATCTTGGAGAAATTCTCCATGAATCTCCGATAGTATCCCGTGAGTCCAAGAAAACTGCGGATCTCTCCAACTGAGGTGGGTGCCAACCACTCAGTGACTGACTGAACCTTGGTGGGATCTACTGCTATATCTTCTCCTGATATAACATGTCCAAGAAATTCAACTTCCTTCAACCAAAACTCACACTTGCTAAACTTGGCATATAACTGATGTTCCCTGAGCTTCTCTAGAAGCAAACGCAAATGTTCCTTGTGTTCCTCTTCATTCTCAGAGTATACCAAAATATCATCAATGAACACCACAACAAACTTATCAAAAAATTCCATGAACACTTTGTTCATCATACTCATGAAGTTGGCAGGGGCGTTAGTCAATCCAAATGACATAACCGTATACTCATACAGCCCGTACCTTGTGGTGAAAGCTGTCTTAGGTATATCCTTCTCCCGAATCTTCAACTGGTGGTATCCTGATCGCAGATCGATCTTCGAAAACACTTTTGCTCCTTGCAGCTGGTCAAACAAATCATTGATCATCGGCAGTGGGTACTTGTTCTTGATCGTCACTTCATTCAACGCACGATAATCAACAACCATTCTTAATGATCCATCCTTCTTCTCAACTAAGAGCACTGGGGCTCCCCACGGTGATGAACTTCGTCGGATGTAACCTTTCTCCAATAACTCCTTAATCTGCTTCTTAATCTCCTCCAGATCGTTTGCGGGCATCCGGTAGGGTCTCTTCGATATAGGCCCGGTGCCTGGCAATAGTTCTATTAAGAACTCAATGTCTCAATCCGGTGGCATGCCTGGTAGTTCCTATGGAAACACATCCGGGTAATCCTTCACAACAGGTACTTCCTCCTGAACAACTCCTGAGAGGGAATTTACTTGGGTTCTCCTTGACGTATGCCTGGATACATACTTGATCCTTTTTCCCTCCGGGGTGGTGAGATAAGTCGACTTACTAGCGCAATCGATGTTTCCTCCATACATCGACAGCCAATCCATGCCCAGTATCACATCCAACCCTTGTGACTCCAGAGTTATAAGGTCTGAGGGGAAAGTATGACTACCTATGGTTAATGGCATCTGAAAACATCCTCTGCTTGCCATATACTCAGCTCCGGGTGAGGTTACTAGCATAGGTGTCTTAAGACCTTTAGTGGGCAACTTATACTTATCCACGAATCCCCTTGATATGTACGAATGCGATGCACCAGTATCAAAAAGAACGAGTGCAATAAACGACTTAACCAAAAACTTACCGATAACGGCGTCTGGCTGCTCTTCAACCTCCTCCACGTTAACATGGTTCACTTGTCCTCGGTCGAATGGGTTAGGCTTCTTCCCAGAGCTTCCATTTCCATTGCCATTCTTCAACTCAGGGCAATCATTGGCGTAGTGTCCAGTCTTCCCGCACTTGAAACAGGTAATGTGACTTTGATCCTTCTTGGCGGGTGTGGCTGGGTTAGAGTGGTTCTGATTGCTGCTTGCTCCATTCCCATTTCCATTCTTAGGGCCACTGTGGTTATGAGAACTTCCTCCATTGTGGGTATGGCCTCCATGGTTATGTGTAAGTCCTCCCGAGTTCGGGGTGAAACGAGGCTTCTGCTGAGCTCCAGAATTGTACTTTCCTTGTCCATACTTCTTCTTGCGGCTCTCATTGTGCTGCTGCTTCCCTTCAATCATAAGAGCCTTGTCTACTAACTCCTGGTAGTTGTTAAATGTTGCCACCATCAACTGCATGCTCATCTCATCATTCAGCCCTTCCATAAACTTCTCCTGCTTCGCGGCATCTGTAGCCACATCAGCAGGGGAATAACGAGATAGCTTACTAAACTCATCCACGTACTGAGCCACAGTACGATTTCCCTGGCGCAAGTTGCGAAACTCACGCTTCTTCATGCTCATAGCTCCAGTTGAGACATGTGCTGTGCGGAATGCTTGCTGAAACTGATCCCAAGTGACATTGGCTATAGGAAAAGTGGCTGTGTAATTCTCCCACCATGATGCTGCTGGCCCTTCCAATTGGTGTGCGGCAAAACGCACCTTCTCAGCATCTGTGCAACCGGCGGTGGTTAACTCCCTTCCAATCTTGCGTGGCCAGTCATCCGCAACTATGGGCTCGGTGCTACTGGAAAACACCGGCGGCTGCAACCTCAGAAAACGGGCTAAGTTGTCAACTGGAGGCGGGTTGTTGTTGTTGTTGTTGTTGTTATTGTTGCCTTGGTTCTGAACTAACAACTGCATCAAGGCATTCTGCTGCTGGATCAACTGAGTGAGTTCCGGTGGGAAACAAATCCGGTATCACGTCTCGGAGGCATCTGATGGGTTTAGAGGGAAGAGATTAGAATAGAATGAGTTCTAGTGAGAAAGCACTACCCATATGCACATGGGACAAACACAATCATATCATATCACTCAATCAAGCAAGCAAGGGCATACAATCGATCTAACTAATGTTACAGTGCTCATACTATACTATATACATGGGGGTAATACTACTTGGTCATATGGTGGTCTACTAGAAATTTTGATCGATGGAAGACTCCATGATATCTGCTCCAGCTTCGTCTTCATAGTCATCATCACTGCTGTCGGGGTCGGAGTTGGTGTCGTCGATGATGATGTAGTCTTCAAAACGAATCTCCTTAGGTTCGTCGTCTTCTCCTCCTGGCGTGGGATCTACCATGAATACTCCGGTCTTCTTTATCAGGTCGTCATTCTTCTCCAATAATATTGTGATTTCCTCCTCGTATCTGTCGCGTGTAGACTTGAGTTCCTCCTCTAGCTCCATGATCCTGGTCATTGCCTTCTTCAGATCTATCATGCCTGCGCACATCTGGTTCTCCTGGTGTCGAATATGCAGGTTTAACTCCTGGATGGAAGCTGCAATGGACCTGTCCTTCCTGGTACTTATCATCTCCTATTTCTCATCTCGGCGCCCACATATCTGGTAGATAGTGTCCTTTAACTCCTGTTTGTAGACTTCTCCAATAAGTCCCATAGCAATGTGGGCTGCCATGCTCTTGCCTAGACTCCAGGTTGGTGCATCGAAGGAAAACTCTATGGGCTCAGTGACTGGCGTGAACGTCCTTCCTGGAAAACTCGAATCATCCAACGCTCCTCTTCTGGTAAAGTGGTGGTGTAGGTCCCGGTGAAGCTTGGTATTCTGATGTTTAGGTACCTAGTGACCTCCTTCAAGTGTCGTCCAAAAGGTGTGTCTTCATCCGGTTGTGCAAACTTGTTCCTTGAGTCCGCCATCCTAAAGAGTAGAAAATGGAGAGGAGTCAGAAATGAGTAGAGAAGAGTGACCTATGGCTCATCTTAGTGGTCGTGAACTACATTCAGCGTGTGCTCTGATACCATCTTGTAGCGACTCGACCTCAAACGGTCAAGTCTCTGTGCTTCAGTGTCATCCCTGGATCGGTAATGCTGACACACACAGTACTCAAAGGATTTATAACAGAGTAGCAATCACACACTTATTACATCGAATGTCTCAAAAGAGAACTTATTACAATAAATATGGCTTAAGGCCATCTAATACGATAACAGCGGAAGGCTAGGAAGATAAAGTGAGTCCATCAACTCCAACGGCATAGCTGAGTGCACGACAACGGCCTATCGAACCTTACTCGTCTGAAAAGTCTGCAACATAATACGTTGCAGCCCGAAAACGGGTCACCACATGGAATATGCTGGCAATATAACACAGTAGAGCAATGAACAGATAAATGCTATCACTACATGCATATATGGCTGGTGGAGGCTCTATGGTTATAATGTTTTTGCGAAAAGCCAATTTTTCCCTACAACAAAGGAATATATTTTATTTAACTATCATGGTGGTTGAAACGTCATTGAGAAGGTTCCTCCAACTCAATCCCAATTAAAGTAATCATTAACATCCCAACAAATTAATTTTAGAGTGATGAGATACAATAGGATAATCCAAGTACTAGATACTCAAGATGTCCATAACCGGGGACACGGCTAACCATGATTAGTTTATACACTCTGCAGAGGTTTGCGCACTTTTCCCCACAAGACTCGATCTCCTCCGTTGGATTTCTCGCACTACAATGTGTTTGAGAAATGGATGACCGAGACACAGTCTTTCAGAAACATTAACTCTTTACTCCGGGTGGACCGGTACACCTACTTTCCCCTACATCTGCTAGTCCACCTCTTCAAGAGGTCATGTAACATACTCAACTATGCCAGAGCCCATAATGGCTTGTGGCTGCACACGGAAGTTTCTAGCATGAAAAATCTCATGATCCCTTTGAGCCTGGGTGGCGGACCGTAGGAGGATCACACGGTATATCCCCGGGATCTCCTAGGACAACACTGGTATATCCCCAGGTGCCCAAAACAAGCAATCCACCCAGATTTGTATTAAAGTTGCCACCTTAAGTTGAACCATTAAATAAACAATCTCACATCTGTCATGGATTCACTCAACCCCAATCCACGTCTATGAGCATAGCATGGCATAATAAGCATAACGTAGAAGTAACTCCCAAGGGTTTGATAATAAAACAGGTAATAGGTTCTACCTCATCATCTACATCCCAAACCCACAAGTTAAGAGATCCTACTCATGCAACGTGTGAGGGTTGAAACTAATGCATAAAAACTAGGTAATAAAGGGGTATGATCAATGTGTTACTTGCCTTGCTGACGATCTGCAAATCCTAAAGACTCGTAGTAGCACGCTTCGCACTCCGGGAACTCTATCGCAAACAAACAATAGCATACATAAGCAATCAAGCAAAGATGCACGGCTAAATCTCAAATAAGAATATCTAACCAGAAAGTTCAACTGAAGAACTCCGGTTTGCAAAAAGAATCAAATCAAATGGAGCAACGAAACTCAAACGGCGAAAGAAACAGGATCCGAATACTAATCTGGATTAAAGTCAAATTTTACAGTCCCAAAATCTTGTTCAAGTTGGTTAAACAGAAAGAGGGCTTCGAGACGAAGATCTAGGCGCTTGAATCGCCTGATTCCGATAAACGAGCGAAAAGATAAACTAAAACGAAAATCGGGTCAGAAATCGCGATCGAAAATAATCGCGGAAAACCCTGGAAAAAGAAAAACTGACGAACAGGCGAATAACGTTCGTTAAAACGAACGTATGGACGAACGTCTGCTATTTAACCGAACCGAGAAAAACCGAACCGGTAAAATAAAAAAACGCAACTAGGGTTTTTTTAAAAGACCGGGGTTTTACCTAAAAAACAAAAAAAACTGAATAGCGAGATCCGTCAGCGGCGGCTCGGATTCCGGCGAGGCAGGGCACTCCGGCGGAGCGGCGGCTCGGCGGAGCGGGCAACGGCGCGGCGCGGGCGGCGGAGCGGCGGGCGGCGGCGGCTAGCGCGGGTTGCGGCGGCTACTGCTTGCAGCGGCGGCGGCGGCTGGTGGTGGTGGGGGTCGAGGCAGCTGGGCGGGCGGCATATAAAGGGGCCGGGGGGCGTGGCTTGGGGCACGGGGTGGCGAGGCGGAGGCGGCATCGGACTCCTCCGGCGAGTCCGTCTCCGGCACGGGACGGGAAGGTGGCGCGGGGCTGGCGGCTGGGCCGCCTGGGCCTCGGCCCAGTGCGGTCCGGCGGAAGTTAAAAAAAACATATTCCGCCGAAGATAAAATCCTAAATTTTTTTTCTAAAAATACCAAAATAAATTTTCGCCGTCTAAATAAAATATTTAGAACAGGGTGAACATTTTCTTGGCCCTAAAATGCAAGTTTTGAAAATGCATATTTTTCCTAATTCAAAATAAAATAGTGATAAAATTCCAAATAAAATAAAATATTTGATTTTAATATTTTTCCTCCAATATTTCATTTATTTTGGAGAAGTCATATTATCTCCTCTCATATATATTTAACATGAAATGATTTCGGAGAGAAGAACAATTAAAACCAAATTGATCCTTGTTTCGATAATTGATAAAACCAAATACGAAAACAGTGGAATCCCCAACTCTCTCCGTGGGTCCTTGAGTTGCTTAGAATTTCGAGGATCGCAAAGCAAATATGCAATGAAATAAGATATGCATGAATGATCTATGTATAACATTCCAATTTGAAAATTTAGGATGTTACATAAGAAAATCATTGTTGTTGGTATTGGAAAAATCACACAATTTAGTATTGTCTTGAGCCATCGTGACAAACAAGCAATCCAACACACATGCACACAAGAAGCAAGCGAAAAAGAGGCGAACAGAAAAAAGGGCGAATAAAACGGCAAGGGTGAAGTGGGGGAGAGGAAAACGAGAGGCAAATGGCAAATAATGTAATGCGAGGTATAAGAGTTTGTGATGGGTACTTGGTATGTTTTGACTTGTGCGTAGACCTCCCCGGCAACGGCGCCAGAAATCCTTCTTGCTACCTCTTGAGCACTGCGTTGGTTTTCCCTTGAAGAGGAAAGGGTGATGCAGCAAAGTAGCATAAGTATTTCCCTCAGTTTTTGAGAACCAAGGTATCAATCCAGTAGGAGGCTACACGCAAATCCCTCGTACCTGCACAAACAAATAAGAACCTTGCAACCAACGCGATAAAGGGGTTGTCAATCCCTTCACGGCCACTTGCAAAAGTGAGATCTGATAGGGATAATAAGATAAATATTTTTGGTATTTTTGTTGTATAGATTGAAAGGTAAAGATTGCAAAATAAAATAGATCGGAAGCTTATATGATGGAAAATAGACCCGGGGGCCATAGGTTTCACTAGTGGCTTCTCTCAAAATAGCATAAGTATTACGGTGGGTGAAAAAATTACTGTCGAGCAATTTGTAGAAAAGTGCATAGTTATGAGAATATCTAGGCATGATCATATATATAGGCATCACGTCCGCGACAAGTAGACCGAAACAATTCTGCATCTACTACTATTACTCCACACATCGACCGCTATCCAGCATGCATCTAGAGTATTAAGTTCATAAGAACAGAGTAACGCATTAGGCAAGATGACATGATGTAGAGGGATAAACTCAAGCAATATGATATAAACCCCATCTTTTTATCCTCGATGGCAACAATACAATACGTATCGGTTCCCCTTCTGTCACTGGGATCGAACACCGCAAGATTGAACCCAAAGCTAAGCTCTTCTCCCATTGCAAGAAAGATCAATCTAGTAGGCCAAACCAAACTGATAATTCGAAGAGACTTGCAAAGATAACAAATCATACATAAAAGAATTCCGAGGAGATTCAAATATTGTTCATAGATAATCTTGATCATAAACCCACAATTCATCGGATCTCGACAAACACACTGCAAATAGAATTACATCGAAAAGATCTCCAAGAAGATCGAGGAGAACTTTGTATTGAGATCCAAAGAGAGAGAAGAAGCCATCTAGCTAATAACTATGGACCCGAAGGTCTGAGGTAAACTACTCACACATCATCGGAGAGGCTATGGTGTTGATGTAGAAGCCCTCCGTGATCAATTCCCCCTCCGGCGGAGCGCCGGAAAAGGCCCCAAGATGGGATCTCACGGGTAAAGAAGGTTGCGGCGGTGGAAATAGGGTTTCGTGGTGCTCTCGAATGTTTTTAGGGTATATGAGTATATATAGGCGAAGGAAGTCGGCCAGGGAAGCCACAAGGGGCCCACGAGGGTGGGGGCGCGCCCAGGGGGAGCAGGCACGCCTCCCTGCCTCGTGGCCTCCTCGATTCTTTCTTGACGTCCACTCCAAGTCCCCTGGGTTATGTTTGTTCCAAAAATAACTCTCCCGAAGGTTTCGTTCCGTTTGGATTCCGTTTGATATTCCTTTTCTGCGAAATAGCGAAATAGGCAAAAACAGCAATTTGGGCTGGCCTCCGGTTAGTAGGTTAGTCCCAAAAATAATATAAAAGTATATAATAAAGCCCATTGAACATCCAAAACAGATAATATAATAGCATGGAACAATCAAAAATTATATTATAGATACGTTGGAGACGTATCAGAGCCCCCTTCCCCGCTGCGGGTGGTTCTTCCTTAACTCCGGCGAGCTCCCCCACCCCCTGAAAATTGACTGACCCAAAAGTCGATCCAGTCGACTGAAGTGTAGCTAAATCGGAGCAGAGCGGCATCACGAGCGAGGGGGAGAGTAGCAGCAGTAGCGCGAGCAAGCGAGCGAGAGCTGGAGCAGCAGCAGCAGATCCGGCTGGTATGGACGCCGCCGCCGAAGGGGCCTCGCACTGGGGGAGAGCCGCCGTGGAGATGTCGCCCGCCGCGCTGGCTTCGAGGTAGCCGCACCATGGGGGTGTGGGATGGAGCACCGTCGGTGCCGGGAGGTCGAGTTAAGGAGAAGGTGCGATGCGATGAGTGTACAACCTCTTTGGTGGCGCTGAGTAGGCCTCGGCTTCGTCCGAGGAGTCGGTGAGGATGTTGCGATTCCAGTGGAGCAGGTTAAGGCGGCGCTGTGGGGATGGAGCAGCCGCGATAGACGAGGCGGTCGTTGGAGCAGCTCCTTGGAGGTGGAGGACGAGGCGGCTGAACCGGCGGGACGACGAGATGGACGACGGATCCTCATCCGGGGAGGTGGATGAAGGACGTCGAGCTATTGCAGTGGACGAAGTCGTCGGGGAAGAGGCTCTGGCTAGGCAGTGAGGTGGCGGACGGAGGAGGGTGGGGTTTCGCGGCTGGAGCGGAGAGGTTATGGCGGCCTGGTATTTCGAATGGCGAAAAGGAGGATGGGAGGGGGGAACCATGACTTAGGGACGCGCTTGTGCAAAATGTAGGGTGTGACACAAAAGTGCCCCCACCGATTTGAACTAGCGGCCCTTTCGGCTCAGGGTTAGAAGGGGGATTTCGCGTGTCGAGATTTGGCAGCTGGAGGGAGTTTTCGCGCGTGTTGTTATTTCGGAATAGGAAGGCGCGGGTTGTGAAGGCGCGAGTTTTGGGAGCACGATATCTGAATTTTCGGGATATAACAAGGTGCGGGTTGAATTTTAGGGACAAGCCTAACGTGTAATATTGTACTTGTACGTACCAAATCAATTCGCACTTCCCTCAACGAAAAAAATAAAACTATTCAGACCACACAAAGAGAGAGTCTTGTCCCGTTTTACTATACAAATGCTATTCAAAGCTATGAATCCATGTTATGTCCAATTAAAAAATTTCGCTGGCTGTATTATGCATGTAACCTACTCATACCAACATTTTAGTGCATTCCAAATGTCTATACTACCGCTGCAATTCAAACTAAATTTGAATTCGTTTCTATATTTGAATAAGAATCTACAATCATGATTGTTGCCAACTTCAACCATCATTCGTGTATTACCTTAACAACACACCACATGATTACTATAGAGATACTAGTTAAAGGCACGTGCCATGCACGTGTTAGGATTACTGCGAAATGTTGTATGTTGAGAGGAATTTTTTTAATACTTTGAATTGCTTATCACATGTGTCACGTGATACGTTGAGAGGGATTGAAGGAATTTTTATTTACTATATAATCAGGTTCTTAGTATTTATTAACTCATATTTTCATGTAAAGTTCACAAACATGCATGCATACAGTGATTAGTCTATCGAATCGAGTAGATGGTTGCCTAAAAATATATTGGTGAGAACAATGGGAAAGCTGGGCAATAATGTTTGTAAAACGAATTCATAAGAGAAAGTAGAAAAATAGAGAGGCCGAGGGTCTTTTTTCTTAAAAAAGTATCAAAGCAGCCTTTGGGCTCTCAGGCACCAGTGGGCTAGCATAGCAAAAGGTTAAAAAAAATGATACCAAGATTTGCATGTCGTACAAAACAAAAAGCAGCGAACGTCAATAAATGTTAATTCAAATCAATATAAACATGCCAGAGTTCTTATTTTTACACATGCCCTATTTTTGATAAAAAAATAACAGTTTAGTAAACATGCAGATTAATACATCTGTTATTTTTGACAAATAAAAATATGAGAAAATATTTCTGGCACCGGGAGTATTGATGCCCGACAGTTAAACTTTGAAAGTAACAAAGATTTTTTTAGTACAACACATATATTAATCTTCTCTTTTACTTGTTGTTTATAGTCTGCTAAAGCATCGGTACCGAGGCTGCATGCTGCATGTGTCTGTGGCTGTGGGGCAGCGTTGCATAGGACTCCTTGCCTGGTACTGTGGCTGTGGGGCAGCGTTTCTTTTTCTCAACTGGGCCTGCGACACATTTCCAGTGGCCGGTAGAAGAATCGAGAGCCTGCAAGTACTCTGCCGCGCTGGCAATCTAGCAGCACGAAAATGGAACCGCACCGCGAATCCCTGCGTGCTCAGCCGTTAGATTGCCCTTTCCTATGGTCTATATGTGGCCATGTAGTCCTCTATCTAAAGCAATTGAATCTGAGCCGTTCGTTTACAAACATCCAACGGTCTATATAACTTCATACTGGTACACTATATAGGAAAGTATAGAGATATGAACTATGTGTACTATATGAACTCGAATTCAATTTTTTGAATACACTTGATGTTGATTCCAAATAATAGTACATTTGATGTACTAACTAGATATTCATAGTCTAAACCATGTTCCATATGTACACCGTGTTTATCACAGAAAGTATAGTGCCCCGCCCCCTACATTATGACAAGTATTTAGCCCTGAGCTGCAAAAGCCACACATTATCCCAAATTATAATCAATGTTCTATATATTATATGTAGTACTAGCAAGATGCCCATGCGTTTCATGGAACATCAAGATGATCGAGGGGAGGCCTTATTTGCAAATGTGGAGAGGGGTGTGGGTATCTTTTTTCAAAATTGCCATAGTTTCCTTCCTATCTGTCAGATATAAATCAGACGGCCTATATTGCAGGATGGCAGGCACACCATCATCAACAACTCTGTTTTTTATAAGAGTAGAGATAAAATATATTATATGTAGTATAACAAGTTCATAACCACACCATGTGTATCACCGTTATATATATTCACGCATGCGTCGGTTTAAAACACTATGATAAACTCTTCAAATATCTGAATTCACTTTTTATAATGAATTATGATCTTGATTCGTCTTTTACACCCACACAATCCTCTTATCTTTGTAGCTAGAGCGAACTTTCTCTCGTGCATGCACACGCCCGCACCCCTCTCACCCTCCCTCAGCATTCTCTAGCTCCATCACGCAAATTCGTCTTTTCACTTTAGGTCGTTCACCCATGGTGTGTGTACGCCCCCAGCTCCTTTACGGCACACATCGATCGATATGCCTCTCTAGCCAGGTGTGCCTATCACAAACACAAGATTTCCCTCTTCTCTTCTCACCATCCATGCCTGACTCCCGCCCCTCTTTTCATCGATCTTGTACTCGCACACTCCTTCCCCCTCGATATAGTATGCCTCTCGCACCACCTCCTAGCTGCATCCCTCTCTCTCTATCCTTCTCTCCAGGCCTTATTTGCTTCTAACACATACATGCATGTATACCGATCGATCTCCCTACATATACCTAGGTCGACTTTAACTATTTTCCCTCACCCATCGATCGACGTACCTCACAAGTTATGTCTCTCCTTTCTCTGAAAAAGGACGATTGATCTTCCTATGTAGTTACGTCTGCTTACCACAGCCATATCGTCCCCCTCATCATTCGTGCATGCCTCTGACCCGTCTCTCACACGCACGTGCACAGAAAGGCAGGCATCCCCTCTCTTATTGATATTGCAGGCGTACCCTCCGTTTGTCTAGCAAGCCTCTCCTACCATTTGTTAGAAGCAACTCCACCACCAACCCCTCTGACACTCCAGTTCTGTCTCTCTCCCAACCTTATTCCTCTCCTACACATATGCATGGATGCCGACCGATCTCCCTCAATACATAAGGTAGGTCTCTCTCCTCCTCCACACATATACCAGCCATTGTACCTCTATAGTTAATTAGGTCTCCCCCACCCCCCTACCACACACCAATAGTCGAGTGCTGTAGGTAGGTATCCATGCCACAGAGACAAACTGCACCTATCCCCTCTCACGTTCCAGTAGGCCAGCCACCCCATATCTTTGACGTGGGCACACACAAATTCGATGGGACTCTTTATCGATCGCACGCACGCACACACACACACACACATCATCCCTTTCTTCGCTTCTATGGATACTTCAAGCCGATGATACCTCCACTCTCTTCTCGTGGATCGCCCCCTCTATATATATGATATATCCAGGACTCTATTTCACACACATTGCATATGTTACATTTTTTGATTGAAATATCATCGACACATATTGCATGTCTATTTCTCACCCCCCAAAAAAACACTCACGAACCCACACACTATATCTCTCTACGTTTGTATCTCTCTCACACAACCCCACGTAGGTGGTGTACGTACATGATACGTCCATTTAGCATCATGTTTTCTGACTGTTATTTATAATGTTTTTATCCATAATAATGCTTTTTGGAGTAATTCTAATGCCTTTTCTCTCATAATATGCAAGGTGTACACAAAGAGGGAGAATTCCGGCAGCTGGAAATCTGGACGGGGAAAAGCTACGCCAGGCTACCTATTCTGCACAACTCCAAACAAGCTGAAACTTCACGGAGATTTTTTATGGAATATTTGAGGAATATTGGAGCAAATAACTACCAGAGGGAGCCATCAGGTGGGCACAAACCACCTGGGCGCGCCGGGCAGCCCAGGCGCGCCCTGGTGGGTTATGCTCACCCAAGCCCACCTCCGGTGCCCGTCTTCTGGTATATACGTTGTTTTGACCTATAAAAAAAATAAAGAGTGGACTTTCGGGACGGAGCGCCGCTGTCTCGAGGCGGAACTTGGGCAGGAGCACTTTTGCCCTCCGGTGGAGAGATTCCGCCGGGGGAACTTCCCTCCCGGAGGGGGAAATCATCGTCATCATCATCACCAACAACTCTCCAATCTTGGGGAGGGCAATCTCCGTCAACATCTTCAACAACACCATCTTATCTCAAATCGTAGTTCATCTCTTGTGTTCAGTCTTGTTACCGGAACTATAGATTGTTGCTTGTGGGTGACTAGTAGTGTTGATTACATCTTGTAGTTGATTACAATATGGTTTATTTGGTGGAAGATTATATGTTAAGATCCAATATGCTATTTAATACCCCTCTGATCTTTAGCATGATTATCATTTGTGAGTAGTTACTTTTGTTCTTGAGGTCACGGGAGAAATCATGTTGCAAGTAATCATGTGAACTTTATATGTGTTCGATATTTTGATAGTATGCATGTTGTGATTCCCTTAGTGGTGTCATGTGAACGTTGACTACATGACACTTCACCATATTTGGGCCTAAGGGAATGCATTGTGGAGTAGCAATTAGATGATGGGTTGCGAGAGTGACAGAAGCTTAAACCCCAGTTTATGCGCTATTCCGTAAGGGTCCGATTGGATCCAAAAGTTTAATGCTATGGTTAGAATTTATTCTTAATACTTTTCTCGTAGTTGCGGATACTTGCGGGAGGGTTAATCATAAGTAGGAGGTGTGTTCAAGTAAGAACAACACCTAAGCACCGGTCCACCCACATATCAAATTATCAAAGTACCGAACACAAATTAAACCAACATGATGAAATTCCCGTGTACCCTCAAGAACACTTTGCTTATCATAAGAGACCGTTTTGGCCTTTCCTTTGCCTCAAAAGGATTGGGCTACCTTTCTGCACTTTTTTTACTACTATCATTACTTGCTCCTTACAAATTACCTTGCTATCAAACTACTCTGCTACTTACAATTTCAGCACTTGCAGACACTACCTTACTAAAAACTACTTGTCATTTCCTTTTGCTTCTCGTTGGGTTCGACACTCTTACTTATAGAAAAGAGCTACAATTGATCCCCTATACTTGTGGGTCATCAAGGCTATTTTTTGGCGCCGTTTCCGGGGAGTGGAGGGCCTTTGGTAAGGAAACATTCATATAGTGTGATGAAATTTATTGTCACTTGTTACTATGGAAAACAATCCTTTAAGGGGTTTGTTCAGGGTATCTTCATCTCGACCGAAACCACAATTAGCTACCCCTCAACCTACTGCACCTACTGAAAATATTGGATATGAAATTCCTTCGGGTATGATAGAAGAACTGCTAGCTAATCCTTATGAAGGAGATGGAACCGAACATCCTGATATGCACTTGACATATGTAGAACAAATTTGTGGATTGTTCAAGCTTGCAGGTCTACCCGGAGATGAAGTTATGAAGAAGGTTTTCCCTTTATCTTTGAAGGGAAAAGCATTGGCATGGTATAGGCTATGCGATGATATTGGATCTTGGAATTGGAATCGATTGAAACTGGAGTTCCCCCCAAATTTTTATCCTATGCATCTAGTTCATCGTGATCGGGATTATATATAAATTTTTTGGCCTCGTGAAGGAGAAAGTAGCTCTAGCTTGGGGGAGGCTTAAGTCAATGTGATATTCATGCCCCAATCATGAGCACTCAAGAGAAATTATTATCCAGAATTTTTATGCTCGGCTTTCTCGTAATGATCAAATCATGCTTGATACTTCTTGTGTTGGTTCTTTTATGAAGAAGACTATTGAATTCTGGTGCGATCTTTTGGAAAGAATTAAATGCAACTCTGAAGATTGGGAACTCGACAAAGGTAGAGTCAGATATCAAAATTAAATATGATTGTGTTAAATCTCTTATGGATACCGATGCTTTTCAAAAGTTTAGCACTAAATATGGACTTGACTCTGAGATAGTAGCCTCCTTTTGTGAATCATTTGCTACTCATGTTGATCTCCCTAAAGAGAAGTGGTTTAAATATCACCCACCTATTAAAGAAGAAATTAAAGAACCGGTACCAATTAAAGAAGAAACTATACTTTATAATGTTGATCCAGTTGTTCCTACTACTTATATTGAGAAACCACCTTTCCGTGTTAGGATAAAGGAACATGCTAAAGTTTCAATTGTGGTTAACAAAAGCTATATTAAAACACCTAAACCTAATGAACAAATCAAAGTAGAACCTAGTATTTCTATGGTTAAAGATCTCTTGGAAGAAGATATGCATGGGCATGTTATTTACTTCTGTGAAGAAGCTGCTAGAATTGCTAAACCTGATAAAAAGGATAAACATAGACCTGTTGTTGGCATGCCCGTCATCTCAGTTAAAATGGGAGATCACCGTTATCATGGTTTATGTGACATAGGTGCTAGTGTGAGTGCTATTCCTTACACCTTATATCAAGAAATTATGAAAGACATAGCACCCGCAGAGATAGAAGACATAGATATTACTATTAAACTTGCTAATAGAGACACTATATCACCAATTGGGATTGTTAGAGATGTTGAAGTCTTGTGTGGGAAAATAAAATACCCTACTGATTTTCTTCTTCTTGGTTCCCCACAAGATGACTTTTGTCCCATTATCTTTGGTAGACCTTTCTTGAACACCGTTAATGCTAAGATAGATTGTAAGAAACAAATTGTCGGTGTTAGTTTTGGTGATGAGTCTCATGAGTTTAATTTTTCCAAGTTTAGTAGAAAGCCTCATGAAAAAGAATTGCCTAGTAAGGATAAATTGATTGGTCTTGCTTCTATTGCCATACCACCTACTGGTCCTTTAGAACAATATTTGCTAGACCATGAAAATGATTTTCATATGCATGAAAGAAATGAAATAGATAAGATTTTCTTTGAACAACATCCTCTACTTAAACACAATTTTCCTATTGAAACTCTAGGAGGTCCTCGTCCACCTAAAGGTGATCCTGTGTTTGAATTAGAACAATTGCTAGACACTTTGAAATATGCTTATCTTGATGAAAAGAAAATATATCATGTTATTATTAGTGCTAACCTTTCATAACATGAAGAAGAAAGATTATTGAAAGTTCTAAGAAAGCACCGAGCTGCTATTTGATATACTCTTGATGATTTAAAGGGAATTAGTTCCACTCTATGTCAGCACAAAATTAATATGGAACCTGATGCTAAACCCGTGGTTGATCACCAACATCGGTTAAATTCGAAGATGAAAGAAGTGGTAAGGACGGAAATCTTAAAGCTTCTGGAGGTAGGTATAATCTATCCTATAGCTGATAGTAGATGGGTAAGTCTTGTTCATTGTGTCCCTAAGAAGGGAGGTATTACTGTTGTTCCTAATGATAAGAATGAACTTATTCCACAAAAAATTGTTACAGGCTATAGAATGGTAATTGATTTTAGAAAATTAAATAAAACAACTAGAAAAGATCATTACCCTCTGCCTTTTATTGATCAAATGCTTGAAAGATTATCTAAGCACACACATTTTTGCTTCCTTGATGGATATTCTGGGTTTTCACAAATACCTGTTTCTCAACCTGATCAGGAAAATACCACTTTTACTTGTCCCTTTGGAACCTATGCTTATAGACGTATGCCTTTTGGTTTATGTAATGCACCTGCTACCTTTCAAAGATGTATGACTGCTATATTCTCTGACTTCTGTGAAAAGATTGTTGAGGTTTTCATGGATGACTTATCTATTTATGGGAAGTCTTTTGATGATTGTTTAAGCAATCTTGATCGAGTTTTGCAGAGATGTGAACAAACAAATCTTGTCTTGAATTGGGAGAAGTGCCACTTTTTGGTTAATGAAGGCATTGTCTTGGGTCATAAATTTTTTGAAAGAGGTATTGAAGTGGACCAAGCTAAGGTTGATGCAATTGAGAAAATGCCATATCCTAAAGATATAAAAGGTATTCGTAGTTTCTTAGGTCATGCTGGTTTCTATAGGAGATTTATTAAAGACTTCACTAAAATTTCTAGGCCTCTCACGAATCTTTTGCAAAAGGATGTTCCTTTTGTGTTTGATGATGATTGTTTAGAAGCCTTCGAAACACTCAAGAAAGCCTTAATTTCTGCACCTATTGTTCAACCACCTGATTGGAACTTGCCTTTTGAAATTATGTGTGATGCTAGTGATTATGCTGTTGGTGCTGTTCTAGGACAAAGAGCTGATAAGAAATTGAATTTTATTCCTTATGCTAGTAAACTCTAGACAGTGCTCAACGAAATTATGCTACTACTGAAAAAGAATTCTTAGCAGTGGTGTTTGCTTGTGATAAATTTAGACCTTACATTGTTGATTCCAAAGTAACTGTTCACATAGACCATGCTGCTATTAAATATCTTATGAAAAAAAGATGCTAAACCTAGACTTATTCGATGGGTTATCTTGTTACAAGAATTTGATTTACATATCATTGATAGAAAAGGAGCTGAGAACCCAGTAGCTGATAATCTGTCTAGGCTTGAAAATTTGCCTGATGACCCACTACCTATTGATGATAGTTTTCCTGATGAGCAGTTAGCTGCAATAAATGTTTCTCATAATACTCCTTGGTATGCTGATTATGCTAATTACATTGTTGCTAAATATTTGCCACCTAGCTTTACTTAGCAACAAAAGAAAAAAATCTTCTATGATTTAAGACATTACTTTTGGGATGACCCACATCTTTATAAAGAAGGACTAGATGGTATTATTAGACGTTGTGTACCTGAGCATAAACAGGGACAAATCCTACGGAAATGTCACTCCGAAGCTTATGGAGGGCATCATGCTGGAGATAGAACTTCTCACAAGGTATTGCAATCAAGATTTTATTGGCTTACTCTCTTCAAGGATGCCCGTAAGTTCATCTTATCTTGTGATGAATATCAAAGAATAGGTAATATCGGTAAGCGTCAAGAAATGCCTATGAATTATTCACTTGCTGTTAAACCATTTGATGTTTGGGGATTTGACTACATGGGACCTTTTCCTTCCTCTAATGGGTAAACCCATATTTTGGTTGCTGTTGATTATGTTACTAAATGGGTAGAAGCTATTCCAACCAGTAGTGTTGATCACAACACCTCTATTAAAATGCATAAGGAAGTTATTTTCCCAAGGTTTGGAGTCCCTAGATATTTAATGACTGATGGTGGTTCACACTTTATTCATGGTGCTTTCCATAAAATGCTTGCCAAGTATGATATTAACCATAGAATTGCATCGCCTTATCATCCTCAGTCTAGTGGTCAAGTTGAACTTAGCAATAGAGAAATAAAATTAATTTTGCAAAAGACTGTCAATAGGTCCAGGAAGAATTGGTCTAAGAAATTAGATGGTGCACTTTGGGCTTATAGAACAGCATATAAAAATCCTATGGGTATGTCTCCTTATAAAATGGTTTATGGAAAAGCTTGTCATTTGCCTCTTGAGTTAGAACATAAAGCATATTGGGCCGTCAAAGAGTTCAATTATGATTTCAAACTTGCTGGTGAAAAGAGGTTATTTGATATTAGCTCTTTAGATGAATGGAGAACCCAAGCTTATGAAAATGCAAAATTATTCAAAGAAAAAGTTAAAAGATGGCATGACAAAAGAATCCAAAAGCGTGAGTTCAAAGTCGGAGACTATGTTCTTTTGTATGACTCTCGTTTCAGATTCTTTGCAGGAAAACTCCTCTCAAAATTGGAAGGCCCCTATGTTATCGAGGAGGTTTATCGGTCTGGAGCCATCAAAATAAATAATTCCGAAGGTACTAACCCGAAGGTTGTCAATGGGCAACGAATAAAGCATTATATCTAACGTATGCCCATTAATTTTTAAAGTAATGTTATTCAAACTTTGACACCGGAAGAACACATAAAAGAGTCCCTCCGGAACACTCCAGAATCGTGAAAATAAGGAGGTACGTGATACGGTAAGTAAACAGACTCCGAAAAATCCGCAAAAATATTTTTTCTCAGTTTTGGAATATTTAAAAACAAAGGAAATAAAGAAACTTCCAGGAAGCGTCCCCTGGTGGGCACAAGACACCAGGGCGCGCCAGGCCTGGCGCGCCCAGGTGGGTTATGCCCACCTGGGACACCTTTCGAACTCCGTTTTTCTACCGTATGCTTGTCCTCCAAGATAAAAAATCTATATATACTTCCCGAACCTGTTGATCACCGTATCGCGGAGAAATCCTTGGTTCTCTTTTCCGTTGTTTTCTGTCAGATCCCATCTACCATGGCCTATTCAAGCTCCTCCAAGGACAAGTCCTTCAAGAACGTCATCAACCCATATCTGCGGAAGGTGGTGCAGCACCCTCAGGTCATCCAGATGCATGAGGGGGTGCTTCACCTCCGTGATGTGCCATGTCCCAAGGGGACGGGAACCATGGAGGCCAGGCTGGAAGCTATGGAGCAAGACGTCTTCCTGTGCAAGGGAATGGTGGAGCGTGGACTCAACGCCAATCACCTTATGATCACGGACCTCTCCTGTGATCTCAAGGTGGATGGCAAGCCCATGAAGGACATCGTCTTCACCCTCAACGAGCAAATCAACTTCCTCCAAAGCCAGATCTATGACCTCCAAAACCAAGTCTTTGAATATGAGGCGAGGTTCAAAGGTATGAGTTTTGCTGCTAGTTGCAGGACCTGTGAGACTCACTCCTCCTCTTATGATGGTGGACCACTGCCATGGAAATGCGAGGACAAGATCTCTGCTTCATCACCACCATCATCTTCTTCACCACCAAAAGAGAACTGAGTGTCGGGTATGGGCACTCCCATTGGCTTCCGCCAAGCTTGGGGGAGGTGCCCCGGTATTGTATCACCCCATTATCTTTTTGCCTGTACTTATTTTAGTTTGATTTTGGATGAATAAATTTTTTGTTCGATCCTTTCTTCTTTGAGAGTTTGGTTAGTGATCTATCCTTGTAATCATGTGCAAGTTATATAATAAAGTTTAGTTTGAGTTTTTGCTTTCTTTACTTTCATGTTGCAAACAAAAGAAAAGAAATAAAGAAAGAAACATTGGTACGCATCGGTCCTAAACAAACGGTTTTTAACCCCTTTCCGCGCCGGCATTCGGAACCGTCGCCAAGTGAGTGTGGGCGATAGGGGGGTCCTTCCCACACGACCCAGAAACCGTCGGGGATATGCCGTCCTGGCACACACGCTCGGCAAAATGAGGTCATGTGAAACCCGTGAGCACTCAAATACATGAATACGTACAGTAGTGCTCAAAAAAATCCAATTATACAGGCGAAATCATTTCCGGTCGTATGTACATCCCACACAGTCAGTCACCGCTAAACGTTTCTGTTCGTATATACATCCCACACAGTCACTCCAAGGAAAACGTTTGCGCTAGGTGGCGTAACGCAAACAGTTTTCAAGAGAATGTTGTGTGTGATTTTTCATTGATCGAACATGGTTTATTCCTAGAAACTATGTGCGTTGCCTGAGGTCATCACCCACGATGTTTTCTCATTAACCGTTTGCAATAGGAAAACCCAATTAGCAAGCTAATTGGCCAATTAGTAGGCTAATTGCCCTATTATTAATAATTCATTTACTAATCTAATTGACATTCATATTAAGCACATAATATATTCCATTTCCATATTAAGGAAGCAAGATTTCATAATTGAAATACATCGTAGCACAACATGATATAGCTTCAGCACTCAGCCACCCCATTACACAACTGCACCAGAAGAAGTTTCACATGCAACATCTAGAACCATTCGAAATTAGCATCATAGACGGTACATAGAGAGATGCATCTCATCTGGAAAACTGCTGAAGGTCTTTGCAACTTTAGGCCAGTGCATGTGGATGATTCACCGTCCATCCTTCGACCTATTTAGGAACACTTCAATATTGAACCGTGGGTGTTGTATGAAAACTTTCCTCACCTCCTGACCACAGAGGTGGTTTGAGAGGTAATCATCAGCGAAGCCTGAAAACAAGGATGTGCATAAATATCTTCTCTATATTGGAAATGGGGCAAAGGAATAAAAAAAGGTAAGGTATAATAGTTAGTACCATCTTGTAAACCTCAGTGCTTCCCATTGTTTCCCTGCAACACATATAAGGTAGTTAGTCATCAGGTTAAGTAAGGGTTCGCATTCTATCAATAAAATATGTTGATGAAAAATAAGCACATTGCAGATTCATCAGATTAATTCAAGCCACATGGAAAACCCATTTATCCATACCAAGCATGATTAAGAACTAGGAAATATAGCACTTGTATATGTTTCTCATGTATTAAGTGCAGCCAAATTCGATTTATTCCTCACATGGTATACAATAAGAGAATGCAGCCACATCAATTGAACATCACATTGTAGAATTGAACCAAGCAGTTAACTAAACACCACAACAAATGAACCGAACATTAACTGAGCACCACATTGCACAATATAACATACTCCTAATAGAAGATCAGATAGTTAACCAAACAAAGCATGCTTAACAACTTGTAAATATAGCAATTGTATTTGTTTCTCATTTTTTTAGTACAGCCAAATTCGATTTATTCCTCACATGGTATACAATAACAGAATGCAGCCACAACAATTGAACATCGCATTGCAGAATTGAACCAAGCAGTTAACTAAACACCACAACAAATGAACCAAACATTAACTTAGCACCACATTGCACAATATAATATACTCCTAATAGAAGACCAGACAATTAACCAAACCAAGCATGCTTAAGAACTTGGAAATATTGCACCCTGAAGAATTGAACATCACATTTGCAGAATTGAACCAAGCAGTTAACTGAACACCACATTGCACGACATATAGAACATATACACTATAGCAGAAGATTGCATGGTAAAAGTAGATAGCACAGAATTTGTTAAGGAAAGGCAGTAGCTAGCAAACTGAACATGGGTCCTTATAGTGAGCTAATAAGACAAGCTACTCCTCATTGTCGGAGATATCGATGACGATTGGCTCCTTGGACATGGAAGAGGGCGAGGCCTCCGCATCGTGGGTGCCCTCATTGTAGTGGTGAGTTGCCTGAGCCGCTCCGGGCACCAACCTGCTGGCTCTTGAGATGAGGTAAGCACGTGCACGCTGAGAAAACACCTCATAGTCTTCGTCGAAGGCACCGATGGTGGCCTCGAGAAAACGCCACGAACTGTCGTTTAAAGCAGCCAACCGCATCACGGCATCGACGCGTGAGGCGTCAACGGTGGCCTCAACGGCGAGGTGCTCCTCCAAGATCTGGGGGTCGGCACGAATGGCAGCCATCGCGACCTCATCCGCGCATGCGGCCGTGATTTGCTTCTCCGCTGCCAAATGCTCCTTGAGGTCCTGGCTATACTGTGTGCACCATGGCTTAGGCCGGCGCTTATTTGGTGGAGGGGTCGGTGATTTGGGTGGAACGTGTCGCGCTTGCGCCGGTGGTCAGGGCATGTGGGATGTGGAAGGAGGAGGAGGATGGGGGTCGGGTGTGGATTACCTGCCTAGATAGGCGAGGCCGAGCAGCGTGAAGGAGGGTCGCCGGCGAGGAGGCGGAGACACTGCAAGCAAGGAGTGGAGGTTTTAACTTGGAAAGAAGGTGGAAAAAGGGGAAATGCGGCTTTCGGTAAGGGGGAGGGGGCGGGGAGGTAGATATTTCCGCAGAAGCCGAAAATTAGGAATCACTACAGCCAAAAAACTCACGCGCAAAGTGTCATCAGACACGGTCCCTTATTCAGAACTGTGTACGATATGTGAACATCACAAACGATTCAGATAGCTTAACCCGTGCGTGTTGAGTTTGAACGTCAAAAATTTTGGTTCAAATTTCCCTGGTTACAGTGGTCATCCACGTCATTGCATCATTTTGTCCCATTTGGGGCAGGTTTGGGTATAAGCTTCTCACAAACCAGAGCTTCTCACAACAAGCGTGATGGTTTCGGTAGGGAACGTGCCACCTTTGGGGACGAAACGATATCCGTTGCCTCTTATTGCTTTCAAAAAATTTCGAGTGTCAACATAGAACAACAGGAGTGTTGTGTTCAATTTTGGAATTTTTCGGGTTCGTTTGGACATTTTCATACATTAACTGGGTTATCCAGGCATTTTATGCGCATAATTCAAATTTGAACTACATGCACATTCTCCAGTGCATATAAACTGGTTGAAAAATCAAATATGTGTCCTTGGTTGCATGCTTAGGTCCCATGCAAGAAATGGGAATGAATTTCAAACACCCTGCCACCATCACTCGGCCGCAAACATTGAGATACATGGCTTTTAATTTCTAGTAAATCCAAAATTCGTCTGAAATTAATGAAACTTGGCATGCTATCATGGAGCGGCATCAACATGCCGTGGTAAAATTTTTGTCCCATTTGGGGCAGGTTTGGGTATAAGCTTCTCACAAACCAGAGCTTCTCAGAACAAGCATGATGGTTTCGGTAGGGAACGTCCCACCTTTGGGGACGAACGATATCCATTGCCTCTTATTGCTTCCAAAATTTTTCTCGTGTCAACATAGAACAACAGGAGTGTTGTGTCAGTTTTTATGATTTTTCGGGGTTCGTTTGGACATTTTTATGCACTGAGTTTTCAATGCATTTATGTGCATAATTCAAATTTGAACCACATGCACATGCTCCAATGCATATAAAATGGTTGAAAAATCAAATCTGTGTCCTTATGTGCATGCTTAGGTCCCATGCAAGAAATGGGAATGAATTTCAAACACCGGGGCACCGTTGATTGCTGGCAAAACATTGAGATACATGGCTTTTAATTTCTAGTAAATCCAAAACTCGTCTGAAATTCATGAAACTTGGCATGCTATCATGGAGCGGCATCAACATGCTGTGGTAAATTTTTTGTCCCATTTGGGGCAGGTTTGGCTATATGCTTCTCACAAACGAGAGGTTCTCACAACAAGCATGATAGTTTCGGTAGGGAAAGGCCCACCTTTGGGGACGAAACGATATCCATCGCCTCTCAAATTTTTTCTCGTGTCAACATAGAACAACAGGAGTGTTGTGTCAATTTTTGTGATTTTTCGGGGTTCCTTTGGACATTTTTATGCATTAACTGAGTTTTCAATGCATTTATGTGCATATTCAAATTTGAACTACATGCACATGCTCCAGTGCATATAAATTGGTTGAAAAATCAAATCTGTGTCCTTATGTGCATGCTTAGGTCCCATGCAAGAAATGGGAATGAATTTCAAACACCGGGGCACCGTTGATTGTCGGCAAAACATTGAGATACATGGCTTTTAATTTCTAGTAAATCCAAAGCTCGTCTGAAATTCATGAAACTTGGCATGCTATCATGGAGCGGCATCAACATGCCGTGGTAAATTTTTTGTCCCATTTGGGGCAGGTTTGGGTATATGCTTCTCACAAACCAGAGGTTCTCACAACAAGCATGATGGTTTCGGTAGGGAACGTCCCACCTTTGGGGACGAAACGATATCCATTGCCTCTTATTGCTTTCAAATTTTTTCTCGTGTCAACATAGAACAACAGGAGTGTTGTGTCAATTTTTGTGATTTTTCGGGGTTCGTTCGGATATTTTTATGCATTAACTGGGTTTTCAATGCATTTATGTGCATAATTCAAAGTTGAACTACATGCACATGCTGCAGTGCATATAAATTGGTTGAAAAATCAAATCCGTGTCCTTATGTGCATGCTTAGGTCCCATGCAAGAAATGGGAATGAATTTCAAACACCGGGGCACCGTTGATTGCTGGCAAAATATTGAGATACATGGCTTTTAATTTCTAGTAAATCCAAAACTCGTCTGAAATTCATGAAACTTGGCATGCTATCATGGAGCGGCATCAACATGCCGTGTTAAAATTTTTGTCCCATTTGGCGCAGGTTTGGGTATATGCTTCTCACAAACTAGCGGTTCTCACAACAAACATGATGGTTTCGGTAGGGAACGTCCCACCTTTGGGGACGAAACGATATCCATTGCCTCTTATTGCTTCCAAAAAATTAATGCTACCGCTTTATTGCTTAACCAAAGCATGGCACGTATCCATTGTGGGGCTAACGCTCGTGGTTCAAATAAATAATCCGTTTGGGACATTGGTTCCCAATTATTAATAATCTCCCGTCTGTAATTAGATAAAGATTACATCAAAACTGGTCTCAAATTTGACAAAAAAAGTACAGTGCCACTTTCTATTGGTGTCCATATGATAACACGATAAGTTTCATGAACTTCAAATAAGTTTTGGATGTACTAGAATTTAAAAATATAGATTCTCAATGTTTGAAATTTGTTGCACAGGGAGTAAACATGCACCCAGTGAGACACATGTGTTTTTGCAATCCATTTAGGTGCACTGTCACGTGTGCATGTAGCTCAAATTTGATTTTTGCACATTATACCCATAGAAAATCAATCAATCAATGTACTAAAACGTCTTAATGATCTTTGTGAAATTTTTGAAATTAAAACGTCCCTCCTTTGGTAACATGTATGTTCACCGCGGGATAATTAATTTAACATGCATCGTAGTTGCGGTGAATTCGCGGTGTGTGTGGGTGTGTGCATCTGGGGGTGGTGGGTGGCTCGCAGTACACTACGAGTTGTGAGCCACCGTGTGGGTTGGCCGTTTTGTTAGGCAGGCTGGTGCCACATCAGAGTCGTGAAATCGTTATTTAAAACATTACACAACCCTTTCATACATAAATGTTTTGGCCACATGCAGTCGATGGTTGCCCTACACGATACTCGATACTCGCGTGTGATGCTTTATGTGGGCCTGCGAGGTCGTCGTCCATCACTTTGACGAACAGCCGGCAGTGAGGTTAATTTGACCAGCAAGGTATAATCTTTTTTTGTTTGTGTTATGGTGGTATATAGTACGCGTCGAAGAGGTGGGAGGGGACTAGCATATATACTATATGTATGCGTCCGTGAACAAGTACACCTCACTCAGTGTCGGGACTTTTTGGTTACCGAGGCACGTGCCACATCAAAATTGTGAAATTGGTTATTCAAACATCACACAACACCTTTTTGGGCCACATGCATATATATCCTACCTAGGACACTCACGTGTGACTCTTCCATCTGTGGGCCAACGAGGCCATTGTCGATGCATGCATGCATGCATCACTTTGACCTACATCGGGAGAGGTTAATTAATTTCACCATCGATGAGGATTCTTTTGGGTTGTACATATATTACGGCAGGAGCATATAGTATGCGGTGAAGAGGGGGAAGGGGACCATCATATGTAGTACGCTTGATATGAACCTCGCTCTGTGTGGGTGCATGGTTCACGGTTTTTGAGGCATGTGGCACATCAAAGTTGCGCATTTTGGGTATTCAACATATATATGTTTGGCGCACATGCAAAGCGGTGGTGGTTGTCCTCTCGCACCCACTTAAGCGGTTATCAGCGATATCGATGCTTTCCATCTGTGGGCCTGCTTGGTCTATCACTTATTTTTGCCTGACAACAAGAGAGGTTAATTTGACTTATGAGGGGATTATTATTTTTGCTTTGGGATGACATGCATGATACACTTTGAGCACACACATATGCATGTGTACGCATGAATCCCTCCCATCGAGTTCAAGTGGCTAGTATAACGACACCATCAAGAATCGATCTCGCTCTGTGTGGGGAGCTAGTGTATGATTTTTGACACACGCGCCAGATCAATGTTGTGTATTCAAACATGCATGCACACATCACCTCCATACATATGCATGTAGTGGTTTCCTTCGAACGATACACTCCCTCGCCTGGTTATCAGCGACAAGCCAATATATTCGTGGGCCCGTGTGGACATCCATGATCACCTTGACCAACAACAAGATATATAGGTTACCATGGCGAATTCTTCATTTGGTTAGTGTTATCGTAGTATAGGTCATGGTGAGATTCAGACCTAATTAAGTTTGAGCGCATATACTATGCACGCATGCATGCATATATGAATCCCCGTCGTTGGCTTGAAGTGTGGTGTAACATACATATGCATCGTCAACCTAACCCTCACTCAGTGTGGGGATTTCTAGTTTGAAATCACGGTGCCACATCAAAGTTGTTCATTGTTACTCAAAAACACACCTCTCCATACATATGTTTGGGCCACACGCATGCAGTGGTTGTCTTCGGGGACTAGCTACTTGCGTGATTATTGGCGAGCTAGCCCATCTCCAGGGTCCCATGGATGGACATCACTTTGACCAACAACAAGAGAGAGGTTGTACGACCAAGCTGGATTATTCTTGGTCCGTTTTATGATCCATCTTGGTGAGATATATGCCTCTCTGGCCCGCTGACTGAAAGTGTGTGTGTTGGGGGGGGGGGGTTGCTACATCGCACTTTGCTAGGTGAACCTCGGTTGGGGGGGATGCATTCATAGCTTAATTAGGATTCCCTTCGTGGTGACACGAGGGGGGTGGGGGGCTGCTAGCTACTTCGCACTTTGCTAGGTGAACCTCGGTTGGGGGGGGGAGGGGACATGCTCATAGCTTAGGATTCCCTTCGTGCCGACACGAGGGGGGGCTGCTAGCTACTTCGCACTTTGCTAGGTGAACCTCGGTTGGGGGGGGGCATGTGCATTCATAGCTTAGGATTCCCTTCGTGCTGACACAAGGGAGGGGTGGCTGCTAGCTACTTCGCACTTTGCTAGGGTGAACCTCGGTTGGGGGGGGGCATGCATTCATAGCTTAGCTAGGATTCCCTTTGTGCCGACACGAGGGAGGGGGCTGCTAACTACTTCGCACTTTGCTAGGTGAACCTCGGTTGGGGAGGCATGCATTCATAGCTTAGGAATCTCTGGACCATGTGCGATGCACTATCATCAAAATTTTCAATAGCCCAGCATTTCACTCCCGCGTAGTAAAATTTTCAGTACCCGCGTCATTTCCTCAAACACCCCGTGCCCCCTCCACACACACACACACACACACACACACCAAAACCTCCTCAGGCGTGCGCTCGCACACACACACACACACCCTCCCTCGCTTGAAACCCTAGCAAAGTCCCCGTCGCCGCCGCCGCCGCCGCAAAGCCTCCATTGTCAACATCTGCCGGTTTGCCCGTGCAGCTTACTCACCGATCTCCATACCCAGGCCGCCCTGAGTTTCTTAAATGACGCCTGCCAAACGCCCCTTTCCCACAGATCCCCATCCCCATCCCCCACTCCAGAGCGTCGCAGCCTAAGCCCGGCTACGCTTCTCGTGGAGCTCGAGGAGCGACTGGCCCAAAAGAGGTGTATAGCGGTCTCTTCGCCCGACGTCGCCGAGGAAGCTGATGAGCATTAGTGGCAGCAGGCACTCAAGCAGCGGGCTAGAGTATGCGGGCATGTCTCGTCTGCCGGCTACGACATCGAGGTCATCGACAACGACGCCCTAAGGCGGGCTGTGTCACAGGTTAAGTGGCCCACCCCCAACCCCTCGGGTTCAACCGCCGTCGATCTCATCCATGGCCCCGCCGCTGATCTCCTCTGGCTCGCTGTCAACAATTTGCCATTCTACATCGCCATCGAGCCTCTTTTGTCATTTTTGAAGGACACGTTCTGCGACGCTGGCTTGGGATCCACAACTTCCAAGTCAGACCTCATCGACGGCGACCACGAGGAGGGCACCCTCTTCGGCTCTTCCAAGGGGAAAGAGCCCATATGCTCTTCCAATGGGAAAGCGCCCGTCTGCGACATCAGGGCGGGCACCCTACAGCCGTGCTCTTCCAAGGGGAAGGAGCCCATCTGCGACAACATGGAGCGCATCCAGGGTCCGTGCTCTTCCCACGGGAACGAGCCCATCTATGACAAGTGAGGAAACCCATGATTTGTTTATTTCAGTCGTTCACAATGTGATGCTCTATATGTGCAATTATTTACTGTGCAGTACATTTCATCAATCTAGTTTTAAACATACCGATAGGAATGCATATATTTGCTTGCTGTTAAGCCTGTTATAGCTAGCATATGCCTCTTTTAAAGTTTTTTGATTGTTCGGTTGTTTGTAGTTAGCATATGTTCAGTTTCAAATGCTATCTTTGGTTTTTCGTAGTATGCCTTGTTTATTCCAGTTATTCACAATATGATGTTCTATACGTGCAAGTATGAACTGTGCAGTTCAATTTCATCAGTACCAGTTTCAACAATACCACTATGAATGACTACATTTGGTTGCTGCATCTTGTAGTTAACACGCCTTTCCATTTTTATTTAACCATAACCAGTGTACTTAGACTGGCACAATACCAGTTTGAATGACCATGTTTGCTTGTTGTTAAATTTTAAGCCTGTTGCAGTTAGCACACCTTTCCACTTGTTTCGCTTTACTAGCATGCTTAAACTTGCACACTGAAGCTATCTTTTGGAGATTATTTTGTCTGCCATGTGTAATTTTGGTTAATGTTTAGCCTGTTGTGCTTAACATGCTTCTTGATGTACCTACACAGGACAATTTTGGGAACGACTACTGTTTTCCATCGAGGTTAGTTTCATCCCATGGCTTATATCTGCTCACTGTTCAGGATATCCGTAGCTGGTACCATATGGTGCGGCGGCTGATAAGGGACTAATCGGTGAATCGGACTTTTAACTGAATATATCTGCAACCCATTTTTCCTTAGGTTAACTAGGGTCATATATAATATATCTGAGGCTACATAGCAACATGCACTGTACTTAATGTCTAAATATGCAATCCTAGGCTACATAGCAACAAGTAAGAGTGTTACATTAATGTTCTAATGATGTCTAGATATACGTAGAAGAGCCGCAACAGCAACAACAGCAACAACACAACCCTGTTTGGATACTCAACTTAGCTAGAGGTTAGAGTTAGTTTCTAGCTCATTACTAACCCTGAACTAACTCCATCCAAAGAGTTGTTTGGATGGCAGGGTTAGATTGACAATAAATGCACTAGGAGAACTAGCTCCAATTAGCACCTCTTGGGTTGGATACTAGTTTTTTTGGGTGGGTTATAGACGCAACTAGCTCAAACTAGCCCTCATGTTTAGATATAGTTTAGGGCTATTTGAGCCCGAACTAGCTCAAACTAACTGTAACCCGCGGATACAAGAGCAGATAATTTTTAAGAGCGAACTAAACTCCTTCAGGCCCATAATATAAGATGTCAATTCATCTAATATGTGAGTATATTGGATGCTATAAGATACTCCCTCCGTTCCTAAATATTTGTCTTTTTAGAGATTTCAAATGGACTACCACATACGGATGTATATAGACATATTATAAAAGAGTGTTGTACTACATCATTGTGCCATTGCTGTTTAGCTTCTAATATTAACTTGGTGCTTTTAGGTACATATGTCACTGGTAAAGATCCGCGTTTCGACCCTTTCTGCGTATGGGGCAAGGAGATATCGATGAACCAGCATCAAGTGAGGAAGCTGATAAAGATTGTTAGTAAAACGGGTCCAAAGATGGCAATTAAACTATTTGTTTACACTTTATCCAAGACAACAGCGAACTGTAGGATGGTAAGTAAGAACTCTGCAGTCTTCTTTTTACTGCCCATAATGAGTTGTGTTAGATGACAGTGTCTGAAATCTTATTCCTTTGCAGTGGTTGCCAAAGCAGTTTACTCAAGATTACCTCTCAAACTACATGATTGGTGGGCATGCAAAGGTTAAAGTATTTCTACCAGAACACAATGATTATCTAGATGTTTTCATGAAGACCATGAAGGATGGGCGGTCGGCCATCACAAGGGTTGGACTAGAGTCGTGCGTGCCTTCTGCATGGAGGAGGGCACAATATCAGCATTGCGCTTCACCTTGTTCAACAACCAGAATATATTTCGCCTCTTTCTTTACCGTCTTTAATAGTACAAGTATACAACTGTGGTTCATCATTCTTTATTTGGTTCTTATGTAATTCTTGAACATATGTACCTATGAATCGAATAATGCATTGGTTTTTTGAACTCGATGGATATGAATAAAGTTGTAGCATACATTCAAATTCAAATACAAATCCGGTATAATTTGGAAAAGCAACAATTAAATTACGGTGAAATTACGCTCTCCAGGTTGTTATGGCAACACGGTTGGTAAAACACAAACGTTTGTGATATGCACCATAATCCGAGACGGTTCACAGAGAGGAAACGTGTGCAAGCATGCACACAGTTGCTGTTTGCAAAGCGTGTGCGATGTAACACAATATCACAAATGGTGTGAGCAAACTAAACGTTTGTGTTAGTTGCCTTATCATACACGATTCGCAACCATGAACTGTTTCTGATGAAGTATTCATCGTAAATGTTGCACCACAGAATAGTGTGTGCGATAGTTGTCGTGTACGATGATGTTACGATGGTCCGACGTTTCGTAATCCTGTCCGACACTCGTACGACGATTAACTAATCTTCTTAACGGTGAACCGTTTGTGATGAGCCGCGCATCATACACGTTCTATAATAGTGAACCGTTTGTGATGGGCCGCACATCGTAAATGTAGCACCACAGAATACCGACTGTGATGGCAATGCGACCAGAAATGAGTAGGAGTACTGTAGGGGCCCTATCCCCGACGGTTTCTAGGTCGTTTGGGAAGGACCCCCCTATCGCCCACACTCACTTGGCAACGGTTCCAAATGCCATCGCGGAAAGGGGTTTTAAACCGTTTGTTTAGGACCGACATGCACCAGTGACTCCCCGGAGCCATCATCCCCTCCCACGGGGGCTTCGTTCAACGCATCTGCATCCCGGCATGCTACCTGCTGGACATACCCTGCATGGTGGCCGCCTGGCTGACATCCCGTCAATTCGATAAACTGCAGCAGGTTGAGTTCTACCATTACTACAGCGATAGGTTACCACCAATAGCTGCATCTGTGCCCTCACCACCGATGCCCATCTCATGGTTTTCCTCCTCTCTCGGCACCGCCACCTTGACCCGGTGCCATCTAGCAGACAGTCTGGTACAAATGCTTCGACTGCCACTTCTGAAAAAACTTGCGCTTGTGTTGGTTCATCTGTCAGAGGCCTCACTACACAGCATCATCCACTCCAGCTGCCCTGCACTAGAGCGTTTGGTGCTTGTTTTTGGAGCAGGAATCGATATCCCTTGTCTCAAAATAAAGTCGCCTCACCTTGTAAGCATTGGAATTAGTTTTGAAGGACAGGAGCTCATCATCGAAGATGCCCCTTCACTTCAAAGGTTGGTCCTTGATTGTTGTTATAAACCTAAGCAAATAAATGTGGTCTCTGCGCCTAAACTAGAGACCTTGGGTGCAATTCGTGATCTGTTTAAATGGTTCGAGATGGTGTTTGCCTCCACACCTACTGAGGTACTGTATATTATTCGCGTACACTTTTGTAATTTGCATATTTCATTTGTGCCCATAAGTTAAGTATCATCTTGGAGTACACTTTCAGTGCTAATATTATGTTCTATGCTCAATGAAGTGCTTGTCCATCCTATCAGTGGTGGTGGATTCTATCAAGACCTTATATATCAGTATGTGGTGTTTTGATCTCAACATCATTATTGCCTTGCTACAATGCTTTCCATGTCTAGAGAATTTGTATATAAAGGTGATGATTTCATGCACATTGAAAGACCATATATAATGTACTATAATTAATCGTTCAGCTATCACTCTTTCAACATAATCTTTTTTAGACATTAACGGTTTTCAATCTTCATCTCTATTTAGGCAACAACACATGGAGAAAAAGGTATAACCAATCGATGGTTGATGAAGCACGGGGATTTTGTCAGATCTCATGACATTCGTTTGAAGACAGTAACGCTGGAACGATATTCATCCAACAGTGCAAACACTAGCTTTGTCAGATTCTTCATGTTGAATGCGAGGGCACTATTGTCCGTGAGGATTAAGTTTTTCAACAAGAAATTACTCACGGCTGCAAGTGTTGAAGAGCATAAAAAGAAGTTTCAGGTGGACCTAAGGGCTTCTGATCGTGTTCGGCTTCTATTTACAACAGCTTGTGGTCATATTGTTCAGCAGTACAATTATTGTATTGGGATCTTGATTTTATGGATCAGACTGATCCATTTGATTGTAACTGTCGAAAACTTTGGTTGAGTTAGATGTCATTATCCTATTCAATCTGGGTTATGTGTAAACCTGATGAACAATTAATCCTTGTGCTTTTGTACCTTTTGTAAGCTGGAGTTAGACATTGTTGCCCTTTTCAACTAGGGTTTGACCCACATTTTCTTTCATATTGGGCCAATGGCTTGCCATTTCTTTAATTAAGACATAAATATTATAAGCATTCATGACATAGGGAAAGAGCCTCACTCTCGCGGGATGTCACGACCGGTTTTTCAATAAAATAATTATTGAGAGACCAATCCCTTTTACGGACCAGCGAGGAAGAATTCCTTCTCACTGGTAGACAATATCTTGGTCACAGAAGAAAAATACCAGGAGTACTAAATATAATACAAGGTTGAGCAGAGACTGCCCAACAATTTATTACATGCACGCCGCTAAAACAAGACGGCGGATAGGGTGGCAAACTACTAACTCACGATAATAACGGTGGTGGAAATATCACCGCGAAGCGAGTGATATGATTCCAGAAGACTACAACTCTTCGAGCGTCGGAGTGAGGCTCGAGAAGACTTATTGCGGGTGGCGGAAGCGTATACAATACAAGTGACCAATATCCGGGATCGCGCAGGACTAACTGGGACTCCTCTAGGCATCGGACGCGCTATCAAACTCTTCATCCAAGAGATCGCCTTCGTCAACATCTGGCCAAATCAACAAGCCAGGTGAGTACTATGAAAGTACTCGCAAGACAGTTCGGACATAAGGTATAACAAATGCAAACATGAAGCATATGAACAAGTTAACCCGTGCGTTCAGACATAGAGATAATAAATACTGGGTGCCAAGCGAGGGTCTGAATGACGCCTCGAGCGGAAACTGCAGAATAGTAATACTGGTGCCAAACGAGTGTCTGAAAGACTCCTCGAGCGGAAAATGCAGAATAATAATACAGGTGCCAAACGAGTGTCTGAAAGACTCCTTGAGCGGAAAATGCGGAATAGTAATACTGGTGCCAAACGAGTGTCTGAAAGACTCCTCGAGCGGAAAATGCGGAATAATAATGCGGGTGCCAAACGAGTGTCTGAAAGACTCCTCGAGTGGAAAATGCAGAATAGTAATACTGGTGCCAAACGAGTGTCTGAAAGACTCCTCGAGCGGAAAATGCGGAATAATAATACAGGTGCCAAACGAGTGTCTGAAAGACTCCTCGAGCGGAAAATGCGGAATAATAATACAGGTGCCAAACGAGTGTCTGAAAGACTCCTCGAGCGGAAAATGCGGAATAATAATGCCACAGTCGGGCGTCGAGGCGACACCACATAAAGGGCTTATAACAGGAAATAAAGACAGTGCATGCCACAATTCGGACGTCTGTGCGACATCACATAAAGGGCTTATATTTAAAGTAAGAAACAAGAACACGCCACAGTCGGACGTCTGCGCGACGTCACATAAAGGGCTTATATCATAGCTCAATAATACAATCGTTCGGGAACATAAATTATCACAAGCATGCGACAAATATAAAGTTAGTCCATCCACAGGAATAACAATAAAACTGGATTTACCACTTGAGCTTGATCACCGGGGACAAGTTTTTCACACGGATAGATATGGATATAATGTTTACACTACTTGATCATGGATACGATGATTTGGAAAGAATTGACTCTGCAGAGTTTGTAGTTAACCACAGCCAATGGATTTCAGTAGTCACGGGGACTAGTTCCGTCTACGGTGTTTTGGAAGAAACACGTCTAACCAGTACACACCCAATTCAACCATCCGAAGCCAGGGATCACCCTCGGCAACATTCAAGAAAAACCTTGAGATGGGGAGGCTACAACCTCGCGTAGCATGGGATCAAATTTCTATACGCGCGCTCTAAGGGGGTGCCCCCCTCTCGGTCCCAACCGGAAACACCCATGCCCCCTGACCGGATGACTGGCTTTAATCCTGGGCCAAGGTACCATCATCCCGGCCTCTCTGTTTGGTGTGTACACGGAAAGAGGTTACCAACTTACTAAACCGCATCCTGGCAATGAGACATGTGGTAGCATGGAAGGGGGAAGGAACGATAACGTGGCTCCAACCATGTTAACGTCGGAGAAAGTCGGATGACGCAAGGCTGGCATGCTACAACAGTACCACCTTGCTGCCCTTCATGTCACCACATGATTGGGCCATCTCTCATCAGAGATCATCGCAACTTTGGAACATGCGGGAAAGGAACGATAACGTGGCTCCAACCACGTTAACGTCGGAGAAAGTCGGATGACGCAAGGCTGGTATGCTACAACAGTACCACCTTGCTGCCCTTCATGTCACCACATGATTAGGCCATCTCTCATCAGAGATCATCGCGACTTTGGAACAACCGGGTCGTTGCCTTACAAGCAATGAGGTATTTACCGACACTCATATGCCACGCACAAACTCTCACGTGAACATGTAAAACACCTGTGATATCAATTGTTCGAAACATGCTTTCTTGGTTCGGAGAAGTCAGAGTCTAGCTCGGCGAAGTTCGCGGCTCCGTCACCTCTTCCGGAACCTACGGCAATCACGAAACAGGCACTAACGTGAAAACCAACACATGCACAGAAACTTTTCCAAATATTTTTCAAATAAATCCCATAAAAAACTAGACAAAATTTGAAGATTGTCAGAAAAAGAATCACTCAAAAATACCTTTTTATTAAAGAGTTATAAAGGTTTCTGTCCAGGGACTTATCTGTAATGAAACAGAAAAGTTCCAGGGTTCTAACTGAGAAAACAGAAAACGCTTCGGTTGGGAATGCGCAAGCGCAAAGGAGAAAACGTATTTGCCCGAAGGCGCCAACAGAAAACGGTTCGAAGGAGAATAGAATAGAGGCTGACACGCGGGGTCCACCTGTCAGGTTCAAAAAGCTCGCCGGCGCCCGAAGACTGCGGTGGACGCCGGCGTCGAACCACGGCGAGTTAGGAGAAACGAAGGGTACCAAGAGCTTCAGCGTCTTCTTCCGCGTTGGTGGGTGGTGGACTCGTCCAACGGGGAGCACCACGTCGACGGCGACACTATCTCCGGCGGACGGCGGCTCGGGTGAGGATGGGGAACTCCGGTGGAGGGCTGCAAACTACGAATTGAGGCGCGGGTCAGAACGAGGGATGCAAGGTGAAGCTACTGGCAAGAGAATGGGGGCGGGGAAGCACACACGGGGGTGAATCGGGCTGGATCCCATGCCGGGTCGCGGCGGCCGGAGTCGAGGAAGGAGACCTCCTCGGGGCTCTACCAGTGGCTAGGCTTGCTCTAGGGGGAGTGCAGGGATGGTGGGTGCTCGAGTTGAAGCTCGGGGCCTCTATTTATAGGCAGATCGACGGGGTGGCCGTGAACGGAGAATCTCCGGCGAGCGATTACGGCGGAGCAGTGGATTGGCAGGAGGTTTGAGTGGCCAGGCAGCATCAGTGGAGGTTACTGGAGTCGTTTCACCGCTAAACGGGGTCGGTCTTGGCGTAATGGCGTCGGTCCACGGTGAGGTGACCGCACGGGCTCAACGGCGGCAGAGAGCGCGCTCCGCGCCCTGCGGTTCACGACGAGAGCGGCAGCACGTTCGGTGGAGTGGAAGGCCACGCGGCGAGCTCCGGTGGTTTGGGCGGCGCTGGGTGGCGTCGTCGGCGCCGTGTCTCCCGCTGGCGTCCGCAAAGCCGCCGCCGGCGTCGGTCACGGGGCGGCGCACCTTCTGCTGCTCGTCGCCGACGCCCGCAAGGCGCCAGGCGTTCGTGCGGTGCAGGAACAAGAGGGCGGGGACGAGGAGCAAGGCGACGCGGTGGTACTGGCGAGATCGATGTCCTTCTCTGAAGAAAACGACAGCAAGCCACTGACTGAATCTCTGAATTTTCTGAACTTGACATAGACAGTGCACTGCAGGTGTTCGACAGAAGGATTTTGCAATGAGATAAATTTTTCTGGAGCTGTAACTTGGTGAGGTGACCACTCAATGCACCCAAAGGCTGCCTGATTTTACTTGGAAATTTTGGAGAAGGTTTTGAATGAATTTCACCAAATTTGACAAATCTGGTCCAAACTTGCAGCAGGTGTAGTTTGAAAATTTTGAACTGAAGACCAGTGGATCTTCATGGTTCTTGGTTGAGGGTTCAAAGGACTAGGAGGGGAAAAAGGTTTGGGGGCAAAAATCAAAACAGAAAATGGAGTTCCTTTGTAAATCTCCAAGTGCTAGGAAAGAAGGCAGAAATTTATTTGAATAGAATATAAATGGAAATAATCACATGGGGAGGTTCAACTTGCTGGATTTGATGCAAATCATGATCCAAAGGTGAGGAAAGGGTTAGGAGAGGGGATTTGCACTAAGGCCATGGCAAGAAGGAATTGTTGAAAGTGGCAAAGGATTATTCCAAAAGCCATAGTGCATTTGCAAAAAGAGATTTTCAAAAGTTAATTTCCCAAGTGAAAAGTGTTTTGTCTTGAGTCCAAGCGAAAAGCAAGAACCTCCAAGACCAAAGACAGATCTTGGTTGAATCCAAATAAAACTTTTGCCATAAAGAAAAATATTTGAGAGTGAGAGTTCTCTTGAAGAAAAATTTAAATCACTCCCCTCAAGTCAAATAAAAATCTTTAAAAAAAATCCAAATAAAAAACTTGGGTGTCACAACACCTACCCCCTTAGGAAAAATCTCGTCCTCGAGATTTCCGCTGATCCTCAAATAGATATGGATGTTCTGCCCGAAGTAAATCTTCCCTTTCCCATGTAGCTTCATCCTCAGTGTGGTTGCTCCACTGAACCCTGAAAAACTTTGTCGTTTTCTGACGGGTCCTCCGTTGAGACTCTTCTAAAGTCTTTACTGGCCTTTCTCTGTAGGTGAGATCTGGTTGCATATCAATGTCCTCATGAGGTACATGCTTTTCTGGGTTGCTCACACATTTTCTTAACTGTGAGACGTGGAACACGTCATGGACGTCTGACAGCTCCTTGGGTAGGTCTAGTTGGTAGGCTACCGTGCCTCTTCGTGCCTTTACACAAAATGGTCCAATAAATCTTGGGGCTAGCTTCCCCTTTATTTTGAACCGTTGCAGACCCCTCATAGGAGATACTCGGAGGTATACGGAATCACCGGGTTCAAAGCTGACCTCACGATGTTTCTGATCATAGTAGCTCTTTTGTCGGCTCTGTGCTGTCTTGAGTCTGTCCCTGATCTGCTTAACTTTCTCCTCGGCCTCTTTAAGCATGTCTGGGCCGAAGATACGGCTATCACCTGTTTCTGACCAATTCAGTGGGGTACGACACCTTCGTCCGTACAATGCTTCAAAGGGTGCCATTTGCAAGCTGGCTTGGTAACTGTTGTTGTAAGCAAATTCGGCATACGACAAACTCTCTTCCCAACTGGATCCATAGGTGAGCACACAGGCTCTTAGCATATCCTCTAGGATTTGGTTCACACGTTCCGTTTGTCCATCAGTCTGAGGGTGGTATGCTGTACTGAAAGCTAGTTGCGTGCCCAGAGCTTGTTGTAGGTGATCCCAAAATTTGGAGACGAATTGGGTGCCTCGGTCTGATATTATAGTCTTTGGGACTCCGTGCAAACAAACTATACGAGAGAGATAAAGCTTTGCCAGTCTTTGTGTGGAGTAGGTAGTCTTCACGGGAATGAAATGAGCAACCTTGGTTAGTCGGTCTGTGATGACCCATATGGCGTCATTTCCGCGTTGTGATCGGGGTAATCCGACAATGAAATCCATTCCTATTTCATCCCATTTCCACTCCGGTATCCTGTTTGGCTGGAGTAGCCCTGCTGGCTTTTGATGCTCGGCCTTGATGCGCTGACACGAATCGCAACAAGCAATGAATGTGGCTATATCTCTTTTCATACCGTGCCACCAAAATCTTTCCTGAATGTCCTTGTACATTTTGGTTCCTCCAGGATGAATCGAGTATGGAGCGGTGTGGCTTTCCGTCAAGATCTGTTGCTTGAGTTCCTCAATGTTAGGTACGCAAAGTCTGTCTCGGTACCATAATGTTCCTTCACTGTCGGTGACGAACTCGGAAGTCTTACGAAGATTCATTTTCTTCTTTATGCCTTCGATGCTGGGATGTCCCTGTTGAGCCTTCTTAATTTGTTCCACCAGGGTGGGTTGTATCTCCAGGTTCGATACGGTGCCCTCGGAGACTAACATCATGTTGAGCCTAGCGAACTCTCGCTGAAACTCAGGCCTCAAATTTTGCTGACCGTCACTGTCCGGGCTGGGGTTTCGACTAAGGGCATCGGCCACTACATTAGCTTTCCCTGGATGGTAGTGAATACCGATGTCATAGTTTTTGACCAGTTCCAACCAGCGTCGTTGGCGTAAATTCAGCTCTGGCTGTGTGAAAATATATTTGAGGCTCTTATGGTCTGTATATATTTCACTGCGATTTCCCAACAGAAAGTGCCTCCACACCTTGAGTGCATGTATGACTGCTGCTAGCTCCAAGTCATGTGTTGGGTAATTTTCCTCATGTTTTCGCAGCTGCCTGGAGGCATATGCGACAACCTTGCCATCCTGCATTAGTACGCATCCGATTCCTTTCCGGGATGCATCACAATACACCTCAAAGCTCTTGTGTATGTCTGGCACAGTTAAGACCGGTGCGGTTGTCAGCTTCTTCTTGAGTTCTTGGAAGCTCTGCTCGCATGCTTCCGTCCATACAAATTTCTTGTCCTTCTTGAGTAACTGTGTTATAGGTTTTGCCACAGTGGAGAAACCTTCAATAAATCTTCTGTAATATCCGGCCATTCCCAGGAAACTCCGCACATCAGTAACATTGGCGGGTGGCTTCCAGTCCAGTATGGCCTTGACTTTTTCTGGGTCTACGGCCACGCCTTCTTGGTTCAGTATATGGCCCAAGAAGCCAACTTGTCTTAGCCAAAATTCGCACTTGCTAAATTTGGCGTACAACTAATGTTTCCTCAATTCTCCCAAAACAATTCTGAGGTGCTCAGCATGCTCTTCTGGTGTCCTTGAGTAAACCAGAATGTCGTCAATGAATACCACCACAAATTTGTCCATGAATTTCATGAACACTTTGTTCATGAGGTGGACGAAATATGCGGGGGCGTTCGTTAGTCCAAAAGGCATCACTGTGAACTCGTATAACCCATATCTGGAAGTGAAAGCTATCTTGGGGATATCTTCCGTCCGTACCTTCAATTGGTGATATCCCGATCTCAAATCAATTTTTGAGAATACCTTGGCCTGTGCGAGCTGGTCAAACAAATCATTTATTCGTGGCATCGGATATTTGTTTTTGATGGTGACCATATTGAGGGCTCGATAGTCTATGCACAGCCTCAGTGTCCCATCTTTCTTTTTGGCGAACAACACAGGCGAACCCCACGGTGAGGAGCTGGCTCGAATAAATCCTTTGTCCAACAACTCCTTTATCTGCTTCTTCAATTCCACCAATTCTGAGGGTGCCATTCTATAAGGCTTCTTATAGATGGGAGCGGTGCCAGGTGCTAGTTCAATGCTGAATTCGATCTCTCGGTCTGGTGGCATGCCTGGTAGTTCTTCAGGGAATACATCAGAAAACTCGCATACCACTGGAACTTTTCTCAGTTCTGCGATGTCCATTTTGTTCAGTTTTGGTTTCTGTGATCGTGTCCTTTCTTGAGCGGAAACTCTTATAGTCTTGCCGTGATGGTGAGTGAGAATCACTGTCCGATTGAAACAGTCGATGAATCCTTTGTTGGTGGTCAACCAGTCCATCCCTAAAATGACATCCAGTCCTTTACCTTCCAACACGATGAGATTCGCGTGGAATTGTAGTCCTTCGAACTCAATGACCACTCCTTGGCAGTAACCCTGAGCGATTTTTTTATTTCCGGGGGACTTGATGATCATAGATTTTTCCAAGGGAAGTATCGGAAAACCGTGTTGCGAAACAAAACTCTTCGAAACGAATGAATGGGAAGCTCCAGAATCAAACAAAACCGTGGCAGGTACTGTGTTGACAGGGAACGTACCGAGCACGATGTCTGGGGCATTCTGCGCTTCTTCCCTGGTCACATGGTTCAGGTGACCCTTCCTGTGGTTGTTGCTGGGGTTGAAGTTGTTGCGCTTGGGGGCTGGATTGTTTCCACCATTGTTCGGCTTGGGTGCCGAGTCTCTTGGCTTCGGGCACTGTTTAGCATAATGCCCTTGTTGACCACAAGCATAGCAGGTGACCCCTGGACGGTATGTGAACTCCTTGTCCCTGGCATGAAACTGTCCGACGGGCCTTGGCTCAGTAGTCGTGGATTTCCTTGTGTCTGTCCTTGGGACCTCAGTCTTGCCTCGGTTGCTGCGGGCAAGAGTCGTCTTGTCCCTCTTCCGCTTACGGATATCTTCCAGACTACGACGCTCATTCTCCAAGGTGATGGCCTTGTCCACCAGCGTCTTAAAATCTGGAAAGGTGTGCACAATCAGTTGGCATCTCAGTGCTGGTGCCAGGCCGTCCAGGAATTTTTCCATCTTCTTGCTTTCTGTCATGTGCTCGTCGTAGGCATAACGAGACAGCTGGGTGAACTGACCGTTGTATTCTGTGACTGACATGCCTCTCTGCTTCAGGTCATCGAACTCTCTCTTCTTGATCTTTAGGATGCTCCTGGGGATGTGTGCCCCACGGAAGCCTTCCTTGAACTCTTCCCAGGTGATGTTGTGTTCCCTGGGATGCATGTGTAGGAAGTTTTCCCACCATGCTGCGGCTGCTCCAGTAAGGTAGTGTGGTGCATAAAGCACCTTCTCATGATCTGAGCACTGAGCAATAATCAGTTTCCTTTCAATCTCACGAAGCCAATCATCGGCTTCCAGCGGCCTATCGGTGTGAGCAAAAGTTGAGGGGCGAGTCTTCTGTAACTCGGATAACTTGGAATGTGGTTGATAGGGTTCACGGTGGTTTCCCATATTGATGACATGGTTCATCATCTCTTGGTGCTGTTGCTGGCTTTGCTCGAAGAGATGGCATACTTGAGACAGTGCTGCTTTGCTGTCTTGTTGGCTGGACTGACCCTGAGTGAAATTGTTGCTGGTCTGTGTCCCGTAAACCTCTTCTGGCTGATTGGGCATGGAGCGAGTCCACAGGCGAGACATTTTTCCAGTCTGGGGTATTATTTGCAAAACCCATGAGGAAAACTGTGTAGCACAAGAAAAGAAATCTTGCAAAGGCAACAAATTTAAAAGACCTCAAGGTTTTCAAAGAAACATAAACGATTTTGCACGGAGAAGGGCTGCTTAACATAAAACTTACATGCGAAAAGCAAACACAAGATACAGCACTCAGGATGTGCGTACACAATCCTGACATGCTATTAAAAACTAGCGTACTACTCCGGAAGGCAGCAAACACACCAATACGAACTAGCGTACAGATAAAACAACACACCATACAGGCAGGCATAACACGTGGCTACTCGGTGCTCTCAGTCGGAGATGGTGAAGATCTCGTTCCCCTTGCCGATGGCAAGGCTCAGCGGTCCAGGAGAGTCAACCTCCACCTCCTCTCTAGCTGGCTCCTGGCGCGTGACGCTGCGCTGCGGTGATGGTGCGGGGGCGACTGGTGGTAGAGCGTGTGCGGCAGGTGGTGCGGCTCTGACTGGAGTAGGAGCGATGACTCGGTCGAACTCCTCAGTGGTAGGCAGACGGCGAGCAGTGGCCAAAATGGCCGGTGCATAAGAGGCTGAAGACGAGACGAATGTCAGGGGCGGCGCCGTGTTGAGAAGCTCCTTCCTGCTGGCAGGACCGCCCCAGACTAAGTCCATGCGGGCAGCCACAAGATCATCTACGAGGTTGTCGAAAGACTCCTCCAGAGCCTTGAGATACTCCACAACCATCTCGATGGCTTCATCTCATTCTCCCCGATGGCAGGCAAACGCATAGTGGCTGGTGTAAGGCACATGGCATGGGAGGTAGCGGTAGTGACGAGTCTTCATCATAGGAAGGATGTCCCGAAGGCGAGCTATCGCCTCACGGGCAGCCATCTGCATGGCATGCCTCTCCGTAGGCATGGCCCTTCCCACAAAACGGAAGTGGCGAGCAGCAGAACGTCCTCCCTTGAATTGCACCACAGCCTGGTGCATAGACACGTCGTCACTGAGCTTGTGCTGGTAGAGTGTGAACTCCAGGCGAGCTGCTGGCCCGATCGCGAGCTTGGTGATGGAGACGAGGAGCTTGACAAACCCCTCGGGCACGTTGGTGAACACTCGATTCTCACAGCTGCTGCCAGCCATCTACAAAAGTAGGCAAAAATTCTGAGTAGTCATGTCATAAATTTATGATGACCAACAGAAAATAGCTACAATTGCAAAATGCTGAAAAAGCACAAAAACGCTAATAACCAATTAGCGATCGCACCTAGTGGCTTCCTACAGTCAGCCTGGCTCTGATACCAAGCTTGTCACGACCGGTTTTTCAATAAAATAATTATTGAGAGACCAATCCCTTTTACGGACCAGCGAGGAAGAATTCCTTCTCACTGGTAGACAATATCTTGGTCACAGAAGAAAAATACCAGGAGTACTAAATATAATACAAGGTTGAGCAGAGACTGCCCACAATTTATTACATGCACGCCGCTAAAACAAGACGGCGGATAGGGTGGCAAACTACTAACTCACGATAATAACGGTGGTGGAAATATCACCGCGAAGCGAGTGATATGATTCCAGAAGACTACAACTCTTCGAGCGTCGGAGTGAGGCTCGAGAAGACTTATTGCGGGTGGCGGAAGCGTATACAATACAAGTGACCAATATCCGGGATCGCGCAGGACTGACTGGGACTCCTCTAGGCATCGGACGCGCTATCAAACTCTTCATCCAAGAGATCGCCTTCGTCAACATCTGGCCAAATCAACAAGCCAGGTGAGTACTATGAAAGTACTCGCAAGACAGTTCGGACATAAGGTATAACAAATGCAAACATGAAGCATATGAACAAGTTAACCCGTGCGTTCAGACATAGAGATAATAAATACTGGGTGCCAAGCGAGGGTCTGAATGACGCCTCGAGCGGAAACTGCAGAATAGTAATACTGGTGCCAAACGAGTGTCTGAAAGACTCCTCGAGCGGAAAATGCAGAATAATAATACAGGTGCCAAACGAGTGTCTGAAAGACTCCTTGAGCGGAAAATGCAGAATAGTAATACTGGTGCCAAACGAGTGTCTGAAAGACTCCTCGAGCGGAAAATGCGGAATAATAATGCGGGTGCCAAACGAGTGTCTGAAAGACTCCTCGAGTGGAAAATGCAGAATAGTAATACTGGTGCCAAACGAGTGTCTGAAAGACTCCTCGAGCGGAAAATGCGGAATAATAATACAGGTGCCAAACGAGTGTCTGAAAGACTCCTCGAGCGGAAAATGCGGAATAATAATGCCACAGTCGGGCGTCGAGGCGACACCACATAAAGGGCTTATAACAGGAAATAAAGACAGTGCATGCCACAATTCGGACGTCTGTGCGACATCACATAAAGGGCTTATATTTAAAGTAAGAAACAAGAACACGCCACAGTCGGACGTCAGCGCGACGTCACATAAAGGGCTTATATCACAGCTCAATAATACAATCGTTCGGGAACATAAATTATCACAAGCATGCGACAAATATAAAGTTAATCCATCCACAGGAATAACAATAAAACTGGATTTACCACTTGAGCTTGTTCACCCGGGACAAGTTTTTCACACGGATAGATATGGATATAATGTTTACACTACTTGATCATGGATACGATGATTTGGAAAGAATTGACTCTGCAGAGTTTGTACTTAACCACAGCCAACGGATTTCAGTAGTCACGGGGACTAGTTCCGTCTACGGTGTTTTGGAAGAAACACGTCTAACCAGTACACACCCAATTCAACCATCCGAAGCCAGGGATCACCCTCGGCAACATTCAAGAAAAACCATGAGACGGGGAGGCTACAACCTCGCGTAGCATGGGATCAAATTTCTATACGCGCGCTCTAAGGGGGTGCCCCCCCTCTCGGTCCCAACCGGAAACACCCATGCCCTCTGACCGGATGACTGGCTTTAATCCTGGGCCAAGGTACCATCATCCCGGCCTCTCTGTTTGGTGTGTACACGGAAAGAGGTTACCAACTTACTAAACCGCATCCTGGCAATGAGACATGTGGTAGCACGGAAGGGGGAAGGAACGATAACGTGGCTCCAACCATGTTAACGTCGGAGAAAGTCGGATGACGCAAGGCTGGTATGCTACAATAGTACCACCTTGCCGCCCTTCATGTCACCACATGATTGGGCCATCTCTCATCAGAGATCATCGCAACTTTGGAACATGCGGGAAAGGAACGATAACGTGGCTCCAACCACGTTAACGTCGGAGAAAGTCGGATGACGCAAGGCTGGTATGCTACAACAGTACCACCTTGCTACCCTTCATGTCACCACATGATTAGGCCATCTCTCATCAGAGATCATCGCGACTTTGGAACAACCGGGTCGTTGCCTTACAAGCAACGAGGTATTTACCGACACTCATATGCCACGCACAAACTCTCACGTGAACATGTAAAACACCTGTCATATCAAATGTTCAAAACATGCTTGCCTGGTTCGGAGAAGTCGGAGTCTAGCTCGGCGAAGTTCGCGGCTCCGTCACCTCTTCCGGAACCTACGGCAATCACGAAACGGGCACTAACGTGAAAACCAACACATGCACAGAAACTTTTCCAAATATTTTTCAAATAAATCCCATAAAAAACTAGACAAAATTTGAAGATTGCCAGAAAAAGAATCACTCAAAAATACCATTTTATTAAAGAGTTATAAAGGTTTCTGTCCAGGGACTTATCTGTAATGAAACAGAAAAGTTCCAGGGTTCTAACTGAGAAAACAGAAAACGCTTCGGTTGGGAATGCGCAAGCGCAAAGGAGAAAACGTATTTTCCCGAAGGCGCCAACAGAAAACGGTTCAAAGGAGAATAGAATAGAGGCTGACAGGCGGGGTCCACCTGTCAGGTTCAAAAAGCTCGCCGGCGCCCGAAGACTGCGGTGGACGCCGGCGTCGAACCACGGCGAGTTAGGAGAAACGGAGGGTACCAAGAGCTTCAGCGTCTTCTTCCGCGTCGGTGGGTGGTGGACTCGTCCAACGGGGAGCACCACGTCGACGGCGACACTATCTCCGGCGGACGGCGGCTCGGGTGAGGATGGAGAACTCCGGTGGAGGGCTGCAAACTACGAATTGAGGCACGGGTCAGAACGAGGGATGCAAGGTGAAGCTACTGGCAAGAGAATGGGGGCGTTGAAGCACACACGGGGGCGAATCGGGCTGGATCCCGTGGCGGGTCGCGGCGGCCGGAGTCGAGGAAGGAGACCTCCTCGGGGCTCTACCAGTGGCTAGGCTTGCTCTAGGGGGAGTGCAGGGATGGTGGGTGCTCGAGTTGAAGCTCGGGGCCTCTATTTATAGGCAGATCGATGGGGTGGCCGTGAACGGAGAATCTCCGGCGAGCGATTACGGCGGAGCAGTGGATTGGCAGGAGGTTTGAGTGGCCAGGCAGCATCAGTGGAGGTTACTGGAGTCGTTTCACCGCTAAACGGGGTCGGTCTTGGCGTAATGGCGTCGGTCCACGGTGAGGTGACCGCACGGGCTTGATAAACTCCAGAATAAGCAATATTCACTGGACCAGCAGCACCTCCTCGAGTAAAGGCTTCCACAGCGGGTTGACCAAAATGAGGATCCCAACGGCAGAGAGCGCGCTCCGCGCCCTGCGGTTCACGACGAGAGCGGCAGCGCGTTCGGGGGAGTGGAAGGCCACGCGGCGAGCTCCGGTGGTTTGGGCGGCGCTGGGTGGCGTCGTCGGCGCCGTGTCTCCCGCTGGCGTCCGCAAAGCCGCCGCCGGCGTCGGTCACGGGGCGGCGCACCTTCTGCTGCTCGTCGCCGACGCCCGCAAGGCGCCAGGCGTTCGTGCGGTGCAGGAACAAGAGGGCTGGGACGAGGAGCAAGGCGACGCGGTGGTATTGGCGAGATCGATGTCCTTCTCTGAAGAAAACGACAGCAAGCCACTGACTGAATCTCTGAATTTTCTGAACTTGACATAGACAGTGCACTGCAGGTGTTCGACAGAAGGATTTTGCAATGAGATAAATTTTTCTGGAGCTGTAACTTGGTGAGGTGACCACTCAATGCACCCAGAGGCTGCCTGATTTTACTTGGAAATTTTGGAGAAGGTTTTGAATGAATTTCACCAAATTTGACAAATCTGGTCCAAACTTGCAGCAGGTGTAGTTTGAAAATTTTGAACTGAAGACCAGTGGATCTTCATGGTTCTTGGTTGAGGGTTCAAAGGACTAGGAGGGGAAAAAGGTTTGGGGGCAAAAATCAAAACAGAAAATGGAGTTCCTTTGTAAATCTCCAAGTGCTAGGAAAGAAGGCAGAAATTTATTTGAATAGAATATAAATGGAAATAATCACATGGGGAGGTTCAACTTGCTGGATTTGATGCAAATCATGATCCAAAGGTGAGGAAAGGGTTAGGAGAGGGGATTTGCACTAAGGCCATGGCAAGAAGGAATTGTTGAAAGTGGCAAAGGATTATTCCAAAAGCCATAGTGCATTTGCAAAAAGAGATTTTCAAAAGTTAATTTCCCAAGTGAAAAGTGTTTTGTCTTGAGTCCAAGTGAAAAGCAAGAACCTCCAAGACCAAAGACAGATCTTGGTTGAATCCAAATAAAACTTTTGCCATAAAGAAAAATATTTGAGAGTGAGAGTTCTCTTGAAGAAAAATTTAAATCACTCCCCTCAAGTCAAATAAAAATCTTTAAAAAAAATCCAAATAAAAAACTTGGGTGTCACACGGGATCCTTGAGATCTTTGTTCATTACAGAAGCGCAAGTTCTTAGCGCCCACCAGCACCCACAAACTTATTTTCAGCTAGCACACCAAATGGGCTATAATTCTTAATAAGAAAAGCTGCATGGTAGTGACATATTTGGATTTGTCATTTGGGATCCACGAGGAAAAAGCCTATCCAGGGCGGTGCCGACTCGACAGTAAACATTGAGAAACCTGGTTTTAAAATTACTGTAAATCCAAAACTCGCCTCAAAATCATGAAACTTGGCATGGTGTTATGACATAGCACCATCATGCTGTGGTAAAAAATTAGTCCAATTTGGGACATGTTTTGGTACAAACTTCATACAAACCGGAGCTTCTCTCAAAAAGGCTCATGGTTCCGAGAGGGACCTTGTCACCTATGTGTGTGAAACGACATACGCTGTCTCTTTCCGCCTTGATTTATTTTACAGAGGCAACATGCAACTATAGTAGCGTCGTCCTAAAAATATGAAATCATTCACAGTTTGTTTTGCCTTTTAATACATTATTTGAGTTTCCTAGGCATTTTGGAACGTACTTTGTTGTGTGCAAAGGTCATGTGTGTACTAGCCACTGTAATTGGATGTTCAATCTATTTATGGAATCAAGTCCTTATAAGTTATAAGTACATATGCTGTTGTTCTGTGTGCAATGACATCGCACACGGAGCATACTGGGGAACCCGTCGGTGATGATTTCATCAATTGCTGACAATTGTATACCACCAAGCGTTTGCCCACAACACACATGACTTATTAGCAGCAATCGTCTGTGTTATTATCAGCCTTCGCACACATTTTTGATTACAGACCTCTTTGCCGCGTATAACACACATCTTGTTATATTGAAAAGTTTCTGTTCTCTTGGCTTAAAGCAAACAGTTCATCCGATTGAACCGCATGCCGTATATCGCATACACCTTGATCTGGCTGACCGTTTCTATTGTGTTTCCTAATCACAAACAGTTCATCCGAGTGAGCCGTATGCTGTATATCGCACACACCTTCATCTGGCTGCCCGTTTCTTTTGTTCCTCATCATCACAAAAAGTTACTTAAACTGAACTGTATGCCCTGCATCGCACACGCAACCAAAATCTGAACCGTGTTTGATGCATCCTCCATCACAAATGTTTTGCACCTTGTGGACGGGTTTTTTACACCACCGTTTGCGATTATTGCATCGCACACAGTTTCGTCAAAGGGTCTTTGGTCGTAGTGTCGCGTTAGCAGCATCCTGCAGTAGTGAAAAAGAGTAAGGAAATAAATAAAAGAAAGGAAATAAATAAAGAAAATATCATATACTAATCTTATGGTAGGTGATGACACCACATAAGGAAAAGTATAAGTAGAAAATTTTATTAGAGATTGACAAACATAGCATTAGTCAATGATGCAACTCATTAATGAATTAATAAGGGAAGAGAATATTCACATATAAATATACTATCCTAGAAATCTTTTGTGGTTGTGAGCCCTCATCAAAATATACTATCCTAGAAATCTTAATGGTTTATGTTTGTTTATATTCACATAGAAGTCATATTGTCATAGATCCTTCAACATGTGGTGCTTGCCCCCTATCTTTGATATCCAAAAATTCTGCACTAAGTAGAGATACTATTTGTGCATCCAAAAACCCTTAAACCAAAATCTTATTTTCAAGTGTCCACCATACCTACCTAGGGATTGAGCAAGATCCCTCAAGTAAGTTGTCATCGGTGCAAAAGGTAATAAAAATTGCTTCTAAAAGTGTGAGATCATTTAGTGTAAGAGAAAATTGAGCGTTGCACGAACTTGTGATGGTGAAGAATAAAAGCGACAGACTGCATAATAAAGGTCGGTATCACAAGGGGCAATGCAACATGACGTTCTTTTGCATTAAGGGGTTGAGCATACAAACAAATAAGCGCATGGCAACCTCTGCTTCCCTTTGTGAAGGGCCTATCTTTTACTTTTATGTATTTACTTTTATGCAAAGAGTCAATGTTTTCCTTCTATCCCTTTTATTTTTCCCCTTTGGCAAGCATCATGTGGTGAGGAAAGATCTAGGCACAAATGTCCAGTTGAATATAGATAGCATGCATTATTACTGTTGACATTACCTTTGAGGTGAAGACATTGGGAGGCGAAACTATAAGCCCCTATCTTTCTATGTGTCCGGTTAAAACGTTTTGCTCATGTGTACGCGGTGAGTGTTAGCAATTACAGAAGACTATATGATGGTTGAGTATGTGGACTTGCCTAAAGGCTCCGATACGTGACCCTTCTTGAAAAGATGATGAATTGTAGTTGCAAAGTTGACTGAGAACATAGTTTGTTGGTTTTTAATAGAGTTTTTGCATCGTACTTCGATTGTGTGATGAATTGTTACTTATTCATGAGAAGTATATGATAGAAGTTCTATGATAAAAGTCTTATGTTTAATTTTTTTGCTGTTATAATAATCAACATGATGCTTCTATGTCCGTATTTTATTTTTATCGACACCTCTCTCTCAAAGCATGTGGACATGTTCTTCGATTTCGATTTTCGATTGAGGACAAGCGAGGTCTAAGATTGGTGGAGTTGATACATCCATTTTGCATCATGTTTTCTTACTGTTATTTATAATATTTTTATCCATAATAATGCTTTTTGGAGTAATTCTAATGCCTTTTCTCTCATAATATGCAAGGTATACACAAAGAGGGAGAATTCTGGCTGCTGGAAATCTAGATCTGGAAAAGCCACGTCAGGCTACCTATTCTGCACAACTCCAAACAAGCTGAAACTTCACGGAGATTTTTTATGGCATATTTGAGGAATATTGGAGCAAATAACTACCAGAGGGGGCCTACCAGGTGGGCACAACCCACCTGGGCGCGCCAGGCAGCCCAGGTGCGCCCTGGTGGGTTGTGCTCACCCAGTCCCACCTCCGGTGCCCATCTTCTGGTATATACTTTGTTTTGACCTAGAAAAAATAAGGAGAGGACTTTCGGGACGGAGCGCCGCCGTCTCGAGGCGGAACTCGGGCAGGAGCACTTTTGCCCTCCGGCGGAGCGATTCCGCCAGGGGAACTTCCCTCCCGGAGGGGGAAATCATCGTCATCATCATCACCAACAACTCTCCAATCTTGGGGAGGGCAATCTCCGTCAACATCTTCAACAGCACCATCTCATCTCAAACCCTAGTTCATCTCTTGTGTTCAGTCTTGTTACCGGAACTATAGATTGTTGCTTGTGGGTGACTAGTAGTGTTGATTACATCTTGTAGTTGATTACTATATGGTTTATTTGGTGGAAGATTATATGTTAAGATCCAATATGCTATTTAATACCCCTCTGATCTTGACCATGATTATCATTTGTGAGTAGTTACTGTTGTTCTTGAGGTCACGGGAGAAATCATGTTGCAAGTAATCATGTGAACTTGATATGTGTTCGATATTTTGATAGTATGCATGTTGTGATTCCCTTAGTGGTGACATGTGAATGTCGACTACATGACACTTCACCATATTTGGGACTAAGGGAATGCATTGTGGAGTAGAAATTAGATGAATAGTTGCGAGAGTGATAGAAGCTTAAACCCCAGTTTATGCGCTATTCCGTAAGGGACCGAATGGATCCAAAAGTTTAATGCTATGGTTAGAATTTATTCTTAATACTTTTCTCGTAGTTGCGGATGCTTGCGGGAGGGCTAATCATAAGTAGGAGGTGTGTTCAAGTAAGAACAGCACCTAAGCACCGGTCCACCCACATATCAAATTATCAAAGTACCGAACACAAATTAAACCAACATGATGAAAGTGACTAGATGAAATTCCCGTGTACCCTCAAGAACACTTTGCTTATCATAAGAGACCATTTTGGCCTGTCCTTTGACTCAAAAGGATTGGGCTACCTTGCTGCACTTTTGTTACTACTATCGTTACTTGCTCGTTACAAATTACCTTGCTATCAAACTACTCTGCTACTTACAATTTCAGCACTTGCAGACACTACCTCACTGAAAACTACTTGTCATTTCCTTCTGCTCCTCGTTGGGTTTGACACTCTTACTTATCGGAAAGAGCTACAATTGATCCCCTATACTTGTGGGTCATCAGTACACGAAGAGAATAGGTGCATGTACTCACGCTTCGTGCCCAGCCACACCCGCATGGATGCACGGTGGAGCTCATTTCTGTACGGAATGGCAGCCCACGTGCTAATTTGAGCGCGTGTAGCGGTTGTTTACCTACGGAGGTCGTATACCACGCGTGCATGAAACAAATATATACTTTATGCGTTGGCGCGTTATTTTTAAATAAAGTTATATCACTCATTGGCACGTACACAGAATATAAAATGATTTTTATGGAGAAAAAGGTAGTCCACTCCACTATATACAATGGAGCCTGCCTGCCGGGGTTTGTCTCTCTTCAGAGTATCTCACACAAGGCGGCAGTGGCCTCTCTCTCTCTCTCATCATTGGTCACTGATCCGCCGCATCCCGTCCGAGGCAGAAAGGGAGGATGTGCATCGTTTCTCCATTCGACAGCGCCGAGGCAGCACGTCCCGATCTGCGGTACCCGCCGCTCTCTCTGACGAAGCTTCGGCGCGGTAGGGCCTATGCCACCTGCTCGCTGCCGCAGTATGGGCAGATCCGGCCCGCCGCCGCTCTCCTAGTTACATCCCGACGACCCCCAGGTATTCCCTGCGGCCTTGCTCCACTGCCCATCTTCCCACATCGCTGCATGTGGAAAATCTTGCATGTGGATCTTCCATAGTTCTTTGCCCAAAACGTAGCTCGTTTGGCGTACTTTCCGTATTCCAATCTCGTCCTCACACCGTTTTAGACAAACACAACCGTGTTGTTATCTTCCCTTAGGACAAGGAATATGCTTCTTTTTTGTCGTCGTATGTGTCATCAACTGTTATTGGCCAGTAATTGTTTCCTTTCTACCTCTTTTTGGCAAACAGGGCTATCCATTTCACCTCGTTGCTATTGCGACCTTTTGGTGAACTACACAAATCACTTTTTTCTTAAGTGTGTTTTGTGCAGTTGTACTAAAATGTCACACGGGCAACCTCTCTACATTTCAGTGGGACTGCACAAAGGGAGATTGGTTTTGCTCTATCCTCCTCATCGAACTCTGAGCCTAATCTTCTCCAACTATTTGCTTAATCTTCTCCAACTAGTTAGTCTTAAGAGATACTGCAAAGGTGACGGGCTTCTATTTGTGTGTTTATTGTTTCATCAATAGTCCTCTATTATTGTAATCACGCTTAATATCTTTGGAACAGGGACGCTCAGCTCTATTTTAGTGGAACTGCACAAAATGATCGGAATGTTGCATGCTCCAGACAGCTACTTTTTTCCCAACATGCCTTATTTATTTAGACAGAGCTGGGGGGAAGGGTTTGCCAATGAAAGCATGGATCAATTTTAATTTAACACCTTCTCACAACTTTGTCTTCAGTTGTGATGTAAATATTAGCTCTAATCTGCTAATCATTGAGATGCATTAGCAAGGAAGTTAGTTTTTTATTTTTTCCGAAAGAGCACGGATAGCAAGACACACGAAACAAAAGCTCAAAGCTCAAAGCATTGTACAATTTCATGTCGCTGGAAAATTATTTGTATAGTACGTCAATTATGTAAACAAATGCTGGAATCTTGATAGCATTGCCAGAAGCCTCTTCAGCATCCGGGTCCATGTGCCATGCACAAAATTATACTCCCTCCGTTCCTAAATATTTGTCTTTTTACAAATTTCAAATGGACATATTTTAGAGTGTAGACTCACTCATTTTTCTTCGTATGTAGTCACTCGTTGAAATCACTAGAAAGACAAATACTCCGTAGTATATTTAAGAAAGGAGGGAGTAGTGCACAACCGCATGGGAGACTCAGCCCGGTCGTTGCGCCGCACTAATAGTGAGTAATGAGCAGTCAAATCATAAGCCCCACCTTTCCCACTGTAAGTTGCTCGGAAGAACCAACCATCAATACGCTCTTCTTTGAATCCGCAAATACTACTCCCTCCGTCACTGTTTATAGAGCGCGCTTAAAAAAACAATCTCTAGGACCAGGGCGACTAGCTATCGGACTTTAAAATAGCATTGGTAGTTATAGCATGGCGTCTATTACTACAGGAAATAATGAGTACACACAAGCATGCAGTGCTTCCACCCCGGGTACACACATGCATGCACTTACTCCACTCCGCGTACACACGTAGTACACCGAGAGAAAATTGTGGACTTGATTGCAGTTACCATGCCCTAATTAATTGAGCATTAAACCAAACGCGTCTAAAGTCTCTCTGGTGGCGGAAATGCATGGAGAGAAATTCATGAGAATGAAGCGCACCCTGTAAACTATGACACAGGGAGGAGTAGTATGAAGGTGCAAAACCAAGTACGCGTATGGCCAGTCGGGCAACGCACTTCCTCATGGCATATCACTGACATGTGGGGCCAGAGTGTGAGAAAACCGATCTCAATTGATGGCAAAATGGCCAACCCGCCGTTCCTTGAGAGAGACGAGGAGCGAGAACACACAGACAAGCTCGCACGGAGGCCAAGATATATTCGAGCATGGTTGATCGGTATCATCATTACATGTTTGATGTTTTTTAATACTACTATTGGGCTGCCGTTTTCCGCACTTCTCCCGAATAAATGTGTACTTTGTCAGAGATTAAAATAAAATAAGTGTACAGACGCTCCACCATGCGGTTCTAGTAGTAGTACTACTCGTACTACTAAACCTTGCGCTTGGCGCTTCGCCGCTTCGTGAAGTCGAACAATGATGGTACTACAGTGTATGCCTCTGGCAATCTGACACCGAATGAACTGTTGGATATCCACCGCCTGGGCGAGGGTAGGTTGCATTAGTCAAAAGCTTCTCCTCGTCCTGCGAGCCACCAGGCTTGAGGTAGATGGAGTGGGCATAAGCGAGCTTCACCTTGTCCTGCAAGCTTCTCCTCGTTCTGCAAGTTGACGGGACACACCAAAAAGTAGTGCTAGTCCATACTCCCTCCTTTCCGGCTAATATGGCTTAATCATTTTTGCGGGTAAATGAGAGAGCTTTATTCATATATAAGCATTCTTAGGATGATCAGCCAAGAGACTGGTCACTAGGAAGCGAGGTACCCCGCAAAAAAAGAAGAAGGAAGTGAGGTGTTTCATCAAGCCAGCTCTCGGTCACATTCAAAGTGCAGCAAGCACGGTTCGCACAAAGATGCGCCGCAAGGTTTGCTGACCTGTTTACAAGCTGAATAACAAAAAAAGAGAAAATATTACCGAGCACTCCTATTTGTAACAGGATATGAGCCAGAATTAAGTGAGAATTGTCGCGAGTGTTCCATGCAATCAACTTCCATTATCACATGCGAGAACCCTCGAAGAGAACCAAATGTGTTGAAGATTGCTTTATCACATTTTAAGATAAAATAAGAGTGCAGACGCTCCTCCATCCGGTTCCTAGTAGTAGTAGTACTAGTACTAGTAAACTTTGCGCTTGGTTGTTCGCCTCTTCGGGAAGTCGAACAATAATGGTACTAGTACAGCATATGCTTCTGGCAATCTGACAGCAAATTAACTGTTGCACGTCCACCGCCTGAGCAAGGGAGAGCTTGCATTAGTCAAAAGTTTCTCCTTGTCCTGCGAGCCACCGCGCGAAAGCTTCTCTCGTCCTGCAAGCTTCTCCTCATTCGTCAAGTTGAGGGGACACAACAAAGTAATGCTAGTTCATACTGCCTCCTTTCTGGTTAATATGGCTTAATTTCAAACGAGATAAATATACTGTCTGTCACTGTATATTTGTAAAAATACGGTCAGTGGACTTCATAATACACTCATTGCGCTCAATATATACATTTTCCGGTGTTTATACGGTCACTAGCTCACCCTGGCTGAGTATGTGTGTGCATGCACGTGTAAGTTGAGCACTTGAGCGTGACCGTGTGTGTCCCGTCGTGTGCTCGGACATGCATGCATTAGGGTGTCGCGCGTGTTTTTTCATCCATGTGTACGTGTGACTGTTGCATGCATGCATGAGGTTGTAGTCCCCCACATTCACAAGTTCATAAGTCAATGCTTTGTCAAAAGGTTGCATGCAAGGTTTAATCATTCATTGTTCACGCATGCATTCCCGATATTAATACGTTGGTAAAGACAATTTCTTGAGGAAAACGAGCCCATGAATTGAGTACAAAGGGGACCAATAAGCCATGACGGAGGGAGTACTAGTAGTGAACCGGAAGGAGGGAGTAGGTACTAGTAGTACTACGTAACAACGTGCAGTAACAAAATTCCTCTATTGCATCCTGTCTTCGTGTTATGCAAGAAAATAGAGATAAGTACAAGTGAGACTCAGTAACGGTCATACACATAGGGGGAGTACGTGTAGGGGCCACTAAGGAGTAGTCAAATCACACAGTAAGTAAGTCGGAAGAAGCAACCATCATTTCACTCTTCAATGACATGTACGCAATATAAAATGGTTGAGATGGAGAGAAAAAGAAAACCACTATATATACACTAGCAGGAGCCTAAGCTACAAGCCTACTTGCTTGGGTTGCTTTCTTCACAAGCATAGAATGATGGTGGCCACACCACTGGTCATAGATCCGACATGATCCTGCCGCTGGGGGAAGGGAACGATGTTCTGCGTAGACGCGGTCGACATCGGAGAGGGAGAAAACCCATAGTCGGTGCATCCCAATCGGGGGTCCCCGCGGTATGGGCTGATGCCGCCTCCCAACCACCCTTCTAGCTACAGCCCGATGTCCCAGGTACATCTTCCTTTTGGAGCCAGCTTGCTCCACTGTCGTAGCTCCCCATGTAGCTCCATCTCCATGTCGATATTTCTCTACTTCTAATGGCTTCTAATTGTGATGAGTTTATGTCTCATGAACTAGTGACAGTACTATTATTCTAATCAAACTTCTTCAATATCTTTGCCACCAGGGATGCTCAGCTCGATTTTAGTGGAACTGCACAAAAGCATCGTATGATCGGAGGGTGCCAGCCGTCTCTCCTTCGACTGGTTCTACCTAGTCAGGAAATTAAATCATGTTTAGGGTTTAGGTGTTAAGTCGTAGTGACCCCATCAATAGTTTTTCTTTTGTACACACTCTCACAGTTTTTTTTCTTTAGTTGTGAAGTAAATATTGGCTATGATTTGTGAATCATTGAGATGCATCAACATGCATGTTAGTTTTCCTTTGCATTTGATGGAATATTGTAACGGGGCAGCCTCGGAGTAGGAACGAAAATGGAGTGGAAAGTTTCCGTTTTTCTGGAGAAAAAATGGAAACGGAGAGAAACCAACGTTTTGTTTCGTTGGATCGCGCCATCGAGCAAAACCAACGTTTAAATCACGTCTGTCGTGTTCGTGTCTCACCCTCCTCCACGGCTCCACCCCACACGGTCACTCGGCATGCCACTCACCGCAAACCGAGTATACGATAACTTCCACGCCTGCTTGTCGATGGATCGCGCCATGGAGTACTAGCACTACTGGAAGAGATTGACGAGGAGGGGGAGAACAGCTAGCTGTAACACAGACTCTCAAGAACTTTTTCCATGCATGTTGTGGCCGGCTATTGTGACCTTTGAACGCGGAGTAGTTGCGTGCACCGGGAAGCGGCGCGGGCGACGCTCTCTCGACCGCGCGCCGCTTCAATGCCGGCGCCAGTGAGAGGCCGCGTCTGCTTTGGCCGAGCATGAATGCGGCACTGCCGTTTCGGGCGCGAAGCACGCGCAGGTGATGAAGAGGGTTTGGGTTGGTCAGGAGCGGGTGTGGCAGCGCTACGGACGCCCGCAAACAAGAGATGCTGTACGTTAAAATTATAGCGTATATAATTAACAACCTAAATAATGTGCTAGTTGGACAAATATTGTCGGGGGAAGCGACACCTATGGGACCATGGCGATCCCTTCTACGGTTGGCGGGCGCGAGGCTGTGCAAAGAGCAGGTCTAGTGGTCAACACAAGGGGGTTTTACCCAGGTTCTGGGCGCAAAGATGCGTAATACCCTAGTCCTACTTTGGTGTATATTTGAGTGTTCTTGAGTTCTTGAACTAGCTGCGGTGCATGCCTAGCCCAAAAGTCCGAATACTTCCTCAGTACGCCTCGGGCCTCCTTTTATATGTCAAAGTGGTTGCCAAAGTGGCACACAGGAGGTGGAAAGTATGTACAGTGTACAAGCTTATCGCCTGACATCACAGGACAAACACATTTAATGCCCCGCTTATGTGTCCTCTTGCTTTATTGGGGACGGCAACAAAGCCCGTACCGTCCGTTGCCGCCTCGCCATGCTTCGACATGCGTCCAGGCCAATGAGGCATGCAGTGCCATACAGGCTGGCAGGTTGCTGTGCTGGCGCGGTGGCAGGGTCTTCACGAAGATCTGCATGCCACCACACAGGTGCTTGACTAGTTGGCTTAGAAGCCACGCGTTGCCACGTAGGCACTTGCTTAGTTGGTGGGCTGGCCACCGTGTTGGGGCGGCGACGAGGTGGCAAAGTCTTGCCGCGACCTTGCCGATGCCCCCGGCAAGGGTCTTGCCGGGGCCTTGCGGGCGCCCTCGGCAAGGATCTTGCCGGGGCCTCGTGGGTATCTTTGGCATGAGCCTTGCCGGGGCCTCGTGGGCGTCCTCGGCAAGGAGCCTCGCTGGTGTCTTGTCTTCTGGTTCTCATCTAGGCCTCGCAGGCCTTTTGTCTTCACAAAGATCTGCATGCCACCAAGCAGGCACCTCCCGAGCCTTGGTCCCAATGTTTGTTGAAGGTGTCGGAAATCTCAGGCTCAGGGGTGGCGGCCTTGCTGGTGTTGGGTAAGTTGCCCTGGCAAGGCTCTTGTCGGGGCAACGTAGGAAGCCCCGGCAAGGCCCTTTCCGGGGGAAGCCCATCTTGTCGCTTTGCTCTTCGCGCCTCTGGCTTGAGTGCTTGTCTTGGCAGTATCGTACTTTTCCTTCCTCTGCCCCGCCAAGCGTGGCCACAGGCGCGTCTACGACTGCCCGTGCACAAGTAAAGGGGTACAAAAGGGCCCCTACTTTTCTACACCGACAGGAGCCCCGGGCCTGGGCCGCACATAAGGGCGAAGCGTTGTTGGGCCAGGCCAAGAATGGTGCACGGGCATGTGTGGCAGAGTTTTTACTGCGGTAACTCCTTCACGAGTTGCGCTTCCCCACGACCCGCATTTAATGCATGATGTGGGGGTCGTGCGTGGAGCGGTTGCTGCCCGCTTGCATCACGTCGTGGTAAATGATAAAGAGGCGGCCCGCATCTTCCCCATAAAAAGGAAAAACTGCTGGGGCGCTGCTCATTTACCCTCTGCGCCTGTTCCAATCTCGAAACCGTCGTTCCCCTCTTCTTCCTCAAGCGCAAAATTGAAGCTCTCACCCCTGCTCGCCACCGGCACGCGCCCCATTGCCTTTGATCCCTCACCCCCTCTCAACCTCTATGGCCCCCAAGGCGAGCAAGGGCAAGGGAGCGGCCAAGGACGCCAGGGGGAAGGAGGCACCGGAGAGCGAGCTGGTGGAGATACGGATGCAGCGCGCCCTCTTCACCTCGACGGTCGATGTGCTCACCCTCAGGGGCATGTTCAGGCCCCTGTGGGGAAGGGAGATGTCGGGACACCCTGCCACGCGCATCATCCCCGCCGCCGTCGCCGAGGCCAGTCCAAACCGGTATCCCTTCTTCGTCGATTACTTCTCCTGCGGGCTCTGCCCCCTTTCTCTGATTTTTTCAACGACATCATGCACACCTACGACTTCCACCTTCTGGATTTCACACTGAACGCCGTGGCGTGCATGTCTTTCTTTGCCCATCTCTGCGAGGGCTTTGCCGGAGTGCACCCCAGCACGGCGCTCTTCTGGCATTACTTCACCCCTCGCATCCAACCAGGGGCCGCCATCTCCGGCTGTGTTACTTGGATCCCGAGGACCCAGAGCAAGGGCACGTATCCTGAGGGTGCCCGGAAGGAGAGGTGGGAGGAGTGGCGGGGCCGGTGGTGCTGGATCGAGGAGGCAGATCCGCAGGAGTTCTGCCAGGTCCGCCGGAGTCTGCCGTTCCGCCGCAAGGACTGGAGCGAGCTTGACGCCAATGACGAGAAGCTCACAGTCGCCACCACCATGATCCATCGCCTCACTTCGGCCGGGCTCACCCTCGAGATGATTGGGGCTGACTTCATCCGCCACCGGATTGCCCACTGTACAACAAGGGGAGGCCGGCCTGGGACTTCAGGAATGCGGCTGATGTCATGAGGCTCCGCCCTGGCTTGAAGCACAATTTCATGGTGCTGGAGCATGCCCATCTTTGCCAGAAGATTTTTCAGCTCAAGGTCGACAAGGCCGGTGGAGTCGAGAGGACCGGCGAGGCCGAGAAGGCCGAGAAGGCCGGCAGGGCCATCAAGGCTGGCGGGTCTCTGTTCGGGTTGCCAACGGGGTGGTCCCGTTGAGCAACAACTGTCGACAGACCGACATCATCGCCATGATGCCGGACTTCAACGTGCATGGCCTCGACCCAAGCTGGGCCGAGCCGTACGCGGAGCGGGTGCAAGCCTTCTTCGACAACCTATTGGAGAGGTACGTTTGTGATGAGGCACCGCTTGTCCACGAAACCACCAAGGCAGAGATGGAGTACATCGCCGCTAGGGCGGAGGAGGCAGCACTTGCCAAGGAGGCCGGCAGTGTCGGCACCATGGAGGACGAGGCCGACACGGCCGCAGAAGAGAAAGAGTTTGCCGAGTGGACGGGGGCCGCCAGGGAAGCCAGTAGTGCTGGCGCCGTTGCTCCCCTTGTTGAAGACGTGGTCGAGGAGTCGACCGAAGAGGAGACCGAAGCGGACGACTCAGCGGCCCCGGGGAGGAAACGGGTCCTGCGGCGGGATAGCTCCGGCGAGCCCGTTCGGTCCGGCAGGTCCGCGCAGCGGCAATTGGCCCAGGCGCAGCCCCTGCACCGGACGAGGGCTGCGGCAGCGAAGGAGGCAGCGGTTGCTGCCTCCTCCTCATGCAAGCAGTGCAGGACTCCATCCCCTTCCCCTCCCCCTGCGGATGCCGGCCTGGAGGCCGATTTCGATCTTGGGTCCTTCAGCCCGAAGAGGAGGAGGCCAGCGGAGGAGGTGGAGGACGAGTAAGTACTTTGCCCCTCATCATCTCCTGATCCCCCCGCCTGTACCATCTTCCTTTAACTTGATTCCATCTTCACAGGGACACGGAGACGCTGGCCTAGAGGGCGGCGAAGAGGGCCAAGGCTTCGATGGGCGACAAGCCCTCGACGAGCATTCCGCACATGCCGGTGGTGGTTGTGATCAGCCCGGACAACAACCCTCGACGCAGCCCCCGCCTCAGCCCCCAACGTGAGTTTATTACTCACTTCTGATCAATGGGCGTTGGGCACGAATCTTTGGTGCTGACCTTGCCGGGTTTGCAAGAGGAGAGCGGAGCAGGAGGAGCCACTGAGGGCCACCCCCAACACGCCGCCCCCATCGAACACGCCGCCCAGAGGGGCGTCCCCGGCAAGGGCATCCACTGGCGAGCCCACACACATGGAGGAAGAGGAGGCGAGCTTGGGTGCTAGCGGCTCCATCCCGGCCACGAACGTTGGCGGGGAGGGAACTTCTTCTCAGCTTGGCACAGGTAAGCGGCCTGCCTCCTGTCCCTGGTTTTTTTTGGTTCTGAACTTTGATGTTGGCAGTGCTTCGTTCTCCTTTCTGGTTTCCAGACCCTCCTTCGATGGCCAGGAGGATATCGACACCGTCATCGAGGAGGTCGCCAAGGATGCCGAAGCCGAGGCCGCCAAGGTCGCGGCTGGGAAAGCTGCCAAGTCCGCCGCCGAGGAGGCCCCCAAGGGGCCTGCCGGGGAGACCGGCGAGACCGCTGCCGGGGAGGCTGGCAAGGGGCCTGCCGGGGAGGCCGGCAAGGCGCCTGCCGAGGAGGCCACCAAGGGTCCGCCGAGGAGGAGGTGGCCAGCGACCAGCCTTCCTCCCCTGCACCCCCCCCCCCCCCCCCCCCCGCGCAAGTACTTGAGGGTGGGCAATGACTTGTTCGTCCGCCTCCCAGGGACGACGGGCAGCAGAGCGCTAGCCGAAGGGGAGGTGTTTGACAATGAAGCGCTCGCCACCGCCAGGCTCCAGGTTGTTGACGAACCGAGCGTCGGCGGCGACGGTTCTCAGGAGGAGCAGCTTCTCCGAGCCATGAGCGCCAACTTCTAGAAACTCCAGGTGCTCCATCGTGCCCGCCAAGACAAGGCGAAATCCAGGATGGCGGCGGTGGACAAGGCGGAGGCATATTTTGAGGAGCGCGTCGCTCAGACGCAGGTCTGGTTTGGCGAGGCTCGAGATGAATTGAGGGCTGCCTAGGGTGAGCTGGAGGAGCGGAAGCGAGAGCTCATCCTGAAGCAGGCCGATATCGAGAAGGCTCAGGAGGTGGCGAAGGAGCAGGCCGCCAAGGACGAGGCTGCCCGGCAGCAGCAGCAGGCTCTGCTGAATAGCCATGAGGAAGACCTCATCTCTCGTGCGCAGGCGCTTGCGGCCACGCTCCATGGCAAGGACGAGGGAATCGGAAAGATCGTCGCGCAGTGGACCCAGGAGCTGGAGCAGAAACACAAAGACGCACTCAATTCTCTGGCCCTGGACCATGCCGGCGAGGTGAAGAAGCTGGAGCTAGAGCGGGATGGGCTGAAGAAGGAGATCTCGGAGCTGACGAAGGAGAGGGACATGGCCAACCGCACTCTGGCGGATTCGCAGGTTGCCATCTCCGACAAGGCCAAGCTGCTCTCCAAGGCCAACAACTCCATCAACGACCTTAAGCATATACTGTACGGCTTGGAGAGGATGCTTTCAGAGGCCAAGGCCCATGAGGAGACCCTGAACAAGGCCCTAGAGGACGAGAGGCGGCTGCGGAGCGATGATGCTACCTCCCACAAGGATCACGTCAATAGCGTAAACCTCTAGATCAGCCGCCTCGTCAACGATGTAGAGAGGCTCACCACGCAGCTGGACGCCATGGGCATGCCGAACTTTAGGTACTCCCCGGAGGTGAACATAAGCCCCAACGCTAGGCTGACATTGTTTTTCGAGGGCGTCCTCGAAGCCCTGGAGTAGCTTCGCTCCAATCGAGCAGTTTATCTGGCCAACGAGTCCCGGAGGCTCTGCCGGGGTGCCCTGACCAAGGTGCTCGCCAAGGTGGCGTTCTGGAACCCCAACATCAACTTCGCCGACGCGCTGGAGAGCTTGCCGGAGGATGCGGACCTCACGGCGCTCGAGGAGCGCATCGAGCCCATCATCAGCTACGTCGACGGAGTCAAGAGGGTGGAGGGCCAGCGCCGGGACTAGGCGCCCCGTTTCTCTTCGCCGCTGCGAGTTCATGACCAAGACAATTTTATCTTAAGTTAGAACCGCAGCAACTATTGAGGTAATATAACTCTGCAGTACTTTGTAGTAATGCGTGCTATCTTCCTGTTTGGTTATTCTTTGTATGTACACACCCTACGCTTAGTTGGATAGGTTTGCCGGCGCGTAAACCCAAGCCGTGACGCTTTGAGGATGGATCCTTAGCAGCCTACCGGGTGTGCTTGCTGTCGGGCAAGCCACCTTACCATTCTTGGTGCAGCCGCTTGAACCGTTGAGCGGACTCGAAACAGAGCTAGGGCATTGCCAATAGCGGAAGGGTTCCCTTGCATGCAGGTTTTCCATGCAAGGAGCAAAACCTTTCGAGGAGAATAGCTCTATAAAAAGGAAATTGCTCAGGGTTTTGCGTGACTTAGCTTTTTCGTTGCCACGCGAATGGTTGCTGCAGCTGCAGACGACGCTGCTTGCTCGCCCACCTTCCTCCCTGGAGCCATGGCGATGAAGAAAACTGCTACACTAGCTACTAGACGAGATTTTCACAACTGCGCCCCTAGCTGGCGCGCCAAAGATGTCGGGGGAAGCGACACCTATGGGACTACGAGGATCCCTTCTACGGTTGGCGGGTGCGAGGCTATGCAAAGAGCAGGTCTAGTGGTCAACACAAGGGGGTTTTACCCAGGTTCGGGCCGCAAAGATGCGTAATACCCTAGTCCTGCTTTGGTGTATATTTGAGTGTTCTTGAGTTCTTGAACTAGCTGCGGTGCATGCCTAGCCCAAAAGTCTGAATCCTTCCTTAGTACGCCTCGGGCCTCCTTTTATATGTCAAAGGGGTCGCCACAGTGGCACACAGGAGGTGGAAAGTATCTATAGTGTACAAGCTTATCGCCTGACATCACAGGACAAACGCATTTAATGCGCTGCTTATGTGTCCTCTTGCTTTATCGGGGACGGCAATGAAGCCCGTCCCGTCCGTCGCCGCCTCGCCTTGCTTCGACGCGCGTCCAGGCCAACGAGGCATGCAATGCCATGCAGGCTGGCAGGTTGCTGTGCTAGCGCGGTGGCAGGGTCTTCACAAAGATCTGCATGCCACCACGCCGGTGCTTGACTAGTTGGCCTAGAAGCCACACATTGCCACGTAGGCACTTGCTTAGTTGGTGGGCTGGCCACCGTGTTGGGGCGGCGACGAGGTGGCAAAGTATTGAGGAGACCTTGCTGATGCCCCCGGCAAGGGTCTTCCCGGGGCCTTGCGGGCGCCCTCAGCAAGGATCTTGCCGGGGCCTCGTGGGTATCTTCGGTAGGAGCCTTGCCGGGGCCTCGTGGGCGTCCTCGGCAAGGAGCCTCGCTGGCGTCTTGTCTTCTGGTTCTCATCTAGGCCTCGTAGGCCTTTTGTCTTCACAAAGATCTACATGCCACCAAGCAGGCACCTCCCGAGCCTTGGTCCCAATGTTTGTCGATGGTGTCGGAACTCTCAGGCTCAAGGGTGGCGGCCTTGCTGGTGTTGGGTAAGTTGCCCTAGCAAGGCTCTTGCCGGGGCTACATAGGCCGCCCCGGCAAGGCCCTTGCTGGGGGAAACTCATCTTGTCGCTCTGCTCTTCGTGCCTCTGGCTTGAGTGCTTGTCTTGGCAGTCTCGTACTTTTTCTTCCTCTGCCCCGCCATGCGTGGCCACAGGCGCGGCTACGACTTCCCGTGCACAAGTAAAGGGGTACAGAAGGGCCCCTACTTTTGTACACCAACAAATATGATTGGAGATGGAGATGGAGATGGAATTTTTTGTAAACATGGATATGCATGTCTATGTCTATGTGTGTGTGCGCGATGACTCTCGCGACCTGGAAGCGGGGGCATGTTTTTGATCGAGTTTTCTTTCTTGGTACCTTAAAAAAATTGTCCCCCAGTTTTTGTTTCTTTTTTCCAGGAACGCGTGTATTCTATTTAAAACCACTGCTATGGAGAGATTTTTTACTCCATTGTATATATAGCCTCTTGTTTGATAGGGTTTCTCGCGTCTCGCTCTCTCACCCTCTCCATATCAAAACAAGATGACAGTGTCCACTCTATCTCTCCTCACCGTTGGTCACAGATCTGGCCGAATCCCGTCCGCTGCGAGAGGTGAGGAGGCGAAGCATTGACGTTGTCGCCATCGGCGATGGAGGAAGCCGATGCGCACCGTCATCTCGGAGCCGGCGCTGGCGCGAACGAAGGTCCTCCGCGCCCTTGTTCGCTGTCGTCGTGTGGGTAGATCCCGCCTGCCCGCCTAAGCGACATCTCGCCCACCTGAGGTATAACTTCTTGTATTGGTCCAGCTCCCTAGGTCGCTGCATGTTGGTTTTCTTCTATGCGACTACTCCCCAACTCGCCATTTACAGTAGCTAGGGTTCGTCGGCTGGTCCAACATCACCTATTTTTTACTATTCACTACAAAAATATACACTTCCGTGATGATACGTGTTTGTCATAGTAGGTCATGTTTTCTGTCATGCATGTACATCCATGACGATTTTATGACACAATCAAGATAGTCATACCTGTGCTGTCGTAGAAGTGTTCCATGACATTACAAGAATTATCATCACGGAAGTGTCCACTTCCATGACGATAAAACGCACGTCATAGAAGTGGTTTCATCAAGGGTGACCGACACGTGGCATCGACCGTAACGGCTCACCGTTAAGATAACGGGTCCGGTTTTGGATCCGATAACCCGTTAACAACCCGGACCAATGGGGATTTTCCACGTGTAAAATTCTTATTGGCCGGAGGAAACACGTGTTGGCTCACCGTTGGGACAGATGTCATCCACTCATTGGATAGGAGGCACCTATGATACGTCGACACGTGGCACGGCCCAACAGAGGCCCATTCTGATGAAAAGGCCAGGCCTGTTAAAATAAGCGGGCCGGCCCATTGGCAGCCTACTTGAGTCAGGCCCATTTACAAGTACGGCCCATACAAGTTACACAGAATCGGCCCATCAAATGCCCATTCTAGATTCGACAATTTCCAGCCCATCGTCAGTTTAAGCCCGTTAATGGCCCGCTACGTTTTTGGTCCCAATTGAGGCCCGAGCTTCTTTCGGCCTATTAGCAGCCCATTGTCAGTTCCAGCCCGTTAACGTCCCGGAACGTCTTTCGGCCTTTTCTTGCCCATTCTGCAGTTGGGCCAATTCTAGCCCGCTTTGACTTTAGGCCTGTCCTCGGCCCATCCGGTACATGGGCCAACTCTTAGCCCATTTTGTCTCTCGACCTGTTAAGGGCCCGCACAACAGTTGGGCCTTTGACTTTAGGTCCATTAGGGGCCCACATTCCGCAGGGCATCATTTCAGCCCAACGCGACTTTCGGCCTATTAAAAGCCTAGTTTGCAAATTGGGCCTCCTCTGGCCCATAACACTTTCGGCCTCTTACTGGCCCGTAAAGTAAAAGGGCCGAGACAAAATTGACATTTATTTCGTCCTACTAAAGGCCCGCAGGTCATTTCCATTTATACGGCCCTATCGAGCTTTAGGCCTGTTGACGGCTTGCTAAGAGCCGTTGTTACGGTGGGCCCATTTGGTATCCACTTAATATTATTTTGACCAGCCCAATTAAGGCCCGCTTTGACTGCACATGTTTGTTTGTTTGTATGGCATCTAGGAAATGTTTGGGCGTGTTGGCCCCCGTTTCAACGATGTAGCATATTCAAGAATTATCCTACTCTAGACTATTGCCTCTAAAAACATACACTATACAATAAAAAGCATAGAAACGTAGAATAATCCTACACTATACAATAAAGAAATTACAGCCGAATATACCCACTGGGCATTATAGTTCGGCACCAGTGATTATAAAGCGTACACAAATAGCAAATTACATACACTGGACAAATAAAGCTCATACATCATGGACACGCATCAACAGAACTTACCATTTGAACTATAATCTCTTCAGAAAATAGGATTAGCCAGATTCAGATAGCACAAATTTCAGTCTGCAAAATCTCCAATTCCTTCCTGGTTACCTCAGTGTCTTGTTTCATTTTTTTGACTCCTGCATCTAATACCTGCATGTCCAGTCTCAACTTGTTGATTGTATGTTGAGAATCATGTACACGTTGTCTTGCCACCTCTAGTTGATGCTCGAGAACATCAGCACATTCCAATTTCAATCCATAATCATTTGGTAACGGCAATGCCGCACTGCTCGCAAATCTTTGTGTTGATGTCACTTCATCCTGAAATGTTTCTGTAAGTACACATGACTAGGGCAAAAATATAGTTACAACAGTGAAGAGAGCAAGACAGACTATTTTGTACATGGCAAAACATGACTAACAATAATGTTACATGTCATGAAGCATAAGAAGGTGATATTTTAAAAATTATAAAAAAGGTAGTCTGTGCAGCCTGCATACAGAAATCTCTCTTAGCTCACCAGAGGAGCATGATGTTGGGGCCCAATCCAAAACACAGACAAGTTACAAATTTAGACAGCATGTTGCATATAAGTAAGCAAGCAGTTAGCCATTCTGTAGCTCAATTAAAGTCTTAGGGAGCATAATGAACAGCAGAGGGTTTCATACAAACCTACTACAGCAAGCAAAACTATGCAATCATTAGCCTAGTATAAACTAGATTGTGAGCCTCATGCAATAATAGTTGGTTAATAGACTTCAAAGCTTCAGGCACACTTCGCCAGAGTAATTAAATGTTAAGGCCTTTAATTATGTCAACTAATAGTTATACCCAACATTAGGCATCATTGTTTGGGCATCTCATTAGCTGAGGACAAATAAAGCAATTGAAAAGAGCAAATTAACTATGCCTGGAACAAACAAGGAATTGAACTGTTGAGCTGGATACAATGACTTACCTTAACTAGTTGAACAGGCTCAGCGCAGCTCCTACTTCTCTTGCAAGGCTCCTTCCTAACATCTTGTACTTGGAAATCCTCAATCTTATCTTCATTGCACCCCCTCTGCAAGGTGAGACAAACTAGTTACTCGTCTCCTTGGAAGGTAAATATGCATACTTTCCAGTCTGTGAACAACACAAAAGGATGAGATTATAACAAAACAATACCACATAATGAAACATGCCACATCTCTTGCACTTGCACACAATGAAATGAGCATTTACTATGTCTGCACTATGTAAAAACTAGGCATACCTTCGAACTGGATCTCCAGGTACTCTTGGAGAGCCTACTTTAGTGTACAGCCAAACCTTTATGTCACCTATGAGTTAGACAAGGCCCCACTACAGAAGCCCTTAGTGTTTAAATCATTGAAAAGCTCTGTTAGAGTGTTAGCTCAAGAACAACAAGTAATCAAAGCAAACTGTCCTAGTATGGTTGGCTGATGCAAACAAGCAATTGAACAGATGTGTGAGCAAATCTTACATATCAAGAAAAGAAGCAAAGAAGGAGGCTTAAAGACCATCACTTGATTGAACAGATTTAAGGGGCATTTAAACATCATGTGCAACGTATGAACTAACATAAACATTGCATATTCCAGATTCTACAATGGAATGCACATGTATTAGGTTATGCCTAAGGATGGCAATGGGTCGGGTTTGGATCGGGTTGAACAATATCAAATCCATATCCATATCCATGAAGACAGTCTTTGCCCGCCCATGGAAAAATCCATGGGTGAAAATTTGTGTCCATGTCCAAACCCGATGGATATCCATATCCATTGGATATCCATTGGGTCCTCTGGAGACATATAATAAGACATAACATAATGTTAACATAAACTCTTCCATTCTTCACCTCATGGCAGGCTAGGCCTCACTTATGGTAAAAACTAACTTATGGTAAATCAACGTCCACTAACAACCTAAGATCATTTAGTATTTTTTCTAATAGATGAGAATGATGAGTCATTTAACAAGGAGATAAAATTAAGGAGCATTGGAGTATGTTACGAAAGGGATTAAATGTCAACTAATAAAAGTTATGATGGGAATTGTGCAATTTCTTTTGCATGTTTTAGATAACAAGTGTAAAATTGCGGAGTGACATGTGACTGTGGGCTAGGGATAGCAAAATTTTGCCCATTAAGTCATACTATCGGGTCGGGTTTGGGTATACCCACGGGTACAAGATTATATCCATGCCCTACCCATGAGTAATCGGGTCGGGTTTGGACGCCGCCCATGGACACAAAAGCATATCCAAACCCTATCCATTCGGGTCGGATATCCATGGGTATCCATGTCCATGAGTAAAATTGCCATCCTTAGTTATGCCATGTATGATGATGCCTAAATGTACACTATAGCAGGCAAGAGTGATTCATCATTGCACGCACAATTGAATTGCAGGTTAAGGGCCAGTTTGATTCCGCCTTTTCAGGGCTTATTGTCAAAATAAGCCATAAAAGATGTAAAGAAGTCATTTTTGAGTTATGGGCTTGGGCTTAACTTATTTCGCTTTGGAGGGGTGTTTCGGGTAGACGCTCACTAAAAATTGAAGGCAAGGGGAATAGTGAAATGACTCTGTTGTCTACCTATATTACACTCAAAATGCAACTGCTCACGCCTGCGTCACACCTGACCCTAGAGTAAAAACAAACACGCAAGCGTTCATTGCCCTGCCCGCTTGCATTTCCTCTCCCCTTTCCCTCTACCTCGATCCCTTGCCTGCAGCACTAGGGTTCCTCCAGCGAGCTGTCGCCACTGGTCCCATCTAGCCTGGTTCTCGACGATGCTCTGTCCAGCTAGGCTACATGGCCGGCAGGTAGGGGCAAATCTCCCCGGCTGCTCCTCCCTCTAGCGCCGCCCCTCATTCTCATGGTCTCCAGCTGCTGCTCCACTGTGGTCCGTCCAACGCACTACTCCGGCGGGCGCCACAACTACGGCTGATGCCACACTACAGCAGAAGGCACCTTATTACCCCTCCCCTCCTCCCAGGCCGTGGCCTTGAGGTGCTGTTGAAGGATGAGCTCATCCAACAAGGTGAGGATCTCCTCTAATTTTTTGCCAAATTTTCATTCTGATCCACTATACGATGAATTGCTATGAGCTGCTTCTGCTGCTGCTATATGATGCATTGCTATGAGCTGCTCCTGCTGCTGCTATATGATGAATTGCTATGAGCTGCTGCTATATGATGAATTGCTATGAGCTGCTACTGCTATATGATGAGTTGCTATAAGCTGCTCCCGCTGCTGCTGTATGATGAATTGCTATGAGCTGCTCCTGCTGCTGCTATATGATGAATTGCTATGAGCTGCTACTGCTATATGATGAGTTGCTATAAGCTGCTCCCGCTGCTGCTGTATGATGAATTGCTATGAGCTGCTCCTGCTGCTGCTATATGATGAATTGCTATGAGCTGCTCCTGCTGCTGCTATATGATGAATTGCTATGAGCTGCTGCTGGTATATGATGAATTGCACACTGCTGCTGTTGTATGATGAGTTGCTATGAGCTGCTGCTGCTGCTATATGATGCTTTCAGGTGGTGCTGCTATATGATAATAACCAGCCACTTAGACCATCGAATTTCATTAAATAATTGTTCTTGATTTAAATGTGGGTCATGGGTTCTTCGTTTAAATTAGGCAATGGGATCTCTATGGAAGAGATTGACCAAAGTAGATTGTTCCAAGTAGATGGTATCTTTGTATTTGCATTTTGAACAAATAGTGATGGTCTATTTTCCTATCATATTAATTACTGCACTGGGTTCAATTTGTGATGTTTGCAAGTCAAATTAATTTTCATATGGGCAGCAAAATGAAAAAATATAATGCAATCTAGACTTTTCACTGATCATACCAAAGATAAGCTGAAAAGGAAGGCAATGAAAAGAACTGGTTGGCTTATTACCTGGAGCTTATATTCACAGGTGCTTATTTTCTTAGGATAACTCATAATAACTGTCCCTAAGAAACTTGGCCAACGAAACTGACATACAAATAACATGTCACGATGATTGCAATGGAGGAGTGGCCTACCATAGCACACTGTATAGGCTCACCGCTGCCTCTCCTATCTGCAAGTTGACACGGCTAATTTCAGACATCTCTACATGATAATACATTGCATATCCCTTGCGCATATTTAAACCACCTATTAATGATTGTGTGCGTAGCATAAACTAGCCATGACTCTGTGTGCTGGACTAGAAGGCACTCTAAGGGAGCCTAATGTAGTGCACTGGAATTCCTACATGCCAGCTATGATTTTGTGTAATGTACTGCCTCTGTTCCTAAATATATGTCTTTGTAGAGATTCCAGTATGGACCACATACAGATGTATATAGATGCATTTTCGAGTGTAGATTCACTCATTTTGCTCCGTATGTAGCCTATAGTGGAATCTCTAGAAAGACTTATATTTAGGAACGGAGGTACGTGGTAGTATCATAGCAGCCAGTAGTATAAATCATTCTCTGCACAAAGGGACTACTGGTCGGAATCTTAGCAAAGCACGCTGGCAGGCACACAACAATAAAAGAGAGAGACGCACTTACAAGATCATAGCAATGCCTCAGTCCAGGATCTTGGTTGGCCAAGCTGTTAGATCGAGAAGAAACATCGTCCTTGTAGTTTTTGCCAGCTGCATAACAGGTAACAGCGACCTGTTAGTATATTTGAAGTACATCGGGCAGGTGATGATGGACGGGTTTAAAGGTGACAAGTACCTAGGCCGTGGCAGGTGCTTGGCATCTTGCCAGACGGTGGGAATCAGGTTAGAAACGTCAAGGGTGATGACGCTGCGCTGGCTGTCGGGGTCCGGTAAGGAGATCTAGAACCGTCGAGTAGGGTGTTTGTGGAGCGGCTCCGGCAGGGTGGACTAAGGTGTGGGTAAAGCGGATCTGTGGCCGTGGACGAGGGCATCGGTGAAGCTTCTCCGGTGGTTGGGTTAAGGATGGTGTCGACGATGGTGATCTGCGGCCGTGGACGGGGCGTCAGAAGCTGCTCCGGTAGGTTGGATGAGGGTGCGACGAAGCGAATCTTTGGTCGTGGACTTGTGAGTTGGCAAAGCGGCCCCAGTAGGGTTGATGGTATAGGCGAAGCTACTCTGGTAGGCTTGACGATGGTGTCGGCGAAGCGGCTCCAGTAGGGTTGAGGAAGGTGTCGACAAAGAGGATCAGAGGCCGTTGGTGGGGCGGCTCCGTGGGGGTGTGGACGAAGCGTCTCCGGTGGGGAGTATGAATGAGCCGCTGCAGATGCGCTGCGGTTGACGAGAGTACCGGCGAAGCAGATCCAGCGCCGTGGACATGGCCGGCACTAAATGGGCTGTGGTAAAGTGGTGGATGAGCAGTCTACTTGTTTCTAGTGGAGGTGGGAGGGGTAGATGCGGCCGCAGAAGCAGATCCGGCGAGGTGGACGCCGCTGGCAGTGAATGGGCTCTGGTATGCCGGTGGATGAGCAGTCTAGGGTTTTGAGAGGGGAGGGGTAGAAAGGCCGACGAAGTATGGACGGCGTGGTGTAAGATGCTCTGGTGCTGTGGAGTTAGTCGTTTCTGCGAGAGGGGGAGAGGAAATGAGGGTGCCGTGTGGTGGGGGGAATCGGAAGTTACCAAAGCAGCCCTGACCTATTATGTAGATGAGGGCGGTATTGTTACTTTTGTTCTTCGTGCACCAAGGACAAAGGGGATTTTCGCATGCTAAAGACTAGGTGGCGGAAATTTTAGAAGGAGGCGGGAGATTTTGCCGCCCGCGGGATCGTTTGTATCCAGTTTCAACTAATTTTGGACCGTGCTAGCAGGAAGGTCATGTGAGACTGTGTATACGGGGCACGCGTCAGCAGTTAATAACTGGTGTGAAGTCCACCCCCAAAAAAAAGACAATAACTCGGGATGATGCTCCGATAACTTGGACATTCACACAGGCGCGGCCAATCGTACGGGTGTAGAGACGCATTCACAAAAAAGGGATCAAACACTCAACCTATGTATTTCTCGTGTAAATAGATAATTTAGTGCCATTGGTTATTTACTTTAAGCATAATTCATTGACGTGTTAGTGTAGAGGCGCACAAAAAGAAATGGATATTGTAGTCCCACAAAAGAAATGGATATTGTAGTCCGCTACTTAAAAGTGTTACCTCGTATGATTACATAGCCTCCATTTCATAAATTGTGTACCCGTTGAATTCATATATGAATATTACATATATTACTTAATAATAGAACCTTAAATCATCCAAGACTAATGAATTTGAATGCTAGAGTAACAATGGTGCATGTACATGATAGCTACATTGGTTGTTTGAAGAAACATCACTGTAACTTTCACATGCACAATTGAAAAGGTTTATTTAGATAGAAAAAAATGTGATATGTGAGTGTCCAATCTTTATAGCGTTGAATCGATATTGTACCTTTGTCCATGATACGAAGTAGATATTGATTTTAGTTCAAGCGATCTACGTCCATGATCGCTAGATAGTGATACATGAATGAATTGTGCAATCTCTCTCACACGCATACATATCTCATTTCCCCATGGGCATCGGAATCACACACGCGCACTTCGTGTATTTCACTCCCTCCGTCAAGGTTAGAATTCGTCTTTCTACCCCATCCTACAACTCTCTCACACAGAAACACACACGCTCTCTCTGTCGAACATGCCCACCCCTTTAATTCCGCCCACCCACAGCCACTAATGTCTCAAAGGATAATTATGTCTCTCACACATATGCCTAAGGTTAACTTGAGTTCCGGAACCATATGAATACATACAATGGGATTCCAGCAGAGCACCTTTTGTTTTGAGATTTCGCTCTCTCTCTCTCACACACACACACGCGCGCGCGTAGACATTGTTTATCGCTTCATTTTTTCTGGCACTTGCATGCACACCATTTGTTTATCTCCGTGATGCTTTAAATATGCTCGCACACATCCTGTCTACCTATCCCTTAATATAGATATGGGTCACGCAAACTCCTTCTCCCTACTAGCAAGATGCCCATGCGTTGAACAGAACATCAAGATGCATTTGTATGAGTAGTTTATCTTGTGGGGAGAAAAGGATGAACGAGGGAATGCCTTATTTGCAAATGTGGAGAGGGGTGTGGGTATCTTTTTGCGAAATTGCCAGAGTTTCCTTCCTATCCGTCAGATATAAATCGGATGGCCTATATTGCAGGATGGCAGGAACACCATCATCACCAACTCTGTTTTTTATAAGAGTAGAGATATGTAAGTGTCACTGCCCCCCACCCACCCAGACACACACTTGCCGACACCGAAGGAGTAGGGTGACACCTCAATCTTGATACTAATCTATCAACTGGCTTCTCTCTCAAACACACACACACACGCACACACTACCCGACACCGAAGGAGTAGGGTGCCACCTCGTTCTTGATAGTAATATATCTACTCCTCTTTCAAACACACACAGATACACACACACACACTCGCTAGTTGTGCCTCCGTGCCTACCGCGCACACTCTCGATACGTCTTTCTCTCCCTCCCCTTCCCCACCCCCAACCCCAACAATGATAGCAGAAGGGTGACAACTCGATCTGATCTTAATCTGTCAATTGGTTTCTCTCTCAAACATTGTGTCTCTTTGCCTCGCTCAGACACACTCGATACGTCTTTTTCTCCGTAGCCCCCTCGATATGTAGACTTCTCGCGCGCGCACAGCTGTAGTGACGATGACGCTGAACCCAATGTGCCTTGTTTTCATCGGCCTCATGTGATAGTTTTCACCCCGTTTTCTGTTAATTAACAAGACAATCTTTTCTTTGTTACTAATAGTGAATCTGCAATCATTCCGGGAAGACATATAATATATCACTTCAACCCAATTATCGCAGTAACTATTTTAAAAGAAACTAGCTAGATGCCCGTGCGTTGCACGGAACATCAAGATGCATTTGTATGAGTAGTTTATCTTGTGAGAGACTAGCAAGATGCCCATGCGTTGCATGGAACATCAAGATGTATTTATATGAGTAGCTTCTCTTGTGAGAGAAAAGGATGAACGAGGGAAGGGCTTATTTGCAAATGTGGAAAGGGGTGTGGGTATCTTTTTGCAAAATTGCTAGTTTCCTTCCTATCCGTCAGATATAAATCGGACGGCCTATATTGCAGGATGGCAGGCACACCATCATCACCAACTCTGTTTTTTATCTCTACTCCTATAAAAGACTCAGTTGGTGATGTTGGTATGTCTACCATCCGTCATTTCTGACCATCAGATCTGCATCTAACGACTATGATGTAAGTCGTGGCAGTTCTGCAACAAGACCCCACTTCTCTGCTCCAATTTGCAGAAACCCCTTAGTATCTTGAAACCAACCACATCCCTCCCCCACCTCATCAAAACAGCCACAAGGAATATATTTTGAGTGAAACCTAATACGAGTATATTTTTAGTGATATATACACCAAACTAGAGTGTTTTTCTTTCAAATTTGTGAACATGTATTATTCTATTTTGGATCCGTTGCAACGCACGGGCACATTGCTAGTAAGAGTAGAGAAAAGGATGAACGAGGGAAGGCCTTATTTGCAAACGTGGAGAGGGGTGTGGGTATCTTTTTGAAAAATTGCCATACTTTCCTTCCTATTCGTTAGATATAAATCAGACGACCTATATTGCAGGATGGCACGCACACCATCATCACCAACGTTGTTTTCTATTCCCTCCATTCCTAAATATTTGTATTTTTAGAGATTTCAACAAGTGACTACATACGGTGAAAAATGAGTGAATCTACACTCTAAAATATGCCACATACACATCCGTATGTGGTAGTCCATTTGAAATCTAAAAAAGACAAATATTTAGGAATGGATGGAATATAAGAGTAGACATGGAGATATATCTCCAGTATGGTCTACAACAAAAATGTGCTGGACTGGTTAGCGCCGGATGCTCGCAACGCGATGACCTGAGTTCGAATTCTGTCTTTAACTTTCGATTTTTATATTATATATTACTTATTTAATATATATACTTCTTTCGCTATTGTACTGACAGTGAACCCACAGAGTACTTAGAATACAAGATTAAGGATGGACTTGTTTCTTTTTAACTTTCTGTACGAAGTTGTAGCCACCCTGCAAGTCACGTGTACACTGTACATGCAATTAACTTTTTATAGAGGGATAATCATACACGCAATTAACTCAAATGGATTGGATGTGACTCTATTATTTCCAGCATAAGAGCATCTCCAATGGCAGCTGGCAAATTTCCTCCCGCTTCCTTCCGCAGAGGACGACATCAAACGCCAGCGGCATACATTTTCACAACTCTAACCAACCAGATGAAATTCGTGCAAACACGGACTGTTTTCATATAAGCATGCATGATTTCGTATAAAAAATCCGGATCTTCATATAAACATGATGGATTTCATTACATTTACATGAACTAAGCGGTGATAATCCGGCTCTCTTGGTATAATTAATACTCCCTCCGTCCGGAAATACTTGTCCTAGAAATGGATGTGTCTAGACTTATTTTAGTTATAGATACATCCAATTTATCCATTCTTAGAACAAATATTTCCCGCCAGCCGGAGAGGGAGTACCTAATCTAAAAGGCCGCCCGCGGATCCCATTGTCTTCCTCATGTCTGGCAGACACTTGCGGGGTCGACGAAGGTCCTCGGAAGAGACGAAGCAGCAAAGAAACCACCTGAATGCGCAGTCGTCACCTCGGCGGTGGCCTTCATGGGACCCAAGTGGCCGCGGCCTCCCGTGTTCTACTTCTCCTCGATGATGGAGGCGGACACGGAGAAGCTGTCCACTGACTCGTCGCTCTCCACACACCCGGCTTCTGTCTTTGCCTTCATGGCGTTGCTGCAGGCACGGGAGGCGCAGCCGCAGGCACAGGAGGCGCACCCACAGACACGGGAGGCACGGCCACCGCAGACACTGGTGGCGCGGTACGACGCGGCAGCGATGACGCCCGTACCGGCGTGCTCGCCGCCGTGCCAATGTGGAGCAACTCGCCACTCCTCATTGAGCTGAACTGGAGCGGCGAGTTGCTGAACCACGCGCCGGATTGGGGCGGCAACTGGCTCCATCGGGCCAAGCGAGGTTGATGAAGCACCGAGTGGCCTAGCCCATATCCGGAGGGCTCGGCGGGCCACCCAGCCGGGTAGTATGCCGGAGAACGGCTCCTCGGAAGCCATCGGAAGAGTGGAGAAAATGGTGAAGGAGGAAATGGGGGAGCGGCGGAGGGGTGCGATTCTTGCCCGCTGTCTGTCTGGCCTCGTTTAAATAGAGGGCGGACGGTAGGAGCATGGCCTGTGTCTAGCCTAGTTTAAACTGAGGGTGAGCGGGAGGAGCTCGGCCAGTGTTGCGTTTAATTCCGGCCCGCTCATGAACAGACGTGTGGCCGGTGTAGGTTTCTCGGTTTTCATGCGGGTTTAACGGAGGGGTTTGATGGAGGCGAGGAGGCGTGTTCAGCCGGGCGTGCAGCGGGCGGCGCATTACTATTTGATTTGACAGCGGGCGGCGCAGTTCCCGATACGGCTTTAATGCAGACGAGGGAGGGGTAGCGGTTCCTAAAATGTTGAACGGCCAATGATGCATCCTCCTTCAATTAGCATCGTGCATGCATGAGGGAAGTAATAGGAGGAGGACCGGGAAAAGAGGCTGCACGATGTGAATACAACGCAGTTTGCACTCATATAAAGGCGCCCCTCCATTCCAATGCATCTACCACATCGTACACACCTAAGCATTTGCCTAAGCACCTACACTAAGCGCAAAAGAGCTCACTCCAGACCCATGGCGGCGATGCGCGCGAGCGCCAAGCGTTGGTGCCAGATGGACCACGACGCCGGCCTGCAGCATGGCGCCGAGGATCGTCTCCAGACAGTGTTTGCGACCGGCTGGTGGATGGCCGCCGTCGACGCCAACTACGACTCTCAGTTGGACCAGATGATCGTTGCCACCGCCAACAAGTTCACCGTCCTCAAGAAGCTCTGGGACGACATTGCCGTACTCCTCCAGCCCGCGCGCCCGGGCTCCTCATTGCCTGCCACCCTAATCGGCCTCCATGGCCGGAACCTCTTTCAAGCACTGGTGCCCTGCGATTGCCCGCCGACGCCACAAAGAATGTCCACCTAGAGGTCGCACTCGCCGCGAGGCGCCTCGCCCTGCAAGAATTCGTCGACCTACACATCCACATGTACTAGAAAATCGTGTACGTAGGTATCTACAAGGCCATTGAGGACGCGAAGACGTTGGCCTTCCTCAAACGGCTGGAAGCCTTGGATGCCTTTGCTGAGAAGCACCTTGACCTCGCCACAAAAGCCGCCGCACCTTAGCCGCCGGTCCGTGGCTCGGCGCACTAAGTTGAGGAGGAGGAGGTCGTACGTTGATGGATCCATCTTTCTTCTTGCCTCCTGTAACCACCACTGTGATGGCATCATCGTGGCCTTAATTCTTATTGTGCTATTGCATTCTCGTTCCAGTCAATACCGATATGTGCGATCCCTTTGCTTAATTATCTGCATCACTGTAACTAGTACTCCATCCGTCAATTTATAAGTTGTTCTTACCTTTTCCATCAACTTCGTGCAACGCATGGCATCTTGCTAGAAACACTAGAACATGTCGGACCGCATGTGACCAAACTGGCGATGCGCCAACCTAGCTACTACGTACCCTGCTTATCTGGCGGAAATAGCCCTGCCCTAGCGTTTCCAATCATTATTTCTATCTATCGATCGTGCCAAGGAGCAGAACCAAATGTTAGAATTTATACATTTTTTCTACTCCTACTCCTATAAAAGACTCAGTTGGTGATGGTGGTGTGTCTGCCATCCGTCGTTTTTGACCATTAGATCTGCATCTAATGGCTGTGAGGTAAGTTGTGGCATTTTTGCAACAATAGCCCACTTCTCTGCTCTAATTTGCAGAAAACCCCTTATTGTCTTGAAAGCAACCACATCCCTCCCTCACCTCATCAAAACAGACTGAGAAATATATTTTGAGTGAAAAGTATTATATTAGGAGTATATGAAAACAAGAGTGATTTCTTTCAAGTTTGTGAACAAGTACTACTATTCTACTACTTTGGATCCGTCGCAACGCACGGGCACGTTGCCAGTAAAAGGAAAAGGCATGCCGCGTTCGCGTCGCACCCCCACACGCCCGGGAATTGGGAGTACTCCACGGCTCGTCCGGCACGCCACATAGCTAGGGAAGGCGTGTTGCCTAGCATTTTCACTTTCATGTGGGACCGCCGTTGAGCAAACCGACTATTGGCAAACCGCACCCCGCCCACCGCCGGGTTGGAAAACAGAAACGAGGGGAAGATCTAGCTGTAGCACGGAAGGCAAGAAATTTGGTGTCTGATGGGGCTCGTTGATAGAGTGTTATTTATTCATAACTGGCAAGATGCCCATGCGTTGCACGGAAAATCAAGATGCATTTGTATGAGTAGTTTATGTTGTGGGAGAAAAGGATGAACAAGAGAAGGCCTTATTTGGAAATGTGGAGAGGGGTGTGGGCATCTTTTTGCAAAATTGCCATAGTTTCCTTCCTATCCGTCAGATATAAATCGGACGGCTTATATTGCAGGATGGCAAGCACACCATCATCACCAACTCTATTTTTTTATAAGAGTATAGATATAGATATAGATATAGAGAGTAGAGATTTGGTTACCAAATCTCATGCGTGCAATGCACGTGTAGCTTACTGGTTGGTTACCAAATCTCATCCAGGTTTGGCACGAGCTCGTACTGCGGGAGCACCACAAGGCCTGCCGCAGGAGTTACATTTCCCTCTCGGGGCCCACAGGACCGAGCTTCAGTGGCTTAGTGCACCGGCCTATGAGTCAATGACATGCGAACCTTAAATGCGGCTGGCCCACATGTCATTCTCATGGTGGTGGCGTGGTTCGCGACTCACTCGTTCGAGATGAACCGGCCGGTGGTGGCGTGGCCGTGGCGAGGGTGCCACAGCTGGGCGTCAAGGCGTTACGAGGCGTAGATGGCCACACCGGTGGGTAGTACCTGTAGTACAGAAGTACTCCAGCTGAGGATTGATGCCCGGGACGAAATGTGTCACAGCCGCTGGATGAAAATTCGATGGTGCGGGAGTACGGATCACAACACGCAAACCGCATCCAATCGGGTGTGGCTATCGTAGAAAGTTGATGGTCGCCGCAGTTCAGCTGGCCCGCATGTCATGCACACAAAGACAAAGGAGCGGTGGGGCCGAGAGGGATGAGGCGCACGTCGGGGGACGTTGTGCCGTGGGTTGGAGCGACGTCGTGGGAATCGCGTGTGGGTGTGGTAGTGGTAGAAACAAGAAACGTGCTGGTCACCGTGGTTCAACTTTCATGGACAAGCTGTCATGTCTGCTGACACATGCATTGCATACCGCTCACTGCAAGGAGCAGTAGTAGAGAAAACTTGTTCCAAAGATACCATTTTTCCGATAAAATTCTCGAGATATCATTAGTTTTTACACATGGGATTACTCCTGCAAGGGTCAATCACAACAGGTGTTTTGTAAAAAGATTCATCTTGATGTTCCCTGCAATGCACGGGCATCTTGCTAGTTATAGAAGAAGCCAACACGGGCATCTTGCCGCAGGGTGTGCCACCAACCCAAACTCAATTTTTTTCAGACGATTAGGTGCACCGGATGCCGTGCCATGCTACAAAATGTTAAAAAAACAGCTCCAATTTTTTTAAAACCTGTTATCTTCAAACCATCAAAACAGCCCGAGGAATATATTTTGAGTGAAGCATGATTTACTTTTACTGATATATGTATATCAAAACTAGAGTGTTTATAATTCAAGCCCATGAACAAGTATTATTCTACTACTTTGGATCCATTGCAACGCACGGGCCAGCACATTGGTTGTAGTAGTCTCTATCTCTATCTCTACTCTACTCTTATAAAAAAACAGAGTTGTTGATGATGGTGTGCCTCCATCCTGCAGTACAGGCTGTCAGATTTATATCTGACGGATAGGAAGGAAACTATGGCAATTTTGCAAAAAAAACACCCCTTTTATACTAGCAAGATGACCGTGCGTTGCACGGAACATCAAGATGCATTTGTATGAGTAGTTTATCTTGTGGGAGAAAAGGATGATGATGGTGTCCCTACCATCCTGCAATATGGGCCGTCCGATCTATATCTAACGGATAGGAAGGAAAGTATGATAATTTACCCGCACTCCTCTCCACATTTGCAGATAAGGCCTTCCTTCGTTCATCCTTTTCTCCCACAAGTTCTTCATGTTCCGTGCAACGCACACGCATCTTGCTAGTCTCTACTCTTATAAAAAACATAGTTGGTGATGATGGTGTGCCTACCACTCTGCAATATATGCCGTCCGATTTATATCCGATGGATAGGAAGAAAACTATGGCAATTTTGCAAAAAGAAACATAGACCCCTCCACATTTGCAAATAAGGCCTTCCCTCGTTCATCCTTTTCTCTCACAAGATAAACTACTCATAAAAATGCATCTTGATGTTCCGTGCAATGCAAGAGGATGTTTCCTTGGGGGTCTCTCCAGTGCGGCATGGCCGTAGTTGCAAGTTGATGCCCCTTGAGATGCCGACGTTGAGGGGCACTCGGATTTTGTCCGATGAGCAGGTAAGATGAGTTTGATCACGTAGTAAATGCACTCTAAAGACTAGTTCCGTGTCCATTTCCTAATTCTTCCCCTTCCCACTGTTTCACAGGTTAGGCTCGGTGCGAGTGGAGATTGGCTTGCATATGTATGGGAGGGTACCAACATCAATTTGCACAACATTACAACGGTGACACCGTTCCCATAGAACCATTGTCCAACATTGGGATCAGCCATGCAACGGGCCACCGCCTGAATTGGTACCATGGAACCATGGTGAGATTGAAGAAGATAGCATGAACCTTGCACATGGCGGTCAAAGGTGGACGATGTTGTCTGCGGCCGATTTGTTGCCATACGAGTACAAAGACGCTGTGCTCCTTTCTAACCGCATCTTCGCAGTGAAAAACCAGGGGACTTGTTTCGTATGGGACACATCCTACAGTATACTCCCTCTCTCCCAGTTTATTTGTTTTTAATTTTTCGTTTTATAAGTTTCAAATTCAAATTTGGAGCTCCCCATCACATGTTGAGATTACAAGGTCCATTAAATTGTTGCATGCATGTATAGTAAAGAAACAAATCTCGAGTTTTCCATGAGTTCGTGCAGCGGTAGCACCACAAGGCCCGGCACAGGAGCTACATTTACCTCTCGGGGCCCTCGGGTCTAAGCTTCAGCGCCTTATGACACCTGCCTTTGAGTCAATAACATGTGTACCCGATAGGTGGCTGGTCCACATGTAACGCTCCCGAAGGCAGAGAGGCAGTGGGGCCGTGAGGGGTGAGCCGCAGGTCGGGGGACGTGTGGTGTCATGGGTTGGAGTGGCGTCGTGGGAATCGCGTGTGGCTGTGGTAGAAACTTAATGCTCGCCGCATTTTAGTTGGTCCACATGTCATGCACAGAAAGGCAGAGGGGCGATGCGTCCGAGAGGTGTGAGGCGCACATCGGGGGACGTGGTGCCGTGGGTTGGAGCGGCGTCGTGGGAATCGCGAGTGGCAGTTGATGAAACTTGATGGTCGCCGTAGTTGAACTTCCATGGACAAGCGGTCATGTCTATGGACACATGCATTGCATACCGATCACTGGAAGGAGTAGTAGAGAAAGCTAGGCGGATAAATAGTTCCTTATAGTCAAGCGGACCCATGCTACTACTTGTTCCAAAGACATGCACACCATCGAAATAGTCCATCTATATCAATATACACAGAGAGGGAATATTTTTTTACAAGAGAGGAAATAGTTCATCCATCCATAATGCCCTGCTGCTAGTGCAACATCTTCTTCTTCTTCTTCTTCTTCTTCTTCTTCTTCTTCTTCTTCTTCTTCTTCTTCTTCTTCTTCTTCTTCGTGTTCTCATTTTTTGTGGGAGATGGCTTCGCAACAAGTTCTCTGGACCTTGCAGCTATCTCGAAACTCACACGGGCATCGAGGGCAGCATATTTTATCCGCTCGTACGTCAAGGGATAATTCTCCCGTCCAGACGACCTTAATGCCAGCGTCTCTTCACCCTTCTGAAGATTTGTTCCAAGCACAAAATTTGCTACGTTTTGAATAGGGATGGTGTCGGTTTATCACAATCTTCTACATGAATTTTTATTTTGGTTTGTATGTCAGCGATGCTTTTCAAATCAAGGTTGTACAGCTCCAACTTTTGTTTGTCCCCTACGATGGCTGTCCCACAGAAGTATATGTCCTCCTGAGACAAGAAATCGTGAAGCTCACCTGGTATGGAGGGCATGTGTATGATGTGGTACACCAAAACATCATATTCGAGGCACAGCTGAAGGACGGCGGCGCGTTGGATCTTCCTAGTGGCACGCTTCGTGTACTCTGCGTCGAGACCGATGACATTCATCTCCACCTTTTGGAGGGAGTTGGATACATTGCTGATCCACTTCCGAACAACCCTTGGGTGGTCAGTGAATGTGGAAACTACGCTCAACGAGCCTTCGGCGAGGACATGTTGGACGCTAAAAACCTGCATCTCGATCTCTTTCGCCATTTGGAACTGCTGGACCGGAGGGCTATGGTTTGGAGAATTAGGATTAGATGGCTAGTCTAACTAAAGAAGATGATTATTTATAGGGGCTTCGGAATTACTCCAGGAGGATGTGAAGAGGTTAAAACAGTGTGAATGCAGTGTGGTTTGGATGCAAATGAAGATCAAGGAGTAGTGAAGAAGCCGAGGAAAATTGGTTCCCAATGGAGAAGTAAATGGGAGAAGTGGCCTGCAGGCAGTTGATTAGACGGCTGGGTAGACTAAACGAAAAGGCTACGCGGGTAGACTGAGGAGTGGGGCATGTCCCTATACGTGCCCATCCTTCCAGCGCTACATGTGCCACTGGCTAGTTGAGGTCACTCTTTCGAATCACCGTGGCGAGACATTTTATGATTCCTTTTTATTTCCGCACCCCTCCTGACAGGTGGGACCTATGCAAACGGATAAAAAAATGTGTCATAGCTGGTTCGGATGGATATTGGCGCGTGCGTGGGAGACACAACATTCTCTAGTTAAGGAATATGCGGTTATCCTCAAAAAAGAAAAGTCCTTCTTCGCGCTTCCGCATGCACGAGAATTTGGTTCTGCTCGCAATATGAATGATACCTGAGGGATGAACTGAACCCAGAGGCATGCTAGCACGGGAGTACTACTCATGTTCCTACTACTCCTACTAGTAGTAGTACAACTATGGTACACTTGATGGTCAAAATACTATTATTCATCCGGTCCTCACAGTGAAGTGACAAGACCCTGCGCCCGAGGTGACACCAGTCCAGGCGGCGTGTCCGGGTTACCAAAGTCAGCCTCACCTTGTGCACTGTGCAGTCACTGTCAGCGCCGTTGTATAACATGCCTCGCCTCGTCTCCCTCTCCCCTAGCACCACTCCATCTCCATCTCCGTCTCGCCGGAGATCCTGAGGTCCCTCTTCATCATCTCACTGTGCCCCCCCGTACCCTTGCCTGGCTCGCCTCCCCCAGTACCACTATTACCTCGCTAGTCGCTCCAGCACCGAGAGCCTTCTCCCCCGTAAATCAAGCCCCCCAAAACCCCACCTTCTAAACTCCACCATGGCCAAATGTGAACCGCGCAGCATCCATATGGGCCGCGATTGGAGCAATCTCCCCAGTGACGTCCTCGACCTTTGTTGTTCGTGTATGGATATGTTGAGCGCCCTGTGGCTGGTTGCATGCTCGAGGGGCATGCACACGGCCATCATCAAAGCGAGGCCTGAGCTTTTCAAGACACCCTGCTTGCTGCTATCTGGTGTTGCGAGATTTGCTCACCATGATACGGAGGCGTACATGATGCCCCTCGACTTCAATCCGACCTCCATTAGCCGAAACTTCTTTGCAAGTATGTAGTGGGCCGCCGTACATCATTTCCCTCGACTTCGATCCGATCACCATCGCCCGAAAATTCTTGCAGGTATGTACTGGGTCGGCATGAACTCCCACTGGATGGCTGCCGTCAGAGAAGACGGGAAAAAGTTGGTGCTCTTGAACTTCCAGACTTCCAATGAGATTATCCTACCTCCATTGGATGATATAGAGTTTTACTGTCGCGGTCCAAGTCATCTAGATTACGTCGTCAGTTGGATGCACCTTGTTTTGCAGAAGATTGTAATCTGCCAAGTGCCCACACGACATGCGGATTACGCAGACTTCAAGCTAATTGCCTTGTTCGACAAGGGACTCGCCTATCTTTCCGCCGGTGCCTTCTTTAGCTGGAGACAGCTCAGCTCGCAGTGGATCGTCGTCGAAGCTGATACACACTTCTGTGATGTTATTGAACACAATGGCATCATCTACGCGATCGACAAAGTATATGGCACCACGTATTGCTGGGACGGCGCGTGTAAGTTGTTTCCATCTGATGTTAATGATGACGCCATGACACTGTTTGAACTTTTTGTGATGATTGACATATCCTTGTTTGAGCAGAATTTGAGTAGAACTATGGCAATGTATTAGAGACGCCGTAAATCAGCTATATTTGGAATGAGTTAATTCATGCGATTGTGACCATGTCATTACAACCAATATGTACCCCTGAATAATCAAATTGTTAGGAAGATATTGATATTCTCCTTATTTTATAGTAATCTATATACTACTAAATATGAGTGTGTATCAATGGCCATGTTAGTTTCCTCATTTTCATGATGTAGAAACATGCATCACACTGTTGATTTCATCTAACCATACATTAGGGAAGTAAATGTGCAAATGGAGAACTCTATATTTTGAAGTAGTGAAATCCTGTAATGCTTACCATGTGTGCATACCTATGTTCGCCCTTCAGCAATCAATAGCTAGAATAATATGCTCACAAAATTTTTGCCTACAGAACATGAGTATATAACAATGTACATGGTTTGTTAGTTTCCTTGAAGAATTTGTTTGTGAGGACAGAACATGATTACATAACATGCCTGACATGGTAGTTTCCTGTGAAGAATCGATTGTGAGATAACATGAGTATAACCATGCATGGCACTTCTATATTTTTGAACCCAGTATACATTTCCCTGTATTTTCCTCCCAGTTCAACAGGGACATACCAATGCTGTTTCTTGCATTATCCTACTCATACTCTGAACAATGCTAATCTTACATTAACAATGCATGTCCTTTTTGATATGATGAAGTGTCCCTATAGTTACTGCCCTTTGTAATCACACCACCTTTGCCAAAAATAGGGAAGCACAACTGGTTCCTCGCTCGATCAGAGGACGACAAAAGACTGATGATCATTCGGACACATGAGCCGAAAATTTTATATTGCAAAAACCCCACTGTATGCAAGCACCATGAAATACGTGAGTATCCAGACAGTGGTTGTTACGTCTATGAGCAGGATACCAGCTTGTTGGGGCCTGCAGGATTTTTGAGTTGGAGGCGGGTAAACAGCCTTGGTTCATACTCTCTGTTTCTCGGACTCAATTATCCGATTAACTAGGAGATCACCGTTGGCAAGGACCTTGATGGCAGAGAGGCTCTGTTTGCTATGGAAAAATGTGTCTACACGGCGAGCCCTAGGAGTTCGGGAGCAAACTCCCCTGATTGTCAACGATACAACCTGCAGCCAAAAGAATGTGAGAATGACAAAGGCATCTGGATTAACTTTGATCCTTGGATATGTCGAGTCCGATAGGCAGTGATGTGGTTCAAGCCTTCAGGTTGATAGGTAATTGGCTGTTGCGTCGAAAGGGTGGAGTACTAGTGTCTCTGGATCACTGGTGGCTGAACCGAGGCTGCAAATTATGATGGTGTTGGATCATCCCTCTTCGAATGACTTGTTGTCTTTGCTGCTTGTTCTGGATGGGTAGTTCTCTCTTTTGTTATGCATATTCCTTGTCATTTGGTTATCCTCGTCTATGTCACTCTTACTATGTAATAGTTGCCTCTATTTAGAATGTCAATCTTGTCTGGATCACGAGAGTCTGAGCGCTGCGGATGGGTGAGTTTTGGTGGTGTAGCAAGACTTCCTATGAACTATCACGTCTTGCTATTTATGTCAGTAGTAGTCACTAGTCAGTGTTTGAATGTTGTATATATCGTTGTTTCCAACTGTTTATTGTCTAGAACTGCTGGTGGACTAAATGAGGGCATCACCATTCTCCAGTGTTCAGCGTATATCTCCTTCTTTCAAGTTATACTTTGAGCTCAATGTCTTTTCGATGATGTACACTTGTTTGGGCCAGTGAGGTGTCGTTGAATATGGGCCGAGTAGTAACGCAATCCCAAAGAGGTCAATTATGACTCTCAGGCGGGGCTCTCAAAAGATCCTCAAAAAAAGGCCGGGCTCTCAAAAAAAGAAAGAATAGGGACTCTTAGGCCGACATGTGGGCGCCACCGGTGTTTTTGTGCGCTTGCGCGCCGAGAGCATATTGGCGCGTGTTCGAAATTCATGCTACCTTTTCATCCCCAATCAACCCCCACACCTCTGGAATCTCGATTCCTACTCCAGTTCCCCCAAATCCCCCCTCCTGTACTCCCTGTACTCAAGCGCACTATCATGTCGCCGGTCAACGGAGATCTCTGAGCCGGAGATCCTGAGGTCCGTCCTACCTTCGGGCGCTGCGTGCTGTCGCTCAACAGTGGCATGGCGGCGCTTGACGACCAATTTGCCGGCAAAGTGCTGATGGTAACCATCAATGGTGACCGACCTCCCGTCTCGCCGGACGACCTTGTCAAAGCTTTTGGCATTGCGCACGGCATCCAAATAAGTGACTTGCTCGTCGAAGTCTGTCCGCCACCGGCTGATTTCTTCGTCAGGTTCCGGACAACTTTTAACTGCAGTCGTGTGTTCGAGTCTTCCCGGCGTTTGTTCTGCGATGGCACGCTGGTGAGCTTTGATCGGTGGCACCCAGGATGGGGCTCGGTGCCCTCTGAGCTTGAGTTTTTAACAAAGCTTACCTTCCACGGCATGCCTCAACGTGCTTGGAATAGCGAGTCCATAAATGAGCTTATCAACGACCTTGGAGGTGAGCTCGTAAGTATGTTTGTTCCTCCAGAAAGCTGGGCTCTGACGGTTATGGCATGGATGAAGAAGCTGTCCACCATTTCGAAGGTGATTGGTGTTGATATACCGGTGCAGGAACCGGGGTTATACTATTCGTCGCCACCAAGGCCGCCGCGGACCACGTTAGGGATGTACCTATATTTAGTGTTCGTGCATGTCGAAGAAGTGGTCAATCCATCAATCGAAGTCCTGCCATCGCCGCTGGTGCCCGGGTCCGTCGACGACGTCCATTACAGGAGTCAACGTCAGACTTTCCCCGTGTTGCTCGGAACGATGGATGGCACAGGGCCTACTCCATCGCGCGGCGGAGGCCACTGCTTCTTTGGGAGAAGAGGCAGGGCTGGCTGCCTGTATGTGCTCTAATTTGAGGTAACAATTGAATCTTGTCAGATGACCTGTTCTATTTTTTTACCAGAACTTTTTTTAGAAAGGGCTGTACGTCAACTTAATGTTCTAGCAGAACTTATATATTGTGTTGTCTGTCTATTTTATTTGCACAGCATTCAAGATATTTCCCCGTCATTGATAAAGACGATGAACCGTTATGTACGAGTTCGTTGGTTTCAACATAGCCCTACCCGTAGCGATCCACTGCTTCCACCCTGACTGTGCCGCCTGCGTGAAATTTGTGTATGCAAGTTTAGTGTGCTATGATGTTCTATATGATTGTGTCAACTATATAAGTTTTTACTGAGCATCATCAATGTATATGGCTGAAAGATGTATTTACGAGCATCGACTGATGGGTCTCTCTCTCTCTCTCTCTCTCTCACACACACACACACACGGACACACACGCACAAGTGAGACCTGTTGAATTATTTCTTCGCTCGTGACAGCTTTTAATTTGGTTCCACTATACTCTAACTTTTTTCTTAAGTTATTAATTTGAGCTCAATGACTTCAAAAAGTTGTACAGAAGCCTTGTTTGGGCCTTTCCGGCATCGCTGGATGTGGGCTGAGTAGCCACGTAAGGTTGTACTGTACTACACAGGCCTTTTTTTCAACATCAGCAATGCAACTAGGCCGACAGTTGTGCACAATCCAGGTCAACTTGTTATTCTCCGCCCCGCTGGGCTGCAAATCTTTCCTAGGAGGGATGCATTAGGCTTAACAAGAAAATGGGCTTTAAGAAATAATAAATGGGATGTAATTATAAAAACTGGGAAGTAACTATAAAAAAAATGCACCAAACACGTAATTAGTTTATAAAATATTACTTTTGGATTTTGAAATTTTTAATTTCATTAATTGTTGCGCGCGCAATGTTTCGTTGGATTTTTACGTAATACAAATTTATATTGAAATTGTATTTAATCTGACTAGAAATTTCGGGACAAAAATATTTCGGATCCTATCAAAATGTGGGAAATTTTATTGAATTCTGTTTTGATCCGTTGGTTGAAATTATTAATCGTTGTCCTAGCTAGAAAATGGGCTGTACTTTTAACAAACTGTAAATGGGCTGTAGTAAATTCCATTAGAATTCAAAAATGGGTTGTACATTCTTACAAATCGCAAATGGGCTATAAGTTCTCTGCCACACACTTGTGGGCCTACTAAGTTGACGTGTATGCAAGGCTTTGTCAACTTATAGTCAACACACGGTTCTAGCAGCAGTGTCCGTTGGATGTCCATCCAACGGATGTCGTGCTTCTTCTTCAATCTCGGATATTCTAGCTTCAGCCGCCCAAAAAATGATTCCTCCCCCTGACATCTGGGGCGCACCATTTCGGAGGCTGGCCTGTGGGCCTACTAAGATGACGCGTACCAAGGGCTTTGTCAACTTAGTCAATATAAACGATTCTAGCTGCAGTGATCGTACGATGTCCATCCAACGGCCGTTGTGATTCTTCAACCTCTGGTCTTCTTGCTCCAGCCGCCCAAAGCAGCGCTGGTCGTGCCGCCTGCTCCTGCCTCCCGTGGCCGGCTGTGCTTCCGCGGAGGCCTCACCGCCCCCTACCACTCCCACCGCTGGCCAGGCCCTGCGGCGATGGCATCCTCACACCGCAGCCGAACCAGTGAACCCTCGTACTCCTCTCCGCGTGCGTATCCACTGCCGCATCTTCCCCGGCTCTGAGTCGTCCCCTTCCTAGGCCTCGCCGTCGTCCACCGCCTTGGTGCTCTCGGCGCGGCGTGGTCAATGACCGACTTCCATCGGAAGAGTACTGTACGTGGAGAGGCTGACAGCTGAGTCCACGGCCGCAGCAAGGAAGTGCCTCCTTATTACGCGGAAAATAATTATTCCTCCACCCGATAGCAGGGAGCCACCGGACGGGCCACCATATTTCACGAAAAAAATGTTTCGCCCCTGACTGCTGGGACCCACCAGCTACATCTTCGCACGCAAGGAAGTGCATCCATATTACGAGCAAAAAAATGATTTGCCCCTGACTGCTGGGACCCACCAGCTACATCTTCGCATGCTAGGAAGTGCCTGACAGTCGGGACCCACCTAGTCGAAGCGTATGTAGCGTTGTCATTCTAGTCGCGAACATGTACGTACATACGATCGGCCTATCTGTAGGCTGTAGCGATGAACCGTGGCCGTGCAAGGAAGGTCACGTGTCATAGTAGAGGCGCGCACGTAGCATGTACACGTACGTACATCGGCCTGGGTGCAAGAAAGTAAATACGGCCACGTACGTACATACGGGCGGGGTTGTAGCGACCCGACCCGAATAGATCAAGTCTCTGTGGTTAAGTGTCATCCCTGGATCGGTATCCTGACACACACAGTACTCGAGGATTTATAACAGAGGTAAATCACATGTATAAAGTAACGTAAATACTATTACCTCAATCCAAATAGCGGAAGTAACAAGGTTGTGGATTCCCATCAACACCAACGGCAAAGTTGAGTGTAGAAATCGTAACCCTAACGTATCACTTACTCGTCGTAAGAATCCTGCAACATGAAACGTTGCAGCCCGAAAACGGGTCAGCACATGGAATATGCTCGCAATGTAACACATAGAGAGTAATGAACAGAATAATGCTATACTACATGCATATATGGCTGGTGGAAAAAGCTCTATGGTTATAATGTTTTTGCGAAAAGCCAATTTTTCCCTACTTCAAAAGAATAAATTTTATTTAACTATCATGGTGGTTGTGAAACATTGAGATGGTTGACAGCATCTCAATCCCAATTAAGAACGTGATTTAACCCAAATCAAATTTAAATTAAGTAACATGATGAGATCAACGGGATAATCCAAGAACTAGATACTCAAGATGTCCATAACCGGGGACACGGCTAATCATGATTAGTTTGTACACTCTGCAGAGGTTTGCGCACTTTTCCCCACAAGACTCGATCTCCTCCGTTGGATTACTCGCACTACATGGTGTTTGAGTAACGGATGACCGAGACACAGTCTTTCAAAAGTGTTTGCACCTTACGTATGGGTAGACAGTTACACCTACTTTCCCCTACATCTGCTAGTCTACCACTGTAAGAGTTCACATAACTTAATCAACTATGCTAGAGCCCATAATAGCTTGCGGCTGCACACGAAAGTTTCTAGCATGAATAATATTATGATCCCTTTGAACCTGGGTGGCGGTCCAAAGAAAAACAGGCAATCCTGGAATACCCAGGTACCTCAATCCACCCAGATGTGAGTTTTAGTTGCCACCTTAGGTAAACCATTAATTAACAATCTCACATCTGTCATGGAAATCTCTCAAACCCAATCCACGTCTACGAGCATAGCATGGCAATATAATAGCAACGTAGAAGTAACTCCCAAGGGTTTGATAAATAAAACAGGTAATAGGTACTACCTCAACTACTTCCCAATACCCACAATTTAATTAGATCCTAACCATGCAATGTTTGAGGATTGATCTAATGCAATAAAAACTGGGTATGGAAAGGTATGATCAAAGTGTTACTTGCCTGCAATGTTGATGAAGATGATTCGCACTCAAAACTCTTGATAGATCTACTCGTCACACTCCGGTCAATCTATCGCAAGCAAGCAATAGTAACCACACATAAGCAATCACTCAAAAGATTGGGAAGAACGAAGAAGACAGTTCGGAAAACATCCAAACAAAACAAATAACTCTTGCAACATAAAACAATTTCTAACAGTACCAAAATTATATGAATTTGGCCTTATCAGAAAGTTTAGGTCAAGAGCTTCGCTTTGCAAAAAGAATCAACTCAAACGGAGTTATAAAACTCAAGTTATGATCAAAAGAAGTTTGAATACAAATCTGTTCGAATACAAATTTTAAAACTTTCAAAAACATGTTTAAGTTGTTTTACTGGATAGAGGAGATCATAACAAAGAAGTGGGCGTTGGTTTCGTTGGATTTGGACAAACGAGTAAAAAGTTATACACGTTTGAAAACCAGGGGCTATTCTGTAAGAAAAACAAATTGCTACTAGGTCCCTGGCCGAAAATAACAGAAAAAGAAAAAAGCTAAATAGTGAACGTTCGTTTATAGGATCTAAACAGTGGACGTTCGCAGTTTAATAAAACCTAAAAAAACAGATCTAGGCTAGGGTTTTTTTTAGAAAAACCGAACAAAAGGAAAACCGAGAAAACCGGGGCGGCGGTTATACCGGTTCGCGGCGGTCCGGCGCCGGCGAGGAAACTCCGGCGAGGCAGGGCAGTGGCGACGACGGGCTCCGGCGCGGCGGCTCGGCTTCGCGACGAGGGGCGAGGGCGGCCACGTGGCTCCGGTGCGGCGGCTCGGGCGCGGGGCAAGATACGGGCGGCGGCGCAGGCGAGCGGTGGGGGCGCAGCGGCGGCGCGGCTCCGGCGAGATGCAGCGGTGGCGAGGAGAGAGAGGAGAGAGAGAGGGGGGGCTATTTATGGAGGGGACGGCCTCGGAAGGCGTGGAGGAGGGGCGAGGGGAGGCGGCGCGGGGAGTCCGAGGCGGGGACGGCGGCCATGGCGGCGCGGCGGCGTGCGGGAGGCGGAGTCCCGCCCGGGAGGTCGGGGACGCGCGGGCATCGGGCTGGGCCGTGGCCTGGCTGGGTTCTGGGCCGGCCCAGTTCGGCGGAGGTTTTTTTTTTTACAGAGAAAGAAATAATTAAACAAAAGAAAATGAAAATATTATATAGGCATATAATATATCAAAATTTTCAGAAAAAGATTTCCTACAACGTGAACATTTTTGTGAAGTCAAATAAAATCCACACAAATTTTAATAAATCAAACAGTGCTACTGCCTTAATAAAATCCAATAAAAATCATTTTAAAAATACCAAAATGATTTCAAATTTATTTCTCTCCAATTTTCTGATGTAGGGAATCATGTTACCCTATTTTCTGTATATTTTATTTTTGGAGAAAAATAATTTGAATAAAACTCAAATAACTCCAATATTGAAAAATAATTTCAATGGGACTTTGAATAAATCCTTCGAAACTCCCAACTCATATTTCATTTGTTTTGAAGAAGTCATTTTATCTTCTCTCGTGAAAATCATTGAGTTGCATAAAGTTTCAGAATTGGAAATATTCTCAAATGAAATTCAAATATTTTCAACACCCGTTGTCATTTAAATAAATGGAAGAAGTCATGTCATCTTCTCTCCAGGGTTTTGTGGTGAAAAGAATTTGAATTCATGGAGATCATAACAGCAAAATGAAGTTTGGGAAAGTCCTTTTATTCCCTCTTATTTAACTTTCAAAAGATTTCGAATTCACTCACTTTCAGTCAATCAATCAAACAATCAATCCAATCTATCTGTTTATTATAACATTCCAAAATTTAGAATTTTGGGATGTTACAAACCTACCACCCTTAAAATGAATCTCATCCTCGAGATTCGGAGAGGCTAGCAAGAAATAGGTTAGGTTTGGGGTCTTCTCAAAATCCATCGATCATCACAGAGGGTCTGGGGTGCTACCACCCTTAGAAGCATTGTTACTGTTCCATCAAAACTCATATACTCCATCCTTATTCTTGACGGGGTGGTCTTCTCAAATTCTCGGAAAAATTCCTTCTCTGGGCTCTTCCGGTAGTGGCATAACCTTTTCCTCAATACTTCTGTCCTTTCATCTTGGTAAGGTTGTTCCGAGACTGGGTCTTCTTAGCTGACGGGTCAGGCGCCAATACTAAACAACTATCGATATCTCATGGTGGTCTTCCAATTATGGTTTCTCCTGCAGGAAATGGGTCTGGGTTGATCCTCACCGTATAACCTACGGTTGGCAACAACTGCCGTGTACAAGGGAAACATTCTTATACCATTCTAAGGTTCAAGCAAGGTTTGATCGTCGTCTCTCTACTATAGGTAAGTCACTCAGATTTACCATCCCGTATAGCAAAGCGAATAATAAGAGTAAGTCGGTATGGTGATCAATCCATCCCGCACCCAAATCATTACCTTGTATATGGTTTAGCGAATCTCGCATTCTAACACTCGGTCATCCTCGCAAGCATTGCCGAATTTCTCTTGTCGACGAACCAAGTTCGGATAAATCCATGGATTCTGCAAGCCAAACAAACATCTATCGTTCCTTCCCAACCCTCAGGTTTTGCGTAACTCCTATAAGATCGTCTGTCGATAAAAATTGTAACTTCTTCCAGGGTTTTGCCTTCAGCAAGAATATGCTTGCTTCTTGGCAGGTCCTGGGTCCTGTGGGTTATGGCCCATCTCATCACTGGTAAACCTTGAACTCATCATCGGGCAACTGATCCTTAATCCAACATCCAACTTCCTAGTATTCTTAAATCCATCCAATTGTACTGTCTTCCTTCCTTCTATTGGCACCAAACTAGGACATGATTATTCAGACTCATCATGGAATTCCATTGATCCATATTTCCAACATCATACCTCCTTTATATCCAATAGTAATTTATCTCTCCATCCTCGTGAGATATCCCACATACCGAGATAAAAAAAACTTATACTTATGAAGTCCATACTCCACTTCGTGGAACATCATTATCCTTTCCAGGGTCAAGCGTCCTTACAGGGGAATATTGGCCATCTCTGCATGGCACTTCTTCAACTGGGAAACGTGAAACACATCATGAACTCCTGAAAGTCCTTCGGGTGACTCCAGCTTGTTGGCCACTTCTCCCATACGCTCCAAAACTCGGTATGGTCCTACAAATCTCGGGGCTAACTTTCCCTTAAGTCCAAATCGTTTAACTCCTCGTAGAGGGAACACACGAAGACATGCTCTGTCTCCAATTTCATAGACTACCTCCTTACGTTTTTGAGTCTGCATAACTCTTATGTCTGGACTGAGCTACCTTCAGTCTATCTTGAATAAACTTAACATTCTCTTCTGACTCCTTGATCACATTTGGTCCAAACAACTGACGGTCTCCAACTTCATCCCACATCAACGGTGTCTGGCTCCTTCTCCCATACAAAGCTTCAAAAGGGGCCATCTTCAAACTGGCTTGGTAACTGTTGTCGTATGAGAACTCCGCGTAAGGTAGATTATCATCCCTACTAGATCCATAAACTAGCACACACGCTCTCAACATGTCCTCCAGAATCTGATTGACTCTCTCGGTCTATCCATCTGTCTGGGGATGAAAGGCTGTATTGAACTCTAGCCTAGTACCCAAACTCTGGTGCAGCTGATTCCAAAACTTTGAGGTAAACTGTGTTCCTCTATCTGATATGATGGTCCTCGGAACTCCATGCAGACATACGATCCTGGTCATATATATCTTGGCCAACTTCGCACTTGTATAGGTGGTTTTCATTGGGATAAGGTGAGCCACTTTGGTCAAGCGAATCAACTACTACCCAGATAGAATCATATCCCATTCTGGTTCTGGGAAATCTGGTAATGAAATCCATGCCAAGCTTATCCCACTTCCATTCGGGTATCGGCATAGGCTGTAGTAATCCTGTTGGCTTCTGATGCTCTGCCTTTACTCTCTGGCATACATCACCTACGACTACATACTCCACAATATCCTTCTTCATACCAGTCCACCAGAAACGCTCCTTCAAATCCAAATACATCTTGGTGTTTCCAGGGCGAATCGAGTATGGTGAGTCATGAGCCTCCTGAGGTATTAACTTCCTGATCTTTGCATTATTGGGCACATATACACGGTCCTCGAACCATAAGGTGTCGGGCTCATCCTTACGAAAATCCTTGGCCTTTCCTTTGCTCATTCTCACTTTTATCTCGGCAATCTCTTTGTCATCCTTCTGAGCTTCACAGATTTTCCCAACAATGTAGACTGAACTTCCATTGCTGCAACAAAACCTTTGGGAACAATCTCCAACCGAAGTTCCCTGAGATCCTCTGCTAACTCCTTTGGTAATCCTCCGCTTATGAGGGTATTCGTCCTTGTTTTCTTTATGGTTGTGTCCTATTTCTCCACAAAGCTTGCATGCGCACGTTTTCTTCATATCCTTCCCATAAGGCCTCAACTTTTGGGACACAAGTCAAGACTTTAACAAAGTCCACTTAAATTCCTTCCAAGTGGTTACTCCTTGCCATCCATTGATGGTTTGGTACATCCTCTACCAGGTTAGTGGCACCTCTTCCAAAGCATTGGAGAGCATGCTGGGTCATATCCTTCCCGGCTATAGGGTTATTCTCCATGTGATCCTCCATGTTCTGAATCCATCGGTCCGTCTCCAATTGACTCATTGGTCCAGAAAATACAAGCTCATCTCCCTTCATCCTCTATTGGGTCCATGGGTTTGGGGTGAGATAAAAGAGATAGAGGGGGATACACACAATACAAACAATAGTTTTGAATAGATAGGTTTTTACCGTGGCTGTCAGAAAAACATCAAACAAATGACAGCTCACAAACGTCGCATCTAACGTAGGCATATAACAGGGGTTGGGTCTTCTAGAGGTCAAAAAATCTTCAAAGTCTCCAAACTCTTGAAATCTTGTTCATGTCTCCGATGGGCTTCTTCCAATCATGCTTGCCCTTCTCAAGTTCTTTTGCCAGACCCTCTCTGTTGACGCGAAGTCTCTCGTGGCGTCCTTTAATAATTGCGTTCCAAACTTCTGGGTCTCAACATCCTTGACATGAACCATGATCCTACTGTCCTTCAGTTCCTGACGAATCTTTGATGTCTCAAGGTTTTTGCTTTCCCAGCTTGGCTACTTTCAGTTTCTGGGTTCTGAGTTCTTCATGAAACACTTCGTTGCCAAATACAGCTTCCTGCGGGTCCATCCTAAACTTCTTGATGTAATATTCCAGATCCTGGTGATACACCGGTCTAAAGTTAAAACTTCATCTTGCTGATAGGTGCTCCATCAGTTTTCTACCGTCCAATCCTTCCATGCATCTGCATGCTTAACTCCGCACGGTGACAATAGCATAAACGGGTAATAACACCATGGTCAGCCGTGTCTATGCCCATGTTACTGCCATGAGCTTTCATTCCATAATTGATATCTCCTGCCTTAGGGTTTCCTTGAAAAAACTTTGAGTTTCTAACTCTCCATGTTTCGGTCTTTCTCCGATACACCTTGCTCTCGAGTATTGACAGCTTCCATAGTCTGCCAAGTTCCATAAGGGTAACCTTCCTAGGTCATACACATCTGGCAATTCTTCAGAGCCTTCAAATTCTCCCAGTCTTCAGAATCTTCAACCGTTGTAGTTTCCATTATCATAATGCACGGTAAAATCCTCTTCATTCCGAATGTCTTAGTTGTCCGATATCCTGTACTTCTTGAAGTGGTCTTATCCGTCGAATCCTCGAGTGGTCCAAAAGGAAAAAGGGTATGGTCTCACTTAAAGGGAATATTTGAATAAGCTCAGAAAAGGAGAGATGTAAAAGATCTTTTTGAAAAGGAAAGTTTTAGGGAAAATCCTTCCTATGGGCTTGCCAGTTTCTAGTGTCACGTCCTATAGTCAACATGTGCTCTGATACCATCTTGTAGCGACCCGACCCGAATGGATCAAGTCTCTGTGCTTAAGTGTCATCCCTGGATCGGTATGCTGACACACACAGTACTCGAGGATTTATAACAGAGGTAAATCACATGTATAAAGTAACGTAAATACTATTACCTCAATCCAAATAGCGGAAGTAACAAGGTTGTGGATTCCCATCAACACCAACGGCAAAGTTGAGTGTAGAAATCGTAACCCTAACGTATCACTTACTCGTCGTAAGAATCCTGCAACATGAAACGTTGCAGCCCGAAAACGGGCCAGCACATGGAATATGCTGGCAATGTAACACATAGAGAGTAATGAAGAGAATAATGCTATACTACATGCATATATGGCTGGTGGAAAAAGCTCTATGGTTATAATGTTTTTGCGAAAAGCCAATTTTTCCCTACTTCAAAGGAATAAATTTTATTTAACTATCATGGTGGTTGTGAAACATTGAGATGGTTGACAGCATCTCAATCCCAATTAAGAACGTGATTTAACCCAAATCAAATTTAAATTAAGTAACATGATGAGATCAACGGGATAATCCAAGAACTAGATACTCAAGATGTCCATAACCGGGGACATGGCTAATCATGATTAGTTTGTACACTCTGCAGAGGTTTGCGCACTTTTCCCCACAAGACTCGATCTCCTCCGTTGGATTACTCGCACTACATGGTGTTTGAGTAACGGATGACCGAGACACAGTCTTTCAGAAGTGTTTGCACCTTACGTATGGGTAGACAGTTACACCTACTTTCCCCTACATCTGCTAGTCTACCACTGTAAGAGTTCACACAACTTAATCAACTATGCTAGAACCCATAATAGCTTGCGGCTGCACACGGAAGTTTCTAGCATGAATAATCTTATGATCCCTTTGAACCTGGGTGGCGGTCCAAAGAAAAACAGGCAATCCTGGAATACCCAGGTACCTCAATCAACCCAGATGTGAGTTTTAGTTGCCACCTTAGGTAAACCATTAATTAACAATCTCACATCTGTCATGGAAATCTCTCAAACCCAATCCACGTCTACGAGCATAGCATGGCAATATAATAGCAACGTAGAAGTAACTCCCAAGGGTTTGATAAATAAAACAGGTAATAGGTACTACCTCAACTACTTCCCAATACCCACAATTTAATTAGATCCTAACCATGCAATGTTTGAGGATTGATCTAATGCAATAAAAACTGGGTATGGAAAGGTATGATCAAAGTGTTACTTGCCTGCAATGTTGATGAAGATGATTCGCACTCAAAACTCTTGATAGATCTACTTGTCACACTTCGGTCAATCTATCGCAAGCAAGCAATAGTAACCACACATAAGCAATCACTCAAAAGATCGGGAAGAACGAAGAAGACAGTTCGGAAAACATCCAAACAAAACAAATAACTCTTGCAACATAAAACAATTTCTAACAGTACCAAAATTATATGAATTTGGCCTAATCAGAAAGTTTAGGTCAAGAGCTTCGCTTTGCAAAAAGAATCAACTCAAACGGAGTTATAAAACTCAAGTTATGATCAAAAGAAGTTTGAATACAAATCTGTTTGAATACAAATTTTAAAACTTTCAGAAACATGTTTAAGTTGTTTTACTGGATAGAGGAGATCATAACGAAGAAGTCGGCGTTGGTTTCGTTGGATTTGGACAAACGAGTAAAAAGTTATAGACGTTTGAAAACCAGGGGCTATTCTGTAAGAAAAACAAATTGCTACTAGGTCCCTGGCCGAAAATAACAGAAAAAGAAAAAAACTAAATAGTGAACGTTCGTTTATAGGATCTAAACAGTGGACGTTCGCAGTTTAGTAAAACCTAAAAAAACAGATCTAGCCAAGGGTTATTTTTTTTAGAAAAACCGAACAAAAGGAAAACCGAGAAAACCGGGGCGGCGGTTATACCGGTTCGCGGCGGTCCGGCGCCGGCGGGGAAACTCCTGCGAGGCGGGGCAGTGGCGACGGCGGGCTCCGGCGCGGCGGCTCGGCTTCGCGACGTGGGGCGAGGGCGGCGACGTGGCTCCGGCGCGGCGGCTCGGGCGCGGCGCAAGGCACGGGCGGCGGCGCAGGCGAGCGGTGGTGGCGCAGCGGCAAGGCGGCGGCGCGGCTCCGGCGAGATGCGGCGGTGGCGAGGAAAGAGAGGAGAGAGAGAGAGGGGGGGGGCTATTTATGGAGGGGACGACCTCGGAAGGCGTGGAGGAGGGGCAAGCGGAGGCGGCGCGGGGAGTCCGAGGCGGGGACGGCGGCCATGGCGGCGCGGCGGCGTGCGGGAGGCGGAGTCCCGCCCGGGAGGTCGGGGACGCGCAGGCGTCAGGCTGGGCCGTGGCCTGGCTGGGTGCTGGGCCGGCCCAGTTCGGCGGAGGGTTTTTTTACAGAGAAAGAAATAATTAAACAAAAGAAAATGAAAATATTATATAGGCATGTAATATATCAAAATTTTCAGAAAAAGATTTCCTACAACGTGAACATTTTTGTGAAGTCAAATAAAATCCACACAAATTTTAATAAATCAAACAGTGCTACTGCCTTAATAAAATCCAATAAAAATCATTTTAAAAATACCAAAATGATTTCAAATTTATTTCTCTCCAATTTTCTGATGTAGGGAATCATGTTACCCTATTTTCTGTATATTTTATTTTTGGAGAAAAATAATTTGAATAAAACTCAAATAACTCCAATATTGAAAAATAATTTCAATGGGACTTTGAATAAATCCTTCGAAACTCCCAACTCATATTTCATTTGTTTTGAAGAAGTCATTTTATCTTCTCTCGTGAAAATCATTGAGTTGCATAAAGTTTCAGAATTGGAAATATTCTCAAATGAAATTCAAATATTTTCAACACCCCTTGTCATTTAAATAAATGGAAGAAGTCATGTCATCTTCTCTCCAGGGTTTTGTGGTGAAAAGAATTTGAATTCATGGAGATCATAACAGCAAAATGAAAGTTTGGGAAAGTCCTTTTATTCCCTCTCATTTAACTTTCAAAAGATTTCGAATTCACTCACTTTCAGTCAATCAATCAAACAATCAATCCAATCTATCTGTTTATTATAACATTCCAAAATTTAGAATTTTGGGATGTTACAGGGGTCTCGAACGCCTACTCGCGCATACGTACGGCCAGGGCTCGTGTACATGGTGTTGGGAATCGTAGCGTAATTTAAAATTTTCCTACGCTCACCAAGATGCATCTATGGAGTCTACTAGCAACGAGGGGAAGGGAGTGCATCTACATACCCTTGTAGATCGCGAGCGGAAGCGTTCCAATGAACGTGGATGACGGAGTCGTACTCGCCATGATCCAAATCACCGATGACCGAGTGCCGAACGGACGGCACCTCCGCGTTCAACACACGTACGGTGCAGCGACATCTCCTCCTTCTTGATCCAGCAAGGGGGAAGGAGAGGTTGATGGAGATCCAACAGCACGACGGCGTGGTGGTGGATGTAGCGGGTCTCCGGCAGGGCTTCGCCGAGCTTCTGCGAGAGAGAGAGAGAGGTGTTGCAGGGGTGGAGGGAGGCGCCCAAGGCTGTAGGTTGCTGCCCTCCCTCCCCCCTTTATATAGGCCCCCTGGGGGGGCGCCGGCCCAGGGAGATGGGATCTCCAAGGGGGGGCGGCGGCCAAAGGGGGGAAGGGGTGCCTTGCACCCTAAGGCAAGGGGGAAGCTCCCCCCTAGGGTTCCCAACCCTAGGCGCATGGGGGGAGGCCCAAGGGGGGCACCCCAGCCCACTAAGGGCTGGTTCCCTTCCACTTTCAGCCCACGAGGCCCTCCGGGATAGGTGGCCCCACCCGGTAGACCCCCGGGACCCTTCCGGTGGTCCCGGTACAATACCGGTAACCCCCGAAACTTTCCCGGGGACCGAAACTGGACTTCCTATATATAATTCTTCACCTCCGGACCATTCCGGAACCTCTCGTGACGTCCGGGATCTCATCCGGGACTCCGAACAACTTTCGGGTTTCCGCATACATATATCTCTACAACCCTAGCGTCACCGAACCTTAAGTGTGTAGACCCTACGGGTTCGGGAGACATGCAGACATGACCGAGAAATTTCATCTACAAGACATAGTGTAAAGATTTTAGACTAAGTTCATGATAATTAAGTTCATATAATCAAATTATTTAATGAACTCCCACTCAGATAGACATCCCTCTCGTCATCTAAGTGAAACATGATCCGAGTTTAACTAGGCCGTGTCCGATCATCACGTGAGACGAACTAGTCAAAATCGGTGAACATCTCCATGTTGATCGTATCTTCTATACGACTCATGCTCGACCTTTCGGTCCTCCGTGTTCCGAGGCCATGTCTGTACATGCTAGGCTCGTCAAGTCAACCTAAGTGTATTGCGTGTGTTCCGAGGCCATGTCTGTACATGCTAGGCTCATCAACACCCGTTGTATTCGAACGTTAGAATCTATCACACCCGATCATCACGTGGTGCTTTGAAACAACGAACCTTCGCAACGGTGCACAGTTAGGGTGAACACTTTCTTGAAATTATTATAAGGGATCATCTTACTTACTACCGTCGTTCTAAGCAAATAAGATGCAAAAACATGATAAACATCACATGCAATCAAATAGTGACATGATATGGCCAATATCATCATGCTCCTTTGATCTCCATCTTCGGGGCACCATGATCATCTTCGTCACCGGCATGACACCATGATCTCCATCATCATGATCTCCATCATTGTGTCTTCATGAAGTCGTCACGCCAACGATTACTTCTACTTCTATGGCTAACGCGTTTAGCAACAAAGTAAAGTAATTTACATGGCGTTATTCAATGACACGCAGGTCATGCAAAATAATAAAGACAACTCCTATGGCTCCTGCCGGTTGTCATACTCATCGACATGCAAGTCGTGATTACTATTACAAGAATATGATCAATCTCATACATCACATATATCATTCATCACATCTTCTGGCCATATCACATAGCACTTGCTGCAAAAACAAGTTAGACGTCCTCTAATTGTTGTTGCAAGTTTTTACGTGGTTTGTAGGTTTCTAGCAAGAACGTTTTCTTACCTATGTATGACCACAACGTGATTTGCCAATTTCTATTTACCCTTCATAAGGACCCTTTTCATCGAATCCGTTCCGACTAAAGTAGGAGAGACAGACACCCGCTAGCCACCTTATGCAACTAGTGCATGTCAGTCGGTGGAACCTGTCTCACGTAAGCGTACGTGTAAGGTCGGTCCGGGCCGCTTCATCCTACAATGCCGCCGAAACAAGAAACGACTAGTAGCGGCAAGAAGAATTGGCAAACTCAACGCCCACAACTGCTTTGTGTTCTACTCATGCATAGTAACTACGCATAAACCTGGCTAATGATGCCACTGTTGGGAATCGTAGCATAATTTAAAATTTTCCTACGCTCACCAAGATGCATCTATGGAGTCTACTAGCAATGAGGGGAAGGGAGTGCATCTACATACCCTTGTAGATCGCGAGCGGAAGCGTTCCAATGAACGTGGATGACGGAGTCGTACTCGTCGTGATCCAAATCACCGATGAGCGAGTGCCGAACGGACGGCACCTCCGCGTTCAACACACGTACGGTGCAGCGATGTCTCCTCCTTCTTGATCCAGCAGGGGGGAAGGAGAGGTTGATGGAGATCCAACAGCACGACGGCATGGTGGTGGATTTAGCGGGTCTCCGGCAGGGCTTCGCCGAGCTTCTGCGAGAGAGAGAGAGGTGTTGCAGGGGAGGAGGGAGGCGCCCAAGGCTGTAGGTTGCTGCCCTCCCTCCCCCCTTTATATAGGCCCCCTGGGGGGCGCCAGCCCAGGGAGATGGGATCTCCAAGGGGGCGGCGGCCAAAGGGGGGAAGGGGTGCCTTGCCCCCCCAAGGCAAGGGGGAAGCTCCCCCCTAGGGTTCCCAACCCTAGGCGCATGGGGGGAGGCCCAAGGGGGGCGCCCCAGCCCACTAAGGGCTGGTTCCCTTCCACTTTCAGCCCACGAGGCCCTCCGGGATAGGTGGCCCCACCCGATAGACCCCCGGGACCCTTCCGGTGGTCCCGGTACAATACCGGTAACCCCCGAAACTTTCCCGGTGGCCAAAACTGGACTTCCTATATATAATTCTTCACCTCCGGACCATTCCGGAACCTCTCGTGACGTCCGGGATCTCATCCTAGACTCTGAACAACTTTCGGGTTTCCGCATACATATATCTCTACAACCCTAGCGTCATCGAACCTTAAGTGTGTAGACCCTACGGGTTCGGGAAACATGCAGACATGACCGAGACGCCTCTCCGGTCAATAACCAACAGCGGGATCTGGATACCCATGTTGGCTCCCACATGTTCCACGATGATCTCATCGGATGAACCACGGTGTCGAGGATTCAATCAATCCCGTATGCAATTCCCTTTGTCAATCGGTATGTTACTTGCCCGAGATTCGATCGTCGGTATCCCAATACCTTGTTCAATCTCGTTACCGGCAAGTCTCTTTACTCGTACCGCAATGCATGATCCCGTGACTAACGCCTTAGTCACATTTAGCTCATTATGATGATGCATTACCGAGTGGGCCCAGAGATACCTCTCCGTCACACGGAGTGACAAATCCCAGTCTCGATCCGTGCCAACCCAACAGACACTTTCAGAGATACCCGTAGTGCACCTTTATAGTCACCCAGTTACGTTGTGACGTTTGGCACACCCAAAGCACTCCTACGGTATCCGGGAGTTGCACGATCTCATGGTCTAAGGAAAAGATACTTGACATTGGAAAAGCTCTAGCAAACGAAACTACACGATCTTTTATGCTATGCTTAGGATTGGGTCTTATCCATCACATCATTCTCCTAATGATGTGATCCCGTTATCAATGACATCCAATGTCCATAGTCAGGAAACCATGACTATCTGTTGATCAACGAGCTAGTCAACTAGAGGCTTACTAGGGACACGTTGTGGTCTATGCATTCACACATGTATTACGATTTCCGGACAATACAATTATAGCATGAATAATAGACGATTATCATGAACAAAGAAATATAATAATAACCATTTATTATTGCCTCTAGGGCATATTTCCAACAGTCTCCCACTTGCACTAGAGTCAATAATCTAGTTACATTGTGATGAATCGAACACCCATTGCGTCCTGGTGTTGATCATGTTTTGCCCTAGGGAGAGGTTTAGTCAACGGATCTGCTACATTCAGGTCCGTATGTACTTTACAAATATCTATGTCTCCATTTTGAACACTTTCACGAATGGAGTTGAAGCGACGCTTGATATGCCTGGTCTTCCTGTGAAACCTGGGCTCCTTCGCAGGGGCAATAGCTCCAGTGTTATCACAGAAGAGAGTCATTGGTCCCGACGCATTGGGAATCACCCCTAGGTCGGTAACGAACTCCTTCATCCAGACTGCTTCCTGCGCTGCCTCCGTGGCTGCCATGTACTCCGCTTCACATGTAGATCCCGCCACGACGCTTTGCTTGCAACTGCACCAGCTTACTGCTCCTCCATTCAAAATATACACGTATCCGGTTTGTGACTTCGAGTCATCCAGATCTGTGTCGAAGCTAGCGTCGACGTAACCCTTTACGACGAGCTCTTCGTCACCTCCATAAATGAGAAACATATCCTTAGTCCTCTTCAGGTACTTCAGGATATTCTTGACCGCTGTCCAGTGTTCCTTGCCGGGATTACTTTGGTACCTTCGTACCAAACTTACGGCAAGGTTTACATCAGGTCTGGTACACAGCATGGCATACATAATAGACCCTATGGCCGAGGCATAGGGGATGACACTCATCTTTTCTATATCTTCTGCCGTGGTCGGGCATTGAGCCGTGCTCAATTGCACACCTTGCAATACAGGCAAGAACCCCTTCTTGGACTGATCCATACTGAACTTCTTCAATATCTTGTCAAGGTATGTACTCTGTGAAAGACCAATGAGGCGTCTTGATCTATCTCTATAGATCTTGATGCCTAATATATAAGCAGCTTCTCCAAGGTCCTTCATTAAAAAACACTTATTCAAATAGGCCTTAATACTTTCCAAGAATTCTATATCATTTCCCATCAATAGTATGTCATCCACATATAATATGAGAAATGCTACAGAGCTCCCACTCACTTTCTTGTAAACACAGGCTTCTCCATAAGTCTGTGTAAACCCAAACGCTTTGATCATCTCATCAAAGCGAATGTTCCAACTCCAAGATGCTTGCACCAGCCCATAGATTGAGCGCTGGAGCTTGCATACTTTGTTAGCATTCTTAGGATCGACAAAACCTTCCGGCTGCATCATATACAACTCTTCCTTAAGGAAGCCGTTAAGGAATGCCGTTTTGACGTCCATCTGCCATATCTCATAATCATAGTATGCGGCAATTGCTAACATGATTCGGACGGACTTCAGCTTCGCTACGGGTGAGAAAGTCTCATCGTAGTCAACCCCTTGAACTTGTCGATAACGCTTAGCGACAAGTCGAGCTTTGTAGATGGTCACATTACCATCCGCGTCCGTCTTCTTCTTAAAGATCCATTTGTTTTCTATGGCTCGCCGCTCATCGGGCAAGTCAGTCAAAGTCCATACTTTGTTTTCATACATGGATTCTATCTCGGATTTCATGGCTTCTAGCCATTTGTCGGAATCCGGGCCCGCCATCGCTTCTTCATAGTTCGAAGGTTCACCGTTGTCTAACAACATGATTTCCAGGACAGGGTTGCCGTACCACTCTGGTGCGGAACATGTCCTTGTGGATCTACGAAGTTCAGTAACTTGATCCGAAGCTTCATGATCATCATCATTAACTTCCTCCCCAGTCGGTGTAGGCACCACAGGAACATTTTCCCGCGTTGCGCTACTTTCCGGTTCGGAAGGGGTGACTATCACCTCATCAAGTTCCACTTTCCTCCCACTCAATTCTTTCGAGAGAAACTCCTTCTCCAGAAAGGACCCGTTCTTGGCAACGAAGATCTTGCCTTCGGATCTGAGGTAGAAGGTATACCCAATAGTTTCCTTAGGGTATCCTATGAAGACGCATTTTTCCGACTTGGGTTCGAGCTTTTCAGGTTGAAGTTTCTTGACATAAGCATCGCATCCCCAAACTTTTAGAAACGACAGCTTAGGTTTCTTCCCAAACCATAATTCATACGGTGTCGTCTCAACGGATTTTGATGGAGCCCTATTTAAAGTGAATGCGGCAGTCTCTAAAGCATAGCCCCAAAATGAGAGCGGTAAATCGGTAAGAGACATCATAGATTGCACCATATCCAATAGAGTGCGATTACGATGTTCGGACACACCGTTTCTCTGAGGTGTTCCAAGCGGCGTGAGTTGTGAAACTATTCCACATTTCCTTAAGTGTGTGCCAAATTTGTGACTTAAATATTCTCCACCACGATCTGATCGTAAGAATTTTATTTTCCTGTCACGTTGATTCTCAACTTCACTCTGAAATTCCTTGAACTTTTCAAAGGTTTCAGACTTGTGTTTCATTAGGTAGACATACCCATATCTACTTAAATCATCAGTGAGAGTGAGAACATAACGATATCCTCCGGGAGCCTCAACACTCATTGGACCACACACATCGGTATGTATGATTTCCAATAAGTTGGTCGCTCGCTCCATTGTTCCGGAGAACGGAGTCTTGGTCATCTTACCCATGAGGCATGGTTCGCACGTGTCAAATGATTCGTAATCAAGAGACTCCAAAAGTCCATCTGCATGGAGCTTCTTCATGCGCTTGACACCAATGTGACCAAGGCGGCAGTGCCACAAGTATGTGGGACTATCGTTATGAACTTTACATCTTTTGGTATTCACACTATGAACATGTGTAACATCACGTTCAAGATTCATAAAAAATAAACCATTGACCAACGGGGCATGACCATAAAACATATCTCTCAAATAAATAGAACAACCATTATTCTCGGATTTAAATGAGTAGCCATCTTGAATTAAACGAGATCCAGATACAATGTTCATGCTCAAAGCTGGCACTAAATAACATTTATTGAGGTTTAAAACTAATCCCGTAGGTAGATGCAGAGGTAGCGTGCCGACGGCGATCACATCGACCTTGGAACCATTCCCGACGCGCATCGTCACCTCGTCCTTCGCCAGTCTCCGTTTATTCCGTAGTTCCTGTTTTGAGTTACAAATATGAGCAACCGCACCGGTATCAAATACCCAGGAGCTACTACGAGTACTGGTAAGGTACACATCAATTACATGTATATCACATATACCTTTGGCGTTGCCGGCCTTCTTGTCCGCTAAGTATTTGGGGCAGTTCCGCTTCCAGTGACCACTTCCCTTGCAATAAAAGCACTCAGTCTCGGGCTTGGGTCCATTCTTTGACTTCTTCCCAGTAACTGGTTTACCGGGCGTGGCAACTTCCTTGCCGTCCTTCTTGAAGTTCTTCTTACCCTTGCCCTTCTTGAACTTAGTGGTTTTATTCACCATCAACACTTGATGTTCTTTTCTGATCTCTACCTCAGCTGATTTCAGCATTGAATATACCTCAGGAATGGTCATTTCCATCCCCTGCATATTGAAGTTCATCACAAAGCTCTTGTAGCTTGGTGGAAGCGACTGAAGGATTCTGTCAATGACCGCATCATCCGGGAGATTAACTCCCAGCTGAGACAAGCGGTTGTGCAACCCAGACATTCTGAGTATGTGCTCACTAACAGAACTATTCTCCTCCATTTTACAGCTGAAGAACTTGTCGGAGACATCATATCTCTCGACCCGGGCATGAGCTTGGAAAACCAATTTCAGCTCCTCGAACATCTCATATGCTCCATGTTTCTCAAAACGCTTTTGGAGACCCGGTTCTAAGCTGTAAAGCATGCCGCACTGAACGAGGGAGTAATCATCAGCATGTGATTGCCAAGCGTTCATAACGTCTTGGTTCTCTGGGATTGGTGCTTCACCTAGCGGTGCTTCTAAGACACAATCTTTCTTGGCTACTATGAGGATGATCCTCAGGTTCCGGACCCAGTCCGTATAGTTGCTGCCATCATCTTTCAGCTTGGTTTTCTCTAGGAACGCGTTGAAATTGAGGACTACGTTGGCCATTTGATCTACAAGACATAGTGTAAAGATTTTAGACTAAGTTCATGATAATTAAGTTCATATAATCAAATTATTTAATGAACTCCCACTCAGATAGACATCCCTCTTGTCATCTAAGTGAAACATGATCCGAGTTTAACTAGGCCGTGTCCGATCATCACGTGAGACGAACTAGTCAAAATCGGTGAACATCTCCATGTTGATCATATCTTCTATACGACTCATGCTCGACCTTTCGGTCCTCCGTGTTCCGAGGCCATGTCTGTACATGCTAGGCTTGTCAACACCCGTTGTATTCGAACGTTAGAATCTATCACACCCGATCATCACGTGGTGCTTTGAAACAACGAACCTTCGCAACGGTGCACAGTTAGGGTGAACACTTTCTTGAAATTATTATAAGGGATCATCTTACTTACTACCGTCGTTCTAAGCAAATAAGATGCAAAAACATGATAAACATCACATGCAATCAAATAGTGACATGATATGGCCAATATCATCATGCTCCTTTGATCTCCATCTTCGGGGCACCATGATCATCTTCGTCACCGGCATGACACCATGATCTCCATCATCATGATCTCCATCATTGTGTCTTCATGAAGTCGTCACGCCAACGATTACTTCTACTTCTATGGCTAACGCGTTTAGCAACAAAGTAAAGTAATTTACATGGCGTTATTCAATGACACGCAGGTCATGCAAAATAATAAAGACAACTCCTATGGCTCCTGCCGGTTGTCATACTCATCGACATGCAAGTCGTGATTACTATTACAAGAATATGATCAATCTCATACATCACATATATCATTCATCACATCTTCTGGCCATATCACATAGCACTTGCTGCAAAAACAAGTTAGACGTCCTCTAATTGTTGTTGCAAGTTTTTACGTGGTTTGTAGGTTTCTAGCAAGAACGTTTTCTTACCTATGTATGACCACAACGTGATTTGCCAATTTCTATTTACCCTTCATAAGGACCCTTTTCATCGAATCCGTTCCGACTAAAGTAGGAGAGACAAACACCCGCTAGCCACCTTATGCAACTAGTGCATGTCAGTCGGTGGAACCTGTCTCACGTAAGCGTACGTGTAAGGTCGGTCCGGGCCGCTTCATCCTACAATGCCGCCGAAACAAGAAATGACTAGTAGCGGCAAGAAGAATTGGCAAACTCAACGCCCACAACTGCTTTGTGTTCTACTCGTGCATAGTAACTAAGCATAAACCTGGCTCATGATGCCACTGTTGGGAATCGTAGCATAATTTAAAATTTTCCTACGCTCACCAAGATGCATCTATGGAGTCTACTAGCAACGAGGGGAAGGGAGTGCATCTACATACCCTTGTAGATCGCGAGCGGAAGCGTTCCAATGAACGTGGATGACGGAGTCGTACTCGCCATGATCCAAATCACCGATGAGCGAGTGCCGAACGGACGGCACCTCCGCGTTCAACACACGTACGGTGCAGCGACGTCTCCTCCTTCTTCATCCAGCAAGGGGGAAGGAGAGGTTGATGGAGATCCAACAGCACGACGGCGTGGTGGTGGATGTAGCGGGTCTCCGGCAGGGCTTCGCCGAGCTTCTGCGAGAGAGAGAGAGAGAGGTGTTGCAGGGGAGGAGGGAGGCGCCCAAGGCTGTAGGTTGCTGCCCTCCCTCCCCCCTTTATATAGGCCCCCTGGGGGGCGCGCCGGCCCAGGGAGATGGGATCTCCAAGGGGGGGCGGCGGCCAAAGGGGGGAAGGGGTGCCTTGCCCCCCAAGGCAAGGGGGAAGCTCCCCCCTAGGGTTCCCAACCCTAGGCGCATGGGGGGAAGCCCAAGGGGGGCGCCCCAGCCCACTAAGGGCTGGTTACCTTCCACTTTCAGCCCACGAGGCCCTCCGGGATAGGTGGCCCCACCCGGTAGACCCCCGGGACCCTTCCGGTGGTCCCGGTACAATACCGGTAACCCCCGAAACTTTCCCGGTGGCCGAAACTGGACTTCCTATATATAATTCTTCACCTCCGGACCATGCCAGAACCTCTCGTGACATCCGGGATCTCATCCGGGACTCCGAACAACTTTCGGGTTTCCGCATACATATATCTCTACAACCCTAGCGTCACCGAACCTTAAGTGTGTAGACCCTACGGGTTCGGGAGACATGCAGACATGACCGAGACGCCTCTCCGGTCAATAACCAACAGCGGGATCTGGATACCCATGTTGGCTCCCACATGTTCCACGATGATCTCATCGGATGAACCACGGTGTCGAGGATTCAATCAATCCCGTATGCAATTCCCTTTGTCAATCGGTATGTTACTTGCCCGAGATTCGATCGTCGGTATCCCAATACCTTGTTGAATCTCGTTACCGGCAAGTCTCTTTACTCGTACCGCAATGTATGATCCCGTGACTAACGCCTTAGTCACATTGAGCTCATTATGATGATGCATTACCGAGTGGGCCCAGAGATACCTCTCCGTCACACGGAGTGACAAATCCCAGTCTCGATCCGTGCCAACCCAACAGACACTTTTGGAGATACCCGTAGTGCACCTTTATAGTCACCCAGTTACGTTGTGAAGTTTGGCACACCCAAAGCACTCCTACGGTATCCGGGAGTTGCACGATCTCATGGTCTAAGGAAAAGATACTTGACATTGGAGAAGCTCTAGCAAACGAAACTACACGATCTTTTATGCTATGCTTAGGATTGGGTCTTGTCCATCACATCATTCTCCTAATGATGTGATCCCGTTATCAATGACATCCAATGTACATAGTCAGGAAACCATGACTATCTGTTGATCAACGAGCTAGTCAACTAGAGGCTTACTAGGGACACGTTGTGGTCTATGCATTCACACATGTATTACGATTTCCGGACAATACAATTATAGCATGAATAATAGACGATTATCATGAACAAAGAAATATAATAATAACCATTTATTATTGCCTCTAGGGCATATTTCCAACACATGGCTGGCTCGGAATGGAGAAACTGCGTCGTCGTCGTGTTCATGGGGAGGCAACGGAATGTGTTGTGTTCATCGGGAGGCAACGGAACGCGTGCTGTTCATCAGGAGCCAACCGGCTTGGACGGAACAGCCGATGGAAACGAGGCCTAGTGTACCGTCGAACGGAGGAAACGGCCTTGTGTTCGACCGGCCATGGTCGAAACGGGATCCTGTTCATCGGGAGGGGTCTGGCATACCGCAAAATGGAGGAAACGGACTTATGTTGGACCTCCTACGGTCGAAACGGGGTCCTGCTGACCGGGATCGCAAAACGGAGGAAATGGACTTGTGTTGGAGCGCTACTGTCGAAACGGGGGTCCTGTTCATTGGGAGGGGTGTGGCGTACCGCAAAATGGGACTCCACGGGATACTGTTCATCTCCACCGTCGACCTCCTCCAGCCTCCATGGGCTACTGTTCATCCACCGTCGACCTCCTCCAGCCTCCACCTGCGACTGGTCATCCACGCGCTCTTGTTCATCCAGCCTCCACCGCTCCTCCACCGGCTACTGTTCAACCAGCCCTCTCCACCGGGTCCTATTCAACCACCCCTCCATGGGCTACTGTTCATCCAGCCGTTCACCGGCTACTATTCAACCAGCCCTCCACGGGGTCGTCCTATTCATCCAGCCCTCCGCGGGGTCTGTTCATCCACCCGTCCACCGGCTCGATCGATCGGGGTCCTGTTCATCCAGCAGCAACGGCCTCTACTAGCACGGGGTCCTGTTCATCCAACCCCCCACCGGGAAATTCTCATTCAAACCCCCCAACAATGCTCACTGTTCATCCAGAGGCAGCATCGATCGGCTTCCGTTAGCAGCAGTAGCGAAGGAATCATTCGGGTTCAGTTAACAGCAAGGGATCGATCGATCGCTCGGGTTCAGTAACGCGTAGCCTGCAGTGCAATCGCTCGGGTTTAGTAGGCGAACGCCTTGCTCGGGTTCAGTTAGCTAGAGCGCAACGCCTCACACACACGCACATACGTACGAGAGAAACGCGCATCGCTCGGCCCCCGACCACCCACCGTAACCGGAAACTCCTCCGATATTTTCCTCGCCCTCGCTTCTACCACGGGTTTTTCCGTCATGGACGGCCCAAAGAATGTCATGCAGCTGCGTCTCCGGCCCGCCCAGGACGAAAAGCCCATTTTCGGTCATGATTTTTTGTCATAGAAGTAGGAGCCCACCACATCTATGATGATACCGGGTTTTGTCACAATTATCGTCATAGAAGTGTCATAAGTATGACAGAAAAAAATTCGTTCGGCCCTAAATGTCACAGATGTGTCTTTTTTGTAGTGATTATAGAGGAAATGCCACTCGAAAAGTTGTCCTGGTTTATGCCTCGGTGGGGGTATACATGTTGTTTCGATAAAACGTACATGGTGGTTGTGCGGTCATTGTCCATATGCTCCTATTGCTGCTGCTAATCTAATACTATCACTGGTTAAATGAAGAAATGTTTTTTTCTCGGGTATCCTGGTTTAGTTCTCATCAAGATAATCATGATGCTTCTATTTGTTGGTGTAGTTTTCATTAATTCTTATCGACAATTGAGATGTCGTTGTTAATCTTGTACCACTGCCAAAACAAAGTAACAACACTATATCCCTTTTTTATACTTTTGCAAACAGCGATGCGTATCTCCATACCCGGGCATGTCTTCCTCAATTTTAGTGGAACTGCACAAAATTGGATGGCCATTGTTGTTCCGCCTCACTGTTCTCTGCCACGTGGTTCTTCCTTCCTCGAGCTTGATTAGTGTGAAGAAATAGACCACAGTGAGGATTTGTCGATCTTCATAGGTGCCTCACCCAAACTTGATGCCAAATGGATGATGCATCACCACGATGACCTATCGATGCTCATGGTTGCGCCTCATGGTTGCATCGGCTGGTGAAGCTGATCGATTTTCAATGAAAAACAAGCTGTCTTCCATCAGTGCTCTTTGCTTGTTACCCACAAAGATCATATCCTTCATCAGTTCACCCTGGTTGTGTTGGAGACGCAGTTGTCTTTCACATTGGTGCAATTTTATCACACAATTGGCTATGAACCAAATGTTTCCTCGAAGAAGGATCGACTTTGGTACTAAGAGCATAAGTTTTGTATTGATTTCTAAGCCTTCTCACAACTTTGTCTTCAGCTCCCCTGTAATTTTATTTGTCCAGCTATTAACTAAATATGTGATCAGACTTGGATTAAAAAAATGGTGTGGAATAAAAACCCGGATGGACGTAGTAGCCCTCCATTTTTATTTACTCTGCATATTAGATTTGACTGAAGTCAAACTTTGTAAAGTTTGACCAAGTTTAGGCCGAACACAACAAACCATAATTATTGAGAGAGGGCAAACAGTACATACTCTCAAACCTTTCCGATAATATAAATTTAAATTCTTTATTTGTACACACTCTCACACGTTTCCGATAAGTTGGCGCATGTGTGGTTGCTCACTTAACGGAGGGTAGTGTACTGCACGTGAAGGACAGGAAGTGCGACCAGGACGCGTGGATCGTTAGTTCATCGTAAGTAGTAGTTTTCTTCACTGGTACGTTAAATAAAGAGTTTCGTTTCGTACTTACAAAACTTAAAATGATTGTTATGGGGAGAATAAGAAAACCACTCCACTATATATTAGTAGTATACATGAGTACTATATGGACGCAACCTCATTGACTTAGTGCACCAGCCTTTGGGTGTATGACAGGTGGGCCTAACAGGTGGCTGGCCCACCTGTCATATAGCCAAAGGCAGGTGCAGTTAAGGCACCAGAGCTCGGTCCGTACTATATATGTAGTACTATATAAGCTGGAGCCTCAGCGCTTGTTCGCTAGGGTTTGCACTCTCCACACTCTCGCCGCACTACATATATATGTACACGCTGGAGGCTCGGCGTTCCTTTGCTAGGATTTGCTATATTCATAGTCTCTCACCCTCTTCACCAGATCTAAACAAGACTTGTTGGCCTCTGTCTCTCTCTCCCCCTCACAGCTGGTGAAGGAGCCGTCCGGATCCCGTCGCACCGGGAAGGGGAGGAGGTGCATCATTCACTCTATCGCCTTCGGCGAGGGAGGCAATCCATTGCCGGCTGCGCTGTTCTCTTTCACCCAGCGCCTGCGCGGGAGGGACATCGACCCCTTCTTCCTCGCTGCTGTACGTAGTGTGGGCACATCCGGCCTCCCGCCGCACGCCTAGCCACATCCCGACGACCCTAAGGTATAACTTTCTTTGAAACCGTCATTGCTCTAGCTGCATCCGGATCTTTTTTTGATTCAGTAGTCGAATCTAGGTCTTGGTTCAAAGAGGAAAGAAAGGGTGCGGTGGGGTGGAGCATGAATCTAGGACGTGGGTCAATGAGGAAAGGAGGGAGGGAAAGTAGTATAGACTGGCTATCCAGCCGCTTTGTTGGTTGAAAAGGGAAAAAAGGGGGTAACCCAGCACACACATCTATAAGGAACCGATCTCTTTGTTGAAAAAGGAAAGAAACTGGGGGGTCAGGTCGTTTGTGCAGGACTAGATTTTCTGCCCTCACATAGGAAAAAGGTTCAAAGAGAACAAATATGGGACCAACGCAGATATGCTGCTTGGCAACATACTCTGCATCACCCATTTATACGTGTGGACGCACATGGTGCTGGCATGTCCCATGTCCCATGTCCCATACAACTATTTTGCTGTTGTTAATCTAAGAATGATGTTGGAAAATTGAAGCAATGCCACTGTTAAAAGTAAATTACATTTTTAACGAATGTTGTTTGAAGAGAATGTCTATGTTAATATGAATCAATGCAACCGTTTTAGAAATGCTACTGTCTTACTTTGCTTTCCATCAAGATAAGTTAGATGCTTCTTTTTTTGCCGTATGTTTCATCCTCCTTTATTGGCCAGTAAATGTTTCCTTTTCTGCCTATGTTAAAATAGGGATATCTATTCAACTTGTTGCTATAACAAACTTAAATGTCACACCGGCAACTTTGTTTGATTTTAGTGCAACTGCACAAAACGAGATTGGATTTCCTATTCATGTTGGTAGATTCATATTTTATCTTGTTCGTCTCATGAAAGGTCTGTACAAGCCTTATCCACATGATTGTGTAGTGTGCTTTGAGATGTTGTGCTACTTGTATTGGTATTGTTTTAAATAAATGTTGAATTGAAGCTATTGTATTGCGGTCTTCTTCCATTAAGTAGTGAACAAAAATGGGACCAACCCAGACATGATGCTTGTTGCTTTGTTACAACAAACTCTGCATCAACCCCTTTATAAGTAGATGGAAGCACATGGTGCTGTTGCGCCCACTCTCCCCTGGAACTGTTTATGCTTTTTGTTAACCTAATGCTGCTGGTAAAATTAAGCAATGCCACTCTCAGAATTAACTACTGAATCTTAGTTCAAAACTGCAACACTTGTTAGGAATCGGTGGGAGTACCATTTTTGTGGTTGCATGTTTCATCCTCCTTTATTGGCCAGTAATTGATTCCTTTTTTGCCTCTGTTAAAACAGGGATATCAATTCAACTTTTGCTATTGCGACATTTTGCTTCGCTACGCGAAACACTTTTGTTTTAAGAGTATTTTATGCAGTTCAACTTGAATGTCACACCGGCGACTTTGCTTAATTTTAGTGGACCTGCACAAAAGGAGATCGGATTTCCATATATGTGTTGAGATCTCGCTCACGAGTTGTTTCAAATCTTGGTCTTGAAAGGTCAGTACCGACTTTCATCCACATGATGATGCGGTATGCTTTGAGATGTTGTGCTACTTGTATTGGTACTGTTTTGGATAAATGTTGAATTGAAGCTATTGAACTGTTGTCTTTTACCATTAAGTGAGCAAAAATTGTTCCAACCCAGACATGATGCTTGTTTCTTTGTTACAACAAAAGTCTGCATCACCCCCTTTATAAGTAGATGGAAGCACATGGTGTTGTTGTGCCCACTCTCCCCTGGAACTGTTTATGCTTTTTGTTAATCTAATGCCGCTGGTAAAATTAAGCAATGCCACTCTCAGAATTAACTACTGAATCTTAGTTCAAAACTGCAACACTTGTTAGGGATCGGCGGGAGTACCATTTCTGTTAGGGATCGGCCGGAGTACATGTTTAAGAAATGTATTGTTGAGATAATGTCTCTGTTATTATATATCAGTTATAGTGTTTTACAAATGGTACTATCCCGCTTTGTAGTTCTTTCTACATGTTTAACCAAGGTATTATTAAGATAATGTCTCTGTTAAAATGAATCAGTCGCATTGTTTTAGGAATGGTACTTTTCTGCTTTGTCGTTCTTTATACATGTTGAAACAAGGCATTGTTAAGATAATGTCTCAGTTAATATGAATGAATGACACTAATTGAGAATTGCTACTCTCCTGCTTTGTTTCCCATTAAGATAAGGTAGATCAGTAGATGTTTTTCTTCTGGGAGTACAAGTCATCAACCATTATTTCTTAGTAATTGTTTCCCTTATACCTATTGTTGCTTACAGGGATATAAAAATTAAAGCTCGGTTTTATTTCGACTTTGATTTAGTTGAACTGCACAAAAGGAGCCAATGTGTCTAAGGCAAACTGCTGCATTAGTGGGTCTAGTTGGTCTTACCACTTTGCATAAAGAAGCAGACACTGTTTGCGCTACATTACAGAAGGAATGATCGAGAAGCTTTACAGAGTATTAGTAGACGCTGGTGACATGACTAGTCTGCAGAGAGCATGGGCAACTCAACAACACGTGGAAAGGAAAGGTATGACCAAGTCAGTTGTCGACACATCTGTAACAAACAAGGTCAGTATCGGCCTTCATCCACATGATTGTGCTTTGTTATGTTGTGCTACTTATATTGTTGTATTGTTTGGAATAAATTTTTAATTCAAGCTATTGTATTTCTATCTTTTCTTGTCAAAGATAACGAAGATGATTATAGTTGTAAGCGTATGTTTAATCAACTAGTTCCACTATTATATTCATCACGCTTTTTCTGTATTTATGCAGACAGGGATGCCGAGCTTGATTTTGGTGGAACTGCACAAAATGTTCAGATGGTTCGTGTCCTCCATAATACTTCATCATGCACAATACATCGAATGGTTCTCTAATCATTCGTCGTCACCTTGAGCCACCGGACTATATGTTTGAATGGAGCTACCAACGTCGGCCATTAAGAAGGGTAAGAAGAAAGACAAAAAGAGAGATGGCTGCTTTACTAGTGGTTCGGAGGAACACTGGGCAAACAAGTGCCCACACAAGCACAAGAAGCCAGGACAGGACTCCAAGTCTGTCAATGTCACTCTAAGCAACAATGATGGGGCATCTGGGTATGGTAATCTATTTACCGTACTTTCAGTTTGTTAGTCCACCAATTGGTGGGTTCACACTGGGGCCAATATTCATGTGTGTCTGATGTGTCTTTGTTTTCTTGCAGCATATAAATACGAAATCCACAGGGATGCTTAGCTTGATTTTAGTGGAATTGCACAAAATGTTCAGATGGTTTGTGTCCTCCATAATACTTCATCATGGACAATACATCGAATGGTTCTCTAATCATTCTTCGTCACCTTGAGCCACCGGACTATCAGGTGACAATCTGATGACAAACCCCGCTCGTTCCACAATCATAGGCATTACATATTTTGAATGGGAAAAGCTTGTCAAAGTTTAATCATTGATGTTAGCAAGAAGATATTAGTTTAATATATTGGAATTGGAAAACCTCGTCAATTTTTGCTCATTGATGTTAGCCAGAAGACATGCATTTGATATTTTTGAGTGACCAACGTCGATCGTTATTTCCTATTCCTATCTTCAGTTCAGAAGTAAATATTTACTCTACTGAGATGCATAGTCACATGAATGTTGACCTATGAAAGGTATTTTAAGAGTTTGTTCTGGATGTTGTATATGTAATGCCAGGCCTTGTGAGTTTGATTGCAAAGTTGAGCTTGGAATGTTGTGGCATGCAGCATCACGAGCTGTTCACCATGCCTCCTGAGAATAATGCTTCATATTGTTTTGCATGTTGATCTAATGCCTGTGATTTGCATGTTAATAAGATCATACTCTTCTGTTGTTTATGTGCTTAAGAAGTTCATTGTCTTATGTTTCATTCATAGCCTATACGACAACTCGGGTAGGTTAGAGGTGAAACCATATGATCTTCCGACCAACTCATCATCTTAGGCCGTGATTGGATCGTCGTTTTCCAACCAAAACCGCTTGTAAAACTGATGTTTGTAAATAAAAGCAGATGGTCTTGGGCGAAGCGCTTGGTTGGGCGATTTCGACTAGTACAATATACACTGGTCTCTCAAATTACACGCGTAACTCGCCGGCTTTCATTACAGACCTCGGGCCCTCAGTTTCATTACGCCTGTATTTTATGCGTTGTTTCCGATGATGAGTAAATTACACTTGTATCTTAATACAGATGTGAAATAAACCAGAGCTCCCAAGCGTGGCCTTACCGTTTCATGCCGTCTCAGTCTCTCAAAGCTGCTCATAGGTGTCCGATGATCCTGGCTTCCTGAATGAGCAGCGGGCGCTATATCAGGCCATCCGTAGGGCCCGCGAGGCCCTCTCCGTCGTCCTTCGAGTTGTTGCACTCGCCGTGGCGTCGAGCATTGTCAACATGGTCAACGAACATGACGAATCAGGAGATGACTTTATTTTAACTGGATGACAGTAGGGACCCACTAGGGCCATAGCCATACGTACGCAAGTTCCTCCTTATTATATACAACTATAATTTTTTTGCTTCCTCCTAGTTTCCTGACATCACGGTCCCACACCATCGTCAACCTATATAGTCAATAAATGAGAGAATTGCACAAGGAGCGGCCGACAGTTGGGACCCAGCAGCTCGAGCAGTATTTGTTTTTTAGGTGTGAGCGGAGTTTTTCTTGAGCGATGTTTTTGTTGTTGTTCAGAGGAGCAGGGTATCAACTGGGCAGGCTGTGGCCCGTCTAGCCCAGGCTATTATTTTATGTCGACCAAATATCCAGCCCAGATATTATTTTTTCAAGGTGAAAATGGCTACCCCAGCTATACTTTTTTTGCGGAATACCCAACCCAGGTCAACTTGTTATTCTTCGCCCCACTAGGCTGTAAATCTTTCCTATTAGGACTAACAAGAAAATGGGCTTTAAGAAATAATAAGTCGGTGTAATTATAAAAATTGCGCTGTAAATATACAAAACACACCAAGAAGGTAATTAGATTCAAAAATATTATTTTTCAAATTTGGAAATTTTCATTTCATTACTTATTGCGCACGCAGTATTTCTTTAGATTTTTACCTATTACAAATTCATTTTGAAATTATATTTAATCTGACTCGAAATTTCAGGATAATTTTTTTCAGATCCCATCAGAATGTGGGATTTTTGGTTGAATTTTGTTTTGAGAGGTTGGTTTAAATTATTAATCGTTGTCCTGGCTAGAAAATGGGCTGAAATTTTAACAGACTGTAAATGGGTTGTAGTAAATTACATTAGAATTAAAAAATGGGTTGTACACTATTAAAAATCGCAAATGGGCTATATGTTCTCTACCACAGATGTGATGCTCACTTGTGGGCCTACTATTTTTTTGAGAATAATAATCAGTGACGTACGGGAGGCTTGTGGGCCTACTAAGGCGTACGGGAGGCTTTGTAAAATTATAGTCAAGAGACACGATTCTAGCAGCAGTGGCCGTTGGATGTCCATCCAACGGCTGTAGTGCTTCTTCAATCTCGGATATTCTTGCTTCAGCCGCCCAAACCACCACCGTTGGTACCGCCTGCTACCGCCTCCCGTGGCCGGCTGTGCTGCCGCGCAGCGTGGCAACAACGGCCCACACTACTCCTAAACGCCGTCCAGGCCATTCCTCTACTCACCAAAACCTCATGCTCTTCACCGGCAACGGCAGCCTCACACCATAGCCAAACCAGTGAACACTCGTACTCCCCTCCGCATGGGCATCCAGTGTTGTGTCTTCGCCGGCTCCGGGTCGTTCCCTTCTTAATACTCGCCATCGTTCACTGCATTAGTTCTCTCAGCTAGGCGTGCTCAACTTTTTCAACAAACGACAGCCATCGGGGACAGAGATCCAGTGCCTTGCCCACAGCAAGGCACAGCGTAACTGGCGGCCAGCCAGCCGTTCGATCAGGGGGTCGGCTCAGATGAGGCATGTACATCGATTGGCTGACAATCGGGACCCACATGGCCTATGGCCGCATGCAGCAAGTGCCCCTGTATTATGCAAAAACAAATGATTTCTCCCCCTGACAAGTTTGAACCACCAGCTACATCTTTGCACGGAAGGAAGTGCTTCCTTTATTACGTGAAAATAAAAAGTTTCCTCTCCCTGACAGCTGGGACCCACCAGCTTTATTATGATCCTTTTCATGAAAATATAGATTGTACTGAAGATCCTAAATTGTTTTCTTTTTATTCTAACTCGAAAAAGAAGAAATAAAAAAACATAAAACATCTTCGCACGCAAGGAAGTGCCACCTTATTACGCGAAAAAAATTGATTCCCCCTGCTAGCTGGGACCCACCATATTTGTAGGCTGACTTGTGGGCCTACTAAGTTAACGCGTACGCAGGGCTTTGTCAACTTAGTCAATAAAAAATTCTAGCTGCACTGACCGTTCGATGTTAATCCAGCGGCCAAGCTGCATCTTCAACCTCTGGTCTTGTTGCTCCAGCTGCCCAAACCTGCGCCCGTCGTACCGCCTGCTCCAGCCTCCCGTGGCCGGCTGTGCTACCGCACAGGCCTCACTGCCCGACCATACTACTACTAGCCAGGCCTTCCATCTACTCGGCCACACCCCCTGTTATTCTCCGGAGACGGCAACCTCAAACCGCAGCCGAAGCAGTCAACCCTCGTACTCCCTCTGCGTGGGCATCCAGTGCTGCATATTCCCTGGCTCCGGGTCGTTCCCTTCCTAGGTCGCGCCGTCATCCACCACCTTGGTGCTCTAGGGCGGTATGGCGTCGTCAACGCGGTCAACGAACGACAGCCATCAGAAGAGGACTGTAAGTGGAGAGGCTGACAGCTGGGTCCATGGCCGCACGCAAGGAAGTGCCTCCTTATTATGAGAAAAATAATGATTCCTCCACCTGAGACATCGGACCTACCGGAAGGGCCTCTGTATTTCGTGAAAAAAATGTTTCCCCCTGACAGCTGGGACCCATGGGCTTTATCTTCGCACGGAAGGAACTGCCGTCTTACCCCCTGATAGCTGGGACCCGCCAGGTTGAAGCGAAGGTAGCATTATCTGTCCGGCCGCGAACATATACGTACATAGCGGTTGATCGGTGTCTCTGCAGCGACGTACCGTGGCCGAATAAGGAGCGGCACGTGTGGAAGTAGAGGCGCCGATGTAGCATGTCACTCAGTCCCATCTATATCGTGTACACGTACGTACGGCCACGCTGCAAGATAGTAAATACGTCTACGTACGTACATACAGGCGGGGTCTCTAACGCGTACAATGACTAATCATGTTCATCGGAAGCCAACCGGCTGGGTCGGAACGGAGAAACTGCATCGTGTTCATGGGGAGGCAACGGAATGCGTTGTGTCCATCGGGAGGCAACGGAATACGTCGTGTTCATCGGGAGCCAACCAGCTTGGACGGAACAGCCGAAACGAGATCTGGCGTACCGCAGAGTGGAGGAAACGGGCCTTCTGTTCAACCGCGTACGGTCGAAACGGGGTCCTTTTCATCGGGAAGGGTCTGGCGTACCGCAAAACGGAGGAAACAGACTTGTGTTTGACTGCGTACAGTCGAAACGGGGTCATGTTGATCGGGAGGGGTGTGGTGTACCGCAAAACGGAGGAAATGGACTAGTGTTGGAGCGCCTACGGCCGAAACGGGGTCCTGTTGATCGAGAGGGGTGTGGCGTACCGCTAAACGGGACTCCATGGGCTACTGTTCATCCACCATCGACTTCCTCCAGCTTCCACCAGCTACTGTTCATCCACGGGGTCCTGTTCATCCAGCCTCCCCGGCTACTGTTCATCCAGCCCTCCACGGGGTCCTGTCCATCCAGCCTCCACGGGGTCCTGTTCAACCAGCCCTCCACGGGGTCCTGTCCAACCAGCCCCTCCACGGGGTCCTGTTCAACCAGCCCTCCACATACGGGGTCCCTCCACCGGCTACTGTTCATCCACCCCCACGCCTCCTCGATCGGGGTCCTGTTCATCCAGCGGTAACGACCTCTACTACCACGGGATCCTGTTCATCCAACCCCCGCCGGGAACTATTCATCCAACCCCCACCGGGAACTGTTCATCAAGAGGCAGCTTCGATCGGCTTCAGTTAGCAGCAGTAGCGAAGGAATCACTTGGGTTCGGTTAACAACATGGGATCGATCGGGGTTCAGTAACGTAACTAGTGCAATCGCTCGGGTTCGGTTAGAGCCCAACGCCTCGCTTCGGGTTAAGTTAGAGCGCAACGCCTCGCACACACGTGCGTACGTGTATGAGAGAAACGTGCAAACCTCCATGCATCGCTCGGCCCCGACCACCCACCGTAACTGGGAACTCCCCGATATTTTCCTCGCCCTTGCTTCTACCACGGTTTTTTCCATCATGGACAGCCCAAGGAATGTCATGCAGCTGCGTCTCTGGCCTGCCCAGGACGGAAAACCCATTTTCGGTCATGATTTTTTGTCATAGAAGTAGGAACCCACCACATCTATGATCATACCGGGTTTTGTCACAATTATCGTCATAGAAGTGTCATAAGCATGACAAAAGAAAAAAATTCGTTCGGCCCAAAATGTCACGGATGTGTCTTTTTTTTGTAGGGCTAGATCATTGTCCCTTGTCTCCATTAGGTTCCTCTCTCATCAAACATTGTAGTGAGTGCAACCACGCTATGCTTATTGATCTCGGAGACTTGGACATTTTGCTTGTGATGCAAGCTTGTTGGTTTGAGCCTAATGTATTTGGTTGTACTCGCAACATATGCTTCCATACCGTGTCACACTACCTTGTCCTTTCTTATGATAAGCATGATGAAAACACTTGTTGGGTATCTCACCACCCGAATGCCAGGTTTGCATTCACACTAACCTCATTGGTTTTCCAAGTGTTTGTCATGTTCTTTCGTATTGAAGGATTCACAAGGCGGCACCGTCATGAGCTATCTTGGTCATGTGAAGGCATACACGTTGCACGACACCATCATCCTAGGGAACCTCATCAAGCAACAAGACATATTGGAGTGCTTTGATCGCACCATCACATACACTCTGTCCACCAACAAGTCCATCCATGCCTACCGTGTACATGGCGATACGGTTTATGATCTGAGGTCGGATCTTTCCCAAGGGGGAGGGAATGATGCGGAGCATCCTACGGTCATCTCCATGTACACCTTCATAGCACCTCAAGCCCCATGTGGACATATAGGACTTAAGGTGAACCCACTCCTCTTCGAGATTGACATGAATATCCATTGGAATTGGTTGCTACCTGGAAAATTGTGCATCATTAGGTACGAGGACAACCACCACCAAGCAGCTAGGGACCGTCCACGAGGAGAACGCACGAAAGAAGGAAGCTCGCCAAGTCCAAGGAGAAGGACAGGAAGTCATCAAGGAAGACGGAGGCCGGCGGCTGCAAGGAGAGCCAACTCACAGCCGACCCCGTGTGCACGACCTTTCCAAGCCATGTGCGTACGGCATGTCCAGAGAGTTTCTGGACACCCTGTGCGCACAGGCCCAAAAGACTCCGTGCGCCCGGGCCCCCTCATTGTAGTTGCTGATAGCCCATGCGCACGGGCATGTATCATGGACACGGGGGGCCCGTGCGCACAGGCCCCACTTACCCCGTGAGCCTGGGCCCATCAAGAAGTTGGCCGAGAGCCACCTGTTTGGGCCTCCACTTTGTCCCCCTCCTCCAGCTACCTATATATTTCATACCTAGGTCATTTGTTAGGGTTAGCAAAGCACATGATATGATATTGAGAGCTTTGCTCCTATCTACCATCTCCATGGAGATCAAGACCTCATAGGAGAAGATCCCTAGTGGATTCAAGACCCCATCTACGGAAGGATCTCTTCAGATCTCAAGACATCATATTCCTTTGGGATTTGGGATGATTGTTTATGTACCTTTGTGGATCTTGTGTGCATTTGAGTCTAGTGTAAGTGTTCCCATGGTGTTCCCTTGGTGTTCTTCGTGTTCTTCGTGGGATTCCCCCTCCAATTCATGAAAGATCTCCACTTAGGGTTCCACCCTACAACATCTTGGATCAGATCTTAGGTTGTCATGAATTTGGAGTCTCCCCCCTTTGTTTTCTAGCCCAATTTTGTTTGATATTGTCCCAATTCGAAAAACACCACAAAAATAGCCCCAAAATTTTTATTGCAATTTGTTGGTTCTTGTGAGATTTTGTTGTGTTTGATCCACGATTTTGATGTATGGCAAGTAGATCTTGGCTTTCCCCACCTCCACACCACGAATTCCACCACAAATTTTTGTTTTCCACCTCAAAAGTGAGCCACGAAATCGCGAAATTTCCGCCCACCCCGTGCCCATGGGCCCCAGACCCCGTGCGCACGCCCCCCCGAAAAGTCTCTGGACACCCCGTGCCCACGGACCTGTACCATGCACACGGCCCTTGATACGTCTCCAACGTATCTATATTTTTTTATTGTTCCATGCTATTATATTATCCATCTTGAATGTTTTATATGCATAAATATCTTATTTTATATGGTTTTTGGGACTAACCTATTAACCTAGAGCCCAGTGCCAGTTTATGTTTTTTTCTTGTTTTTGAGTTTTGTAGAAAAGGAATATCAAACGGAGTCCAAATGAGCTGAAAATTTGATGTCTACTACGCAACCTTCTCCTTATAGAGGTTGTTGGGCCTCCAAGTGCAGAAGTTTGTAGACGGTGGCAAATTTCCCTCAAGTGGTTGACCTAAGGTTTATCAATCCGTGGGAGGCGTAGGATGAAGATGGTCTCTCTTGAACAACCTTGCAACCAAATAACAAAGAGTTTCTTGTGTCCCCAACACACCCAGTACAATGGTAAATTGTATAGGTGCACTAGTTCGGCGAAGGGATGGTGATACAAGTGCAATATGGATGGTAGATATGGGTATTTGACTATTTTTAATCTGAAAATATAAAAACAGCAAGGTAACAAGTGGTAAAAGTGAGCGTAAACGGTATTGCAATGCTTCGAAACAAGGCCTAGGGTTCATACTTTCACTAGTGCAAGTTCTCTCAACAATAATAACATAAATGGATCATATAACTATTCCTCAACATGCAACAAAGAGTCAGTCCAAAGTCACTAATAGCGGAGAACAAACGAAGAGATTATTGTAGGGTACGAAACCACCTCAAAGTTATCCTTTCCGATCGATCTATTCAAGAGTCCGTAGTAAAATAACACGAAGCTATTCTTTCCATTCGATCTATCATAGAGTTTGTACTAGAATAACACCTTAAGACACAAATCAACCAAAACCCTAATGTCACCTAGATACTTCAATGTCACCTCAAGTATCCGTGGGTATGATTATACGATATGCATCACACAATCTCAGATTTATCTATTCAACCAACACAAAGAACTTCAAAGAGTGCCCCAAAGTTTCTACCGGAGAGTCAAGACGAAAACGTGTGCCAACCCCTATGAATAAGTTCACAAGGTCACTGAACCCGCAAGTTGATCACCAAAACATACATCAAGTAGATCACGTGAATATCCCATTGTTACCACAGATAAGCACATGCAAGACATACATCAAGTGTTCTCAAATCCTTAAAGACTCAATCCGATAAGATAAATTCAGAGGGAAAACTCAATCCATTACAGGAAGATAGAGGGGGAGAAACATCATAAGATCCAACTATAATAGCAAAGCTCGCGATACATCAAGATCGTGCCAAATCAAGAACACGAGAGAGAGAGAGAGAGAGAGATCAAACACATAGCTACTGGTACATACCATCAGCCCCGAGGGTGAACTACTCCCTCCTCATCATGGAGAGCGCTGGGATGATGAAGATGGCCACCGGTGGATGGATCCCCCCTCCGGCAGGGTTCCGGAATAGGGTCCCAATTGGGTTTTGGTGGCTACAGAGGCTTGCGGCGGCAGAACTCCTTATCTAGGTTATTTTCTGGAGGTTTCCGTATTTATAGGAATTTTTGGCATAGGTCTCACGTCAGGGGGGTCTCCGAGTCGTCCACGAGATAGGGGCCCATGCCCAGGGGGTAGGGCGCGCCCCCACCCTCGTGGACAGCTCGGGACTCTTCTGGCCCGACTCTTTTACTTCGGGGCCTTCTTTTGGTCCATAAAAATTCATCAAAAATTGGCACGTCAATTGGACTCCGTTTGGTATTCCTTTTCTGTAAAACTCAAAAACGAGGGAAAAAACCGAAACTGGCACTGGGCTCTAGGTTAATAGGTTAGTCCCAAAAATCATATAAAACAGCATATAGATGCATATAAAACATCTAAGATGGATAATATAATAGCATGAATACTTCATAAATTATAGATACGTTGGAGACGTATCAGCATCCCCAAGCTTAATTCGTGCTCGTCCTCGAGTAGGTAAATGATAAAAGAAATAATTTATGAAGTTTGAATGCTAGCAGGTGCACAAGTTTGATCAATGATAATTTCAATCACCTTTTCTAGCATCATTATATGTCATAACAGTAGCTCATCTCATAAAACTTCTCATGATCAAGTAACAAGCTATTCACATGTTAAAGCATAGACCATAAACTTCTTGAAAACTAAAAACTATGTTCTCAGTCATCAAACAATTGCAATTCATCTTATTTTCAGGAAGGGTCTATGTAAGAGCTTTGATTTAGCAAATCCCACATACTAAACTATCATATAGTCTTCCATGATTGCTACCACTCAAAGCGTATTTTTAGAACAAATAACATCCATTGAACACAGAGAAAGATAGGGGTTTAATGTTTCGCCTCCCAACTTATCATATAGATAATTGTCAACAATAATAATTCATGATCAAATATATTTGAATGGCCATATATGCTTGGATCTTCCATCACATGATGCTTGCCAACTAAAGAGTAGGTTGGAATGAGAAGGAATACTATTCACTCTTGCATAAAAGTAAAAGATAGGCCCTTCGCAGAGGGAAGCAGGGATTTGCAGAGGTGCCAGAGCTCGAAGCTTTAAAACGGAGATGAAAATAATTTTGAGAGGTATGCTTTCATTGTCAACATAACGACCAAGAGTTCCCAATATCTTCCATACTAGATACATTATAGGCGGTTCCCAAACAGAAAGGTAAAGATTCTACACCCTCTCCACCAACAATCACACTCGACGGCTTGTCCGAAACAACGGGTGCCGTCCAACTATCAAAAATCTTGGGGGAGTTCTGTTTAAATTATTTGCGATTTTGTTTTTGATCTTTTGATCATAGGACTGGGCATCCCAGTTACCAGCCATTTTCTCGTGAATGATAAGCAGAGTCCACTCATCGTGAGAATAACCCACCTAGCATGGAAGATACTGACAGCCCCTAGTCGCTACATGAGCGATTCGGGCATACAAAACAGATTATTATTTGAAGGTTTAGAGTTTGGCACATGCAAATTTACTTGGAACGGCAGGTAAATACCGCATATAGGTAGATATGGTGGACACTGATGGAATAAACTTGGTTCAAGGAATTTGGATGCACAAGCAGTATTCCCGCTTAGTACAGATATTTTGGCTAGCTAAGGATTCAAATAGCAAGCACCACATGTTAGAGGATCCATAACAATATAACTTCTATACAAATATACCCAAGCATAACTCATTATGTTGTCTTCCTTGTCCAATTTCAAATAATTTGCTCAGGTTTCAAAATAATTAATGGGGCTCACAATCATACAAGATGTCTAAGATAGTATATTTACAAGTGAAATCTCTCTTCCTTCAATATTCTTTCATGAATTGTTCAAGTGACCAATATAATGTTTGCTAACCTTCAATAAATTTACCACCTCTACTTCTTATATGTGAAGTCATTATTCCCCATGGGATAAGCATATGAAACATATATAATTTCAGATTTATGATATTCAAATCATTCAACCATTTACTCATAGGATATAAGTGAAGCACACGAGTAAATGACAAACTACTCCAAAAAGATATAAGTGAAGATCAATGAGTAGTTAAATAATTATGTAGCTATGTGAAGACTCTCTCTCCTTTAAGAATTTCAGATCTTTGGATATTATTCAAACAGCAAGAAAAACAAAATAAAACGACATTTCAAGGATAGCACTCATCATGTGAAGAAGCAAAAATTTAGGCTCAATCGATACTAACCGATAATTGTTGAAGAAGAAAGGTGGGATGCCTACCGGGGCATCCCCAAGCTTAGATGCTTGAGACTTCTTAGAAAATTATCTTGGGGTGCCTTGGCATCCCCAAGCTTGAGCTTTTGTGTCTCCTTAATTCCTCTCATATCACGGTTTCCAAAATCTCAAAAGCTTCATCCACACCAAACTCAACAAGAACTCGTGAGATAAGTTAGTATAAACCAATGCAAAAACCTTATCATTTTATACTGTAACAAATCACTAAAATTATTATTCAACATTGCATACTAAATGCCTCTGCATATTTAATACTCCTATCCTCAAATAGAATCATTAAACAAGCAAACATATGCAAACATAACAGCAATCTGCCAAAACAGTACAATCTGTAAAGAATGCAAGATTCATCATAATTCCCTAACTCCAAACATTATGAAATTCTACCACACTGTAGAAAATTTACCAGAGCTTATTATGCAAAAAGTTTCAACATTTTATCATATCCTGGCTTTCTAGGGAATTTTTGCAACAGCGATAAACTTTCTGTTTTGAAACAGCAACATGTATACTTGCAAAATAAGCATGGTAAAGGCTATCCTTGACATTTTTATTGAAAATAAAGATGCAAAACATTATTCTAAATAACATCAAGCTAGTGCTAACAAAATAAAATGACGCTCCAAGCAAAAGACATGTCATGTGGTGAATAAAAATATAGCTCCAAGTAAAGTTACCGATGAACGAAGACGAAAGAGGGGATGCCATCCGGGGCATCCCCAAGCTTAGGCTCTTGGTTTTCCTTTAATATTACCTTGGGGTGCCTTGGGAATCCCCAAGCTTACGCTCTTGCTACTCCTTATTCCATAGTCCATCGAATCTTTACCCAAAACTTGAAAACTTCACAACACAAAACTCAACAGAAAGCTTGTAAGCTCCGTTAGTATAAGAAAATAAATCACCACTTTTGGTACTGTTGTGAACTTATTCTAAATTCATATTGGTGTAATATCTACTGTATTCCAACTTCTCTATGGTTCATACCCTCCGATACTACTCATAGATTCATCAAAATAAGCAAACAACACATAGAAAACAGAATCTGTCAAAAAGAGAACAATCTATAGTAATATGTAATTCTCGAATACTTCTGTAACTCCAAAAATCCTACCAAATTAGGAAAACCTGAGAAATTTGTGTACCAATCCAGAGGAAAAAGAATCAGATCAAACGCATGTTTGTGTGAATTATCAAAACTAATTTACTGAGTACAAAAGTTTCTGATTTTCAGCAGGATCAACACAACTATCACCGTAAGCTATCCTAAAGGTCTTACTTGGCACTTTATTGACACAAAACCTATAAAACATGATTACTACAGTAGAATAATCATGTGAACACACAAAAACAGTAAGGGTAAATATTGGGTTGTCTCCCAACAAGCGCTTTTCTTTAATGCCTTTTTAGCTAGGCATGATGATGACAATGATGCTCACATAAAAGATAAGAATTGAAACATAACGGGAGCATCATGAATCATATGACTAGCACATTTAATCCTAACCCACTTCCTATGCATACGTATTTTTTGAGAAAACAACTTATGGGAACAATAATCAACTAGCATAGGAAGGCAAAACAAGCATAACTTTAAAACTTTAAGCACATAGAGAGGAAACTTGATATTATTGCAATTCCTACAAGCATATATTCCTCCCTCATAATAATTTTCAGTAGCATCATGAATGAATTCAACAATATAACTATCACATAAAGCATTCTTTCCATGAGCCACAAGCATAGAATTTTTAGTACTCTCCACATAAGCAAATTTCTTCTCATGAATAGTAGTGGGAGCAAACTCAACAAAATAACTATCATGTGAAGCATAATCCAATTGAAAATTAAAATCATGATGACAAGTTTAATGGTTATCTTTATTCTTTATAGCATACGTGTCATCACAATAATCATCATAAATAGGAGGCATGCTTTCATCATAATAAATTTGCTCATCAAAACTTGGGGGACTAAAAATATCATATTCATCAAACATAGCTTCCCCAAGCTTGTGGCTTTGCATATCATTAGCATCATGGGTATTCAAAGAATTCATACTAACAACATTGCAATCATGCTCATCGTTCAAATATTTAGTGCCAAACATTTTAATGCATTCTTCCTCTAGCAATTGAGCACAATTATCGGAATCCTTATTTTCACGGAAGACATTAAAAAGATGAAGCATATGAGGCAACCTCAATTCCATTTTTCTGTAATTTTCTTTTATAGACTAAACTAGTGATAAAACAAGAAACTAAAAGATTCGATTGCAAGATCTAAAGATATACATTCAAGCACTCACTTCCCCAGCAACGGCGCCAGAAATTGCTTGATGTCTACTATGCAACCTTCTCCTTGTAGACGTTGTTGGGCCTCCAAGTGCAGAGGTTTGTAGGACAGTAGAAAATTTCCCTCAAGTGGGTGACCTAAGGATTATCAATCCGTGGGAGGCATAGGATGAAGATGGTCTCTCTCGAACAACCCTGCAACCAAATAACAAAGAGTCTCTTATGTCCCCAACACACCCAATACAATGGTAAATTGTATAGGTGCACTAGCTCGGCGAAGAGATGGTGATACAAGTGCAATATGGATGGTAGATATGGGTATTTGACTATTTTTAATCTGAAAATATAAAAACAGCAAGGTAACAAGTGGTAAAAGTGAGCGTAAACGGTATTGCAATGCTTCGAAACAAGGCCTAGGGTTCATACTTTCACTAGTGCAAGTTCTCTCAACAATAATAACATAACTGGATCATATAACTATCCTCAACATGCAACAAAGAGTCACTCCAAAGTAACTAATGGCGGAGAACAAACGAAGAGATTATTGTAGGGTACGAAACCACCTCAAAGTTATCCTTTCTGATCGATCTATTCAAGAGTCCGTAGTAAAATAACACAAAGCTATTCTTTCCGTTCGATCTATCATAGAGTTCGTACTAGAATAACACCTTAAGACACAAATCAACCAAAACCCTAATGTCACCTAGATACTCCAATGTCACCTCAAGTATCCGTGGGTATGATTATACGATATGCATCACACAATCTCAGATTCATCTATTCAACCAACACAAAGAACTTCAAAGAGTGCCCCAAAGTTTCTACCAGAGAGTCAAGACGAAAACGTGTGCCAACCCCTATGAATAAGTTCACAAGGTCACTGAACCCGCAAGTTGATCACCAAAACATACATCAAGTAGATCACGTGAATATCCCATTGTCACCACAGATAAGCACATGCAAGACATACATCAAGTGTTCTCAAATCCTTAAAGACTCAATCCGATAAGATAACTTCAAAGGGAAAACTCAATCCATTACAAGAAGATAGAGGGGGAGAAACATCATAAGATCGAACTATAATAGTAAAGCTCGCGATACATCAAGATCGTGCCAAATCAAGAACACGAGAGAGAGAGAGAGAGAGAGAGAAAGAGAGAGAGAGAGATCAAACACATAGCTACTGGTACATACCCTCAGCCCCGAGGGTGAACTACTCCCTCCTCGTCATGGAGAGTGCCGGGATGATGAAGATGGCCACCGGTGGATGGATCCCCCCTCCGGCAGGGTGCCGGAACAGGGTCCCGATTGGTTTTTGGTGGCTACAGAGGCTTGCGGCAGTGGAACTCCTGATCTAGGTTATTTTCTGGAGGTTTCTTTATTTATAGGAATGTTTGGCGTAGGTCTCATGTCAGGGGGGTCTCCGAGTCATCCACGAGATAGGGGCCCACGCCTAGGAGGGTAGGGCGCGCAAACTCTTTTGGCCCAACTCTTTTACTTCGGGGTCTTCTTTTGGTCCATAAAAAATCATCAAAAATTGGCATGTCAATTGGACTCCGTTTGGTATTCCTTTTTCTGTAAAACTCAAAAACAAGGAAAAAACAGAAACTGGCACTGGGCTCTAGGTTAATAGGTTAGTCCCAAAAATCATATAAAACAGCATATAAATGCATATAAAACATCTAAGATGGATAATATAATAGCATGAATACTTCATAAATTATAGATACGTTGGAGACATATCAAAATTTTCGGTGAGTTTTTATGGACCATAAGAAGTCCCCGACGCAAAAGAGTTGGGTGAGAAGAGTCCCGAGTCAACGACAAGGGCGGATGGTGCGCCCAGCCCCCTAGGGCGCGCCCCCTGCCTTGTCGCTCACTCATGGACCCCCCTAACGTGAAACAGACGCCAAAAATTCCTATAAATCCAGAAACCCCCAGAAAGAAATCTAGATCGGGAGTTCCGCAACCACAAGCCTCTGTAGCCACAAAAAACCAATCGAGACCCATTTCGGCACCCTGTCGGAGGGGGAAACCATCACTAGTGGCCATCTTCATCATCCCAGCAGTCTCCATGACGAGGAGGGAGTAGTTCTCCCTCGGGGCTGAGGGTATGTACCAGTAGCTATGTGTTTGATCTCTTTCTCTCTCGTGTTCTTGATTTGGCACGATCTTGATGTATCATGAGCTTTGTTATTATAGTTGTATCATATGGTATTTCTCCCCTCTCTACCTTCTTGTGATGAATTGATTCTTGCTCTTTGAGGTTTCGTTATGTTGGATTGAGTATTGGATTTGAGAACACTTGATGTATGTCTTGCGATGGGATATTTGGGGTGACAATGGGATGTTCTATGGATTCACTTGATGTATTTTTTGGCACTAAACTCGCGGATTCCCGAGGTGACACTGGGGTAATCTATGCATAGGCGTTGATGCACGTTTTCGTCCTATGTTCTCCGATAGAAACTTTGGAGTGATTCTTTGTTGCACGTTGAGGGATTGTTATATGATCTAATTATGTTATCATAATATCATTGTTGAGAGAACTTGCACTAGTGAAAGTATGAACCCTAGGCCTTGTTTTCAAGCATTGCAAAACCTCTCAGTTTTACCACTTGCAACCGTGCTGTTTTTATATTTTCATATTACAAAAACCTATATCTAGTATCCATATTGCACTTGTATCACCATCTCTTCGCCGAACGAGTGCCCCTATACAATTTACCATTGTATTGGGTGTGTTGGAGACACAAGAGACTCTTTGTTATTTGGTTGCAGGGTTGTTTGAGAGAGACCATCTTCATCCTACGCCTCCCACGAATTGATAAACCTTAGGTCATCCACTTGAGGGAATTTTTCTACTGTCCCACAAAACTCTGCACTTTGAGGCCCAACACGTCTACAAGGAGAAATGTTGCGTAGTAAACATCAAGCTCTTTTCTGGCGCCGTTGCCGGGGAGGCTAGGTAAGCGGCACTCACATCCCGTCAACGAAGCTCTTTTCTGGCGCCGTTGCCATGGAGGTGAGTGCTAGAAGGTATATCTTTAGATCTTGCAATTGAATCTTTTAGTTTCTTGTTTATCACTAGTTTAGTCTATAAAAGAAAATTACAAAAAAATGGAATTGAGGTTGCCTCATATGCTTCATCTTTTTAATGTCTTTTGTGAAAATGATGGAAAGGAAAATTGTGCTCAAACGTTAGAAGAAGAAGTCAATAAAATGTTTGGCATGAAATGTTTATATGACGAGCATGATTGCAATGTTGTTGGTATGAATTCTTTGAATATCCATGATGCTAATGATATGCAAAGCCGTAAGCTTGGGGATGCTATGTTTGATGAGGATGATGTTTTTAGTCCCCCAAGTTTTGATGAGAAAATTTATTGTGATGATAGCATGCCTCCTATTTATGATGATTATATTGATGAAAGTGGGTTTGGAAGAGTGTCAACTCTAGGTAGTATTAATCCCACTATTTTGGAGGGTGTTGAATCTTATTGTGATAATTATGAAAGTGGATTTGGAGAGGTCATGACTTTATTTAGTGATGAATTCACTATTTCGGAAGAGGTTCCAATTGATTATGAGAACAAAGTTGCTATCTATGATGATTATTGTGATGACATGCATGCTATAAAGAATAATTATAACCATGAAACTTGTCGTCTTGATTTTAATTTTCAATTGGATTATGCCTCACATGATAGTTATTTTGTTGAGTTTGCTCCCACTACTATTCATGAGAATAAATTTGCTTATGTGGAGAGTAACAAAATTTCTATGCTTGTGAAGGAAATATGCCCTAGAGGCAATAATAAAGTTATTATTAATTTCCTTATTTCATGATAAATGTTTATTATTCATGCTAGAATTGTACTAACTGAAAACATAATACATGTGTGAATACATAGACAAATAGAGTGTCACTAGTATGCCTCTACTTGACTAGCTCGTTGATCAAAGATGGTTAAGTTTCCTAACCATAGACATGAGTTGTCATTTGATAAACGGGATCACCTCATTAGGAGAATGATGTGATTGACTTGACCCATTCCGTTAGCTTAGCACTTGATCATTTTAGTTTAATGCTATTACTTTCTTCATGACTTATACATGTTCCTATGACTATGAGATTATGCAACTCCCGATCCGGAGGAACACTTTGTGTGCTACCAAACGTCACAACGTAACTGGGTGATTATAAAGGTGCTCTACAGGTGTCTCCGATGGTACTTGTTGAGTTGGCATAGATCGAGATTATGATTTGTCACTCCGATTATCGGAGAGGTATCTCTGGGCCCTCTCGGTAATGCACATCACTATAAGCCTTGCAAGCAATGTGACTAACGTGTTAGTCGCGGGATGATGCATTACGGAACGAGTAAAGAGACTTGCCGGTAACGAGATTGAGCTAGGTATTGAGATACCGACGATCGAATCTCAGGCAAGTAACATACCAATGACAAAGGGAACAACGTATGTTGTTATGCGGTTTGACCGATAAAGATCTTCGTAGAAATATGTAGGAGCCAATATGAGCATCCAGGTTCCGCTATTGGTTATTGACCGGAGACGTGTCTCGGTCATGTCTACATAGTTCTCGAACTCGTAGGGTCCGCACGCTTAACGTTCGGTGACGATCGGTATTATGAGTTTATGTATTTTGATGTAACGAAGGTAGTTCGGAGTCCCGGATATGATCACGGACATGACGAGGATTCTCGAAATGGTCGAGACATAAAGATTGATATATTGGATGACTATATTCGGAACCCCCCGGGGAGTGTAATGGGCCTATTGGGCCTTAGTGGAGAAGAGGAGGGGCGGCCAGGGCAGGCCACATGCCCCCTCTCCCTCTAGTCCTAATTGGACAAGGAGGGGGGCGGCGCCCCCCTTTCCTTCCTCCTCTCTCCTTCCCTTCCCCCTTCTCCTACTCCTACTAGGAAAGAAGGAGTCCTACTCCCGGTGGGAGTAGGACTCCCCCCTTGGCGCGCCCTCCTCCTTGGCCGGCCGCCTCCCCCCTAGCTCCTTTATATACTGGGGCAGGGGGCACCCCATAGACACACAGGGTGATCAGTTGATCTTTTAGCCGTGTGCGGTGCCCCCCTCCACCATAATCCACCTCGGTAATATCATAGCGGTGCTTAGGCGATGCCCTGCGTCAGTAGCATCATCATCACCGTCATCACGCCGTCGTGCTGACGGAAATCTCCCGCGAAGCTCTACTGGATCGTGAGTTCGTGGGACATCGTCGAGCTGAACGTGTGCAGTCCGCGGAGGTGCCGTACCTTCGGTGCTAGGATCGGTCGATCGTGAAGACGTACGACTACATCAACCGCGTTGTCATAATGCTTCCGCTTACGGTCTACGAGGGTACGTAGACAACACTCTCCCCTCTCGTTGCTACGCATCACCGTGATCTTGCGTGTGCGTAGGAAATTTTTTGAAATTACTGCGTTCCCCAACAGTGGCATCCGAGCCAGGTTTATGCGTAGATGTTATATGCACGAGTAGAACACAAGTGAGTTGTGGGCGATACTAGTCATACTGCTTACCAGTATGTCATACTTTGATTCGGCGGTATTGTTGGATGAAGCGGCACGGACCGACATTACGCGTACGCTTACGCGAGACTGGTTCTACCGACATGCTTTGCACACAGGTGGCTGGCAGGTGTCAGTTTCTCCAACTTTAGTTGAATCGAGTGTGGCTACGCCCGGTCCTTGTGAAGGTTAAAATAGCACATACTTGACGAAATATCGTTGTGGTTTTTGATGCGTAGGTAAGAACGGTTCTTGCTCAGCCCGTAGCAGCCACGTAAAACTTGCAACAACAAAGTAGAGGACGTCTAACTTGTTTTTGCAGGGCATGTTGTGATGTGATATGGTCAAGACATGATGCTAAATTTTATTGTATGAGATGATCATGTTTTGTAATAGAGTTATCGGCAACTGGCAGGAGCCATATGGTTGTCGCTTTATTGTATGCAATGCAATCGCCCTATAATTTTTTTACTTTATCACTAAGCGTTAGCGATAGTCATAGAAACAATAGTTGGCGAGACGACAACGATGCTACGATGGAGATCAAGGTGTCACGCTGGTGACGATGGTGATCATGACGGTGCTTTAGAGATGGAGATCAAAGGCACAAGATGATGATGGACATATCATATCATTTATATTGATTGCATGTGATGTTTATCCTTTATGCATCTTATTCTCCTTTGATTAAAGGTAGCATTATAAGATGATCTCTCACTAAATTTCAAGGTACAAGTGTTCTCCCTGAGTATGCATCGTTGCCAAAGTTCGTCGTGCCGAGACACCACGTGATGATCGGGTGTGATAAGCTCTACGTTCACATACAACGGGTGCAATCCAGTTTTGCACACGCAGAATACTAAGGTTAAACTTGACGAGCCTAGCATATGCAGATATGGCCTCGGAACACTAGAGACCGAAAGGTCGAGCGTGAATCATATAGTAGATATGATCAACATAGTGATGTTCACCATTGAAAGCTACTCCATTTCACGTGATGATCGGTCATGGTTTAGTTGATTTGGATCACGTGATCACTTAGATGATTAGAGGGATGTCTATCTAAGTGGGAGTTCTTAAGTAATATGATTAATTGAACTTTAATTTATCATGAACTTTGTACCTGATAGTATTTTGCTTGTCTATGTTGTTGTAGATAGATGGCCTGTGTTGTTGTTACGTTGAATTTTAATGCGTTCCTTCAGAAAGCTAAGTTGAAAGATGATGGTAGCAATTACACGGACTGGGTCCGTAACTTGAGGATTATCCTCATTGCTGCACAGAAGAATTACGTCCTGGAAGCACCGCTGGGTGCCAGGCCTGCTGCAGATGCTGCTGATGACGTTAAGAACGTCTGGCAGAGTAAAGCTGATGACTACTCGATAGTTCAGTGTGCCATGCTTTACGGCTTAGAACCGGGACTTCAACGACGTTTTGAATGTCATGGAGCATATGAGATGTTCCAGGAGTTGAAGTTAATATTTCAAGCAAATGCCCGGATTTAGAGATATGAAGTCTCCAATAAGTTCTACAGCTGTAAGATGGAGGATAATAGTTCTGTCAGTGAACATATACTCAATATGTCTGGGTATAATAGTCACTTGATTCAACTAGGAGTTAATCTTCCGGATGATAGTGTCATTGACAGAATTCTTTAATCACTGCCACCAAGCTACAAGAGCTTTGTGATGAACTATAATATGCAAGGGATGGATAAGAAAATTCCCGAGCTCTTCGCGATGCTAAAGGCTGCGAAGGTAGAAATCAAGAAGGACCATCAAGTGTTGATGGTCAACAAGACCACCAGTTTCAAGCAAAAGGGTAAAGGGAAGAAGAAGGGGAACTTCAAGAAGAACGGCAAGCAAGTTGCTGCTCAGGAGAAGAAACCCAAGTCTGGACCTAAGCCTGAGACTGAGTGCTTCTACTGCAAACAGACTGGTCACTGGAAGCGGAACTACCCCAAGTATTTGGTGGATAAGAAGGATGGCAAGGTGAACAAAGGTATATGTGATATACATGTTATTGATGTGTACCTTACTAAAGCTCACAGTAGCACCTGGGTATTTGATACTGGTTCTGCTGCTAATATTTGCAACTCAAAACAGGGACTACGGATTAAGCAAAGATTGGCTAAGGGCGAGGTGACGATGCGCGTGAGAAATGGTTCCAAAGTCGATGTGATCGCCGTCGGCACGCTACCTCTACATCTACCTTCGGGATTAGCTTTAGACCTAAATAATTGTTATTTCGTGCCAGCGTTGAGCATGAACATTATATCTGGATCTTTTTTGATGCGAGACGGTTATTCATTTAAATCTGAGAATAATGGTTGTTCTATTTATATGAGTAATATCTTTTATGGTCATGCACCCTTGAAGAGTGGTCTATTTCTGTTGAATCTCGATAGTAGTGATACACATATTCATAATGTTGAAGCCAAAAGATGCAGAGTTGATAATGATAGCGCAACTTATTTGTGGCACTGCCATTTGGGTCATATTGGTGTAAAGCGCATGAAGAAACTCCATACTGATGGACTTTTGGAATCACTTGATTATGAATTACTTGGTACTTGCGAACCATGCCACATGGGCAAGATGACTAAAACGCCGTTCTCTGGGACAATGGAGCGAGCAACATATTTGTTGGAAATCATACATACTGATGTATTTGGTCTGATGAATATTTAGGCTCACAGCGGGTATCATTATTTTCTCACCTTCACAGATGATTTGAGCAGATATGGGTATATCTACTTAATGAAAAATAAGTCTGAAACATTTGAAAAGTTCAAAGAATTTCAGAGTGAAGTAGAAAATCATCGTAACAAGAAAATAAAGTTTCTACGATCTGATCATGCAGGAGAATATTTGAGTTACGAGTTTGGTCTTCATTTGAAACAATGCGGAATAGTTTCGCAACTCATGCCACCCGGAACACCACAGCGTAAGGATGTGTTCGAACGTCGTAATCGTGCTTTACTAGATATGGTACGATCTATGATGTCTCTTACTGATTTACCGCTATCATTTTGGGGTTATGCTTTAGAGACAGGTGCATTCACGTTCAATAGGGCACCATCTAAATCCGTTGAGACGACGCCTTATGAACTGTGGTTTTGCAAGAAACCAAAGTTGCCATTTCTTAAAGTTTGGGGCTGCGATGCGTATGTGAAAAAGCTTCAACCTGATAAGCTCGAACCCAAATTGGAGAAATGTTTCTTCATAGGATACCCAAAGGAGATTGTTGGGTACACCTTCTATCACAGATCCGAAGGCAAGACATTTGTTGCTAAAAATGGATCCTTTCTAGAGAAGGAGTTTCTCTCGAAAGAAGTGAGTGGGAGGAAAGTATAACTTGATGAGGTAACTGTACCTGCTCCCTTATTGGAAAGTAGTTCAACACAGAAACCGGTTCCTGTGACACCTACACCAATTAGTGAGGAAGCTAATGATATTGATCAAGAAACTTCAGATCAAGTTACTACCGAACCTCGTAGGTCAACCAGAGCAAGATCCGCACCAGAGTGGTATGGTAATCCTATTCTGGAGGTCATTTGACTTGACCATGGCGAACCTATGAACTATGAAGAAGTGATGGAGAGCCCAGATTCCACAAAATGGCTTGAGGCCATGAAATCTGAGATGGGATCCATGTTTGAGAACAAAGTGTGGACTTTGGTTGACTTGCCCGATGATCGGCAAGCCATAGAGAATAAATGGATCTTCAAGAGGAAGACTGACGCTGACGGTAATGTTACTGTCTACAAAGCTCGACTTGTTGTGAAAGGTTTTCGACAAGTTCAAGGGGTTGACTACGATGAGACTTTCTCACACGTAGCGATGCTTAAGTCTGTCCGAATCATGTTAGCAATTGCCGCATTTTATGATTATGAAATTTGGCAAATGGATGCCAAAACTGCATTCCTGAATGGATATCTAGAAGAAGAGTTGTATATGATGCAACCAGAACGTTTGGTCGATCCAAAAGGTGCTAACAAAGTGTGCGAGCTCCAGCGATCCATTTATGGACTGGTGCAAGCCTCTCGGAGTTGGAATAAACGTTTTGGTAGTGTGATCAAAGCATATGGTTTTATACAGACTTTTGGAGAAGCCTGTATTTACAAGAAAATGAGTGGGAGCTCTGTAGCATTTCAAATACTATATGTGGATGACATATTATTGATTGGAAATGATATAGAATTTCTGGATAGCATAAAAGGATACTTGAATAAGTGTTTTTCAATGAAAGACCTCGGTGAAGCTGCTTATATATTGGGCATCAAGATCTATAGAGATAGATCAAGACGCTTAATTGGACTTTCACGAAGCACATACCATGATAAAGTTTTAAAAAAGTTCAAAATGGATCAAGCAAAGTGTCATGACCGGTTTTTCAATAAAATAATTATTGAGAGACCAATCCCTTTTACGGACCAGCGAGGAAGAATTCCTTCTCACTGGTAGACAATATCTTGGTCACAGAAGAAAAATACCAGGAGTACTAAATATAATACAAGGTTGAGCAGAGACTGCCCAACAATTTATTACATGCACGCCGCTAAAACAAGACGGCGGATAGGGTGGCAAACTACTAACTCGCGATATAACGGTGGTGGAAATATCATCGCGAAGCGAGTGATATGATTCTAGAAGACTACAAATCATCGAGCGTCGGAGTGAGGCTCGAGAAGACTTATTGCGGGTGGCGGAAGCGTATACAATACAAGTGACCAATATCCGGGATCGCGCAGGACTGACTGGGACTCCTCTAGGCATCGGACGCGCTATCAAACTCTTCAACCAAGAGATCGCCTTCGTCAACATCTGGCCAAATCAACAAGCCAGGTGAGTACTATGAAAGTACTCGCAAGACAGTTCGGACATAAGGTATAACGAATGCAAACATGAAACATATGAACAAGTTAACCAGTGCGATCAGACATAGAGATAATAAATACTGGGTGCCAAGCGAGGGTCTGAATGACGCCTCGAGCGGAAACTGCAGAATAGTAATACTGGTGCCAAACGAGTGTCTGAAAGACTCCTCGAGCGGAAAATGCGGAATAATAATACAGGTGCCAAACGAGTGTCTGAAAGACTCCTCGAGCGGAAAATGCGGAATAATAATACAGGTGCCAAACGAGTGTCTGAAAGACTCCTCGAGAGGAAAATGCAGAATAATAATGCGGGTGCCAAACGAGTGTCTGAAAGACTCCTCGAGCGGAAAATGCAGAATAATAATGCCACAGTCAGGCGTCGGGGCGACACCACATAAAGGGCTTATAACAGAAAATAAAGACAGTGCATGCCGCAGTCGGACGTCTGAGCGACGTCTCATAAAGGGCTTATATTGTAGCTCAATGATACAATAGTTCGGGAACATAATTTATCACAAGCATGAGACAAATATAACGTTAGTCCATCCACGGAATAACAATAAATCTGAATTTTACCACTGAGCTTGTTCACGGGGGACAAGTTTTTCACACGGATAGATATGGATATAATGTTTACACTACTTGATCACAGATGCGATGATTTGGAAAGAATTGACTCTGCAGAGTTTGTACTTAACCACAGCCAACGGATTTCAGTAGTCACGGGGACTAGTTCCGTCTACGGTGTTTTGGAAGAAACATGTCTAACCAGTACACACCCAATTCAACCATCCGAAGCCAGGGATCACCCTCGGCAACGTTCAAGAAAAACCTTGAGACGGGGAGGCTACAACCTCGCGTAGCATGGGATCAAATTTCTATACGCGCGCTCTAAGGGGGTGCCCCCCTCTCGGTCCCAACCGGAAACACCCATGCCCCCTGACCAGATGACTGGCTTTAATCCTGGGCCAAGGTATCATCATCCCGGCCTCTCTGTTTGGTGTGTACACGGAAAGAGGTTACCAACTTACTAAACCGCATCCTGGCAATGAGACATGTGGTAGCACGGAAAGGGGAAAGAACGGTAACGTGGCCCCAACCACGTTAACGTCGGAGGAAGTCGGATGATGCAAGGCTGGTATGCTACAACAGTACCACCTTGCTGCCCTTCATGTCACCACATGATTAGGCCATCTCTCATCAGAGATTATCGCAATTTTGGAACATGCGGGAAAAGAACGATAACGTAGCTCCAACCACGTTAACGTCGGAGAAAGTCGGATGACGCAAGGCTGGTATGCTACAACAGTACCACCTTGCTGCCCTTCATGTCACTACATGACTAGGCCATCTCTCATCAGAGATCATCGCGACTTTGGAACAGACGGGTCGTTGCCTTACAAGCAACGAGGTATTTACCGACACTCATATGCCACGCACAAACTCTCACGTGAACATGTAAAACACCTGTCATATCAAATGTTCAAAACATGCTTGCCTGGTTCGGAGAAGTCGGAGTCTAGCTCGGCGAAGTTCGCGGCTCCGTCACCTCTTCCGGAACCTACGGCAATCACGAAACGGGTACTAACGTGAAAACCAACACATACACAGAAACTTTTCCAAATATTTTTCAAATAAATCCCATAAAAAACTAGACAAAATTTGAAGATTGTCAGAAAAAGAATCACTCAAAAATTCCTTTTTATTAAAAAGTTATAAAGGTTTCTGTCCAGGGACTTATCTGTAATGAAACAGAAAAGTTCCAGGGTCTTAACTGAGAAAACAGAAAACGGTTCGATTGGGAATGCGCAAGCGCAAAGGAGAAAACGTATTTGCCCGAAGGCGTCAACAGAAATGGTTCGAGGTGGAATAAAACAGAGGCTGACACGCGGGGTCCACATGTCAGGTTTGAAAAGCTCGCCGGCGCCCGAAGACTGCGGTGGACGCCGGCGTCGAACCACGGCGAGTTAGGAGAAACGGAGGGTACCAAGAGCTTCAGCGTCCTCTTCCGCGTCGGTGGGTGGTGGACTCGTCCAACGGGGAGCACCACGTCGACGGCGACACTTTCTCCGGCGGACGGCGGTTCGGGTGAGGATGGGGAACTCCGGTGGGGGGCTGCAAGCTTCAAATTGAAGTGTGGGTCAGAAAGAGGGATGCATGGTGAAGCTACTGGTAAGAGAATGGAGGCGGAGGAGCACACACGGGGGCGAATCGGGCTGGATCCCGTGGCGGGTCGCGGCGGCCGGAGTCGAGGAAGGAGACCTCCTCGGGGCTCTACCAGTGGCTAGGCTTGCTCTAGGGGGGGTGTAGGGATGGTGGGTGCTCGAGTTGAAGCTCAGGGCCTCTATTTATAGGCAGATCGACGGGGTGGCCGTGAACGCAGAATCTCCGGCGAGCGATTACGGCGGAGCAGTGGATTGGCAGGTGGTTTGAGCGGCCAGGCAGCATCAGTGGAGGTTACTGGAGTCGTTTTACAGCTAAACGGAGATGGTCTTGGCGTAATGGCGTCGGTCCACGGTGAGGTGACCGCACGGGCTCAACGGCGGCAGAGAGCGCGCTTCGCGCCCTGCGGTTCACGACGAGAGCGGCAGCGCATTCGGGGGAGTGGAAGGCCACGCGGCGAGCTCCGGTGGTTTGGGCGGCGCTGGGTGGCGTCGTCGGCGCCGTGTCTCCCGCTGGCGCCCGCAAAGCCGCCGCCGGCGTTGGTCACGGGGCGGCGCACCTTCTGCTGTTTGTCGCCGACGCCCGCAAGGCGCCAGGCGTTCGTGCGGTGCAGGAACAAGAGGGCGGGGACGAGGAGCAAGGCGACGCGGTGGCACTGGCGAGATCGACGTCCTTCTCTGAAGAAAACGACAGCAGCCACTGCAGTGTTCTCTGAACTTTCTGAACTTGACATGGACAGTGCACTGCAGGTGTTCGACAGAAGGTTTTGGCTATGAGATAAATTTTTCTGGAGCTGTAACTTGGTGAGATGACCACTCAAAGCACCCAGAGGCTGCCTGATTTTACTTGGAATTTTTGGAGAAGGTTTTGAATGAATTTCACCAAATTTGTCAAATCTGGTCCAAACTTGCAGCAGGTGTAGTTTGAAAATTTTGAACTGAAGACCAGTGGATCTTCATGGTTCTAGGTTGAGGGTTCAAAGGACTAGGAGGGGAAGAAGGTTTGGGGGCAAAAATCAAAACAGAAAATGGAGTTCCTTTGTAACTCTCCAAGTGCTAGGAAAGAAGGCAGAAATTTATTTGAATAGAATTTGAATGGAAATAATCATATGGGGAGGTTCAACTTGCTGGATTTGATGCAAATCATGATCCAAAGGTGAGGAAGTGGTTAGGAGAGGGGATTTGCACTAATGCCATGGCAAGAAGGAATTGTTGAAAGTGGCAAAGGACTTTCCAAAAGCCATAGTGCAAAATTCAAAAAGATTTTCAAAAGTTCTTTTCCCAAATGAAAAACATTTTGTCTTGAGTCCAAATGAAAAGCAAGAACTTCCAAGACCAAAGGCAGATCTTGGGTGAATCCAAACAAAACTTTTGCCATAAAGAAAAATATATGAGAGGGAGAGTTCTCTTGAAGAAAAATTTAAATCACTCCCCTCAAGTCAAATAAAATCTTTTGAAAAATCCAAATAAAAACTTGGGTGTCACAACACCTACCCCCTTAGGAAAAATCTCGTCCTCGAGATTTCTGCTGCTCCTCAAATAGATATGGATACTCTGCTCAGAGGAAATCTTCCCTTTCCCATGTGGCTTCATCCTCAGTGTGGTTGCTCCACTGAACCCTGAAAAATCTTGTCGTTTTCTGACGGGTCCTCCGTTCAGACTCTTCTAAAATCTTTACTGGCCTTTCTCTGTAGGTGAGATCTGGTTGCATATCAATATCCTCATGAGGTACATGTTTCTCCGGGTTACTCACGCATTTCCTCAACTGCGAGACGTGGAATACGTCATGGACGTCTGACAGCACCTTGGGTAGGTCTAGTTGGTAGGCCACCGTGCCTCTTCGTGCCTTTACACAAAACGGTCCAATAAATCTTGGGGCTAGCTTCCCCTTAATTTTGAACCGTTGCAGACCCCTCATAGGAGATACTCGGAGGTATACGGAATCACCAGGTTCAAAGCTGACCTCACAATGCTTCTGATCATAGTAGCTCTTTTGCCGGCTCTGTGCTGTCTTGAGTCTGTCCCTGATTTGTTTAACTTTCTCCTCGGCCTCTTTAAGCATGTCTGGGCCGAAGACACGGCTGTCACCTGTTTCTGACCAATTCAGAGGGGTACGACACCTTCGTCCGTACAACGCTTCGAAGGGTGCCATTTGTAAGCTGGCTTGGTAACTGTTGTTGTAAGCAAATTCGGCATACGGCAAACTCTCTTCCCAACTGGATCCATAGGTGAGCACAGAGGCTCTTAGCATATCCTCTAGGATTTGGTTTACACGTTCTGTTTGTCCATCAGTCTGAGGGTGGTACGCTGTACTGAAAGCTAGTTGCGTGCCCAGAGCTTGTTGTAGGTGATCCCAAAATTTGGAGACGAATTGGGTGCCTCGGTCTGATATTATAGTCTTTGGGACTCCGTGCAAGCAAACTATACGGGAGAGATAAAGTTTTGCCAGTCTTTGTGTGGAGTAGGTAGTCTTCACGGGAATGAAATGAGCAACCTTGGTTAGTCGGTCTATGATGACCCATATGGCGTCATTCCCACGTTGTGATCGGGGTAATCCGACGATGAAATCCATTCCTATTTCATCCCATTTCCACTCCGGTATTCTGTTTGGCTGGAGTAGCCCCGCTGGCTTTTGATGCTCGGCCTTGATGCGCTGACATGAATCGCAACAAGCAATAAATGTGGCTATATCTCTTTTCATACCGTGCCACCAAAATCTTTCCTGGATGTCCTTGTACATTTTGGTTCCTCCAGGATGGATCGAGTATGGAGCGGTGTGGCTTTCCGTCAAGATCTGTTGCTTGAGTTCCTCAATGTTAGGTACGCAAAGTCTGTCTCGGTACCATAAGGTTCCTTCACTGTCTATGACGAACTCTGAAGTCTTACCAAGATTTATTTTCTTCTTTATGCCTTCGATGCTGGGATGTCCCTGTTGAGCCTTCTTAATCTGTTCCACCAGGGTGGGTTGTATCTCCAGGTTCGATACGCTGCCCTCAGAGACCAACATCAAGTTGAGCCTAGTGAACTCTCACTGAAACTCAGGCCTCAAATTTTGCTGACCGTCACTGTCCGGGCTGGGGTTTCGACTAAGGGCATCGGCCACTACATTCGCTTTCCCTGGGTGGTAGTGAATACCGACGTCATAGTCCTTGACTAGTTCCAACCAGCGTCGTTGGCGTAAATTCAGCTCTGGCTGTGTGAAAATATATTTGAGGCTCTTATGGTCCGTATATATTTCACAGCGATTTCCCAACAGAAAGTGCCTCCACTCCTTGAGTGCATGTATAACTGCTGCTAGCTCCAAGTCATGTGTTGGGTAATTTTCCTCATGTTTTCGCAGCTGCCTGGAGGCATATGCGACAACTTTGCCATCCTGCATTAGCACACATCCGAGACCTTTTCGGGACGCGTCACAATACACTTCAAAGCTCTTGTGTATGTCTGGCACAGTTAAGACCGGTGCGGTTGTCAGCTTCTTCTTGAGTTCTTGGAAGCTCTGCTCACATGCTTCCGTCCACACGAATTTCTTGTCCTTCTTGAGTAACTGTGTTATAGGTTTCGCCACAGTGGAGAATCCTTCAATAAATCTCTTGTAATATCCGGCCATTCCCAGAAAACTCCGCACATCAGTAACATTGGCGGGTGGCTTCCAGTCTAGTATGGCCTTGACTTTTTCTGGGTCTACGGCCACGCCTTCTTGGTTCAGTATATGGCCCAAGAAACCAACTTGTCTTAGCCAAAATTCGCATTTGCTAAATTTGGCGTATAACTGATGTTTCCTCAATCCCAAAACAATCCTGAGGTGCTCAGCATGCTCTTCTGGTGTCCTTGAGTAAACCAGAATGTCGTCAATGAATACCACCACAAATTTGTCCATGAATTTCATGAATACTTTGTTCATGAGGTGGACGAAATATGCGGGGGCGTTCGTTAGTCCAAAAGGCATCACTGTGAACTCGTATAACCCATATCTGGAAGTGAAAGCTGTCTTGGGAATATCTTCTGTCCGTACCTTCAGTTGATGGTATCCCGATCTCAAATCAATCTTTGAAAATACCTTGGCTTGTGCGAGCTGGTCAAACAAATCATTTATCCGTGGCATCGGATATTTTTTTTTGATGGTGACCATATTGAGGGCTCGATAGTCTATACACAGTCTCAGTGTCCCATCCTTCTTTTTGGCGAACAACACTGGCGAACCCCATGGTGAGGAGCTGGCTCGAATAAATCCTTTGTCCAACAACTCCTTTATCTGCTTCTTCAACTCCACCAATCCTGAGGGTGCCATTCTATATGGCTTCTTATAGATGGGAGCAGCGGCCGGAGTCGAGGAAGGAGACCTCCTCGGGGCTCTACCAGTGGCTAGGCTTGCTCTAGGGGGAGTGCAGGGATGGTGGGTGCTCGAGTTGAAGCTCAGGGCCTCTATTTATAGGCAGATCGACGGGGTGGCCGTGAACGGAGAATCTCCGGCGAGCGATTACGGCGGAGCAGTGGATTGGCAGGTGGTTTGAGCGGCCAGGCAGCATCAGTGGAGGTTACTGGAGTCGTTTTACAGCTAAACGGAGATGGTCTTGGCGTAATGGCGTCGGTCCACGGTGAGGTGACCGCACGGGCTCAACGGCGGCAGAGAGCGCGCTTCGCGCCCTGCGGTTCACGACGAGAGCGGTAGCGCATTCGGGGGAGTGGAAGGCCACGCGGCGAGCTCCGGTGGTTTGGGCGGCGCTGGGTGGCGTCGTCGGCGCCGTGTCTCCCGCTGGCGCCCGCAAAGCCGCCGCTGGCGTTGGTCACGGGGCGGCGCACCTTCTGCTGTTCGTCGCCGACGCCCGCAAGGCGCCAGGCATTCGTGCGGTGCAGGAACAAGAGGGCGGGGACGAGGAGCAAGGCGACGTGGTGGCACTGGCGAGATCGACGTCCTTCTCTGAAGAAAACGACAGCAGCCACTGCAGTGTTCTCTGAACTTTCTGAACTTGACATGGACAGTGCACTGCAGGTGTTCGACAGAAGGTTTTGGCTATGAGATAAATTTTTCTGGAGCTGTAACTTGGTGAGATGACCACTCAAAGCACCCAGAGGCTGCCTGATTTTACTTGGAATTTTTGAAGAAGGTTTTGAATGAATTTCACCAAATTTGTCAAATCTGGTCCAAACTTGCAGCAGGTGTAGTTTGAAAATTTTGAACTGAAGACCAGTGGATCTTCATGGTTCTAGGTTGAGGGTTCAAAGGACTAGGAGGGGAAGAAGTTTTGGGGGCAAAAATCAAAACAGAAAATGGAGTTCCTTTGTAACTCTCCAAGTGCTAGGAAAGAAGGCAGAAATTTATTTGAATAGAATTTGAATGGAAATAATCATATGGGGAGGTTCAACTTGCTGGATTTGATGCAAATCATGATCCAAAGGTGAGGAAGTGGTTAGGAGAGGGGATTTTCACTAATGCCATGGCAAGAAGGAATTGTTGAAAGTGGCAAAGGACTTTCCAAAAGCCATAGTGCAAAATTCAAAAAGATTTTCAAAAGTTCTTTTCCCAAATGAAAAACATTTTGTCTTGAGTCCAAATGAAAAGGAAGAACTTCCAAGACCAAAGGCAGATCTTGGGTGAATCCAAACAAAACTTTTGCCATAAAGAAAAATATTTGAGAGGGAGAGTTCTCTTGAAGAAAAATTTAAATCACTCCCCTCAAGTCAAATAAAATCTTTTGAAAAATCCAAATAAAAACTTGGGTGTCACACAAAGAAAGGGTTCGTTTATATTTGAAAAGTACTAAGGATATGTTTAACATCCTGAAATACCTGAAAAGGACTAAGGATATGTTTCTCGTTTATGGAGGTGACAAAGAGCTCGTCGTAAATGGTTACGTCGATGCAAGCTTTGACACTGATCCGGACGATTCTAAATCGCAAACCGAATACGTGTTTATATTGAACGGTGGAGCTGTCAGTTGGTGCAGTTCTAAACAAAGCGCCGCGGCGGGATCTACATGTGAAGCGGAGTACATAGCTGCATCGAAAGCAGCAAATGAAGGAGTCTGGATGAAGGAGTTCATATCCGATCTAGGTGTGATACCTAGTGCATCGGGTCCAATGAAAATCCATTGTGACAATACTGGTGCAATTGCCTTGGCAAAGGAATCCAGATTTCACAAGGGCACCAAGCACATCAAGAGACGCTTCAATTCCATCCGTGATCAAGTCCAGGTGGGAGACATAGAGATTTGCAAGATACATACGGATCTGAATGTTGCAGACCCGTTGACTAAGCCTCTCTCACGAGCAAAACATGATTAGCACCAAGACTCCATGGGTGTTAGAATCATTACTGTGTAATCTAGATTATTGACTCTAGTGCAATTGGGAGACTGAAGGAAATATGCCCTAGAGGCAATAATAAAGTTATTATTTATTTCCTTATTTCATGATAAATGTTTATTATTCATGCTAGAATTGTATTAACCCGAAACATAATACATGTGTGAATACATAGACAAACATAGTGTCACTAGTATGCCTCTACTTGACTAGCTCGTTGATCAAAGATGGTTAAGTTTCCTAACCATAGACATGAGTTGTCATTTGATAAACGGGATCACATCATTAGGAGAATGATGTGATTGACTTGACCCATTCCCTTAGCTTAGCACTTGATCATTTTAGTTTACTGCTATTACTTTCTTCATGACCTATACATGTTCCTATGAATATGAGATTATGCAACTCCCGATTACCGGAGGAACACTTTGAGTGCTACCAAACGTCACAACATAACTGGGTGATTATAAAGGTGCTCTACAGGTGTCTCCGATGGTACTTGTTGAGTTGGCATAGATCGAGATTAGGATTTGTCACTCCGATTATCGGAGAGGTATCTCTGGGCCCTCTCGGTAATGCACATCACTATAAGCCTTGTAAGAAATGTGACTAACGTGTTAGTTGCGGGATGATGCATTACGGAACGAGTAAAGAGACTTCCTGGTAACGAGATTGAGCTAGGTATTGAGATACCGACAATCGAATCTCGGGAAGGTAACATACCAATGACAAAGGGAACAACGTATGTTGTTATGCGGTTTGACCGATAAAGATCTTCGTAGAATATGTAGGAGCCAATATGAGCATCTAGGTTCCGCTATTGGTTACTGACCGGAGACGTGTCTCGGGCATGTCTACATAGTTCTCGAACTCGTAGGGTCCGCACGCTTAACGTTCGGTGACGATCGGTATTATGAGTTTATGTGGTTTGATGTAACAAAGGCAGTTCGGAGTCCCGGATATGATCACGGACATGACGAGGAGTCTCGAAATAGTCGAGACAGAAAGATCGATATATTGGATGACTATGTTTGAACTTCAGAAGGGTTCCGGGCAAGTTCGGACATATACCGGAGCACCGAGGGGTTACCGGAACCCCCCGGGGAGTGTAATGGGCCTATTGGGCCTTAGTGGAGAAGAGGAGGGGCGGCCAGGGCAGGCCGCGTGCCCCCTCCCCCTCTAGTCCGAATTGGAGAAGGAGGGGGCGGCACCCCCCTTTCCTTCCTTCTCTCTCCTTCCCTTCCCCCTTCTCCTACTCCTACTAGCAAAGAAGGAGTCCTACTCCCGGTGGGAGTAGGACTCCCCCTTGGCGCGCCCTCCTCCTTGGCCGGCCGCCTCCCCCCTAGCTCCTTTATATACGGGGGCAGGGGGGCACCCCATAGACACACAAGTTGATCAGTTGATATTTTAGCCGTGTGCGGTGCCCCCCTCCACCACAATCCACCTCGGTAATATCGTAGCGGTGCTTAGGTGAAGCCTTGCATCAGTAGCATCATCATCACCATCATCACGCCGTCGTGCTGACGGAACTCTCACGCGAAGCTCTACTGGATCGTGAATTCGTGGGACATCGCCGAGTTGAACGTGTGCAGTCCGCGGAGGTGCCGTACCTTCGGTGCTAGGATCGGTCGATCGTGAAGACGTACGACTACATCAACCGCGTTGGCATAACGCTTCCGCTTATGGTCTACGAGGGTACGTAGACAACACTCTCCCCTCTCGTTGCTACGCATCACCATGATCTTGCGTGTGAGTAGGAAATTTTTTGAAATTACTGCGTTCCCCAGCAGCTCGTAGATCATGAAAAGAATGATTTGTGTGATAGTTATATTGTTGAATTCATTCATTATGCTACTGAAAATTATTATGAGGGGGGAATATATGCTTCTAGATATTGCAATAATATCAAGTTTCTTCTCTATGTGTCGAAAATCTTGAAGTTTTGCTTGTTTTACCTTCCTATGCTAGTTGATTCTTGTTCCCATAAGTTGTTTGCTGACAACATCCCTATGCATAGGAAGTGGGTTAGACTTAAATGTGCTAGTAATATGCTTCATGATGCTCTCCTTGCGTTTCAGTTCTTATCTTTTATGTGAGCATCATTGAAATCATCATCCCTAGCTAAAAAGGCATTAAAGAAAAGCGCTTGTGGGACACAACCCAACACTAGTACCTAACGTTTTGTGTGTCCACATGATTAAGCTACTGTAGTAATCATGTTTTATAGCTTTTGTTTCAATAAAGTGCCAATTAAAGCCTTTGGGATAGTGTGGATGATTGTTGACTTGATTCTGTGCAAAAGCAGAAACATTTGCTTCCAGTCACAGAATTGTTGAAATTCACTGGGCGCTATAAATTCTAATTTTTTACGTATTATTGATATACAAATTGCCTGCGTTGTCCTAATTTTTCAGAATTTTTGGAGTAATAGAAGTATGTTTGTTGTTCAGATTATTACAGACTGTTCTGTTTTTGACAGACTCTGTTTTCAATGCATAGTTTGCTTAGTTTAGTGTTTACATAGCTTATATTAAGTGATATAAATTGTGGAAATGATAAGGTACAGTAGGAATTGTGTGATCACAATTATGAATCTTATCTTGACAGTACCAAAGTGAATGATTTGTCTTTATCATACTAACCCATCTCACGAAGTTCCATTAAGTTTTGTGTGATTGAAGTTTTCAAGTTTTGGGTGAGATATCGATATGAGGAGAATAAGGAGTGGAAAGACCCTAGGCTTGGGGATGCCCATGGCACCCAAAGGTAATATTCAAGGAAGACCCAAGCAACTAAGCTTGGGGATGCCCCAGAAGGCATCCCCTCTTTTGTCTTCAACATTATCGGTAACCTCACTTGGAGCTATATTTTTATTTGTCACATGATATGAGTTTTGCTTGGAGCATCATTTTATTTTAGTTTGATTTGCTTGCTGCTATTTAGAATAATATTTTGCATCTTTTAGTTCAATAAAAAGGTCAAGTATAGCCTTTAGCATGCTTATTTTGCAAGTCTATATGTTGCTGTTTTGAAAACAGAAAGTTTTCTATCATTATCTGAATTGTTAAAAAATGTCAGAACGTGATAAATCTTGAAATTGTTACACAGTAAGGTACAAAAAAATTTCTACAGTGTGGTAATTTTTTCAGAATTTTTGGAGTTATAGAAGTATGAATTTTCTTGAATTCTTTACAGACTGTTCTGTTTAGACAGATTGCTGTTATGTTTGCTTGTTTAATGATTCCATTTGAGGATAGGAGTATTAAATATGCAGAGGCATTTAGTATGCAATGTTAGATAATAATTTTAGTGATTTGCTACAGTAGAGATTGATAAGGTTTTGCATTGATTTATACTAACTTATCTCACGAGTTCTTGTTGAGTTCTGTGTGGATGAAGTTTTTAAGATTTAGGGAAACCGCGATATGAAAGGAATTAAGGAGACACAAAAGCTCAAGCTTGGGGATGCCCAAGGCATCCCAAGTTAATATTTCAAGAAGTCTCAAGCATCTAAGCTTGGGGATGCCCCGGTTGGCATCCCACCTTTCTTCTTCAACAATGATCGGTCAGTTTTAGTTGAGCCTAAGTTTTTGTTTCTTCACATGATATGTGGTATCCTTAGAATGTCATTTTATTTTGTTTTGCTTGATGTTTGAATGAAGCACTTAAGATCAAAAATTTCTTTTAAGACAGAGAGTCCTCACGTACCTAAATAATTATTTGACTACTGATACGTCCATTTTGCATCATGCTTTTATATTGATATTTATTGCATTATGGGTTGTTATTACACATTATATCACAATACATATGCCTATTCTCTCTTATTTTATAAGGTTTACAAGAAGAGGGAGAATACCGGCAGCTGGAATTCTGGACTGGAAAAGGAGCAAATATTAGAGGCCTATTCTGCGCAACTCCAAAAGTCCTGAAACTTCACATAGCACGTTTTCAGAATATATAAAAAATATTGTGCGAAGAAAGAACCAGAGGGGGGCCACCTACCAGCCACAAGTGTGGTGGGCGCGCCCTACCCCCTGAGCACGCCCCCGACCTTGTGGGCCCCCTGGCAGGCCTCCGGTGCCCATCTTTGGCTATATGGTGTCTTTTACCCTGGAAAAAAAATCAAGAAGAAGCTTTCGGGATGAAACGCCGCCGTCTTGAGGTGGAACCTGGGCAGAACCAAGCTAGGGCTCCGGCGGAGCTGTTTTGCCGGGGAAACATCCCTCCGGGAGAGGGAAATCATCGCCATCATCATCACCATTGATCCTCTCATTGAGAGGGGGTCAATCTCCATCAACATCTTCACCAGCACCATCTCCTCTCAAACCCTAGTTCATCTCTTGTATTCGATCTTGGTCCCAAAACCTCAGATTGGTACCTGTCGGTTGCTAGTAGTGTTGATTACTCCTTGTAGTTGATGCTAGTTGGTTTATCCGGTGGAAGATTATATTTTCAGATCCTTAATGATAATTAAAACTCCTCTGACTATGATTATTATTATGCTTTGTGAGTAGTTACGTTTGTTCCTGAGGACATGGGAGAAGTCTTGTTATAAGTAAATATTTGAATTTGGTATTCGTTCGATATTTTGATGAGATGTATGTTGTCTCTCCTCTAGTGGTGTTATGTGAACGTCGACTACATGACACTTCACCATTATTTGGGCCTAGGGGAAGGCATTGGGAAGTAATAAGTAGATGATGGGTTGCTAGAGTGACAGAAGCTTAAACCCTCGTTTATGCGTTGCTTCGTAAGGGGCTGATTTGGATCCATATGTTTCATGCTATGGTTAGGTTTACCTTAATACTTCTTTCGTAGTTGCGGATGCTTGCGAGGGGGTTAATCATAAGTGGGAGGCTTGTCCAAGGAAGGGCAGCAGCCAAGCACCGGTCCACCCACATATCAAATTATCAAAGTAATGAACGCGAATCATATGAGCATGATGAAAACTAGCTTGACAACAATTCCCATGTGTCCTCGGGAGCGCTTTGCATTATATAAGTGTTCGTCCAGGCTTGTCCTTTGCTACAAAAAGGATTGGGCCACCTTGCTGCACCTTGTTTACTTTTATTACTTGTTACCTGTTACGAATTATCTTATCACACAACTATCTGTTACCGATAATTTCAGTGCTTGCAGAGAATACCCTGCTGAAAACCGCTTGTCATTTCCTTCTGCTCCTCATTGGGTTCGACACTCTTACTTATCGAAAGGACTACGATAGATCCCCTATACTTGTGGGTCATCAAGACTCTTTTCTGGCGCCGTTGCCGGGGAGTGAAGCGCCTTTGGTAAGTGGAATTTGGTAAGGAAGCATTTATATAGTGTGCTGAAATTTACTGTCACTTGTTACTATGGAAAATAATCCTTTGAGGGGTTTGTTCGGGGTATCTTCACCTCGACCGGAACCACAATTAGTTGCTCCTGAACCTACTGCACCTACTGAAAATATTTATTATGAAATTCCTTCGGGTATGATAGAGAAACAGCTAGCTAATCCTTATGCAGGAGATGGAACGTTACATCCCGATATGCACCTAATCTATGTGGATGAAGTTTGTGGATTATTTAAATTTGCAGGTATGCCCGAGGATGTGGTCAAGAAGAAGGTATTTCCTATATATTTGAAGGGAAAGGCATTGACATGGTATAGGCTATTGGATGATATTGGATCATGGAACTACAACCGATTGCAATTGGAATTTCATTAGAAGTTTTATCCTATGCATCTGGTTCATCGTGATCGGAATTATATATATATAATTTTTGGCCTCGTGAAGGAGAAAGTATCACTCATGCTTGGGGGAGGCTTAAGTCAATTTTATATTCATGCCCCAATCATGAGCTCTCAAGATAAATTATTATTCAAAAAATTTATGCTCGGCTTTCTCATAATGATCGATCCATGCTCGATACTTCTTGTACTGGTTCCTATATGAAGAAGGATATTGAATTCAAATGGGACTTATTGGAAAGAATTAAACGCAACTCTGAAGATTGGGATCTCGACGAAGGTAACGAGTCGGGTATAAACCTTAAGTTCGATTGTGTTAAATCTTTTATGGATACCGATGCTTTTCATGATTTCAGCACTAAATATGAACTTGACTCTGAGATAGTAGCTTCTTTTTGTGAATCTTTTGCTACTCATCTTGATCTCCCTAAGGAGAAGTGGTTTAAATATCATCCTCCCATTGAAGTTAAAGTAGTTGAACCTATTAAAGTTGAAGAAGGAACTATTATTTATAATGTTGATCCTATTGTTCCTACTACTTATATTGAGAAACCACCTTTTCCTGTTAGAATAAAGGATCATGCTAAATCTTCAACTATGGTCAACAAAAGTAATATTAGATGACCCAAACGCTCTGAGCAAATTAAAGTTGAACCTAGTATTGCTATGGTTAAAGATCTCTTGGTGGATAATATTGATGGGCATGCTATTTATTTTTGTGATGAAGCTGCTAGAATTGCTAAACCTGATACTAAAGATAAACATAGACCTGTTGTTGGCATGCATGTTGTTTCTGTTAAAATAGGAGATCATTGTTATCATGGCTTATGTGATGTGGGTGCTAGTGTGAGTGCAATTCCTTATACCTTATCTAAAGAAATTATGAATGATATTGCACCTGCTGAGATAGAAGATATTGATGTTACTATTAAGCTTGCTAATAGAGATACTATATCACCAATTGGGATTGTTAGGTATGTTGAAGTCTTGTGTGGGAAAATTAAATATCCTACTGATTTTCTTGTTCTTGGTTCCCCACAAGATAATTTTTGTCCCATTATATTTGGTAGACCCTTCTTGAATACTATTAATGCTAAGATAGACTGAGAGAAAGATATTGTTAATGTTGGTTTACGGGATATGTCTCATGATTTTAATTTCTCTAAATTTCATCAACAACCCCATGATAAAGAATTACCTAGTAAGGATGAAATTATTGGTCTTGCTTCTATTGTCGTGCCTCCTGCTGATCCCTTAGAACAATATTTGCTAGACCATGAAAATGATATGTTTATGAATGAAAGAAGGGAAATAGATGAAGTATTATTCAAACAAGGGCCCATTTTGAAACACAATTTGCCTGTTGAAATCCTCGGGGATCTTCCTCCACCTAAGGGAGATCCCGTGTTTGAGCTTTAACAATTACTTGATACTCTGAAATATGCTTATCTTGATGAAAAGAAGATATATCCTATTATTATTAGTGCTAACCTTTCAGAGCATGAAGAAAAGAAAATTATTGAAAACTCTGAAGAAGCACCGTGCCGCTATTGGATATACTCTTGATGATCTTAAGGGCATTAGTCCCACTCTATGCTAGCACAAAATTAAATTGGAGAAAGATGCTAAACCACTTGTTGATCATCAACGACGGTTAAATCCTAAGATGAAAGAAGTGGTAAGAAATGAAATATTAAAGCTTCTGGAGGCAAGTATAATTTACCTATTGCTGATAGTCAATGGGTAAGTCATGTTCATTGTGTCCCTAAGAAGGAAGGTATTACTGTTGTTCCTAATGATAAAAATGAATTGATTCCACAAAGAATTGTTACAGGTTATAGAATGGAAATTGATTTTCGAAAATTAAATAAAGCTACTAGAAAAGATCATTACCCTCTACCTTTTATTGATCAAGAGCTAGAAAGATTATCAAACATACACATTTTTGCTTTCTAGATGGTTATTCTGGTTTCTCTCAAATACCTGTGTCAAAAGATGATCAAGAGAAAACCACTTTTACTTGCCCTTTCGGTACCTTTGCTTATAGACGTATGCCTTTTGGTTTATGCAATGCACCACCTAGCTTTTAAAGATGTATGACTGCTATATTCTCTGATTTTTCTGAAAAGACTGTTGAGGTTTTCATGGATGATTTCTCCGTTTACGGAACTTCTTTTGATGATTTCTTAAGCAAGCTTGACCGAGTTTTGCAGAGATGTGAAGAAACTAATCTTGTCTATAATTGGGAGAAGTGTCACTTTATGGTTAATGAAGGTATTGTCTTGGGGCATAAAATTTCTGAAAGAGGTGTCAAAGTTGATAAAGCTAAATTAGATGCTATTGAAATGATGTCGTGTCCTAAAGATATCAAAGGTATAAGATGTTTCCTTGGTCATGCTGGTTTCTATAGGAGGTTTATTAAAGACTTCTCTAAAATTTCCAGGCCTCTCACTAATCTCTTACAAAAAGTTGTTCCTTTTGTTTTTGATGATGATTGTGTAGAAGCATTTGAAATACTTAAGAAAGCCTTACTTTTTTCACCTATTGTTCAGCCACCTGATTGGAATTTACCCTTTGAAATTATGTGTGATGCTAGTGATTATGCTATCGGTGTGGTTCTAGGACAAAGAGTTGATAAGAAATTAAATTTTATTCAGTATGCTAGTAAAACTCTAGACAGTGCCCAGAGAAATTATGCTACCACTGAAAAAGAATTTCTAGCAGTTGTATTTGCATGTGATAAGTTTAGACCTTATATTGTTGATTCCAAAGTGACTGTTCACACTGATCATGCTGCTATTAAATACCTTATGGAAAAGAAAGATGCTAAACCTAGACTTATTAGATGAGTTCTCTTGCTACAAGAATTTGATTTGCATATCATTGATAGAAAGGGAGCTGAGAACCCCGTTGCGGACAACTTGTCTAGGTTAGAAAATGTTCTTGATGACCCACTACCTATTGATGATAGCTTTCCTGATGAACAATTAAATGTCATAAATGCTTCTCATAATACTCCATGGTATGCTGATTATGCTAATTATATTGTTGCTAAATTTATACCACCTAGTTTCACACACCAGCAAAAGAAAAAGTTCTTCTATGAATTAAGACATTACTTTTGGGATGACCCACACCTTTATAAAGAAGGAGTAGATGGTGTTATTAGACGTTGTGTACCTGAGCATGAACAGGAACAGATCCTACGCAAGTGCCACTCCGAGTCTTACGGAGGACACCACGCTGGAGATAGAACTGCACATAAGGTATTGCAATCTAGTTTTTATTGGCCTACTCTTTTCAAGGATGCTCGTAAGTTTGTCTTGTCTTGTGATCAATGTCAAAGAATTGGTAATATTAGTAGACGTCAGGAAATGCCTATGAACTATTCACTTGTTATTGAACCATTTGATGTTTGGGGCTTTGATTATATGGGACCTTTTCCTTCCTCTAATGGGTATACACATATTTTAGTTGATGTTGATTGCGTTACTAAGTGGGTAGAAGCTATTCCAACTAGTAGTGATGATCATAACACTTCTATTAAGATGCTTAAAGAAGTTATTTTTCTGAGTTTTGGAGTCCTAGATATTTAATGACTGATGGTGGTTCACATATTATTCATGGTGCTTTTCGTAAAATGCTTGCTAAATATGATGTTAATCATAGAATTGCATCTCCATATCATCCTCAGTCTAGTGGCCAAGTAGAATTGAGCAATAGAGAGATCGAATTAATTCTGCAAAAGACTATTAATACATCTAGGGAGAACTGGTCTAAGAAACTTGATGATGCTTTGTGGGCTTATAGAACTGCTTATAAGAATCCTATGGGTATGCCTTCGTATAAAATGGTTTATGGAAAGGCATGTCACTTGCCTCTTGAGCTAGAACATAAGGCATATTGGGCTATTAAAGAGCTCAATTATGATTTCAGACTTGCCGGTGAGAAGAGGTTATTTGATATTAGCTCGCTTGATGAATGGAGAACCCAAGCCTATGAGAATGCCAAGTTGTTTAAAGAAAAGGTTAAAAGATGGCATGATAAAAGGATACAAAAGCATGAGTTTAATGTAGGTGATCATGTTTTGCTATACAACTATCATTTAAGATTTTTTGCAGGAAAACTTCTCTCTAAATGGGAAGGCCCTTACATCATCGAGGAGGTCTATCGTTCCGGTGCCATAAAAATCAATAATGCCAGAGGCAAAAATCTGAAGGTGGTAAATGGTCAAAGACTCAAACATTATATCTCAGGTACTCCCATAAATGTTGAAACCAATATAATTGATACCGTAACCCCGGAGGAGTACATAAGGGACACTTTCCAGAACATTTCAGACTCCGAAAAGCAATAGGTATGTGGTACGGTAAGTAAACCGACTCCAAAACGTTTCCAATGATAAATTTTCTCCGTTTTGGAATATTTAAAAAATTAGGAAAATTAAAAGTAGCCCGAAGGAGACACGAGGTCACCACAAGGGTGGAGGGCGCACCCTACTCCCTGGGCGCGCCCCCGACCTTGTGGTTGCCTTGTGTGCCCTCCGGACTCCGTTTTCTTGCACGTTACTTCTTTTGGCCGGTGAAAAATCATTATATAATCTCCTGAAGGTTTTGACCACCGTGCCACAGTAATATCTTCTGTCCTTTTTCGATCTATTTTTCTGACAGATCTAGATCACCATGACGTCTCCAAGCGCCCCTAAGGACAAGTTTTTTTGAGAAGGTCATCAACCCCTACCTTGCGGAGGTGTTGCGACAACCTCAAGCCGTTGAGATGCGTGAAGGTGTGCTGCACATCCGCGATGTTGAGGGTCCTAGGAAGACCGGAAGCGTGGAGACAAGACTTGAAGCAATGGATCAGTAAGTTTTCAAGTGCCAAGGGATGGTGGAGCGTGGACTCAACGCTAATCAGATGATGATTGCAGAGTTCACCAACAATCACAAGTTGAATGCCAAGAGCATTGAGGAGGCCATCTTCAAGCTTCATGAAAAAATCGAGCATCTCCAAGCCCAGATCTATGACCTGCAAAACCTAAACTATGTGTATATGAATACAGATTTAAGAGGATGAGTTTGGCTGCAGATTTGAGGATTCCGGAGACTCGTTCATCTTTTTATGATGGTGAACCTATGCCTTGGAAGATGGATGACAAGCCTGCTTCATCGACAACTCCATCATCACCACCTCCGAAGAAAGAGATCTAAATACATGGGTATGGGCACTCCCCTTGGCAACTGCCAAGATTGGGGGAGTGCCCCGGTATCGTATCACCATCACATCTTTATCTTTATCGTTTTCTTAGTTCGATCCTTTTGGTTATATCTTGATCTAGTAGAATAAAGTTTTTAGTATGATCTAGCCTTGAGTTTTGCTTTATGTTCCCTCTATGTAATCGAGTCTATGAGTTGTATAATAAAGAGTAGTTTTGAGTGAAGGGCTTTGCTCTCTTGCTATGATCTTGAGGGAATTAAATAAAAGAAAGAATAAAAAGAAATAGAAAGATCATATATTGATCTTATGGAGAGTAATGACTTCGCATATAAAGAGTATGTTGAAGAAAAGTTGTTGAGAGTTGACAAAAATAGTTTTGGTCATTGTTGCAATTAATAGGAAGTAATAAAGAAAGAGAGGATTCATATATAAATATACTATCTTGGACATCTTTCGTAATTGTGAGCACTCATTAAAATATGACATGCTAAAAAGTTGATGTTGGACAAGGAAGACAACATAATGGGTTATGTTTTCTTATATCCGAATAGAAGTTATATTGTTTTGGATCATCCAACATGTTGAGCTTGCCTTTCCCTCTCATGCAAGCCAAATTCTTTGCACCAAGTAGAGATACTACTTGTGCTTCCAAACATCCCTAAACCCATTTTTGCCATGAGAGTCCACCATACCTACCCATGTATGATCTATTAGTGTGAGGAAAATAAGCTTTATACGAACTTGTGATATGGAAGAAATAAAAGCAACAGACTGCATAATAAAGGTCTTTATCACAAGTGGCAATATAAAGTGACATTCTTTCGCATTAAGATTTTGTGCATCCAACCATAAAAGCGCATGACAACCTCTGCTTCCCTCTGCGAAGGGCCTATCTTCTACTTTTATCTCCTACCCTTATACAAGAGTCATGGTGATCATCACCTTTCCTTTTTATACTTTTTTCCTTTGCAAGCTCTATGTGTTGGAGAGATCCGGATATATATATCCACTCGGATGTTGGTTTTCATAAAGTATTATTGTTGACATTACCCTTGAGGTAAAAGGTTGGCTGGCAAAACTATAAGCCCCTATCTTTCTCTATGTCCGATTGAAGCTTTGAACCCATAAGTATCACATGAGTGTTAGCAATTGTGAAAGACTAGATGATAGTTGAGTATGTAGACTTGCTGAAAAGCTCTTTAATTGACTCTTTCCGATGTTATGATAAATTGCAATTGCTTCAATGACTGAGATCATAGTTTGTCAGTTTTCAATAAAGTTTCTGATTCATACTTCATCTTGTGAACGAATTGTTACTTTGGCATAAGAAATTATATGGCAATATATGTTGTGTTTCTAAACATGATCATGATGCCCTCATGTCCGTATTTTATTTTATCGACACCACTAACTCTAAACATGTGGACATATTTATCGATATCGGCTTTCGCTTGAGGACAAGCGAGGTCTAAGCTTGCGGGAGTTGATACGTCCATTTTGCATCATGCTTTTATATTGATATTTATTGCATTATGGGCTGTTATTACACATTATATCACAATACTTATGCCTATTCTCTCTTATTTTATAAGGTTCACATGAAGAGGGAGAATGCCGGCAGCTGGAATTCTGGACTAGAAAAGGAGCAAATATTAGAGACCTATTCTGCACAACTCCAAAAGTCTTGAAAATTCATCAAGCATGTTTTTGGAATATATAAAAAATATTGGGCGAAGAAAGAACCAGAGGGGGCCACCTGCCAGCCACAAGGGTGGACGGCGCGCCCTACCCCCCTCGGCACGCCTCCTGGCCTTGTGGGCCCCTATCAGGCCTCCGGTGCCCATCTTTTGGCTATATGGTGTCTTTTACCCTGGAAACAATCAAGAAGCTTTCGAGACGAAGCGCCGCCGTCTCGAGGCGGAACCTGGGCAGAACCAATCTAGGGCTCCGGCGAAGCTGTTCTGCCGGGGAAACATCCCTCCGAGAGGGGGAAATCATCACCATCATCATCACTATCGATCCTCTCATCGAGAGGGGGTCAATCTCCATCAACATCTTCACCAGCACCATCTCCTCTCAAACCCTAGTTCATCTCTTGTATTCGATCTTGGTCCCAAAACCTTAGATTGGTACCTGTGGGTTGCTAGTAGTGTTGATTACTCCTTGTAGTTTTTGACAACTGATGACAGTGGGAAAGGCTCCCACTGACTTTGTATTAATAAGTTAAAAGGTAGGGGGTTAGAGTATCCAGATAGTTACAATTTACATGGTGAGGAGGGGGGAGGTGTAGTAACACGTGTAACTAAGCAATTATTACAAGGAGTTACAAAGAGTTAGCTAGGGATAAAATATATGGACCAAGCTCCTGGTTCGATCTATGAGCCAGCATGGCAAAGTCCAGCTTGAATCTTTTCTTCCATGAGCCAAACGAGGGCTGAATCCCTCTGAAATGTTTATCACTTCTCTCCTTCCAAATCCCCCAAGCTGCCACCGCAAAGACTTCAAGAAACATTGGCCGAACCCATCTCTCTCTAGCAGCATGCAACATTCTCAGCCTGCAGTCATCATTCGGCCATTGGATCCCAAGGGCATCCCAACATCTCTAGCTGAAGGGGCAATTAAAGAAGAGGTGCACCACTTCTTCCTCCGGAGGGTTTTGACAGAGTAGGCAAGCATAGTCATCATTCTGAATTTTGTAGTGTCGTATCCTCAACATGTTCCTAGTGTTTAACCGATCAGCCATGAGCAGCCATAAGAACACTTTCCAATGCATTGTACATTTTGATTTCCAAATCCAACGGAAGGATTCTTCCACCTGCACTTGGCTGAAGCAATGAGCATAGAACTTTGCTGATTTGAAGTCACTCCCACCCCAGACACAGGAGCAGCTGTCCTTGTCATTGTTGAGGGAAACCTCCAGTGTTTTAGCCTGCAACCCCGCCACTTCTTGCCGCGCTTCCAGTGAAAGAGGAAGATGGAACACCTCCCCCAGTCTGTCAGAAGATAGCAGTTGTCTCACCAAGATGTCCGGTTCTCTGGCAAACGAGAAGGCTCTCGGGAATTTGTCCAGGAATATTTCATTTTTTCACTCATCTTTCCAGAAGAGGACCGTGTCCCCCGCAGCCACATCCACTTTTGTGAGACCTCTGTAGATATCCGAGAGTTGCATGAGATCCCTCCACCAAAACGATCCACAGGGCTCCGAGGCATGAGGTATTTTGTCTGTATAATGAGTACTCCAGATCAAACTTACCCAAGGAACATCAAACTTGTTGTAGAACTTGTGGAGTTGTTTCAATAACAGCCCCTGGTTCTGAACTTTAAGATCGATGATCCCTAAACCCCCTTGTTCTTTGGTCTGCACACCATTTCCCAGGCCGCAAGCGAGTTCCCTTTGTGACCATCATCAGTTTTCTTCACCCACAGACAGGACCTGCGCAGTTTATCAAGATGCTCGATAATCTTCGGGTTTATCTTGATTGAGCACATAGCATAAATGGCCAGAGAGGTCACCACCGAATTCAGCAGCGTGAGTTTTGAGCCGTGGTCCAACAGAGAGGCTGCCGCCGGTACTTTCCTTTGGACTGATGCCACTAGGGGCATCAAATCAGATACAGTAGGACGCGTGGTGCCCATGGGCAGGCCAAGGTACATAAACGGCATCCAACCTATATTACAACCTAAGACAGAAGCCAACGCCATGGCATTTGCAGGTTCCAAATTGATCAGCACAAGAGTGGACTTATGAAAGTTTATCTTGAGACCCACTAACGTGGTGTAGTCAACCAAAATATTGTTGGGGATCATAGCAGAAATTTAAAATTTTCTATGCATCACCAAGATCAATCTATGGAGTCATCTAGCAACGAGAGAGAGGAGTGCATCTACATACCCTTGTAGATCGCGAGCGGAAGCGTTCAAGAGAACGGGGTTGATGGAGTCGTACTCGTCGTGATCCAAATCACCGATGATCCTAGCGCCGAACGGACGGCACCTCCGCGTTCAACACACGTACGGTTGGGAGAGACTTCTCCTCCTTCTTGATCCAGCAAGGGGGAAGGAGAGGTTGATGGAGATCCAGCAGCACGACGGCGTGGTGGTGGAAGCAGCGGGGATCTCGGCAGGGCTTCGCCAAGCTCAGCGAGAGGGAGGGGTGTTACGGGGGGAGAGGGAGGCGCCAGGGGCTTGGGTGCGCAGCCCTCCCTCCCCCCCCCCTCTTTATATAGGGGCCCTGGGGGGCGCCGGCCCCTAGAGATCCAATCTCAAGGGGGGGCGGCGGCCAAGGGGGGAACTTGCCCCCCAAGTCAAGTGGGGCGCCCCCCACCCCCAGGGTTTCCAACCCTAGGCGTAGGGGGAGGCACATGGGGGGGCGCACCAGCCCACCAGGGGCTGGTTCCCTTCCCACTTCAGCCCATGGGGCCCTCCGGGATAGGTGGCCCCACCCGGTGGACCCCCGGGACCCTTCCGGTGGTCCCGGTACAATACCGGTGACCCCCAAAACTTTCCCGGTGGCCGAAACTGGACTTCCTATATACAAATCTTCACCTTCGGACCATTCTGGAACTCCTCATGATGTCCGGGATCTCATCCGGGACTCCGAACAACTTTCGGGTTACCGCATACTAATATCTCTACAACCCTAGCGTCACCGAACCTTAAGTGTGTAGACCCTACGTGTTCGGGAGACACGCAGACATGACCGAGATGACTCTCCGGTCAATAACCAACAGCGGGATCTGGATACCCATGTTGGCTCCCACATGCTCCTCGATGATCTCATTGGATGAACCACGATGTCGAGGATTCAAGTAATCCCGTATACAATTCCCTTTGTCAATCGGTACGTTACTTGCCCGAGATTCGATCGTCGGTATCCCAATACCTCGTTCAATCTCGTTACCGACAAGTCACTTTACTCATACCGTAATTCATGATCCCGTGACCAACCACTTGGTCACATTGAGCTCATTATGATGATGCATTACCGAGTGGGCCCAGAGATACCTCTTCGTCATATGGAGCGACAAATCCCAGTCTCGATCTGTGCCAACCCAACAGACACTTTCGGAGATACCTGTAGTGCACCTTTATGGCCACCCAGTTACGTTGTGACGTTTGGTACACCCAAAGCATTCCTACGGTATCCGGGAGTTGCACGATCTCATGGTCTAAGGAAATAATACTTGACATTAGAAAAGCTTTAGCAAACGAACTACACGATCTAGTGCTATGCTTAGGATTGGGTCTTGTCCATCACATCATTCTCCTAATGATGTGATCCCGTTATCAGTGACATCCAATGTCCATGGTCAGGAAACCGTAACCATCTATTGATCAACGAGCTAGTCAACTAGAGGCTCACTAGGGACATGTTATAGTCTACGCATTCACACATTTATTATGATTTCCGGATAACACAATTAAAGCATGAACAATAGACAATTATCATGAACAAGGAAATATAATAATAACCATTTTATTATTGCCTCTAGGGCATATTTCCAACAGTCTCCCACTTGCACTAGAGTCAATAATCTAGTTACATTGTGATGAATCGTACACCCATAGAGTTCTGGTGTTGATCATGTTTCGCTCGTGGAAGAGGTTTAGTCAACGGATCTGCGACATTCAAATCCGTATGCACTTTACAAATATCTATGTCTCCATTTTGAACATTTTCACAAATGGAGTTGAAGCGACGCTTGATGTGCCTGGTCTTCTTGTGAAACCTGGGCTCCTTGGCAAGGGCAATAGCTCCAGTGTTGTCACAGAAGAGAGTCATCGGCCCCGATGCATTGGGAATAACTCCTAGGTCGGCAATGAACTCCTTCATCTAGATTGCTTCATGTGCTGCCTCCGAGGCTGCCATGTACTCCGCTTCACATGTAGATCCCGCCATGACGCTTTGCTTGCAACTGCACCAGCTGACTGCCCCACCGTTCAAAATATACACGTATCCGGTTTGTGATTTAGAGTCATCCAGAACTGTGTCGAAGCTAGCATCGACGTAACCCTTTACGACGAGCTCTTCGTCCTTTTCAGGTACTTCAGGATATTCTTGACCGCTGTCCAGTGTTCCATGCCGGGATTACTTTGGTACCTTCCTACCAAACTTACGGCAAGGTTTACATCAGGTCTGGTACACAGCATGGCATACATAATAGACCCTATGGCCGAGGCATAGGGGACGACACTCATCTTTTCTCTATCTTCTTCCGTGGCCGGGCATTGAGCCGTGCTCAATATCACACCTTGCAATACAGGCAAGAACCCCTTCTTGGACTGATCCATATTGAACTTCTTCAATATCTTGTCAAGGTATGTGCTTTGTGAAAGACCTATGAGACGTCTCGATCTATCTCTATAGATCTTGATGCCTAATATGTAAGCAGCCTCTCCAAGGTCCTTCATTGAAAAACAGTTATTCAAGTAGGCCTTTATACTTTCCAAGAATTCTATATCATTTCCCATCAATAGTATGTCATCCACGTATAATAAGAGAAATGCTACAGAGCTCCCACTCACTTTCTTGTAAACACAGGCTTCTCCATAAGTCTGCGTAAACCCAAACGCTTTGATCATCTCATCAAAGCGAATGTTCCAACTCCGAGACGCTTGCACCAGCCCATAGATTGAGCGCTGGAGCTTGCATACTTTGTCAGCATTCTTAGGATCGACAAAACCTTCCGGCTGCATCATATACAATTCTTCCTTAAGGAAGCCGTTAAGGAATGCCGTTTTGACGTCCATTTGCCATATTTCATAATCGTAGAATGCGGCAATTGCTAACATGATTCGGACGGACTTCAGCTTCGCTACGGGTGAGAAGGTCTCATCGTAGTCAACACCTTGAACTTGTCGATAACCCTTAGCGACAAGTCGAGCTTTATAGATGGTAACATTTCCATCCGCGTCCGTCTTCTTCTTAAAGATCCATTTATTTTCTATCGCTCGCCGATCATCGGGCAAGTCCGTCAAAGTCCATACTTCATTTTCATACATTGATCCTATCTCGGACAGCATGGCTTCAAGCCATTTGTTGGAATCTGGACCCGCCATTGCTTCTTCATAGTTCGAAGGTTCACCGTTGTCCAACAACATGATTTCCAGAACAGGGTTGCCGTACCACTCTGGTGCGGAACGTGTCCTTGTGGACCTACAAAGTTCAGTGGTAACTTGATCATGATCGTCATCATTAACTTCCTCTCTAGTCGGTGTAGGCACCACAGAAACATTTTCTTGTGTTGTGCTACTTTCTGGTTCGAGAGGGGTCATCTCATCAAGTTCCACTTTCCTCCCACTTACTTCTTTCGAGAGAAACTCTTTCTCCAGAAAGGACCCATTCTTGGCAACGAAGATCTTGCCTTCGGATCTGAGGTAGAAGGTATACCCAATGGTTTCCTTAGGGTATCCTATGAAGACGCATTTTTCCGACTTGGGTTCGAGCTTTTCAGGTTGAAGTTTCTTGACATAAGCATCGCATCCCCAAACTTTAAGAAACGACAGCTTAGGTTTCTTTCCAAACCATAATTCATACGGTGTCGTCTCAACGGATTTCGGCGGAGCCCTATTTAAAGTGAATGCGGCAGTCTCTAAAGCATAACCCCAGAATGATAGCGGTAGATCGGTAAGAGACAACATAGATCGCACCATATCCAATAGAGTGCGATTACGACGTTCGGACACACCATTACGCTGAGGTGTTCCAGGCGGCATGAGTTGTGAAACAATTCCACATTTCCTTAAGTGTGTGCCAAATTCGTGACTCAAATATTCCCCTCCATGATCTGATCGTAAGAACTTTATTTTCCTGTCACATTGATTCTCAACCTCACTCTGAAATTCCTTGAACTTTTCAAAGGTCTCAGACTTGTGTTTCATTAAGTAGACATACCCATATCTACTCAAGTCATCAGTGAGGGTGAGAACATAACGATAGCCACCGCGAGCCTCAACGCTCATTGGACCGCACACATCAGTATGTATGATTTCCAATAAGTTGGTTGCTCGCTCCATTGTTCCGGAGAACGGAGTCTTGGTCATTTTTCCCATGAGGCATGGTTCGCACGTGTCAAATGATTCATAATCAAGAGACTCCAAAAGTCCATCTGCGTGGAGTTTCTTCATGCGTTTGACACCAATGTGACCAAGGCGGCAGTGCCACAAGTATGTGGGACTATCATTATCAACCTTACATTTCTTGGCATTCACACTATGAATATGTGTAACATCACGTTTGAGATTCATTAAGAATAAACCATTGACCAGCGGGGCATGACCATAAAACATATCTCTCATATAAATAGAACAACCATTATTCTCGGATTTAAATGAGTAGCCATCTCGCATTAAACGAGATCCAGATACAATGTTCATGCTCAAAGCTGGCACTAAATAACAATTATTCAGGTTTAACACTAATCCCGTAGGTAAATGTAGAGGTAGCGTGCCGACGGCGATCACATCGACCTTGGAACCATTCCCGACGCGCATCGTCACCTCGTCCTTCGCCAGTCTCCGCTTATTCCGCAGCTCCTGCTTTGAGTTACAAATATGAGCAACCGCACCGGTATCAAATACCCAGGAGCTACTACAAGCGCTGGTTAGGTACACATCAATAACATGTATATCACATATACCTTTGGTATTGCCGGCCTTCTTATCCGCTAAGTACTTGGGGCAGTTCCGCTTTGAGTGACCGTTTTCCTTGCAATAAAAGCACTCAGTCTCAGGCTTAGGTCCATTCTTTGTCTTCTTCCCGGCAGCTTGCTTACCGGGCGCGGCAACTCCCTTGCCGTCTTTCTTGAAGTTCTTCTTACCCTTGCCTTTCTTGAACTTAGTGGTTTTATTCACCATCAACACTTGATGTTCCTTTTTGATCTCCACCTCCGCTGATTTCAGCATTGAATATACCTCAGGAATGGTCTTTTCCATCCCCTGCATATTGAAGTTCATCACTAAGCTCTTGTAGCTAGGTGGGAGCGACTGAAAGATTCTGTCAACGACCGCGTCATCCGGGAGATTAACTCCCAGCTGAGACAAGCGGTTGTGCAACCCAGACATTTTGAGTATGTGTTCGCTGACGGAACTATTCTCCTCCATCTTACAACTGTAGAACTTGTCGGAGACTTCATATCTCTCGACCCGGGCATGAGCTTGGAAAACCATTTTCAGCTCTTGGAACATCTCATATGCTCTGTGCTGCTTAAAACGCTTTTGGAGCCCCGGTTCTAAGCTGTAAAGCATGCCGCACTGAACCAGGGAGTAATCATCACTACGCAACTGCCAGCCGTTCAAAACGTCTTGAGTTGCTGGGAAAACAGGTGCATCACCTAGCGGTGCTTCAAGGACATATGCTTTCTTGGCAGCTATGAGGATAATCCTCAGGTTACGGACCCAGTCCGGGTAGTTGCTACCATCGTCTTTCAGCTTGGTTTTCTCTAGGAATGCGTTGAAGTTGAGGGCAACATTAGCGTGGGCCATTTGATCTACAAGACATATTGTAAAGATTTTTAGGCTAAGTTCATGATAATTAACTTCATCTAATCAAATTATTAACGAACTCCCACTCAGACAGACATCCCTCTAGTCATCTAAGTGATACATGATCTGAGTCAACTAGGCCGTGTCCGATCATCACGTGAGACGGACTAGTCATCATCGGTGAACATCTTTATGTTGATCGTATCTGCTATACGACTCATGTTCGACCTTTCGGTCTCTTGTGTTCCGAGGCCATGTCTGTACATGCTAGGCTCGTCAAGTCAACCTAAGTGTATTGCGTGTGTAAATCTGGCTTACACCCGTTGTATGCGAACATTAGAACCTATCACACCCGATCATCACGTGGTGCTTCGGAACAACGAACTTTCGCAACGGTGCACAGTTAGGGGGGAACACTTTCTTGAAATTTTAGCGAGGGATCATCTTATTTATGCTATCGTCGTTCTAAGCAAATAAGATGTAAAACATGATAAACATCACATGCAATCAAATAGTGACATGATATGGCCAATATCATTTTTGTCGGGTGGTTGGTGCGACATATGCCAAGGGATGTCTTATCATTGTGGGAGCCAATAAAACGTCGCCGGTGCCTGGAAACGGGATGAGGCGAAGACATGCACGCCGGCGGATCTTACCCAGGTTCGGGGCTCTCCGAGGAGATAACACCCCTAGTCCTGCTCTGCGGGGTCTCCGCATGTCACTAGATCGATGAAAGGTAGCTACAATCGCTCCTAGAGCTGTTGAGATCAAGGGAGAAGAAGAACAAGGCTAGTTCTTGCTTCTCTCTATCTATGGTGTGTGTGTGTGCTATGCTTAGAAGCAAACTACGCTCAGAGGCCCACCCTTTGCATGGGTGCTCCGGGGGGTTTATATAGGCCTACCCCCCGGGGGTACAATGGTAATCCGGCTGGGCTCTGGTCCCAGCCGTCAATGTCTACGCTCGCCGGCTTCTCCGCCAACTGCTGGGTCCCGCCGGCTGCCGGCTACTTGGTCGACAGGTCGGCCCCACCGCCTAGGGTCTTGTCGGCGGCTGCTTACTGTAGCCGCGCCTCTGATGACGAGGGCTTTGTCGAGGTAAGCGTGGCTATAGTGGGCCGCCTCGGGGGCTCTCACTGTAGCCTTACCTCATCTTGTCTCCTTAATGGGGCTCCTGCTTCGAGGAAGGGAGTAGCCGGCTTCTGGAGGCCGGCTACGCTCTTGGCCGACTGGGAAAGGCCGGGCCGCCTTCACGCCTCTCTCTGGCTGAAGGGGCCCAGCTGCCCGCGGGCCGTACGGGAGTCGGTCGTGGGTGACGTCGAGGCCAGCATGGCTACAGTGCCGAGCCGCACGGGAGACGGCCGTCCCGTACGGCCTCCTGTAGCCATGCCCGCCTCGGGCTTTGGGGGAAGTGGGCCGCACTCTGGCCACACCCCATCGTGTCGCCGTTATGTGGGAACAGCTTTGGTGGTTATGGTCTCGGCCGGCTCCTAGGAGTCGGCGTCCTTCTTGGCCGGCTTCTTGGAGTCGGCCACCCCGTAGTCGTCCTGGGGAGGAGTTGGTGAGGCTGGGTCTACTTCCGGGAGTCGGCTTCAGAGGTAGCCGGCCAGGGAAGGCGGCCCAACGCTCGGCGTGCTTGGAGGCCCGAAGGCCTGATAATTTTTTCAGAAGAACCAGGGGCAGTCGGTTAGGCTACCCATGGCCATTTACTCCGACAGTAGTCCCCGAAGCTGATTGGGCTTCGAGGTGGAGTGGGGTTTGAGAAGCTCGATCAGCTTCCTATCGTGACAAGCCGGCAGCTGGGAGCCGGCCTTGGTCAGGCGCGCCGCCTGAGTCGAAATCTTCTGGAGTCGGAGGGCGGGAGCCCGCTGGCACGTGCACCGGGCCACGGGCCGTCGGCGAACCACGTGGCCGGAAAGCCTGCCAGCCCACGCGCGTGACGGGACGTCGCCGCAGGGAGGGGGCCCGCCACGTCCGCGCCCCGGCCCAGGCGCGGATCCTTTGTATCCCGAAACCGCCCGCACGTTCTGTGCGGCAGTTTCGGCTCGCATTTAAGTGCAATAATCGCGAGACATGGGGGGAGTGGGCGTAGTTAATCCCACGTCCCCCCTCCCCCCACGTACAGCCTCTTCGGCCTCGTGAGGCTATAAGTAGGGGGAGGTGGAGGGCGGCTGGCCCTCGCACGCTCCTCCTACTTCCACCGTCTTCTTTCTCTTGCCAGTTCTTGCGACAGCGCCTCACCGCCGCGCTCTTCCACCGCACGCTCCTCCGCCGCCGTGCTAGCTTTCGCCATGCCTCCCACCGTAGAGCGGCTTGGCGGGGATTGGGACGGCTCCAAAGTCCATGACGACCACGTCGACTTCCTCCGCGACACGCGGCGGCTGCCCAGCGCGGACAAAGTGGAGGTCCGCCTCGCGCCGGAGAAGGAAACCTCGCTGAGGCCGCAGGAGGGCGAGCGGGTGGTCTTCCGCTCGCACTTCTTGCGCGGCTTCGGCCTGCCAGTGAGCGCCTTCTTCCGCTCCTGGCTCGACTTCTATCAGCTCCAGCCGCACCATCTCACCCCCAACGCGGTGGTGCTGCTGTCCGCCTTCGTCACCCTGTGCGTGGGCTATCTCGGCGTCCTCCCCACCCTTGAGCTCTGGGGGGAGTTCTTCCAGTCGAAGCTGGGCACGCGCAGTAAGGGCGTGCCGGCTCATACTGGCGCCTTCATCGCGTCGCGGAGATCGGCTGCCGACAACCCCTTCCCTGTCATCACGCTGATCCAATCGGTGAAGAAGTGGCAGAAGTCGTACTTCTACGTGCGGAACATCGCTCCACGAGGCGACTACATCAACCTGCCGGCTTACGTAGCCGGCCCACCGGCGGGCAAGCTGCCCCAGTGGTCCTTCCGGGCTGTGACGCTGTCGCCGGCGGGAAACGCCGCCATCGCCCGACTACGGGTGATGGTCCAGTCGGAGGGCCTGACGGGGCCCGACCTTCTGGCCGCGTTCGTCACGCGCCGGGTTCTTCCGCTCCAGAGCCGGCCTCATCTGATCTGTCAGATGAGCGGCCAGCTCGATCCGAGCCGAATGTGCACCAAGGAGATGCCGCGCCATGAGTTCGCCTACATGGTGAACTACCTTGCGAACTGCGAACTCGCCGAAGCGTGGCAGTTCGGCAAGGAGCCGTATAGCCGAGCCAATCCGCCGCCTACGGTATGCTCTCCCTGTGTCTTTTTCTCTCTCTTCGTTGCCGAGTTCCTCTGGGCCGACTCTAACTTAGTCGGCTTGTTCTTCGACAGAGCCCTCGGCTTCGGCCGGCCGGCGGGTCAGACGCGGAGCGCCGCTTCGTCCCCGACCGGACCGAACATGACCTGGAGGACCCCGAGCTGGGGGCGGTCCATATGGACGACGACGTCGAGCCGGGTGGAGGCCAAGCTGGCGGCGAAACAGGCGGCTCCGGGTTCACTGCCACCTTTGACGACTGGCCGGACGAGGATGAAGCCGAAGCCGTCCCGCGCCGCCCGCCGGCATCTGGACGCGGCGCGGGCTCCTCCGCCGCGCAGCCTGCTCGGGGTGGAGGTCAGAAGCGTCGCGCCGCCCAGGGCTTGTTCGGCAGCCGAACGAAGAAACCCAGAGGCGGGGCGGCAGCCACCAGGCGGGAGGAGGCGGCCGCGAAGGCGGCTCGTTTCCGCAAGGTGGTGAAGCAACCGCAGACCGTGTCGGCGTAAGTCCGAATCTTTCTTTGTGTACTCTCTTTCTTTCTTTTCTTTGGTGGTTCTTGAACTCTCGTCTTTTTCTTCAACGATCAGAGCTCCGTTGTCACTTAAGCGGGCGGCTGCCGGCTCCGTCGTCGAGTCGCCAAGGGGCTCTGGGAGCACCACCCGCCGCATGGACCCCCGCGCCGACCTCCAGGAGGCGACGGAAAGGAACGCGCGGGAGGCGCGGGAGGAGCAGGAGGCACGGGAGGCGGAGGCACGGAAGGCGGCCGCCGCCCAGGCGGCACGAGAGGAGGAGGCGGCGAAGGCACTCGCCGAGGCCGCAGCCAGGGCCCAGGCTGAGGCTGAGGCCGCGGCGGCGGCGGGGGAAGTTTTGATGGTCACCCCGCTGCGCGTCATGGCGCCTGAGGACATGGAGCCTTCGCCAGGGGAAGCCAGCGGCGACCAGCCGGGGCTGGGGGGAAGCGGCGACGACGTCATCATTTTGGAGAAGGCGCCGGAGCCGACCCCGCCAACTGGGGCGGCCCAAGGCGGCCAGCCTGATCCGCCGCCTGCATAATCGGCGGAGGGCGAGCCGGCCGCGGGGGCTGAGGTGGCGGTCCGGGTGACGCCGAGCCGGCGCGCGGGGAAGGCCGCGTCGGAGCCACAGAAGGCCGCGTCGGAGCCACAACCGGCCGTGGGCTCCAGCTCGTCGGCCCGAGACGCGGAGGCGGCCAGCGCTACCTCGGGGTGGACGCCAGGCGGAGGGACAGCCGTAGTGAACGTGGCTGCACAAGACGTCCGGACCCGGCTCCAAAGCCAAGCCGCGGCGCTGAGGCAGTTCACCGACGAGTTCCTCGCAACGCGGGCGGCCATCCGGGTTAGTACTCCCGTCTTATTTTTTTCTTGATCTTGATTTCTCTTCTTGATCTTGATTTTCTTCCGTGGGGGCGCGTCAGCGCACCCACTTGGTGTAGTCCCCGAGTTCCGAGTCGGCTGCTGAGCAGGCGGCTTGGAACTTCTTGGAGGTTTTGTCTTTGCTGTTTTTGTTCTCACTTCGGTCTTTTGTCCATCTTGCAGGACAACCACAACCTTCGAGCGGCCGCCTTCAACTCCCAGGCTCGGGAGCTGACTCAGAAGACTGCCGACCTTACTGAGAGCCGAGGTACGTGACTTGATCTTTATCTCATTTGGGGGCACGTCAGCGAACCCACTGGGTGTAGTCCCCGAGATTCGGGCCGACTGCTGAGCAGTCGGGTCGGATCTTCCTAGACGATTTCTTACTGTTCTTCTTCTTCTTCCGACTTTGCAGCGGCCAACGCCAGTCTGAGGGCACAGCTGGGGGAGTCCCAGACTGCTCTTCGTGCCAAGGATGCCGAGCTCGCCGCCTTGGTGCAGGAGCGCGACCGCCTGGTCAAGAAGCTGGCCGACCAGGAGGAAGGCCACAAGGCGGCGCTGAAGGCTACGCAGGATCGCGAAGCCACTCTCCAGGCCGAGTTCGAGATGGAGGTGGCTGGCTGGGCAGAGGCCAGGCAGACTCTGGTCTCTAGCTACGGCCAGATCGAAGATCTGGTTGACGGTAAGCCGCCTACCTCTCCGTCCTTTCTTGCCGTCTGCCACTTTGGCTTGCTTTCTGATTTTGGTGTTCTTCTCTTCCTTTCTTCTTCTTTGCGCAGAGTATTTCCCTGGCTATTCGACTGCCGCCAACCAGACCATCGAGGCCCGTCGCCAGGCGCGGAGGCAAGCCGGCTTTGAAATCTCGCCAACCGCCGGCCGCTCGCTGGAGGAACAGCTCCTGGCGATCCAGGCTCGCATCCAGCCGGCTCACCGGCTGCTCCGCCGGCTTCAGCGTGCCGGGGCGCAGGTCTTGGCCGCCCTCTGGCCCGGCCAAGCGGTCCCTCGCACCCCCAGTCGGACCGCCGACTGGCTGGAGGTGGCAGTCGGCCGCTTCGAGGCTTGGAAGGCCTCGGCGGCTCGCTCCGGCGCCAGGCGGGCGCTGGAGTTCGTCAAGGCCTGGTATCCCGGCCTGAACCTGGACCAGCTGGCTACCTGGCGGCAGCAAGCCGACACGGAGCTGGAGCCGGCGCGGCCGGCCATCATTCGGCGGGCTTCGGCAATCGCCGACTATACCGACACCAGCGTCTTCGCCCCCGAGGTGGACGACAATGGAGTTGCCCAGCCGGAAGAGTGGTTCGGGCTGGACCCGGCGTATGGTGAGGACTCGGCGGAGGAGATCGACTCCAGCGACGAGGGCGAAGAGGAGGAGGAGGAGGGTGAAGACGCCGAGCCGGCTGGTGGAGTAGCCGGCCAGCCTCAGTCTGACCGCGCCTCCAGCACTATGTCGCGCGCCTCCACGCCTCCTGCCACAGGTGGTGGTCAAGCCGGGGCCCACTAGTCGGCCACTCCTTCAGCCGGCGAGGCTGCCTTCACCGACCAGCTCGGCCTCCATGTCGCGCCCTAGTCGGTCGTCTTTTGCTTTTCCTGTCTTGTTACTCTTTAGAACAATGTTTGGTTAAATTCGCACAATTCCACCCACTGGGTGTATTCGAACTTATGTCTGTTGCCGGCCTGTTGGCGGCTTTATGTATATATATGACTTATGCATTTGGCCTTTCCTTGTACTTTTTGCTTTTTGTCCTTCTACTTTTTCCTTTGCCGCCCTCCCTTGGTTGCCGCCTCCCCAGTCAAACAGTTGCTCTGCAATCTATAGCCGGGGGAGTGCCAGGCCGATTGGAGAGGGGGAAGTACTTTAGCTCTGCTGGACTAAAGCTAAGTTTTATAGGAAGCCGGCCAGCCGGCTGCTCTGGTAGCCGGCAGGCATGTTTGGAGGCCGTCTCTTTGCTATATAGGTTCGTTGTTCCTTAGCCGTTTTTCGTGTGGGCGTCCTTTCTATCTTTCCTCTTGCTAGTCGGACAGTCAGTTCTTTGAGCTGCGACTTTCAACAAGAGAGGACTCGGGAGCCGGCGCACTACTTTTCTGACTTTAGGAAAACCTTTCGATATAGCTCAAGGCGGCCAGTCCCCGGGCCGATTAGTCGAACCCGGTGCCGGACAAAAATTCAAAATGTAATGATACATTCATGGATATGACACTCGTCATTCATAGATAAATAAAAGGCAGTCCCCGAGTACTGTTCGGGGGGCCTGTTGGTTTGTACTTAATACAAAAGGGGAGCGTGATACATACTGCTTTTCAGCTGTAAAATCGTCTTAGGAGGTTTGCGTTCCATGGTCGCTCTGACTCCTTGCCGGAGTCGTCTCTCTTGCGTGCTCTTGGTTTTTGCGCGTCGATCAAGTAGTAGGAGTCGTTGTCGAGTGCCTTGCTGACGACAAAGGGGCCTTCCCAAGGGGCCGAGAGCTTGTGCTGGCGGGCTGTTCGCTGGATCAGCCGGAGCACAAGGTCGCCCTCTTGGAAGGATCTTGGCTTGACCTTGCGGTTGTAGTAGCGGCGCAGCCCTTGCTGGTAGATGGCGGACCGGCTGAGTGCTAACAGCCGGCCTTCTTCCAGTAGGTCGACGCCGTCTTCTCTTGCTTCTTTGGCTTCCTCCTCCGTGTACATGGTGATCCGAGGCGAGTCGAACTTGATGTCTGTTGGGATGATAGCCTCGGCACCGTACACGAGGAAGAATGGAGTGAAGCCGGTTGACTTGTTGGGTGTAGTGCGCAGACTCCAGAGGACAGCCGGCAGCTCTTTGAGCCAGCAGCCGGCCGATCGCTACAGTGGTACAACCAGTCGGGGCTTGATGCCGGAGAGGATGAGTCCATTTGCTCGCTCGACCTGGCCATTTGACTGCGGGTGGGCAACGGACGCTAAGACCAGTCGGATGCCCTGCGTCGCGCAGAAACGTGCCAGTGCTCCTTTGGCGAAGTTCGTGCCGTTGTCGGTGATGATGCTGTGCGGCATGCCGTACCGAGTAGTGATGTCGGTGATGAATGTTACGGCAGTCGGCCCATTGAGCTTCTTGATTGGCTTTGCTTCAATCCACTTTGTGAACTTATCCACAGCAACAAGTAGATGTGTCAGGCCACCGCAGGCTGTCTTGAAAGGGCCCACCATGTCCAGTCCCCAGACGGCAAAAGGCCAAGTAAGGGGAATGGTCTTGAGGGCAGAAGCCGGCAGGTGTTGCTTGGAACTAAAAACTTGACATCCTCTGCAGCTCTTGACTATTTCTTTAGCATCCTCCAAGGCAGTCGGCCAGAAGAAACCATGGCGGAAAGCCTTGGCCACAAGGGATCTTGAGGCTGCGTGGTGGCCGCATTCGCCTTGGTGGATGTCTTTGAGGATTGCCACTCCTTTTTTTGGCTCGACACAACGCTGGAAGACTCCAGTGACGCTGCGCTTCACAAGCTCTCTGTTGATTATTGTGTATGCTGCGGCTCGTCGTTGCACTAGTCTTGCTGAGATCTCGTCAGCCGGCAGCTCTCTGCTGACTAGGAACTTGAGGATGGGCTGGGCCCATGAGGGAGCTATGACTTCTTCTTCTGTTAATGTGGCCACCATGACTCGGGTGGGTGGGTTGGGTGAGTCGGCCACCGCTTCTTGTGTCGTTGCAGTCCCCGGGCCGACTGCTGCAGTCCCCGAGCCGGGTTCTGAAGTCCCCGGGTCGGGTGCGACTACGGCAGTCCCCGGGCCAGTCGTCGAAGTCCCCGTGCCGCCTGCGGGATTTCTCCACTCGGATCCGGCTGTTTCTGGCGCAGGCGGTACGAAGATGGAATCCGACTCTGGAGACGGCTTGATGGACGGCTTGAGGAGGCGCTGGAGGGAGACGCCAGTCGGTATGGCTTGTCGGGTGGAGCCGATCCGTGCTAGGGCATCTGCTTGGTCGTTGTCGGCCCTTGGCACGTGAAGGAACTCGCACCCTTCGAAGTATCCGCTTATCTGCTGGACGAGGAAACGATAGCTCGCCATGTTCGCGTCCTTGGCGTCCCAATCGCCAGACGATTGCTGGACCACCAAGTCTGAGTCACCGTAGCACAGGATCCGGCGTATGCCAAGCTCTTTGGCTAGCCGGAGCCCGTGTACGAGCGCCTCGTACTCGGCCACGTTGTTGGAGGCGGCGAAGTGGATCTGCAGCGTGTACTTGAGCTTGTCGCCTTTGGGAGAGGTGAGGACGATGCCGGCTCCCAAGCCGGTGCGCATCTTGGACCCGTCAAAGTGCATCCGCCAATGGGTAGAGTCGGGAGCCGGCGGTAAGTACTGGGTCTCGGCCCAGTCAACAAGGAAGTCGGCCAATTCTTGCGACTTGATGGCGGTGCGGGGTTGATAGAAAATCGTGTAGGGCGCCAACGCAATGGCCCATTTGGCCACCCGGCCGGATGCATCCCGGCTGCCTATGATCTCGGCGAGCGGGGCAGTGCACACGACCGTGATGGGGTGCTCTTGGAAGTAGGGCTTCAGTTTCTTGGCAGCGAAGTACACACCATAGCACATCTTTTGGTAGTGCGGGTAGTTTTGCTTTGAGCTGGACAGTACTTCGCTGAGATAGTACACCGGCCTCTGGACCAGCTGGGCTCGGCCTTCCTCCGGGCGCTGGACCACAACAACAGTGCTGACGACTCGGCTAGTCGCGACGATGTAGAGGAGCATGGGCTCCTTCTCAGTCGGCGCTGCCAGGACAGGCGGAGTGGTCAACATTTTCTTCAACTCATGGAAGGCTTGGTCGGCTTGATCATTCCACTCGAAGTGAGTGGACTTCTTCATGAGTCGGTACAGGGGGAGAGCCTTTTCTCCTAGTCGGCTGATAAAACGATTCAGGGAGGCTAAGCAGCCAGTGAACTTCTGCACATCCCGCAGCTTGGTGGGAATCTCCATCCTCTCGATGGCCTTGATCTTGACGGGGTTGCACTCAATGCCGCGTTCGGAGACCAGGAAGCCTAGCAGCTAGCCGGCTGGCACTCCGAACACGCACTTCTCGGGATTGAGCTTGATTTGGAATCGGCGCAAGTTGGCAAACGTTTCTTTCAGGTCTTCCAGCAAGGTACCGCGCTTCTCTGTCTTCACCACAATGTCGTCTACGTAGACGTGGGCATTTCTGCCGAGTTGTTTCAAGAGACATTTCTGCATGCAACGCTGAAAAGTGGCACCGGCATTTCTCAAGCCGAATGTCATTGTCGGGTAGCAGAAAGCTCCAAAGGGTGTGATGAAGGCAGTCTTCAGGCGGTCGGCCGGGTCCAACTTGATCTGATGATACCCTGAGTATGCATCCAAAAAACTTAACAGCTCGCATCCGGCTGTGGAGTCTATCACTTGGTCAATCCGTGGCAGAGCAAATGGATCCTTTGGGCAGGCCTTGTTCAGACTAGTGTAGTCTATACACATACGCCACTTGTTATTCTTCTTCAGAACCAGAACTGGGTTGGCAAGCCATTCTGGAAAGAACACTTCCATGATAAAGCCGGCTGCAAGGAGCCGGGCTATCTCTTCTCCCACAATTGTTCGCTTCTCTTCTGACAGTCGGCGGAGGGGCTGCTTGACCGGCTTCGCATCATCTCGGACATGTAGCTTGTGCTCGACGAAATCCTTCGGGACACCCGGCATGTCCTTTGGGGACCATGCAAAGATGTCTCAATTCTCACGGAGGAAGTCGACGAGCTCGCCTTGCTATTTACTGTCCAAGTTCGCCCCAATGACAGCGAACCTCTCCGGGTTCTCCGGGTCCAGAGGTATCTTCTTCATCTCTTTGGCAGGCTGGAAGGAGCCCTGCGCATCACAATCCTTGGGGTTGGGGGACAAGGCCGGCTGCTTGCCGGCCATGGCCACAACCCGTTCCAACATCTTCTTCTCTTCTGCCACCACGAGGGACTCGGCCAGCCGGCTACTGGCCATGGCACACTCGGTGGACTTCTTGTAGTCGCCGGCTACCGTGATGATCCCCTTCGAGCTCGGCATCTTCATCTTCAGGTAGGCGTAATGGGGCACATCCATGAACTTGGCCAGAGCAGGTCGGCCAAGCAGTGCATGATAGGGGCTCTCCAAATCCACTACCTCGAACCATATTGCTTCTCGGCGGAAATGATCTTTGTCTCCGAAGAGAACATCCATTTTGATCTTGCCGATTGGGGAGCAAGATAGGCCGGGGACGATACCATGGAAGACGGTGCGGCTCGGCATGAGCTGCTTCGCTTTGATGTTCAGCTTCTCCATGGTATCGCGGTACAGTATGTTGATACTGCTTCCGCCGTCTATCAGGACGCGGGAAAACCTGGCAGCTCGCCTCTCCGTTGCAAGGGTGACATCCAAGACCATTGCATAGGAGCCAGGCGAAGGCATCACCTCTGGGTGGTCGGCCTGGCTCCAGCTGATTGGCTTTTCTGACCAATGCATGAACTCGGGAGTGCTAGTGGCGACTGCATTCACTTCTTGGTGCTACCAGCGTCGGCTGCGCTTGTCGTCGGCTTGACTTGTGAAGACGACGTAGGCGGCGTGCTCTTCGGGGAATTCGTCTTGGATGGCGCCGACTGTCGGCCGAGCCGCTTGCTGCTGGGGAGCTGGAGGCGGCGGGCCGGGAGGCGGAGGCGGCAGCATTCCCTCGCCCTTGGTGATGCGGGTGAGCCAGTGGCATTTCTGAGTTGTGTGGTTGGACGGCTTCGCGCCGCTGTGGAACTTGCAGGGGGCATCGAGTGCTTGTTCGTAGGAGAAAGACGGCTGCCAAGCCGGCCTTCCACCCTTCTTCTTGGGAGCGGGCCGTTCTTCAGGCTGCTCGTCTTCAACTGTGGCCATTTGCCGACTGGAGGAAGTTGGCATGGGGCCCTTGCGCTTGTGGTCGTTCTGGTAGGGGCGCCGATTAGGGTCGCCAGCCGGCGTCTTGGGAGCCGGAGCAAGTACTTTCCCCGAGGCGTCCACTCGGAGCTCGGTCTTCATTGAGGAGTCAGCGGTGGCGTATTTGTCGGCGATGACCAGCAATTCATCGAGGGTAGCCGGTTCGTCGCAGAGGAGTCGGTGCTTGAGGAGGGTGCCCTCTCGGCACCCGGCGGTGAAGTACTCGATGGCCTGAACCTCGTGCACTCCCTCGCAAGAGTTGCGGAGCTCGGCCCATCGCGTGAGGTAGTCGCGGGTCGACTCGTTGGGCCCCTCGACGCAGAGGGAGAGCTGGCGAGGCTTGGGAGGCCGCTTGTAGGTGCTGGTGAAGTTGCGGACGAAGACTTCGGTGAAGTCCAGCCAACTGTTGATGTTGTAGGGCTTGAGGCTGTTGAGCCATGTGCGCGCCGTGCCTTGCAGCATGAGGGGGACGTACTTCACGGCGACGCGCCGATTGCCGTTGGCTATGCTGACGGCCGTGGAGTAGTCGATGAGCCAATCTTCTGGCTTCACCGAGCCGTTGTACTTGGCGTGTCTCTAGGGAGCGAGAACCCTTTGGGAAAGGGCTCGTCGTGGATGCGGGGGCCAAAGCATGGCGGGCCGACATCGTCTTCTTCTTCTAACGCCAAGGATCGAGCAAGGCGGTCGATCCTGTGGCGGGCGTCGTTCTCACCGACTCCTTCTCGGCGGCCGAGTCGGTCGCCAAGAGTCGGGTGTGTAATAGGCGGCGGAGTGAGGCGTTTTTCTCTTCGAGGCGGGGGAGGAGGCAGATTTCCTTGATGCTCTATAGCTCGAGGGCGGCCATCCGTGTCGCACTCGATGGTGATGCGAGTCCGGCTGCGGCTGGCAGCCGGCTCCTTGTCTTTCTTCTGGCGCGCGCCGCTCGCAGTCGGCGAGCGGGATGTCGCAGCGTGCTCCCGGCGCGGGGGATGACTATCAGCACGGGCGCCGGCTTCGTGCCGTTCTGCAGCCGCGTCGAGCAGCTGTTGGATCCGTCTCGTCATGTAGGGGAGCTCATCGGCTCCCAGCCCATTGAGCTCTTCTGCAGCCGCCTGAGCGGCTCGCAGATTCTCGAGCGGGGTGGCGTAGACGGGGCGATCTGCGCCCAGCATGCTGGCGACGGCTGCGCCGCGCTTCTGGACGAAGCCGGCTCGGCTCGGGCCGCTAGGCGGCGCGGTCGACTTCGCTGGTGGGCCTCGGTGAGGCGTCTCATCGAGGCTATCTTCTGGCCCTCCGCGATGAGGGCAAGGCGGCGTGCCTCCAGGGTCTCGGCGTCGGCGTCGGCCGGGATGGGGACGGAGAGGTCGTGCATTGCCGCTTGCTGAGCGTCGCGGGCATTCTCGCCCGAGTTGGAGACGTGGCTAATGACCAGCACTTCGGTGACAGCGCTGCTGCCGCTGTCAGCTCGAGGGAGGGGGTCGTCGAAGACCACCACGTCGGAGGGGTAGGCGTCAAGCGACGCGGTGTCAGAGTCGATGAGCATCGGGTCGGTGGAGCCGACCGACTCCATGTCCGCAGCAGGCTCGCTGGAGACGTGAAGTTGGTCGAGGAGGCTGACGAGGCGGCTCTCGGGGTAGTCGGTGCCTGCGTCAGATGCAGGCTCGTCGGAGATGCGAGTCTCGCCGAGCAGATCGGCGAGGCGGCTCGCTGCGCAAGCGTCGTCGACGCCTTGCAGCGCGTCGAGGCAAACGCCATCGGGCGCAGCAGGCTGGCTGCGCTCGCGGGGGAGGAAGAGGGTTCCCGTCCAGAACAGGTCTCCGGACGATGGTGCACCTGGCCCCACGGTGGGCGCCAAATGTCGGGTGGTTGGTGCGACATATGCCAAGGGATGGCTTATCATTGTGGGAGCCAATAAAACGTCGCCGGTGCCTGGAAACGGGATGAGGCGAAGACATGCACGCCGGCGGATCTTACCCAGGTTCGGGGCTCTCCGAGGAGATAACACCCCTAGTCCTGCTCTGCGGGGTCTCCGCATGATCACTAGATCGATGAAAGGTAGCTACAATCGCTCCTAGAGCTGTTGAGATCAAGGGAGAAGAAGAACAAGGCTAGCTCTTGCTTCTCTCTATCTATGGTGTGTGTGTGTGCTATGCTTAGAAGCAAACTATGCTCAGAGGCCCACCCTTTGCATGGGTGCTCCGGGGGGTGTATATAGGCCTACCCCCCGGGGGTACAATGGTAATCCGGCTGGGCTCTGGTCCCAGCCGTCAGTGTCTACGCTCGCCGGCTTCTCCGCCAGCTGCTGGGTCCCGCCGGCTGCCGGCTACTTGGTCGACAGGCCGGCCCCACCGCCTAGGGTCTTGTCGGCGGCTGCTTACTGTAGCCGTGCCTCTGATGACGAGGGCTTTGTCGAGGTAAGCGTGGCTACAGTGGGCCGCCTCGGGGGCTCTCACTGTAGCCTTACCTCGTCTTGTCTCCTTAATGGGGCTCCTGCTTCGAGGAAGGGAGTAGCCGGCTTCTGGAGGCCGGCTACGCTCTTGGCCGACTGGGAAAGGCCGGGCTGCCTTGACGCCTCTCTCTGGCTGAAGGGGCCCAGCCGCCCGCGGGCCGTACGGGAGTCGGTCGTGGGTGACGTCGAGGCCAGCATACAGTGTTGAGCCGCACGGGAGACGGCCGTCCCGTACGGCCTCCTGTAGCCATGCCCGCCTCGGGCTTTGGGGGAAGTGGGCCGCACTGTGGCCACACCCCGTCGTGTCGCCGTTATGTGGGAACAGCTTTGGTGGTTATGGTCTCGGCCGGCTCCTAGGAGTCGGCGTCCTTCTTGGCCGGCTTCTTGGAGTCGGCCACCCCGTAGTCGTCCTGGGGAGGAGTTGGTGAGGCTGGGTCGCCTTCCAGGAGTCGGCTTCAGAGGTAGCCGGCCAGGGAAGGCGGCCCAATGCTCGGAGTGCTTGGAGGCCCGAAGGCCTGATAATTTTTTCAGAAGAACCAGGGGTAGTCGGTTAGGCTACCCGTGGCCATTTACTCCGACAATTTTGCTCCTTTTGATCTCCATCTTCGGGGCACCATGTTCATCATCGTCACCGGCATGACACCATGATCTCCATCATCATGATCTCCATCATTGTGTCTTCATGAAGTTGTCTCGCCAACTATTACTTCTACTACTATGGCTAACGGTTAGCAATAAAGTAAAGTAATTACATGACGTTCTAGTTGACACGCAGGTCATAAATAAATCAAGACAACTCCTATGGCTCCTGCCAGTTGTCATACTCATCGACATGCAAGTCGTGATTCCTATTACAAGAACATGATCAATCTCATACATCACATATATCATTCATCACATCCTTCTGGCCATATCACATCACATGACACTTGCTGCAAAAACAAGTTAGACGTCCTCTAATTGTTGTTGCAAACTTTTACGTGGCTGCTATAGGTTTCTAGCAAGAACGATTCTTACCTACGCCAAAACCACAACGTGATATGCCAATTTCTATTTACCCTTCATAAGGACCCTTTTCATCGAATCTGATCCGACTAAAGTGGGAGAGACAGACACCCGCTAGCCACCTTATGCAACTAGTGCATGTCAGTTGGTGGAACCTGTCTCACATAAGCGTACGTGTAAGGTCGGTCCGGGCCGCTTCATCCCACGATGCCGCCGAATCAAGACAAGACTAGTAACGGCAAGTAAATTGACAAAATCGACGCCCACAACAACGTGTCTTCTACTCGTGCATAGAAACTACTCATAGACCTAGCTCATGATGCCACTGTTGGGGATCATAGCAGAAATTTACAATTTTCTACGCATCACCAAGATCAATCTATGGAGTCATCTAGCAACGAGAGAGAGGAGTGCATCTACATACCCTTGTAGATCGCGAGCGGAAGCGTTCAAGAGAACGGGGTTGATGGAGTCGTACTCGTCGTGATCCAAATCACCAATGATCCTAGCACCGAACGGACGGCACCTCCGCGTTCAACACACGTACGGTTGGGAGAGACGTCTCCTCCTTCTTGATCCAGCAAGGGGGAAGGGGAGGTTGATGGAGATCCAATAGCACGACGGCGTGGTGGTGGAAGCAGCGGGGATCTCAGTAGGGCTTCGCCAAGCTCAGCGAGAGGGAGAGGTGTTACGGGGGGAGAGGGAGGCGCCAGGGGCTTGGGTGCGCAGCCCTCCCTCCCCCCTCTTTATATAGGGGCGCTGGGGGGGCGCCGGCCCCTAGAGATCCAATCTCAAGGGGGGCGGTGGCCAAGGGGGAACTTGCCCCCCAAGTCAAGTGGGGCGCCCCCCCACCCCCAGGGTTTCCAACCCTAGGCGCAGGGGGGAGGCCCATGGGGGGCGCACCAGCCCACCAGGGGCTGGTTCCCTTCCCACTTCAGCCCATGGGGCCCTCCGGGATAGGTGGCCCCACCCGGTGGACCCCCGGGACCCTTCCAGTGGTCCCGGTACAATACCGGTGACCCCCGAAACTTTCCCGGTGGCTGAAACTGGACTTCCTATATACAAATATTTACCTCCGGACCATTCCGGAACTCCTCTGATGTCCGGGATCTCATCCGGGACTCCGAACAACTTTCGGGTTACCGCATACTAATATCTCTACAACCCTGGCGTCACCAAACCTTAAGTGTGTAGACCCTACGGGTTCGGGAGACACGCAGACATGACCGAGACGACTCTCCGGTCAATAACCAACAGCGGGATCTGGATACCCATGTTGGCTCCCACATGCTCCTCGATGATCTCATCAGATGAACCACGATGTCGAGGATTCAAGTAATCCCGTATACAATTCCCTTTGTCAATCGGTACGTTACTTGCCCGAGATTCGATCGTCGGTATCCCAATACCTCGTTCAATCTCGTTACCGACAAGTCACTTTACTCATACCGTAATGCATGATCCCTTGACCAACCACTTGGTCACATTGAGCTCATTATGATGATGCATTACCGAGGGGGCCCAGAGATACCTCTCCGTCATACGGAGTGACAAATCCCAGTCTCGATCTGTGCCAACCCAACAGACACTTTCGGAGATACCTGTAGTGCACCTTTATGGCCACCCAGTTACGTTGTGACGTTTGGTACACCCAAAGCATTCCTACGGTATCCGGGAGTTGCACGATCTCATGGTCTAAGGAAATAATACTTGACATTAGAAAAGCTTTAGCAAATGAACTACACGATCTAGTGCTATGCTTAGGATTGGGTCTTGTCCATCACATCATTCTCCTAATGATGTGATCCCGTTATCAGTGACATCCAATGTCCATGGTCAGGAAACCGTAACCATCTATTGATCAACGAGCTAGTCAACTAGAGGCTCACTAGGGACATGTTATAGTCTATGCATTCACACATGTATTACAATTTCCGGATAACACAATTAAAGAATGAACAATAGACAATGATCATGAACAAGGAAATATAATAATAACCATTTTATTATTGCCTCTAGGGCATATTTCCAACAAATATCTCTCAGCAGCTGCGCCTTTATTGGGAAAGCGGGGAAGACAGCAATCGTGTCATCGGCGTACTAGATGATGGGGTAATCATTATTTGGCATAGGGATAGATAATTGGATTAGCCCCAGCTGACTAGCATCATTGATCGCCGACTGCAACAGGTCTGCTGCAAGGACGAAAATCAGTGGCGATAGTGGATCTCCCTGCCGTACACCACACATGCAGCCAAACTGCTTCCCAGGGGTGCCATTAAGCAGCACCGCCGAACAACCCAAAGAAAAGATGCACTTGGTCCACCCTAGCCATTTGTCATCAAAACCCATGTGGCGCATGATCTCTATCATCGGCTCATGCTGAATAGTATCAAACGCCTTCGCAAAATCCAGCTTCAGGATACAACACGCTCTCCCCGAGGCTTGACATTGATGAATGTACTCGAAGGCCCAAGCCAAGCAGTCTTGGATCGATCTGCCTTGAGAAAGTCGTACTGGTTTTGGTGGATGATTTTCAGGACGATTTTCTGCACATGATTAGCAAGCAATTTTGTTATAAGCTTCAGACAACAGTTAAGTAAGGTGATGGGCCTGTAGTTATTTGCAGTTTCAGGAGATTGGATCTTTGGGATGAGCGTGATGTGTCACGTCCCTAGTTCTGGTATGACCTAGACTAGCTAGTCATGTGTGCATCATGTTTAAATTTCATTTTAATTTGAAATGGGGATTTGTGAAACCCTCAGAATCATTTCTGGAAATGACCCAGATAAAAAAATTGCTCCAAAAGGTTCCAAGAAAATGTTCATGTTGCTCTCTGAAAATATTGGACAGAGATAAAATTCAAACCAATATTTTTAGGAGATCATAAATATTTATTTTGGGCATTTGGAATTAATGCAGTAATTATTTGCTCTGGATATATATTGTTATATATATAAAATATTGTCCAAAAATTATGCCATTTGTTGAAGAGTTCTGGAATAATACCACTAGCCCCTGCAAAAATTGGCATAAGAAAATAAAATGATTTAGTATTCTACTAAATCAGAACAAATGTCAGAAAAATAGAAAAGAAAACAAAAGGGAAAAGCTTACCTGTGCTCACCCGAGGCCTGGCCTGGCCCAGTAGCCCAGCCGGCCCACTGGCCCAGTGCCAGTCGTCGTTGTCCTCGCGCCAGTCGGACAGGCGTGTGGCCGACGCGCGCGCACCGCCGTGCCGCCACGCCACCAGCCTGCCTGCCCTCTCCCCTGCCAGCGCGACGCGCTGAGCGACGTCGCGGGTGACGTCCCGATACGGTCGACCTCCTCGTTTTTCCCCTCGCTTTCTCCCTTGCTCTCTCTCACCGCGCCCGAACGCTGCCGTCGCCGCCACTCGCCATTGCCGCAGCCACCGTCTCCCCCTCGTCTCTCCGACACGCGCAGGAGCTCCGCCTCCTCGCTCTGAAGCTCTCCGCCGAGCCACGCAAGCCGAAGCGTCCCGTGGAGCCGTCGCCGTTGCCTTCTTCGCCTCCGGCCGCCGTGGATCCCCATCGCCGCTCCGTCGACTCCAGAGCTTCCCCCGAGCCGCTGAGCACGCCCGCCGAACCTCCGTGAGCTCCCCTCCGTTTCCCCTCCGTTCCCGCGCTCGAATTCGTGCTGTAGCCGTGCTAGCCGACGTGCCCGCGAGCGCCTCGCCGCCGACCATGTCACCGTCGTGGCAAGGGCCACCACAGCTCGCCCCGAGCACCTCACCGTGCTCCTGGTGCCACGAGGGTGCCGCAGAGCCCCTCGGGTGGCCTCCCCGTGCACCGCAGCGCTGCGCCCACCCTTGGCCGTACTCCGGCCGCCGCCCGAGCTCCGCTCCGGTGAGCTCCGGCCATCCCGCAACCTTCCGTCACCTCCCCTGGATGCGGACGAGCCCGGGCTACGCCCCGGTGCGCTCAGCTGCCGCCCCCGTGGCCTATATCGTGGACGCCGCCGCGTCCAGAGGTCGCCGGCGATGACCTCTCCGGCCTGCCATGTGGGCCCGACCTGTCAGGTGATTAGCTTAAGGCTAATCACCCTCTAATCTACCCCCACTGACGCTGACAGTGGGCCCCGGTGCCCCTAATCTTTTATTTTATGCTTAAACTAACCCCTGTCTCACTGACCAGTGGGCTCCGCCGGTCAGATTTGACCTGGCCAGCCCGTTGACCTGCTGACGCAGCGATGACGTCATGCTGACGCAGTAAAGGACTTTCTGGATTTAAAATAAATCAGGAAATTCCAGAAAATGTTCAAAACTTCTAAAATTCATAGAAATTCAACCGTAGCTCAGATTTAAATAATTTATATATGGAAAATTATCAGAAAAATGCAATCTATCCATCTGTACTAGTTTCATGCATGACAAACCAACTTATACCTACTGTATAAGTGAAAAAATATAAATGGCATATATAAGGACTTAAATTAGAGTTGCATTTGAACCTTTGGTTCAAATGGATCTCCTCCAAGTTGAATGCTAAATGCATTGGCTCAAAATACATCACATATTCATGCCATATTCATGCATCATATTGTTGCATATGATTGTGTTTTGACTGTCGACACCGTTCCCTCTCGATAGGTCCTGCTCCGGAGAGTGTTCCAGAGTACCTGTCTGAGGAGCAGTGCCACGCTGTTGACCTACCAGGCAAGCAAACCCCCTTTGTTCATTCCGATACAATCCTACTCTCTCGCTCCTTCTCTCTTTTACTGCATTAGGACAACAACGATTCGACTGCTACTTTATGCTGCGGTAGTTGAACCCATTCCTCTGCATGACCTGTCATTGCCACAGTAAATAGTTGAAACCCACTAGCATGTGTAGGAGTTGTTTGAGCCATGTTGTGTTCCTACCATGCCTTGCCTGCTACTGCTTAGAGTTGTGTCAGGTCTGATTCATTGGGAATGAGTTGGAGTGTTACGGTATGTTCTGGTGCTGAGGGTTAAGCGTGTGAACACGATTTGGTAAAGGTAGCGGTGAGAGGCCATGTAGGAGTACATGGTGGGTTGTCTCACTGGAACCGTCCTTAAGCACTGAGTTCTGTGTATGTCGTCCAATGACTAGCTACTACCACACATTGGAATGCTTAAGTGCCCCTCTCGACTTATTAACCAACTTGATCTCTGTCCAGGAGTTGCAATTAGTTCTGGTGTTTGTAGGTAGTGTTAGTAGTCTACCAAGTGGCACCCGGCCAGGTGGGCTTGGGACAGACTAGGCACAAGTGGCACGGTGTACCAAGCGTAGATCCATCCGGCGAGGTGGGCTTGGGAACCCTGCGCACATCGTTTGGGGCCGTGAGCGACACCCCGGCCGGATCTCCTTGCGGATGGAACCCGAATAGGCGATAAACCTGGATTAGAGTCTTGTGTGATTAGTCAGGTCGTGGCCGACACCCTCGCCAGGCTTCCGCTTGAAGGTTGCCGAGGTACATGACGTGTACATGGCGGTAAGTGGCGAGAGCGTGTGTGACGCAGTACACCCCTGCAGGGTTATCATGATCTATTCGAATAGCCGTGTACTCGGTTATGGACTTCTTGGATGCTTACGTGGTACATAGACAACCTGAAGTGGATACTCTAAAATGCTCAAGACAAGTGTGAGTGCTATGGATGGCTTCTCGTAGTGAGACGGGAGTGAATCCATAGTGGTGTATTGAGGTGGTGATTAGTGGACTCGTGTGCGCCTTCTTACCTCAAAGAAGTTTCTCGTAGTCGTAGAACAGGATAGCCACTGAGTCAAAGCTGGCTTGCTGCAACTAAACCCCACACTACCTTCTTGATACAAATGCATGTAAGATAGGATCTGATGTAAGTCTTGCTGAGTACCTTCGTACTCATGTTGCTTTACTTATGTTTTTGCAGCGGAGACTTCAGTCTTACTAGTAGCTCCGCTTGGACTTCGACGAGTAGCTTGTACCTCAGCTACGATCTTGCACCCTTGGGAGGGTCTTGTAGATAGTCAGGCTTCTCAGCCTTTTTCTTTTGTAGTTGTCTGTACTCAGACATGTAATGCTTCCGTTGCTTGTATGCTCTGAATGATGGGTCATGTGACCCCTGTTTGTACTTAATGCTATGTGGCTCTTCTGGGCCTTTTATCTATATGAGTTCGCGTTATGTTGTGATGCCATGTTGTACAGCACATACTTGCATGTTATGCGTACGTGTAACGTGTATTGCTATGTGTGGGATCCGACAATCTAGTTGTTTATCCTTGGCAGCCTCTCTTATGGGGAAATGTAGTCTAGTGCCTCCTTGAGCCATAGTAGTCCGCTACAGCCCGGTTCACCGGAGTCCTGCTAGCCCAGCACTACTGCTCTGGACACTTGACTGGCCGGCATGTGTTTCACATAGTTCCTGTGTCTGTCCCTTCGGGGAAATGTCACGCGGTGACATCCGGAGTCCTGCCTAGCCTGCTACAGCCCGGGTTCCCGGAGTCCTGTTAGCCCAGTGCTACAGCCCGGATTCACACGCTGCTGACCGACACGTTCGATGTTGATTCATGTATGCCTGTCCCCATACGTTAGTGCCGCTTCGGGTTCACGACTAGCCATGTCGGCTCGGGTTCTCTGTCATATGGATGCTAGCGACGTTGTCATATACGTGAGCCAAAAGGCGCAAACGGTCCCGGGCCATGGTAAGGCGACACCCGTGGGAGTACCGTGCGTGAGGCCGCAAAGTGATATGAGGTGTTACAGGCTAGATCGGTGTGACTTAGAATTGGGGTCCCGACAGCTTTGGTATCAGAGCCTGACTGCCTGTAGGATTTCCAAGCCAACCTGGTCGAAGTTGAGTCTAGAAATTCTTTAGTTATGTAAGGGAATTGATTGTGGAAGGGAACGTAAGGCTCTTTTTACTTCTTTTACCTCATGCCCTTCTGATCTGAGTCATCCTATCTTTCCTACGGGGTTAAGGAACTAGGCTTCCTGTTCTGTCTATCAGGATCACGTGTTACTACTCCGTAGTCTCTTAGGATTGGTTGGTCAGAGTCATACCCCAGTTTGAGTACCTCCAGTGTAGCCTGTTTAGTAATATCTCAGAACCTTGAGTGACGATGTTGAGTATGGTGCTACCCCGTCCTTTGCAGAATGTATCATTTTGAGCATTTTACCGCCGTTATGCTGCCGGATTTGTCCTAGGAGTTTGAGAGATACTAATTTTTCTTATGCTACATGTTGCATCCTATAGTTGTTGTTGACCTCGTCCTTGGTTCCGCTTCTCAGGATGTCGTCAGTTAACCGAAGTTCTGTTGCTCGTTGCCTGAACCATGGAGGTGGTAGGGATGAGGAGGATCCTCCCGACCAGCCTTCGTTGGCAGAGTTTATGTTAGAGATGGAGAGGAACAAGCACGAGTCTAACCACTTGTTAGCACGTATCGAGGAGAACACCGCACCCCAGTGCAAAGAGTCAGCGACCATCTATGATTTCATTGGTCTGAAACCACCTACCTTCCATCATTCTATTGAGCCACTCGATGCAGATGACTGGCTCCGTAGTATCACACACAAGCTGCGTTCTGCGAACGTAGCTGAAGGTGACAAGGTCACTTATGCTGCATATCACCTGGAAGGTCCTGCTAGTCTTTGGTGGCAGAACTATGAGGCTATGCTTCCAGTTGGCCACATACCGACCTGGAGAGATTTCACTGAGGCTTTTCGCGAGCATCACATTCCTCAGGCTCTCATTGACCGCAAGAGAGAAGAGTTCTGTAGTTTCACCCAGGGTAAGATGGCTGTTGATGCTTACAGTAGAGAGTTTGAGAACCTCGCCCGCTATGCTACAGAAGAAGTGTCCACGGACGCTAAGAAGCAGGCTAGGTTCCGGAAGGGTCTCAACCCCAAGTTGCGTCGAGATCTCCACCTGCACCATTGCAATACATTCCAGGCTCTTGTGAACAAGGCCATTAATGCGGAGACAGCTCAGCTCACATACGAGGAGTCTCGTAAGCACACCCGTGATTTGGTTTCTTCCTCTGGTTCTAGCTCTCATAAGCGCCGGATTTGGGTTCCGAACTCCGCTCTTCCACCTGGATATGCACCGAGGCCATCTTATGTGGCGCCTCACCCAGTCCAGCAGTTTGCTCCACCCAGGCCTATTGGTGGACCGCCTACCAACGCGGGTCCACGTCCTACCTCCAAGATTTGTTACAAGTGCGGAGAGCCAGGACACACCGCCCGTATTTGCACTCAGACCCGTGTTGCTCCACCCCAGCCCGAGAAGTCTGTTGGCCGTGGTAAGCCATCACGCAAGATGATTAGCACCAAGTTAGCTCCCACTGAATGTGGACGTGTGCATCACGTCTCAGCTAAAGACGCTCAGGATGATCCAGATGTCGTTCTTGGTACACTCCTTGTAAACTGTCATCCAGCTTCGGTTCTATTTGATACTGGGGCGTCTCATTCCTTCATTTCCGAAAGTTATGCCCGCTTGCACGACATATCATTTTGTGATATGCCCTCCCCACTACTCATTCAAACTCCTGGATCCAAATGGCAAACTTCTAGTATAAGCCATGGTAACGAAATCCTTGTTGACAGACTTGTATTCCTTGCATCACTCATAGCCCTCAAGTCTTCAGATATTAACATCATCTTGGGTATGTACTGAATGAAAGCTCATTACGCCAAGATTGATTGTTACACCCGGTCTGTTCAGCTCACACACGCATCTGGCAAGATAGTCACTGTCTCCACCAGAATTGCAAAGCGTCAGCTTTATTCTCTTAACGCCAGTCCTCTTCCAGACCTTGAAGATATCCCGGTAGTCCGTGACTTTCCGGATGTCTTTCCAGAGGAACTGCCAGGTATTCCACCTGACAGAGATGTAGAGTTTGTCATAGATCTTATCCCAGGAACCGCCCCAATCTCTAGGAGACCTTACAAGATGGCACCCTTAGAGCTAGCCGAGCTTAAGAAACAACTCGATGAATCCTTGCAAAAGAGTTTCATCCGTCCTAGTTCTTCTCCCTGGGCTTGCCCCGTCCTCTTCGTCAAGAAGAAGGATGGTACGGACCGGATGGTTGTAGATTATCGTCCCGTTAATTTGGTCACAATAAAGAACAAGTATCCGCTCCCCAGGATCAACGACCTGTATGATCAACTCACTGGACCCTCAGTCTTTTCCAAGATGGATTTGAGGTTAGGCTACCACCAAATCAAGATTAGAAACGGGGACATTCCTAAGACGGCTTTTGTCACTCGTTATGGCCAGTACGAGTACACCGTCATGTCCTTTGGTCTAACCAATGCTCCAGCTACCTTCTCCCGCTTGATGAACTCGATCTTCATGGAGTACTTAGACAAGTTCATCGTGGTTTACCACGATGATGTCCTTATCTACTCGAAGAACGAGGAAGAGCATGCCGAACATCTTAGACTTGTGTTAGAAAAACTCAGAGAGCACCGCCTTTATGCCAAGTTCTCCAAGTGCGAATTTTGGTTGCCAGAAGTGACCTACCTAGGCCACGTCATCTCTGGTAAGGGCATTGCTGTCAATCCTGAGAGAGTTCAGGCCGTTCTTGATTGGACTCCACCTGAAACAGTTAAACAAGTTAGGAGTTTCCTTGGTCTAGCCAGTTATTGTCGCCGCTTTGTTGAAAACTTCTCCAAGGTAGCCAAACCCCTCACGGAACTTCTCAAGAAGGATAAAAAGTTTGAGTGGTCCCCACAGTGTGAATACAGTTTTCAGGAACTGAAAAGACGCCTGACTTCTGCTCCCATACTGGTGCCACCGGATTTCACTAAAGACTTTGTTATCTACTGCGACGCCTCACGACAGGGACTAGGCTGCATTCTTATGCAGGATCGTCATGTGATTGCCTATGCATCTCGACAGCTGCATCCACATGAGGAGAATTATCCTACACATGATCTAGAGCTTGCAGCCGTAGTCTATGCTCTTAAGACATGGCGACATTACCTTCTTGGTAAACGTTGCGAGATTTACACCGATCACCAGAGTCTCAAGTATATCTTCACCCAACCAGATTTGAACCTTAGGCAAAGACGTTGGTTGGAGTTGATCTCAGATTACGACTTAGGGATTACCTACACCCCAGGCAAGGGCAATGTCATGGCTGATGCGCTAAGTCGTAAGTCCTATTGCAACACTCTTATGTTGCAGCAGGGCCAACCACTTCTCCATGAGGAATTCTGTAAGCTTAACCTTCACATTGCTCCTCACGGATTCCTCTCTACCTTGGTGGCGAAACCTACCCTTGAGGATCAGATCATTTCTGACCAGAAGTTTGATAGGGGTGTTACCCGCATCAAGAGAAACATTAAGAAGGGAGTTGGTGGTTGTTTCTCTATGGATGATCGAGGTGTTGTTCTCTTTGAGAATCGTTTGGTGGTTCCCAAGAATCAACATCTGCGACAATTGATCCTTAAGGAGGCACATGAATCTCCTCTCACAATTCATCCAGGTAGTACTAAGATGTATCAGGACCTACGCCAGAGGTTCTGGTGGACTAGGATGAAGAGAGAAATTGCTGAGTTCATAGCTAACTGTGACGTTTGTCGTCGCGTTAAGGCAGAGCATCAAAGGCCTGCTGGCACCCTTCAACCTTTAGCCATACCTGAGTGGAAATGGGATAAAGTTGGTATGGATTTCATCACCGGCTTTCCCAGGACCAAGAAAGGGAATAACGCTATCTTCGTAGTCATTGATCGTCTTTCCAAAGTGGCTCACTTCCTACCTGTTCGAGAGAGTATCACTGCTAGTCAGCTCGCTAACTTATATATTTCTCGAATAGTGTCACTTCATGGTGTTCCACTAGAGATCAATTCAGACCGTGGTAGTCTCTTCACTTCTCATTTCTGGGAAAGTTTCCAAACTGCCATGGGCACCCATCTTTCCTTCAGTACCGCTTTCCACCCTCAATCAAGTGGTCAGGTGGAAAGGGTCAACCAAATTCTCGAAGAGATGCTTAGAGCTTGCGTTATCTCATTCGGTATGGATTGGGAGAAATGCCTACCTTTCGCCGAGTTTGCTTATAACAATAGCTATCAATCCAGTCTTAAGAAAGCTCCTTTCGAGATTCTGTATGGACGAAGATGTCGAACACCCTTGAACTGGTCAGAAACCGGTGAAAGACAATTCTTTGGACCGGACATGATCCAGGAAGCAGAAGAGCAAGTTCGCATCATTCGAGAGAATTTGAAAACAGCCCAGTCTCGTCAAAAGAGCCAGTATGACCGTCGTCATAAGGAAGTGGCTTATGAAGTTGGCGACAACGCTTACCTTCGGGTTACTCCTCTAAAGGGGACCCGTCGTTTCGGTATCAAGGGCAAGTTGGCTCCTCGTTACATTGGTCCTTTTCGCATTCTCGCTAAACGAGGAGAGGTTGCCTACCAGTTAGAACTACCCCCACATCTTTCTCGAGTCCATGATGTCTTCCACGTCTCCCAACTCAGGCGTTGCTTCTCGGATCCCATCCGCGGAGTGGACCATGAAATGCTTGATCTCCAAGATAATCTCACATATCGAGAGTACCCTATTCGCATTCTTGATCAAGCAGAGCGTGTCACCCGACGTCAGAACATCAAGTTTCTCAAGGTTCAGTGGTCTCATCATTCCGAGAGAGAAGCTACTTGGGAGCGAGAAGATCGTCTTCGACTGGAGTACCCCACCTTCTTTCCATCGACCCCTGAATCTCGGGACGAGATTCTTTCAAGTGGGGGCGAGTTGTCACGTCCCTAGTTCTGGTATGACCTAGACTAGCTAGTCATGTGTGCATCATGTTTAAATTTCATTTTAATTTGAAATGGGGATCCGTGAAACCCTCAGAATCATTTCTGGAAATGACCCAGATAAAAAAATTGCTCCAAAAGGTTCCAAGAAAATGTTCATGTTGCTCTCTGAAAATATTGGACAGAGATAAAATTCAAACCAATATTTTTAGGAGATCATAAATATTTATTTTGGGCATTTGGAATTAATGCAGTAATTATTTGCTCTGGATATATACTGTTATATATATAATATTGTCCAAAAATTATGCCATTTGTTGAGGAGTTCTGGAATAATACCACTAGCCCCTGCAAAAATTGGCATAAGAAAATAAAATGATTTAGTATTCTACTAAATCAGAACAAATGTCAGAAAAATAGAAAAGAAAACAAAAAGGGAAAAGCTTACCTGTGCTCACCCGAGGCCTGGCCTGGCCCAGTAGCCCAGCCGGCCCACTGGCCCAGTGCCAGTCGTCGTTGTCCTCGCGCCAGTCGGACAGGCGTGTGGCCGACGAGCGCGCACCGCCGTGCCGCCACGCCACCAGCCTGCCTGCCCTCTCCCCTGCCAGCGCGACGCGCTGAGCGACGTCGCGGGTGCCGTCCCGGTCCGGTCGACCTCCTCGTTTTTCCCCTCGCTTTCTCCCTTGCTCTCTCTCATCGCGCCCGAACGCTGCCGTCGCCGCCACTCGCCATTGCCGCAGCCACCGTCTCCCCCTCGTCTCTCCGACACGCGCAGGAGCTCCGCCTCCTCGCTCTGAAGCTCTCCGCCGAGCCACGCAAGCCGGAGCGTCCCGTGGAGCCGTCGCCGTCGCCTTCTTCGCCTCCGGCCGCCGTGGATCCCCATCGCCGCTCCGTCGACTCCAGAGCTTCCCCCGAGCCGCTGAGCACGCCCGCCGAACCTCCGTGAGCTCCCCTCCGTTTCCCCTCCGTTCCCGCGCTCGAATTCGCGCCGTAGCCGTGCTAGCCGACGTGCCCGCGAGCGCCTCGCCGCCGACCATGTCACCGTCGTGGCAAGGGCCACCACAGCTCGCCCCGAGCACCTCACCGTGCTCCTGGTGCCACGAGGGTGCCGCAGAGCCCCTCGGGTGGCCTCCCCGTGCACCGCAGCGCTGCGCCCGCCCTTGGCCGTACTCCGGCCGCCGCCCGAGCTCCGCTCCGGCGAGCTCCGGCCATCCCGCAACCTTCCGTCACCTCCCCTGGATGCGGACGAGCCCGGGCTACGCCCCGGTGCCCTCAGCTGCCGCCCCCGTGGCCTATATCGCGGACGCCGCCGCGTCCAGAGGTCGTCGGCGACGACCTCTCCGGCCTGCCATGTGGGCCCGACCTGTCAGGTGATTAGCTTAAGGCTAATCACCCTCTAATCTACCCCCACTGACGCTGACAGTGGGCCCCGGTGCCCCTAATCTTTTATTTTATGCTTAAACTAACCCCTGTCTCACTGACCAGTGGGCTCCGCCGGTCAGATTTGACCTGGCCAGCCCGTTGACCTGCTGACGCAGCGATGACGTCATGCTGATGCAGTAAAGGACTTTCTGGATTTAAAATAAATCAGGAAATTCCAGAAAATGTTCAAAACTTCTAAAATTCATAGAAATTCAACCGTAGCTCAGATTTAAATAATTTATATATGGAAAATTATCAGAAAAATGCAATCTATCCATCTGTACTAGTTTCATGCATGACAAACCAACTTATACCTACTGTATAAGTGAAAACATATAAATGGCATATATAAGGACTTAAATTAGAGTTGCATTTGAACCTTTGGTTCAAATGGATCTCCTCCAAGTTGAATGCTAAATGCATTGGCTCAAAATACATCACATATTCATGCCATATTCATGCATCATATTGTTGCATATGATTGTGTTTTGACTGTCGACACCGTTCCCTCTCGATAGGTCCTGCTCCGGAGAGTGTTCCAGAGTACCTGTCTGAGGAGCAGTGCCACGCTGTTGATCTACCAGGCAAGCAAACCCCCTTTGTTCATTCTGATCAATCCTACTCTCTCGCTCCTTCTCTCTTTTACTGCATCAGGACAACAACGATTATACTGCTACTTTATGCTGCGGTAGTTGAACCCATTCCTCTGCATGACCTGTCATTGCCACAGTAAATAGTTGAAACCCACTAGCATGTGTAGGAGTTGTTTGAGCCATGTTGTGTTCCTACCATGCCTTGCCTGCTACTGCTTAGAGTTGTGTCAGGTCTGATTCATTGGGAATGAGTTGGAGTGTTACGGTATGTTCTGGTGCTGAGGGTTAAGCGTGTGAACACGATTTGGTAAAGGTAGCGGTGAGAGGCCATGTAGGAGTACATGGTGGGTTGTCTCACTGGAACCGTCCTTAAGCACTGAGTTCTGTGTATGTCGTCCAATGACTAGCTACTACCACACATTGGAATGCTTAAGTGCCCCTCTCGACTTATTAACCAACTTGATCTCTGTCCAGGAGTTGCAATTAGTTCTGGTGTTTGTAGGTAGTGTTAGTAGTCTACCAAGTGGCACCCGGCCAGGTGGGCTTGGGACAGACTAGGCACAAGTGGCACGGTGTACCAAGCGTAGATCCATCCGGCGAGGTGGGCTTGGGAACCCTGCGCACATCGTTTGGGGCCGTGAGCGACACCCCGGCCGGATCTCCTTGCGGATGGAACCCGAATAGGCGATAAACCTGGATTAGAGTCTTGTGTGATTAGTCAGGTCGTGGCCGACACCCTCGCCAGGCTTCCGCTTGAAGGTTGCCGAGGTACATGACGTGTACATGGCGGTAAGTGGCGAGAGCGTGTGTGACGCAGTACACCCCTGCAGGGTTATCATGATCTATTCGAATAGCCGTGTACTCGGTTATGGACTTCTTGGATGCTTACGTGGTACATAGACAACCTGAAGTGGATACTCTAAAATGCTCAAGACAAGTGTGAGTGCTATGGATGGCTTCTCGTAGTGAGACGGGAGTGAATCCATAGTGGTGTATTGAGGTGGTGATTAGTGGACTCGTGTGCGCCTTCTTACCTCAAAGAAGTTTCTCGTAGTCGTAGAACAGGATAGCCACTGAGTCAAAGCTGGCTTGCTGCAACTAAACCCCACACTACCTTCTTGATACAAATGCATGTAAGATAGGATCTGATGTAAGTCTTGCTGAGTACCTTCGTACTCATGTTGCTTTACTTATGTTTTTGCAGCGGAGACTTCAGTCTTACTAGTAGCTCCGCTTGGACTTCGACGAGTAGCTTGTACCTCAGCTACGATCTTGCACCCTTGGGAGGGTCTTGTAGATAGTCAGGCTTCTCAGCCTTTTTCTTTTGTAGTTGTCTGTACTCAGACATGTAATGCTTCCGTTGCTTGTATGCTCTGAATGATGGGTCATGTGACCCCTGTTTGTACTTAATGCTATGTGGCTCTTCTGGGCCTTTTATCTATATCAGTTCGCGTTATGTTGTGATGCCATGTTGTACAGCAAATACTTGCATGTTATGCGTACGTGTAACGTGTATTGCTATGTGTGGGATCCGACAATCTAGTTGTTTATCCTTGGCAGCCTCTCTTATGGGGAAATGTAGTCTAGTGCCTCCTTGAGCCATAGTAGTCCGCTACAGCCCGGTTCACCGGAGTCCTGCTAGCCCAGCACTACTGCTCTGGACACTTGACTGGCCGGCATGTGTTTCACATAGTTCCTGTGTCTGTCCCTTCGAGGAAATGTCACGCGGTGACATCCGGAGTCCTGCCTAGCCTGCTACAGCCCGGGTTCCCGGAGTCCTGTTAGCCCAGTGCTACAGCCCGGATTCACACGCTGCTGACCGACACGTTCGATGTTGATTCATGTATGCCTGTCCCCATACGTTAGTGCCGCTTCGGGTTCACGACTAGCCATGTCGGCCCGGGTTCTCTGTCATATGGATGCTAGCGACGTTGTCATATACGTGAGCCAAAAGGCGCAAACGGTCCCAGGCCATGGTAAGGCGACACCCGTGGGAGTACCGTGCGTGAGGCCGCAAAGTGATATGAGGTGTTACAGGCTAGATCGGTGTGACTTAGAATCGGGGTCCCGACATGATGTAACCAGAATTGAGGCTCTGGAGATCTAAAGATCCATCATAGAAGCCTTTACAAAGCTTGTAAAAATCTTCTTTGATAATATGCCAACATGATTTTAGGAAGCAACCATTGAATCCATCTGGGCCGGGGGCTCTGTCAGAGGGCATCTCCTGAACAACCCTGTCTATCTCCTCATGTGTGAATGGTTTGGTCAACTCATCCAGACCTTCTAATATTTTAATGATTCTTGCCATATCAAACTTCATTTCATATGACTCCGATTTACCCAATCTATCTCTGTATGTCTCAAAGAGTTCCTTAGCTTTACCTGCAGGTGGATTATGGTGGAGGGGGCACCGCACACGGCTGAAAACAATCAACTTGTGTGTTCTAGGGTGCCCCCTGCCCCCGTATATAAAGGAGCAAGGGGGGAGGCCGGTCGGCCCTTGGGGCGCGCCAGGAGAGGAGGAGTCCTCCTCCTAGTAGGAGGAATCCCCTTTCCTACTCCTACTAGGAGGGGTAAGGGAAGGAGGAGAGGGAGAAGCAAAGGGGGGCGCCGCCCCCCCCCCCTTCCCTAGTCCAATTCGGACCAGAGGGGGAGGGGGCACGCAGCCTGCCCTGGCCGGCCCTCTCTCTCTCCACTAAGGCCCATGTGGCCCATTAGTTCTCCCGGGGGGTTCCGGTAACCCTCCGGCACTTCGGTTTTCTCCGAAATCACCCGGAACACTTCCGGTGTCCGAATATAGCCGTCCAATATATCAATCTTTATGTCTCGACCATTTCGAGACTACTCGTCATGTCTGTGATCACATCCGGGACTCCGAACTATCTTCAGTACATCAAAACACATAAACTCATAATACGGACCGTCAGCGAACGTTAAGCGTGCAGACCCTACGGGTTCGAGAACTATGTAGACATGACCGAGACACGTTTCCGGTCAATAACCAATAGCAGAACCTGGATGTTCATATTGGCTCCCACATATTCTATGAAGATCTTTATCGGTCAAACCGCATAACAACATACGTTGTTCCCTTTGTCATCGGTATGTTACTTGCCCGAGATTCGATCGTCGGTATCTCAATACCTAGTTCAATCTCGTTACCGGCAAGTCTCTTTACTCGTTCCGTAATACATCATCCCGCAACTAACTCATTAGTTACAATGCTTGCAAGGCTTATAGTGATGTGCATTACCGAGTGGGCCCACAGATACCTCTCCGACAATCGGAGTGACAAATCCTAATCTCGAAATACGCCAACCCAACAAGTACCTTCGGAGACACCTGTAGAGCACCTTTATAATCACCCAGTTACGTTGTGACGTTTGGTAGCACACAAAGTGTTCCTCCGGTATTCGGGAGTTACATAATCTCATAGTCATAGGAACATGTATAAGTCATGAAGAAAGCAATAGCAATATACTAAATGATCAAGTGCTAAGCTAACAGAATGGGTCAAGTCAATCACATCATTATCTAATGATGTGATCCCGTTAATCAAATGACAACTCATGTCTATGGCTAGGAAACTTAACCATCTTTGATTCAACGAGCTAGTCATGTAGAGGCATACTAGTGACACTCTGTTTGTCTATGTATTCACACATGTACTAAGTTTTCGGTTAATACAATTCTAGCATGAATAATAAACATTTATCATGGTATAAGGAAATATAAATAACAACTTTATTATTGCATCTAGGGCATATTTCCTTCAGTCTCCCACTTGCACTAGAGTCAATAATCTAGATTACACAGTAATGGTTCTAACACCCATGGAGTCTTGGTGCTGATCATGTTTTGCTCGTGAGAGAGGCTTAGTCAACGGGTCTGCAACATTCAGATCCGTATGTATCTTGCAAATCTCTATGTCTCCCTCCTTGACTTGGTCGCAGATGGAATTGAAGTGTCTCTTGATGTGCTTGGTTCTCTTGTGAAATCTGGATTCCTTTGCCAAGGCAATTGCACCAGTATTGTCACAAAAGATTTTCATTGGACTCGATGCACTAGGTATGACACCTAGATCGGATATGAACTCCTTCATCCAGACTCCTTCATTTGCTACTTCCGAAGCAGCTATGTACTTCGCTTCACACGTAGATCCCGCCACAACGCTTTGCTTAGAACTGCACCAACTGACAGCTCCACCATTTAATATAAATACGTATCCAGTTTGTGACTTAGAGTCATCCAGATCAGTGTCAAAGCTTGCATCGACATAACCATTTACGACGAGCTCTTTGTCACCTCCATAAACGAGAAACATATCCTTAGTCCTTTTCAGGTATTTCAGGATGTTCTTGACCGTTTTCCAGTGGTCCACTCCTGGATTACTTTGGTACCTCCCTGCTAAAATAATAGCAAGGCACACATCAGGTCTGGCACACAGCATTGCATACATGATAGAGCCTATGGCTGAAGCATAGGGAACACCTTTCATTTTCTCTCTATCTTCTGCAGTGGTCGGGCATTAAGTCTGACTCAATTTCACACCTTGTAACACAGGCAAGAACCCTTTCTTTGCTTGATCCATTTTGAACTTCTTTAAAACTTTATCAAGGTATGTGCTTTACGAAAGTCCAATTAAGCGTCTCGATCTATCTCTATAGATCTTGATGCCCAATATATAAGCAGCTTCACCGAGATCTTTCATTGAAAAACTCTTGTTCAAGTATCCTTTTATGCTATCCAGAAATTCTGTATCATTTCCAATCAACAATATGTCATCCACATATAATATTAGAAATGCTACAGACCTCCCACTCACTTTCTTGTAAATACAGGCTTCTCCAAAAGTCTGTATAAAACCATATGCTTTGATCACACTATCAAAATATTTATTCCAACTCCGAGATGCTTGCACCAGTCCATAAATGGATCGCTGGAGCTTGCACACTTTGTTAGCATCCTTTGGATCGATAAAACCTTCAGGTTGCATCATATACAACTCTTCTTCCAGAAATCCATTCAGGAATGCAGTCTTTACATCCATTTGCCAAATTTCATAATCATAAAATGCAGCAATTGCTAACATGATTCGGACGGACTTAAGCATCGCTACGGGTGAGAAGGTCTCATCGTAGTCAACTCCTTGAACTTGTCGAAAACCTTTCGCAACAAGTCGAGCTTTGTAGACAGTAACATTACCGTCAGCATCTGTCTTCTTCTTGAAGATCCATTTAATCTCGATGGCTTGCCGATCCTCGGGCAAGTCAACCAAAGTCCACACTTTGTTCTCATACAGGGATCCCATCTCAGATTTCATGGCCTCAAGCCATTTTGCGGAATCTGGGCTTATCATCGCTTCCTCATAGTTCGTAGGTTCGTCATGGTCAAGTAACATGACCTCCAGAACAGGATAACCGTACCACTCTGGTGCGGATCTTACTGTGGTTGACCTACGTGGTTCGGTAGTGACTTGATCTGAAGTTACATGATCATCATAATTAGCTTCCTCGCTAATTGGTGTAGGAGTCACAGGAACAGATTTCTGTGATGAACTACTTTCCAATAAGGGAGCAGGTACAGTTACCTCATCAAGTTCTACTTTCCTCCCACTCACTTCTTTCGAGAGAAACTCCTTCTCTAGAAAGGATCCATTCTTAGCAACGAATGTCTTGCCTTCGGATCTGTGATAGAAGGTGTACCCAACAGTCTCCTTTGGGTATCCTATGAAGATACATTTCTCCAATTTGGGTTCGAGCTTATCAGGTTGAAGCTTTTTCACATAAGCATCGCAGCCCCAAACTTTAAGAAACGACAACTTTGGTTTCTTGCCAAACCACAGTCCATAATGTGTCGTCTCAACGGATTTAGATGGTGCCCTATTTAACATGAATGCAGCCATCTCTAAAGCATAACCCCACGATAGTGGTAAATCAGTAAGAGACATTATAGATCGCACCATATCTAGTAAAGTATGATTACGACGTTCGGACACACCATTACGCTGTGGTGTTCCGGGTGGCGTGAGTTGCGAAACTATTCCGCATTGTTTCAAATGAAGACCAAACTCGTAACTCAAATATTCTCCTCCACGATCAGATCATAGAAACTTTATTTTCTTGTTACAATGATTTTCCACTTCACTCTGAAATTCTTTGATCTTTTCAAATGTTTCAGACTTATGCTTCATCAAGTAGATATACCCATATCTGCTCAAATCATCTGTGAAGGTGAGAAAATAACGATACCTGCCGCGAGCCCCAACATTCATCGGACCACATACATCAGTATGTATGATTTCCAACAAATCTATTGCTCGCTCCACTATTCCGGAGAACGGCGTTTTAGTCATCTTGCCCATGAGGCATGGTTCGCAAGTACCAAGTGATTCATAATCAAGTGATTCCAAAAGTCCATCAGAATGGAGTTTCTTCATGCGCTTTACACCAATATGACCTACACGGCAGTGCCACAAATAAGTTGCACTATCATTATCAACTCTACATCTTTTGGCTTCAATATTATGAATATGTGTGTCACTACTATCGAGATTTAACATAAATAGACCACTCTTTAAGGGTGCATGACCACAAAAGATATTACTCATATAAATAGAACAACCATTATTCTCTGATTTAAATGAATAACCGTCTCGCGTCAAACAAGATCCGGATATAATGTTCATGCTCAACGCTAGCACCAAATAACAATTATTCAGGTCTAAAACTAATCCCGAAGGTAGATGTAGAGGTAGCGTGCCGACCGCGATCACATCGACTTTGGAACCATTTCCCACGTGCATCGTCACCTCGTCCTTAGCCAATCTTCACTTAATCTGTAGTCCCTGTTTCGAGTTGCAAATATTAGCAACAGAACCAGTATCAAATACCCAGGCACTACTGCGAGCATTAGTAAGGTACACATCAATAACATGTATATCACATATACCTTTGTTCACCTTGCCATCCTTCTTATCCGCCAAATACTTGGGGCAGTTCCGCTTCCAGTGACCAATCCCTTTGCAGTAGAAGCACTCGGTCTCAGGCTTAGGTCCAGACTTGGGCTTCTTCACTTGAGCAGCAACTTGCTTGTCGTTCTTATTGAAGTTCCCCTTCTTCCCTTTACCCTTTTTCTTGAAACTGGTGGTCTTGTTGACCATCAACACTTGATGCTCCTTCTTGATTTCTACCTCCGCAGCCTTTAGCATTGCGAAGAGCTCGGGAATTGTCTTATCCATCCCTTGCATGTTATAGTTCATCATGAAGCTCTTGTAGGTTGGTGGCAGTGATTGAAGAATTCTGTCAATGAAACTATCATCAGGAAGATTAACTCCCAGTTGAATCAAGCGATTGTTATACCCAGACATTTTGAGTATATGCTCACTGACAGAACTATTCTCCTCCGTCTTGCAGCTGTCGAACTTATTGGAAACTTCATATCTCTTAATCCGGGCATTTTCTTGAAATATTAACTTCAACTCCTGGAACATCTCATATGCTCCATGGCGTTCAAAACGTCGTTGAAGTCCTGGTTCTAAGCCGTAAAGCATGGCAGACTGAACTATCGAGTAGTCATCAGCTTTGCTCTGCCAGACGTTCATAACATCTGGCGTTGCTCCTGTAGCGGGTTTGGCACCTAGCGGTGCTTCCAGGACATAATTCTTCTCTGCAGCAATGAGGATAATCCTCAAGTTACGGACCCAGTCCGTGTAGTTGCTACCATCATCTTTCAACTTAGCTTTCTCTAGGAACGCATTAAAATTCAACGGAACAACAACACGGGCCATCTATCTACAACAACATACACTAGTAGAAAAAGGGCCTATTGTCCCGGTTGGTAAGGGCCTTTTGTCCCGGTTTTTGAACCGGAACTAAAGGGTCGTTACTAATGCCCTAACCCTTTAGTCCCGGTTCTTACACGAACCGGGACAGATAGGCCTCCACGTGGCCCGTGCGGCGAGCCCAGGCAGGAAGCCCTTTGGTCCCGGTTGGTGGCACAAACCGGGACCAATAGGCATCCACGCGTCAGCATTTCAGGGGCTGGGGTTTTTGTTTTTTTTTAAAGGGGGGGGGGGGGTTGGGGGTTTTGGGGGGTTAATTTAGGTGTTTCATATATTGTGTTAGCTAGCTAATTAATAGAGAGAAGTGTCCTCTCTTATCTCCGTGCTTGGTTGACGCTATGTACTATATACGTATAGAGAGGACTAGACACGCTAGCTAGTAAGCAAATGAAGGAAACAGAAGATTGTCATGAACATATATATGCATACAGAGAGAAGTGATATCAACCACCTCTCCTTCTCCGAGAGATTGGTCGAACAACAAGTTCTCGTATATCTATCCGACACTACCGGCTACATATATACAATAATTATCTCTAACAATATAATCTCCTAATTATATATGAACACGGGGTCCACATAGTATTCTCCGTTTTCAGCGATCACGTGGTTAAGGAAGAATGCCGCCAATGCTCTTGAATTGCTCGCATACGATCTGGTGCTAGGAGTTCATCCCGCATCCGAAAGATCTAATTTGAAGAAGGGGGTCAATACATATATATATATATATATTTATATATGAATAAATGAAACTCAACACAAATGATGGGAATAAAATAAAATTGTGAATATTATTGCTTACGCACTTCATATTGTTCGTCAGAGTAGCCCCGCTCACAGGTCGTGTGGCGGATGGACTCGCAAACGTAGTATCCACAGTAATTATTCCCGGGTTCCTGCCACAACCACTTTACAAGAAATAGAGGTCAATCAAACTGATAAGCAAGCATGTTAAATGGTATTGATGAAACTAGCGCTTGAATCACTAGGAGATGCGCGGAACCTGCTACTATAGTACTTACTTTCGGGTGTCTAAATTGCAGCTTCTTCGGCAGTCCCGGAGCTTTTTTGGTGAATTTTATCCAAACCCTGCCAGACAAAGAAAACAATTACTTGATATCAGGAAATGAACAAAGTTGCTGATATGATGGATAATGATCGATTTAACTTACTTCTCGAGCATTTGAGTCATGTCTGCATAGTCCTGGGGATCTTTTCGTCTCGAGTCTAAGACGGTTACTACTCCCTGCTCAAGCTTAATCTCTAGGATAATATAGTGGAAGCTGCGCACGCATGCATAAGTCATCAATTAGATTACCATAACCTGGACTAATAAGGGAAACCGAATATGCACAAGACAGTAACACTCACTTGAAGTTGTAAGGAAAGAGTATTATATCTTTGTTTTCATTTATTACCAACGACCGTAGCAAGTTGGCCTCGGTATTTTCGGCATGATATTTAACCTCAGTTGCATCTATGAGATTTGTGTTAATGAACCCAATATCACCGATTTGTCTTTTCTTCAATTCGGCGATCTTCAATCTGCATAATATAGTGAGGATAATTATAAATACATGCAATGAAAGAGCTGACCTATATAGAGAGACTTAATGACAGAAGTAGTACTACTTACAGACAGTAGCAAGTGATCGTTGATTTATCGAGGGCCTTTTGATTGAAAAACTGGAAGAACTCCTCAAATGGAACATTCAACAGTTCAATTCCAACGAGGTCATGCTCCGGTTTAACTCTCAGCGTCAAAGTATTCCTCCCCCCAGACTCTCTGCAGGTTTTCATGTACCAACCATGTAATCTTCGCATCATCGTTGTTAGAGATCTTTCATCTTTGATGAGAGGCTTCCCATAATGGTATTTGTGTTCATCCACCTCCAAGAAATCATAATGTACATCGTCGGGAGGGTAATCTCCAAGATTTCTATAACCGGGCACCATCCTCGGATCTGCAGCGACGATGTCGCTAGACACCTTGAGCGGAGGGCACGATTGGTTCTCTTGTTCGCCGAACTGGGCAATTTTTTTCCCAGCTCGTCGTTCTTTTAACCTTTGATCACTGACAGTACTTCCCGACCGCTCTGCTTCGGAAAATGTCTTTGCAAGAATGCGCTCATAGTTGCCTCTCGGCGGAGACTTTGGTGGTTTTGTCAGGGCAGCCAGAGTGCGCTTCGCTTTCACCGGATCTACCTTCTCCTCCAGAGGTGGATGTTTCTTTGCTTTCACCCCTTCAAAGTAGTTTGTCACTTCGGCTCGCACGATCTTCGTGGTTTCCTCCTCGGTCCTCTCATATGGTAACTTCTCTAGAGTCTTCAGAGAAGGACCGAATCTGTATTGCCTCCCGCCTCTGGCAGCTGTACTGCTAGACGCCGGCAGAGCAGACGGAGCGGCTGTCTTCTTTCCTTGCTTACGAGACGGAGGAGAAGGACTACGACGCGCCGGAGCAGCCGGAGTGGCGGCGGGTCTCTTCCGCCCTTGCTGACGAGGCGGAGAAGGAGGAGGCTGGCTGCTCTGGCACGCCGGCGCAGGCGGAGAAGGAGGTAGAGTGCCGCCACGCACCGGAGAAGGAGGCTGAGTGCCCTGATCACTCGCCGGAGGACGAGGCGGAGGAGGAGGCGGAGTGCCGCCACGCGCCGGAGAAGGAGGCTGAGTGCCCTGATCACTCGCCGAAGGCGTCCAGTTCGGAAGGTTAATGAGCTCCTTCCGCCATAGGCATGGAGTCTTCAAAGCAGAACCCAGCCGAGTCTCCCCTTCACCGGTAGGGTGGTCAAGCTGGAGGTCCTCAAATCCCTCTGTTATTTCATCCACCATCACCCTAGCATATCCTTCTGGAATCGGCCGGCAGTGGTAGGTTGCGCCGGGTTCAGGAGGTAAAACAGAGCCAACAGCCGCCTTGACTTTGAAGTTCTGCCATTGCGCCATAAGGTGGCAATGTTGAGACTCCGTGATAGCATCCACAGGGTAGCTAGCAGGAGCCGTCAAGACATGCTCCGGCTGACGCAGCTCGGTGGAAGCCACGCTGCTTCTCCGCTGAGATGGCGGGGTAGCTTCGGGGGTAGTTTCGGCATGTCGATTGTCGTCTCGTTCCTCTAGCGCTTGAACCCTTTCGTGCAGCTTCTGAATTTGGGTCTGCTCCATTTTTTTCCTCCTCTCCTGGCTTTTGTAACCGCCTGCGTCCGAAAAACCAGCCTTCCACGGAACGGAGCCAGGCGTGCCTCGTGTCCGTCCAGGGTGCTCAGGATTCCCGAGGGCCATTGTGAGCTCGTCGTTCTCTCTGTCTAGAACGAACGTCCCTTCCTGCGTTGCATCGATATAATGCTGAAGCCTCTTGACTGGTATTCTCAAAACCTCGTCCGTCCAAACGCACCTCCCTGATACAGGGTCCAATTTTCCGCCAGCCCCGAAGAACCAAGTCCGGCAACGGTCTGGCCAGTTCATTGTCTGTGGTTCGATCCCTTTATCAAGCAGATCATTCTCAGCCTTGGCCCACTTAGGCCGGGCTTTGAGGTAGCCACCTAACCCTGTGCGATGGTGAAGCTTCTTCTTCGCAGCATTCTTCTTGTTTGTCGCTGACATCTTCGTACTCTTTTCCGATGTCTTGTCGGCCACAAATGCGGGCCAGTGATCTCTGATCTTCTCATACCGGGCGATGAATCTGGTGTCTCTTCTTTGTCGACAAATGTTTTCAGCTCATTCTTCCACCTCCTAAATAGATCTGCCATCTTCTTAAGAGCATGAGACTTGATTAATTGCTCTTTGACTGGCTTCTCCGGATCCTCCTCTGGCGGTAGGGTGAAATTTGCCTTCAGCTCAGTCCAAAGATCATCTTTCTGCATATCATTGACATAAGACACCTCAGGGTCTTCCTTCTTAGGCTTATACCATTGGTGGATGCTGATTGGGATCTTGTCCTAACAAGAACCCCGCACTGAGCAGCAAATGCTTCCTTTGTCCGGATGGGTTCAATCGGTTGGCCGTCGCGCGCGATTGCTGTGATCTCAAACCTTTCATCCGAGCGTAACTTTCTCTTCGGGCCTCGTCTCTTTACCGAAGTTGTGCTCGATCCGGAGGGCTAGAAAAAAGAAGAAAGACGAGAGTTAATTAATATGTGTACATACCAAAACAATGAATGCATCAATTAGCTAGTCAGCACAGGCTTAACTAATATATTTACCTGGCCGGACTCTGTTCGGTCACCGGAGCCATCATAATCATGTCTTTCCTCCTCCACTCTTCGATCACCGTAGCCTGCTTCTTCACCCTGTTCTTCCAGACCATGTCGTTAAGATACAACAAGACATCACCTCCAGCTAAGATTATGTCCCCCAACACCTCTTCTGCTTCCTCGTCTCGTCCGTGCTCCATTGTTTCTGCAAATATTACAACATGGCAATTATTACACAAACATGACAGCAGGTGGATATATCAGTGCAAACATAGACCTAGCTTATTCCGGGTTTGGGGTTGGCCTCGGCAACGCTTCAAGGGTAGGGGCGCGGTGGGAGGGGGTAGGAGACCGACAGCGTTTTTTTCTATGGTTTGGGTGTCCTCGAGAGTTTAGGTCAAGCGAGAGGGCCGGGGGGTGCTCCCGTGGTATAAGTTATCACGGTCGAAGTTATCCGGGAGGGGGTTATATCGACAACAACGACATACATACATGGGAAAATAATGTTATCGGGGAGGGGGTAGGTCGAACCCCCCCCCCCCCTCATGTTGAAGTTATCGGGACATGGGGTATATTAATGGAGGAGAAAAAAGGAGAAGAAGATATTAATAGAGGAGAAGATTGAAGAAAAAAAGAAGAAAAAAAAGAGGAGAAGAAGATATTAATAGAGGAGAAGATTGAAGAAAAAAAGAAGAAAAAAAAGAGGAGAAGAAGAAAGGAGTAGAGGAGAAGAAGAGAAAATAGAATATTCTATTTTCTCTTCTTCTCCTCTATTCCTTTCTTCTTCTCCTCTTTTTTTTTTCTTTTTTCTTCTTCTTATTTATTTCTCCTCTTCTTCTCCTTTCTTCCTCTTCTTATTTTCGTTTTTCCTCTCCTTCTTTTTCTTCTTCTTCCTTTCATAGCTAGATATATAAAACTTTTCTAAAAATGTAACTTTTGCATATATAAATTTTTTCCATGGATCATCATTTCTCATATATATCCATCTATAGCCACATACATATATAAATGGAAAAAAATGCTATGAACAAAAATACATATATACTTGGTAAATATTCTATGAACATCGTTTCTCATATATATATCAATGCATACATCCATGGATCATCATTGCTCATATATCCATAGTCATATATAAAAACTTTCTGTATATGAACAAAAAAACATTTTTTGACATATTTAGCACATTCTAAATTTTCCTAACTCTTTTACAACCACAAAAATAACTCCAACTTCATGACAGTACCCACACTCCATTTCACCAAAAACCTTCTGATCATTAGTTCAAAATTTTCAAATTTCATTCAAATGAAATTTGAACCAGATTCAAATTCCTTGCTGAAAAACTATTCTAAACCAATCCAAAAATTCTGAAATTTTGCCATCACCTTTGTCTTGCATCAGTACCACACCACAAAAAATATCATAAATTCTAAAAATGCCCAAAGCCATCTAGCATTTGATCAAACACCCTCTATATGCACTGTTCATATCTGTAAAAAAATTCAGAAAATTCAGAAAATTGGACAGCGTCTTGCTGCTGCTCCACTCCTTCTCCTCTCGTTCTGCTCTTCAATGTGTCGGGGCCGGCGGCGACCATGGAGCAGGGGCAGAGAGCAAGGGGCACTCGGGCGCAAGAGCGGCGCTCGATCGGGACCATGGGAAAGGGAGGGGATCACTTCGAGGGGGGCGGCGATGGCAGGAGTCCGGCGACGAGGACGGCGGGCTCGGGGCGGCACGCGGTGACAGGGACAGCGGTCTCGGGACGGCAGGCGGTGACAGGGACGAGGAGGGGTGGGCTCGGGGAGGCACGCGGCGACGGGGACGATGAGGACGGCGGGCTCAGGGATGCCGGCGACGAGGACGGCGCGGGCTCGGGGAGGCGACGGCGTTGGCGGTGGCATAGACGGCGAGGTGGAGCAGCCTGACGGTGGGGGGGAGGCAACTGGCGATGAAAACTGAAACTTTTCACAAGTGTTTGTTATATAGTCCAAGCATTAGTCTCGGTTGGTGCCACCAACCGGGACCAAAGGCCTCTTTTCAGCAGCCCAAAGGGCGGGAAGTGGCGGCCTTTGGTCCCGCTTGGTGGCACCAACCGGGACTAAAGGGGGGCCATTGGTACCGGTTCATGGCAGCAACCGGGACCAATGCCCCCCTTTAGTCCCGGTTGGTGCCACCAACCGGGACCAAAGGACATGTGCTGCCCCCGTCGCGGCCAAAGTTTAGTCCCACCTCGCTAGTTGAGAGAGCTCGAGAGTGGTTTATAAGCGCTGCTGCGCCCACCCTCTCGAGCTCCTCTCATTACAGGCTTTCGGGCCTAACCGTACACTGTGTGCCTGTGGGCCTACTCGGCCACCTGCGGGCCTGAATCCTGGCCCATGGTTGGGTTTCTAGTCGTATTCAGGCCGTGGTGGCCCAGTAGGTGGCACTTTTTTTTCTTTGTTGCTTTATTTATTTTATTTTGTTTCTACTTACAACAAAATACTTACTGTTGCTATTTTTATTTATTTTATTAAATTTTATTTTTTAATTCTTTTTGCTTTTAGGTCACAAAAATTATAAACTTTCTGTTAGTGCCATTAGTTTTCAAATTTGAATTCTTTGAAATTTCTGTGATTCTTTTTCCTGCTATTTAATATTACTGTGTTTTATGATTCTATTCAAAAACAGATTTTTTATTTTAGTTTCTAACAAAAAAATCTTTATGATAATGCTTTTTGCTATTAAAATGTCTAACAAAAACATTCTTTTTGAAAATTCTTTTTGCTTCTAATGTTTTAAACAGAAAATGATTTGATAATTTTAGTTGCATAAATTTTATATAATTTTAGTTTCAATAATACTAGAGGTTTATAAAAGTTTTTTTGTTGATTCCTTTTGCTATTGGAGTTTTATAAAAGCTTTTTAGTTGATTATTTTTGTTATTGAAGAATATTATAGTTTTGTTTTAGTTGATCATAATAGCATATTTTAATTGGTTATTTTTAGTTCATTCTTTTTGCTATTAGTTAATGAGCTATAAATGACCCTTAAATTGAAAAGCACTACAAATGAACTCTGAAAAGGTTGAAAGTTGGCATGGTATCATCATTTCACCCGCATAGCATACGCTAAAAAGTTGAGAGGGTTACGGTAAAAACTGGATGCACTTCGTGTACAAAATGGACAATCTCTTTCGAATTATCAGGGTTTCGGACGAAAACTCATCAGTTACGAAGGGATTTCATTTTTTTGAATTTATTTGAACACTAGACTTTTTGTGTGTTCAAAATGCACCATTCAAAGACACATCATCAATTTTCAACCCTTTGTGACTTTATTTGTTATTTTTCATGCATTCACTGATTTTTTTGAGCTATATGACCCTTAAACTGAAAAGCACTACAAATGAACTCTGAAAAGGTTGAAAGTTGGCATGGTGTCATCATTTCACCCACATAGCATGTGCTAAAAAGTTGAGAGGGTTACAGCAAAAACTGGATGCACTTCGTGTACAAAATGGACAATCTCTTTCGAAGTATCAGGGTTTCGGACGAAAACTCATCAGTTACGAAGGGATTTCATTTTTTTGAATTTATTTGAACACCAGACTTTTTGTGTGTTCAAAATGCACCATTCAAAGCCACATCATCAATTTTCAACCCTTTCTGACTTCATTTGTTTTTTTTCATGCATTTACTGATTTTTTTTAGCTATATGGCCGTGAAGTTGAAAAGCACTACAAATGAACTCTGAAAAGGTTGAAAGTTGGCATGGTGTCATCATTTCACCCACATAGCATGTGCTAAAAAGTTGAGAGGGTTATGGCAAAAACTGGATGCACTTCGTGTACAAAATGGACAATCTCTTTCGAAGTATCAGGGTTTCGCACGAAAACTCATCAATTACGAACGGATTTCATTTTTTTAATTTATTTGAACACCAGACTTTTTGTGTGTTCAAAATGAACCATTCAAAGCCACATCATCAATTTTCAACCCTTTCTGACTTCATTTGTTATTTTTCATGCATTTACTGATTTTTTTTGAGCTATATGGTCGTGAAGTTGAAAAGCACTACAAATGAACTCTGAAAAGGTTGAAAGTTGGCATGGTGTCATCATTTCACCCACATAGCATGTGCTAAAAAGTTGAGAGGGTTACGTCAAAAACTAGATGCACTTCGTGTACAAAATGGACAATCTGTTTCGAGATATCAGGGTTTCATACGGAAACTCGTCTGTTACAACAGGCATTTCAAATGAACAACGAAAAGGTTGAAAGTTGGCATGGTATCATCATAATAGTTGTGGAGAGAAAGTCTTCACTTTTTCTTCGCTTGTGTCCTTTGCTTATTGCGTCGTAACCATGGGTAATCTTCATCGTTTATCAGGATGCTTGGGTCAGCCTTGACTTTGAAGGGAGGAATTTCATGAAACTTTTCATAATCTTCAGACATGTCTGTCTTGCCCTCCACTCCCACAATGTCCCTTTTTCCTGAAAGAACTATGTGGCGCTTTGGCTCATCGTATGATGTATTCGCTTCCTTATCTTTTCTTTTTCTCGGTCTGGTAGACATGTCCTTCACATAGATAACCTGTGCCACATCATTGGCTAGGACGAACGGTTCATCAGTGTACCCAAGATTGTTCAGATCCACTGTTGTCATTCCGTACTGTGGGTCTACCTGTACCCCGCCTCCTGACAGATTGACCCATTTGCACTTAAACAAAGGGACCTTAAAATCATGTCTGTAGTCAAGTTCCCATATGTCCACTATGTAACCATAATATGTGTCCTTTCCCCTCTCGGTTGCTGCATCAAAGCAGACACCGCTGTTTTGGTTGGTGCTCTTTTGATCTTGGGCGATCGTGTAAAATGTATTCCCATTTATCTCGTATCCTTTGTAATTCAATACAGTCAAAGATGGTCCCCTGGACAACGAGTATAGCTCATCACAAACAGTGTTGTCACCTCTGAGACGTGTTTCCAACCAACTGCTGAAAGTCCTGATGTGTTCACATGTAATCCAGTCGTCGCACTGCTCCGGGTGTTTGGAGCGCAGAATGTTCTTGTGTTCATCGACATACGGGGTCACCAAGGTAGAGTTCTGTAGAACTGTGTGGTGTGCTTGAGACCAAGAATATCCGTCCCTGCATATTATTGAGTCCCCTCCAAGCGTGCCTTTTCCAGTCAGTCTCCCCTCATACCGCGATTTAGGGAGACCTATCTTCTTAAGGCCGGGAATGAAGTCAACACAAAACCCAATGACATCCTCTGTTTGATGGCCCATGGAGATGCTTCCTTCTGGCCTAGCGCGGTTACGGACATATTTCTTTAGGACTCCCATGAACCTCTCAAAGGGGAACATATTTTGTAGAAATACGGGCCCTAGAATGACAATCTCGTCGACTAGATGAACTAGGACGTGCGTCATGATATTGAAGAAGGATGGTGGGAACACCAGCTCGAAACTGACAAGACATTGCGCCACATCACTCCTTAGCCTTGGTATGATTTCTGGATCGATCACCTTCTGAGAGATTGCATTGAGGAGTGCACATAGCTTCACAATGGCTAATCGGACGTTTTCCGGTAGAAGCCCCCTCAATGCAACCGGAAGCAGTTGCGTCATAATCACGTGGCAGTCATGAGACTTTAGGTTCTGGAACTTTTTCTCTGGCATATTTATTATTCCCTTTATATTTGACGAGAAGCCAGTCGGGACCTTCATACTGAGCAGGCATTCAAAGAAGATTTCTTTCTCTTCTTTCGTAAGAGCGTAGCTGGCAGGACCTTCATACTGCTTCGGAGGCATGCCGTCTTTTTCGTGCAAACGTTGCAGGTCCTCCCGTTCCTCAGGTGTATCTTTTGTCTTCCCATACACGCCCAAGAAGCCTAGCAGGTTCACGCAAAGGTTCTTCGTCATGTGCATCACGTCGATTGAAGAGCGGACCTCTAGGTCTTTCCAGTAGGGTAGGTCCCAAAATATAGATTTCTTCTTCCACATGGGTGCGTGTCCCTCAGCGTCATTCGGAACAGCTAGTCCGCCGGGACCCTTTCCAAAGATTACGTGTAAATCATTGACCATAGCAAGTACGTGATCACCGGTACGCATGGCGGGCTTCTTCCGGTGATCTGCCTCGCCTTTGAAATGCTTGCCTTTCTTTCGACATTGATGGTTGGTCGGAAGAAATCGACGATGGCCCCGGTACACATTCTTCCTGCATTTGTCCAGGTATATACTTTCAGTGTCATCTAAACAGTGCGTGCATGCGTGGTATCCCTTGTTTGTTTGTCCTGAAAGGTTACTGAGAGCAGGCCAATCGTTGATGGTTACAAACAGCAATGCATGTAGGTTAAATTCCTCCTGTTTGTGCTCATCCCACGTACGTACACCGTTTCCATTCCACAGCTGTAAAAGTTCTTCAACTAATGGCCTTAGGTACACATCAATGTCGTTGCCGGGTTGCTTAGGGCCTTGGATGAGAACTGGCATCATAATAAACTTCCGCTTCATGCACATCCAAGGAAGAAGGTTATACATACATAGAGTCACGGGCCAGGTGCTGTGATTGCTGCTCTGCTCCCCGAAAGGATTAATGCCATCCGCGCTTAAACCAAACCATACGTTCCTTGGGTCAGCTGCAAACTCAGCCCAGTACTTTCTCTCGATTTTTCTCCACTGCGACCCGTCAGCGGGTGCTCTCAACTGTCCTCACTGTGCCATCGCATCAACTTGGCATGCTATTCGTTTCTGAACAGACATTTCAACCGTGGTATTATAGGAGCATACCACATCACCTTCGCAGGAACCCTCTTCCTGGGGGGCTCGCCGTCAACATCACCAGGGTCATCTCGTCTGATCTTATACCGCAATGCACCGCATACCGGGCATGCGTTCAGATCCTTGTACGCACCGCGGTAGAGGATGCAGTCATTAGGGCATGCATGTATCTTCTGCACCTCCAATCCTAGAGGGCATATGACCTTCTTTGCTGCGTATGTACTGTCGGGCAATTCGTTATCCTTTGGAAGCTTCTTCTTCAATATTTTCAATAGCTTCTCAAATCCTTTTTCAGGCACAACATTCTCTGCCTTCCACTGCAGCAATTCCAGTACGGTACCGAGCTTTGTGTTGCCATCTGCAATTGGGGTACAACCCTTTTTTGTGATCCTCTAACATGCGATCGAACTTCAGCTTCTCCTTTTGACTTTCGCATTGCGTCCTTGCATCGACAATGACCCGGCGGAGATCATCATCATCGGGCACTGGTTCCTCTTGATCTTCAGCAGCTTCCCCTGTTGCAGCATCATTGGGCACATCGTCTGGTTCCTCTTGATCTTCAGCAGCTTCCTCCGTTGCAGCATCACCGTATTCAAGGCGCACATAGTTGTCATCGTCCTCTTCTTCTTCGCCATCTTCCATCATAACCCCTATTTCTCCGTGCCTCGTCCAAACATTATAGTGTGGCATGAAACCCTTGTAAAGCAGGTGGGTGTGAAGGATTTTCCGGTCAGAGTAAGACTTCGTATTCCCACATGTAGGGCATGGACAACACATAAAACCATTCTGCTTGTTTGCCTTAGCCACTTCAAGAAAATCATGCACGCCCTTAATGTACTCGGAGGTGTCTCTGTCACCGTACATCGATTGCCGGTTCATCTGCGTGCATTCCGCTAAACCTAGACAAATCTCGAGGAAAATGGAGCTTTGAGGTCGAGCTTCGAGAGGAGAAAGCTTAACTACTGTGGCTCGGGCATTTCATCGAACACCTCATGTGCATAGGAGGTGAGCTAGAGCACCACAAAGCCCTCCCCTCGCCGGCCAGAGAAAAACAGACACTGGAGTGCTCTGCTCGCGGGCGAGGGGTATATATAGGCACCTCATTGGTCCCGGTTCGTGGCATGAACCGGGACTAAAGGGCAGCCTATGGTCCCAGTTCAAGCCATCAACCGGGACCAATGGTGGTGGGCCAGGAGCGAGGCCCATTGGTCCCGGTTTGTCCCACCAACCGGGACCAAAGGGGCCAGACGAACCGGGACCAATGCCCCCACGAGGCCCAGCAGGCCCCTGGCCTCATGAACCGGGACCAATGCTAACATTAGTCCCGGTTCGTGACTGAACCGGGACTAATGTGAATATTTCCCTGTGACCAAAGCCCTGTTTTCTACTAGTGATAGACATGCAAAATACTATCAGGTACTAAGTTCATGATAAATTAAAGTTCAATTAATCAAATTACTTAAGAACTCCCACTTAGATAGACATCCCTCTAATCATCTAAGTGATCACGTGATCCAAATCAACTAAACCATGTCCGATCATCACGTGAGATGGAGTAGTTTTCAATGGTGAACATCACTATGTTGATCATATCTACTATATGATTCATGCTCGACCTTTCGGTCTCAGTGTTCCGAGGCCATATCTGCATATGCTAGGCTCGTCAAGTTTAACCCGAGTATTCTGCGTGTGCAAAACTGGCTTGCACCTGTTGTATGTGAACGTAGAGCTTATCACACCCGATCATCACGTGGTGTCTCGGCACGACGAACTTTCGCAACGGTGCATACTCAGTGAGAACACTTATACTTTGAAATTTAGTGAGGGATCATCTTATAATGCTACCGTAGAACTAAGCAAAATAAGATGCATAAAGGATAAACATCACATGCAATCAATATAAGTGATATGATATGGCCATCATCATCTTGTGCCTTTGATCTCCATCTCCAAAGCACTGCCATGATCACCATCGTCACCGGCGCGACACCTTGATCTCCATCGTAGCATCGTTGTCGTCTCGCCAACTATTGCTTCTACGACTATCGCTACCGCTTAGTGATAAAGTAAAGCAATTACATGGCGATTGCATTCATACAATAAAGCGACAACCATATGGCTCCTGCCAGTTGCCGATAAATCTGTTACAAAACATGATCATCTCATACAATAAAATTTAGCGTCATGTCTTGACCATATCACATCACAACATGCCCTACAAAAACAAGTGAGACATTCTCTACTCTGTTGTTGCAAGTTTTACGTGGCTGCTACGGGCTGAGCAAGAACCAATCTTACCTATGCATCAAAACCACAACGATTTTTCATCAAGTATGTGATGTTTAACCTTCAACAAGGACCGGGCGTAGCCACACTCGATTCAACTAAAGTTGGAGAAACTGACACCCGCCAGCCACCTGTGTGCGAAGCATGTTGGTAGAACTCACAACTTCACGATCGACCGATCCTAGTACCGAAAGTGCGGCACCTCCACGATCTGCACACGTTCAGCTCAGTGACGTCCCACGAACTCACGATCCAGCAGAGTGTCGAGGGAGAGCTTCGTCAGCACGACGGTGTGATGACGGTGATGATGAAGTTACCAGCGCAGGGCTTCGCCTAAGCACTACGATGATATGACCGAGGTGGATTATGGTGGAGGGGGCACTGCACACGGCTGGAAACAATCAACTTGTGTGTTCTAGGGTGCCCCCTGCCCCCGTATATAAAGGAGCAAGGGGGGAGGCCGGCCGGCCCTTGGGGCGCGCCAGGAGAGGAGGAGTCCTCCTCCTAGTAGGAGTAGGACTCCCCTTTCCTACTCCTACTAGGAGGGGCAAAGGAAGGAGGAGAGGGAGAAGGAAAGGGCCCCCCTTCCCTAGTCCAATTCGGACGAAAGGGGGAGGGGGCGCCTGGCCTGCCATGGCCGGCCCTCTCTCTCTCTCCACTAAGGCCCATGTGGCCCATTAGTTCTCCCGGGGGGTTCCAGTAATGATACGTCTCCAACGTATCTATAATTTTTGATTGTTCCATGCTATATTATATTCTGTTTTGGACATTATTGAGCTTTATTATACACTTTCATATTATTTTTGGGACTAACCTATTAACCGGAGGCCCAGCCCAGAATTGCTGTTTTTTGCCTATTTCAGAGTTTCGCAGAAAAAGAATATCAAACGGAGTCCAAACGGAATGAAACCTTCAGGAACGTCATTTTCGGAATGAACGTGTTCCAGAGGACTTGGACCCTATGTCAAGACATCAACCAGGAGGGCATGAGGTAGGGGGGCGCGCCCTCCACCCTCCTGGGCCCCATGTTGCTCCACCGACATACTTCTTCCTCCTATATATACCTACGTACCCCCAAACTACCAGATACGGAGCCAAAAACCTAATTCCACCGCCGCAACCTTCTATACCCGTGACATACCATCTTGGGGCCTTTTCCGGAGCTCCGCCGGAGGGGGCATCGATCACGGAAGGCTTCTACATCAACACCACAGCCTCTCCGATGATGTGTGAGTAGTTTACCTCATACCTTCGGGTCCATAGTTATTAGCTAGATGACTTCTTCTCTCTTTTTGGATCTCAATACAATGTTCTCCCCCTCTCTCGTGGAGATCTATTCGATGTAATCTTGTTTTGCAGTGTGTTTGTTGAGACCGATGAATTGTGGGTTTATGATCAAGTTTATCTATGAACAATATTTGAATCTTCTCTGAATTGTTTTATGTATGATTGGTTATCTTTGCAAGTCTCTTCGAATTATCAGTTTCGTTTGTCCTACTAGATTGATCTTTCTTGCAATGGGAGAAGTGCTTAGCTTTGGGTTCAATCTTCGATGTCCTTTCCCAGTGACAGTAGGGGCAGCAAGGCACGTATTGTTGTTGCCATCGAGGATAACAAGATGGGGTTTATATCATATTGCATGAGTTTATCCCTCTACATCATGTCATCTTGCTTAAAGCGTTACTCTGTTCTTATGAACTTAATACTCTAGATGCATGATGGATAGCGGTCGATGTGTGGAGTAATAGTAGTAGATGCAGGCAGGAGCCGGTCTACTTGTCTCGGACGTGATGCCTATATACATGATCATACCTAGATATTCTCATAACTATGCTCAATTCTGTCAATTGATCAACAGTAATTTGTTCACCCACCGTAATACTTATGCTCTCGAGAGAAGCCTCTAGTGAAACCTATGGCCCTCGGGTCTATTTTCTATCATATTAATCTTCCCACACTTAGCTATTTTTATTACCTTTTATTTTACTTTGCATCTTTATCATAAAAATACCAAAAATATTATCCTATCATATCTATCAGATCTCACTCTCGTAAGTGACCGTGAAGGGATTGAAAACCCCTTTATTGCGTTGGTTGCGAGGATTTATTTGTTTGTGTAGGTGCGAGGGACTCGTGCATGGTCTCCTACTGGATTGATACCTTGGTTCTCAAAAACTGAGGGAAATACTTACGCTACTTTACTGCATCACCCTTTCCTCTTCAAGGGAAAACCAACGCAGTGCTCAAGAGGTAGCTAGAAGGATTTCTGGCGCCGTTGCCGGGGAGTCTACGCAAAAGTCAACATACCAAGTACCCATCACAAACCCTTATCTCCCGCATTACATTATTTGCCATTTGCCTCTCGTTTTCCTCGCCCCACTTCACCCTTGCCATTTTATTTGCCCTCTCTTTTCCGTTCGTCCTTTTTGTTTGCTCGTGTTGCCATGTGCCTTCTATATGCTTGCATCTTCGCTTGCTGAAAATCTATTGTTATGGATCCACTTAAAGTGTTCCTACTTGGATCATCTTCGATCCTTATGACGCTCGTGCTGAAACCCCAACTAGCCTAGTTGATGGGAAATCTTTAGATGAGCATGCTCATTTTGTGCGTCATCGTTTGTCTGAAAAAGGGAAGCTATTATGGTATCATATAAATAGTTTGCTATGCTATGCTTGGAATCTTTGTGAAATTTGTGATTTTACTTGTTGCTCTAAGAACCCTAAAAAACACCTTCCCTACCTATGTGAGTTCAATGATAATGAAATCTTATCTTCTTATGCAAAGGGTGTTTATAGTTACTATGATATCAAACAAATTGAAGAATTTGTCGTTTTTAAGGGTGCTCATGAAGTTGCTTCTTTGATTGAAAACTATGATTTTACTCTCAACAAATCTGAAAATTCCGTCATACTTAAATATTGCAATGAAAACTTTGCTCATAATGTCTATCTCCAAGAATTTATTGAAAGAATGACCGTTGCTTTGGAATAAAATAATGATATGCATGAATCTATAGATAATGATGATTCCGATGATTTGGTTGAAATATCCCTTGATGAACATGATGCTTGCTATTCTTGTGGCCATCATGCCAATATTTATGAAGACGAATTTGCTATAGTTCCTTATGTTAAAAATGAGATCATTGCTATTGCACCCATGCTTGATAGTTCCTTCGATGAAAAGCATGATTGCAATGATTTTACTATGAATTCTCTTGATGTCAATTGTGCTAATAATATGCAAAACCCTAAGCTTGGGGATGCTAGTTTTGCTATGTCCACTATTTGTTGCAATGATCATGATTGGGGTGATTTTTCTTATGATCTTGAAAATTTATTTAATCCACATGATGAATATGAGATTGATAATATTGTTTGAAATAATATTGAAAGAGGGTTTGGAAGAGTGTCAACTTTAGATCCCACATATTTGGAGAATGTTCAATCTTATGGTATTTTTGATAAAAGTGGGTTTGGAGAGGTCATGACTTTAGTTAATGATAATCCCACTATTTTGGAAGAGTGTCAACTTCGCGTGCATGTGGATCGTGTTGAGAATATGTTATGTGATAGCTATTTTGTTGAATTTTCTTATGATCCTACATGTAATTATTATGAGAGAGGAAAATATGGTTGTAGAAATTTTCATGTTACTAAATTACCTCTCGTTATGTTGAGATTGCTATTGTTTCTTTCCGCTTCCTTGCATATGCTAGTTTTTGCTTGCTTTGATAATTTGTTTGCCTACAAGATGCCTATGCATAGGAAGTATGTTAGACTTAGATGTGATTTTCACATGTTTTATGATGCTCTCTTTGTGCTTCAATTCTTGTCTTTTATGTGAGCATCGTCGAAATCTCAATGCCTAGCTAAAAAGGCTTTAAAGAAAAGCGCTTGTTGGGAGGCAACCCAATTTTATTTTAGTTTTTTTGCTTTTTTCTTCTGTTTAGGAATAAATATTTGATCTAGCCTCTGGTTAGATGTGTTTTTATGTATTAATTAGTGTTTGTGCCAAGTTAAACCTATAGGATCTTCTTGGATGATAGTTATTTGATCTTGCTGAAAATTGCAGAAACTTTCTGTTCACGAAAATAATTGTTAAAAATCACCAGAACGTGATAAAATATTGATTCCAATTGCTTCTGATCAATAAACAAATTATATAAGTCTTTCTATTTTGGCTGAATTTTTTGAGTTCCAGAAGTTTGCGTTAGTTACAGATTACTTCAGACTGTTCTGTTTTTGACAGATTCTGTTTTTCGTGTGTTGTTTGCTTATTTTGATGAATCTATGCTAGTAAAATAGTTTATAAACCATAGAGAAGTTGGAATACAGTAGGTTTAACACCAATATAAATAAAGAATGACTTCATTACAGTACCTTAAAGTGGTTTTTTGTTTTCTTTCGCTAACGGAGCTCACGAGATTTTCTGTTAAGTTTTGTGTTGTGAAGTTTTCAAGTTTTGGGTAAAAGATTTGATGGATTATGGAACAAGGAGTGGCAAGAGCCTAAGCTTGGGGATGCCCATGGCACCCCAAGATAATCTAAGGACACCTAAAATCCAAAGCTTGGGAATGCCCCGGAAGGCATCCCCTCTTTCGTCTACTTCCATCGGTAACTTTACTTGGAGCTATATTTTTATTCACCACATGATATGTGTTTTTCTTGGAGCGTCTTGTATGATTCGAGTCTTTTCTTTTTAGTTTACCACAATCATCTTTTCTGGACACACCTTTTGAGAGAGACACACATGATTCGGAATTTATTAGAATACTCTATGCGCTTCACTTAAATCTTTTGAGCTATATAGCTTTTGCTCTAGTGCTTCACTTATATCTTTTAGAGCACGGTGGTAGTTTTGTTTTATAGAAACTATTATTCTCTCATGCTTCACTTATATTATTTTGAGAGTCCTACAAAACAGCATGGTAATTTTCTTTAATTGTGAAATTAGTCCTAATATGCTAGGTATTCAAGATTAGTAAAAACTTTCTCATGAGTGTGTTGAATACTAAGAGAAGTTTGATGCTTGATGATTGTTTTGAGATATGGAGGTAGTGATATTAAAGTTGTGCTAGTTGAGTAGTTGTGAATTTGAGAAATACTTGTGTGGAAGTTTGGAAATCCCGTAGCATGCACGTATGGTAAGCGTTATGTAACAAATTTGAAACATGCGGTGTTCTTTGATTGTCCTCCTTATGAGTGGCGGTCGGGGACGAGCGATGGTCATTTCCTACCAATCTATCCCCCTAGGAGCATGCGCGTAGTGCTGGGTTTTTGATGACTTGTAGAATTTTGCAATAAGTATGTGAGTTCTTTATGACTAATGTTGAGTACATGGATTATACGCACTCTTACCCTTCCATCATTGCTAGCCTCTTCGGTACCATGCATTGCCCTTTCTCACATTAAGAGTTGGTGCAAACTTCGCCGGTGCATCCAAACCCCGTGATATGATACGCTCATTCACACATAAACCTCCTTATATCTTCCTCAAAAAAGCCACCATACCTACCTATTATGGCATTTCCATAGCCATTCCGAGATATATTGCCATGCAACTTTCCACCGTTCCTTGTATTATGACACGCTCATCATTGTCATATTGCTTTGCATGATCATGTAGTTGACATCGTATTTGTGGCAAAGCCACCGTTCATAATTTTTCGTACATGTCACTCTTGATTCATTGTTATCCCGGTATACCGCTGGAGGCATTCATATAGAGTCATACTTTGTTCTAGTATCGAGTTGTAATCATTGAGTTGTAAATAAATAGAAGTGTGATGATCATCATTCATAGAGCATTGTCCCGAAAAAAAGAGAAAGGCCAAATAAAAAAAAGAAGGCCCAAAAAAAGAAAATAAAAAGGGACAATGCTACTATCTTTTTTTCCACACTTGTGCTTCAAAGTAGCACCATGATCTTCATGATAGAGAGTCTCTTGTTTTGTCACTTTCATATACTAGTGGGAATTTTTCATTATAGAACTTGGCTTGTATATTCCAACAATGGGCTTCCTCAAATGCCCCAGGTCTTCGTGAGCAAGCAAGTTGGATGCACACCCACTTAGTTTCTTTTGTTGAGCTTTCATGCATTTATAGCTCTAGTGCATCCGTTGCATGGCAATCCCTACTCCTTGCATTAACATCAATCGATGGGCATCACCATAGCTCATTGATTAGCCTCGTTGATGTGAGACTTTCTCCTTTTTTGTCCTCTCCACATAACCCCCATCATTATATTCTATTCCACCCATAGTGCTATATCCATGGCTCACGCTCATGTATTGCATGAAGGTTGAAAAAAGTTTGAGATTACTAAAGTATGAAACAATTGCTTGGCTTGTCATCGGGGTTGTGCATGATGAGAGCATTCTTGTGTGACGGAAATGGAGCATGACTAAACTATATGATTTTGTAGGGATGAACTTTCTTTGGCCATGTTATTTTGAGAGGACATAATTGCTTAGTTAGTATGCTTGAAGTATTATTACTTTTATGTCAATATTAAACCTTTATCTTGAATCTTTCGGATCTGAATATTCATACCACAATTAAGAAAATTACATTGAAATTATGCCAAGTAGCATTCCACATCACAAATTCTGTTTTTATCATTTACCTACTCGAGGACGAGCAGGAATTAAGCTTGGGGATGCTTGATACGTCTCCAACGTATCTATAATTTTTTATTGTTCCATGCTATATTATATTCTGTTTTGGACATTATTGGGCTTTATTATACACTTCTATATTATTTTTGGGACTAACCTATTAACCGGAGGCCCAGCCCAAAATTGCTGTTTTTTGCCTATTTCAGAGTTTCGCAGAAAAAAATATCAAACGGAGTCCAAACGGAATGAAACCTTCGGGAACGTGATTTTTGGAACGAACGTGATCAAGAGGACTTGGACCCTATGCCAAGACATCAAGCAGGAGGTCACGAGGTAGGGGGCGCGCCTACCCCCCCCCCCCCCCGGCGCGCCCTCCACCCTCGTGGGCCCCACGTTGCTCCACCGACGTACTTCTTCCTCCTATATATACCTACGTACCCCAAACTACCAGATACGGAGCCAAAAACCTAATTCCACCACCGCAACCTTCTGTACCCGTGAGATCCCATCTTGGGGCCTTTTCCGGAGCTCCGCCGGAGGGGGCATCGGTCACGGAGGGCTTCTACATAATCACCATAGCCTCTCCGATGATGTGTGAGTAGTTTACCTCAGACCTTCGGGTCCATAGTTATTAGCTAGATGGCTTCTTCTCTCTTTTTGGATATCAATACAATGTCCCCCCCTCTCTCATGGAGATCTATTCGATGTAATCTTCTTTTGCGGTGTGTTTGTTGAGACCGATGAATTGTGGGTTTATGATCAAGTTTATCTATGAACAATATTTGAATCTTCTCTGAATTCTTTTATGTATGATTGGTTATCTTTGCAAGTCTCTTCAAATTATCAGTTTGGTTTGGCCTACTAGATTGATCTTTCTTGCAATGGGAGAAGTGCTTAGCTTTGGGTTCATTCTTGCGGTGTCCTTTCCCAGTGACAGTAGGGGCAGCAAGGCACGTATTGTATTGTTGCCATCGAGGATAACAAGATGGGGTTTATATCATATTGCATGAGTTTATCCCTCTACATCATGTCATCTTGCTTAAAGCGTTACTCTGTTCTTATGAACTTAATACTCTAGATGCATGCTGGATAGCGGTCGATGTGTGGAGTAATAGTAGTAGATGCAGGCAGGAGCCGGTCTACTTGTCTCGGACGTGATGCCTATATACATGATCATACCTAGATATTCTCATAACTATGCTCAATTCTGTCAATTGCTCAACAGTAATTTGTTCACCCACCGCAATACTTATGCTCTCGAGAGAAGCCTCTATTGAAACCTATGGCCCCCGGGTCTATTTTCTATCATATTAATCTTCCCACACTTAGCTATTTTTATTACCTTTTATTTTACTTTGCATCTTTATCATAAAAATACCAAAAATGTTGTCCTATCATATCTATCAGATCTCACTCTCGTAAGTGACCGTGAAGGGATTGACAACCCCTTTATTGCGTTGGTTGCGAGGATTTATTTGTTTGTGTAGGTGCGAGGGACTCGTGCGTGGTCTCCTACTTGATTGATACCTTGGTTCTAAAGAACTGAGGGAAATACTTACGCTACTTTACTGCATCACCCTTTCCTCTTCAAGGGAAAACCAACGCAGTGCTCAAGAGGTAGCAGGTAACCTTCCGGCACTTCGGTTTTCTCCGAAATCACCCGGAACACTTCCGGTGTCCAAATATAGCCATACAATATATCAATCTTTATGTCTCGACCATTTCGAGACTACTCGTCATGTCCGTGATCACATCCGGGACTCCGAACTATTTTTGGTACATCAAAACACTCATAATACCGACCATCACCGAACGTTAAGCGTGCGGACCCTACGGGTTCGAGAACTATGTAGACATGACCGAGACATGTTTCCGGTCAATAACCAATAGCGGAACCTGGATGTTCATATTGGCCCCACATATTCTACGAAGATCTTTATCGGTCAAACCGCATAACAACATACTTTGTTCCCTTTGTCATCGGTATGTTACTTGCCCGAGATTCGATCGTCGGTATCTCAATACTTAGTTCAATCTCATTACCGGCAAGTCTCTTTACTCGTTCCGTAATGCATCATCCCACAACTAACTCATTAGTCACATTGCTTGCAAGGCTTATAGTGATGTGCATTACTGAGAGGGCCCAGAGATACCTCTCCGACAATCGAAGTGACAAATCCTAATCTCGATCTATGCCAACTCAACAAGTACCATCGGATACACCTGTAGAGCACCTTTATAATCACCCAGTTATGTTGTGACATTTGGTAGCACACAAAGTGTTCCTCCGGTATCCGGGAGTTGCATAATCTCATAGTCATAGGAACATATATAAGTCATGAAGAAAGCAATAGCAATATACTAAACGATCAAGTGCTAAGCTAACAGAATGTGTCAAGTCAATCACATCATTCTCTGATGATGTGATCCTGTTAATCAAATGACAACTCATGTCTATGGCTAGGAAACTTAACCATCTTTGATTCAACGAGCTAGTCAAGTAGAGGCATACTAGTGACACTCTGTTTGTCTATGTATTCACACATGTACTAAGTTTCCGGTTAATAAAATTCTAGCATGAATAATAAACATTTATCATGATATAAGGAAATATAAATAACAACTTTATTATTGCCTCTAGGGCATATTTCCTTCACCAACCACCGCCCGCTAGCCCATGCTGCTCCCTGCTACCGTCCACCAAGCCACTCCTCATCCGTTAGGCTCGCCTGCAAGCCACAACGTCGATGATAACTCTCGCTCCCAATCAACGGCAAATCTAGCAGTGAGGCTAACCCACGAAAAAGTTTTTTTTACAAGTGGCGGGAGGTACCGGTGGAGCATCCACCGTTATGAAGGAAATATGCCCTAGAGGCAATAATAAATTTGTTATTTATATTTCATTAAATCATGATAAATGTTTATTATTCATGCTAGCATTGTATTAACTAAAAACTTAGTACATGTGTGAATACATAGACAAAACAGAGTGTCCCTAGTATGCCTCTACTTGACTAGCTCGTTAATCAAAGATGGTTATGTTTCCTGACCATAGACATGTGTTGTCATTTGATGAATGGGATCACATCATTAGAGAATGATGTGATGGACAAGACCCATCCGTTAGCTTAGCATTATGATCGTTGAGTTTTATTGCTATTGCTTTCTTCATGACTTATACATGTTCCTCTGACTATGAGATTATGCAACTCCCGAATACCGGAGGAACACCTTGTGTGCTATCAAATGTCACAAGGTAACTGGGTGATTATAAAGATGCTCTAAAGGTGTATCCGAATGTGTTTTTTGGGTTGGCATAGATCGAGATTAGGATTTGTCACTCCATGTATCGGAGAGGTATCTCTGGACCCTCTCAGTAATGCTCATCACTATAAGCCTCGCAAGCAATGTGACTAATGAGTTAGTTGCGGGATGAAGTATTACGGAACCAGTAAAGAGACTTGCCGGTAAAGAGATTGAACTAGGTATGATGATACCGACGATAGAATCTCGGGCAAGTAACATACCGATGACAAAGGGAACAACATATGTTGTTATGCGGTTTGACCGATAAAGATCTTCGTAGAATATGTAGGAGCCAATATGAACATCCAGGTTCCGCTATTGGTTATTGACCGGATATGTGTCTCGGTCATGTCTACATAGTTCTCGAACCCGTAGGGTCCGCACGCTTAACGTTCGTTGACGATTTGTATTATGAGTTATGTGATTTGATGTACCAAAGTTTGTTCGGAGTCCCGGATGAGATCACGAACATGACGAGGCGTCTCGAAATGGTCGAGAGGTAAAGATTCATATATTGGAAGGTTGCATTCGGACATCGGAATGGTTCCGAATGATTCGGGCATTTTTCCGGAGTACCGGGAGGTTACCGGAACCCCCCGGGGAAAGATATGGGCCGTATGGGCCATAAGAGGGAGGCTAACCAGCCCACAAGGGGCTGGTGCGCCCCCCACAAGGGAGGAGGCCGAATTGGACTTGGGAAGGGGGCGCCACCCCCCTTTCCTTCTCCTACTCCCTCTCCTTCCCCTTTCCCCCCTCCGGTAGAAGGAAAAAAAGGTGGGGTCGAATCGTACTAGGACTGGAGTCCTAGTAGGACTCCCCTCTCCCTGGCGCGCCCCTTGTTGGCCGGCCTCCTCCTCCCCTCCTTTATATACGGGGGCAGGGGGCACCCCAAAGGCACAACAGACAATCTCTTAGCCGTGTGCGGTGCCCCCTCCACAGTTTTACACCTCGGTCATATCGTCGTAGTGCTTAGGAGAAGTCCTGCGCCGGTAACTTCATCATCACCGTCAGCACATCGTCGTGCTGACGAAACTCTCCCTCGACCTCAGCTGGATCAAGAGTTCGAGGGACGTCACCGAGCTGAACGTGTGCAGATCATGGAGGTGTCGTGCGTTCGGTGCTTGATCGGTTGGATCACAAAGACGTTCGACTATATCAACCGCGTTACTAAACGCTTCTGCTTTCGGTTTACGAGGGTAAGTGGACACACTCTCCCCGCTCGTTGCTATGCTTCTCCTATATAGATCTTGCGTGATCGTTGGAAAATACTACGTTCCCCAACACGTTAAACATTGGTTGAGGTTGATCTGGCTGGAGACCCCACCATGCTTTATTTTTGTCTTTTATAGCAATACAACTCTTATACAAACAGATATACTTCACTGGACGGGGTCCACAATAGCACCTTTTGTCAGATGTCAGGGTGAGAGCAAACAGGCGCACCACGGCTGCATGCAGACACTAAATACATGCACTTTGTTTTCTATGTGACATTTTAAAAGGTTGATAACTTTTGAACTAAATATCCAGTTTTGAAGCTTTTTATATTTTTGTATTCAGGGCGACAAGACCTTCAAAACAAGATCAATCTTGGATACACTTTGGCTAGTTTGAATTTAATTGTTTTACTCGTTTCAGAAAATGCATGTCAGTCTGTTTCACATTTCACTAGTTTCAGAAAACCTTTCAATCAGTTTCACATTTCACTAGATTCAGAAAACACATTACACCCATTTACAAAAGATAGATTTCACTCATTTTAGAAATCACATTTCACTATATTTAACGTATTTCACACCAAAATATGTTTCATGTCTATGGAAAACAAATTTCACTCATCTAAAGAAAATAATTTCACACGGTTGAGAAAACATACTTCACTCAGTTGAGAAAACATATTTCAAAATTGATTTCACTCAATGAAAAAAACTAATTTCAATTATTTCAAAAAAACTTATTTTACTAGTTTCGGAAAACCTTTCAGTCAGTTTCACATTCCATTAGATTCAGAAAACACATTACACCTATTTACAAAAGTTAGATTTCACTCATTTTAGAAATCACATTTCACTATATTTAACGTATTTCACACCGAAATATGTGTCATGTATATGGAAAACAAATTTCACTCATCTAAAGAAAATAATTTCACACGGTTGAGAAAACATACTTCACTCAGCTGAGAAAACATATTTCAAAATTGATTTCACTCAATGAAAAAAACTAATTTCAATTATTTCAAAAACATATTTCGCTTGTTTCACAAACCTGGTTTCAGTCATTTGAAATGTTGAAATTAAAACATGTTTGAAATGCATCCAAATTTGGTCTTATTCTAAAGCTCTTGGCTTCAGGAATTCAAATATAGAAAATATTTCAAAAATAACAATATGGTTTAAAAGATAAAAATGATTGAAAATACTAAAGAGAAAATAAAAGGAAAGGATTTGTACCACGACACCACATGCAACGTCAGGATAGTCTCTCTCTCACCTGGCATGGGTCCCATCGATCTGACATTGATTTAACTTAAAACAAAAATACAAGAATTTTTTTACATCAATACTTTGATATACACATGCATGTGGTCACACACCTTTACACATGGCAGCAAGGCATTGGTGAGAGAATCACCGGTAGCTCCCAGCACCGGTAAAAAACACTTTGCGGGCTAACCCACGGGTGTCCCCTGTGGTGGACACGCTGGACGCTTCTCCCATAGAAATAGGTGTTTTTTGGGTACTTTATTTTGTTTTTGGTTATTTTATTTCTCATTATTTTACTCAAAGCACGAGTGTGCTCCCGCTTGGAGCATGGTGGGTGTGCTTCACGTGGAAGCACAAGTGTGCTTTACATTGGGAGCACCCATGAACTAACCCGTGCTGTCAACTACAGTAACATGTGCTCCACACGGGAGCATAATTTATGTTTCATAGTGAAACTAGGTTAGTGACTTGGTGGTAGATGGAAGCACGTGTTAGTTCATGAAGGGAGCACAAATGTGCTTCAAACGGGAGTTGTGCTTTTTGTTGGGAAAACATATTTGTACTAGGTGGAAGCACGGGTTAGTTTGATTGGTAGCACAGGTTAGTGTGGATGGGAGCACGCATGATAGTACTAGTTATGAGAAGTTGATAGCACAAGTTATTACTGGGTGGGAGCACGGGTTAGTTTTTTCGCGGGAATAAATCTTGTATTATTCAATCAAATGGTCTTTGAAATCAGCACGTGTTAGTTCTTTCTCTTCTGGAGTGCCCAGTGCCAAGGTCCTGAATGTTGATTCTTCCACTTCAAGAGAAAAAGTTCAGTATCTAAAGATGAAAAACAGAACATAGACTTGGCCAATTAGTTGGGTGGACTCACTGATTGATACCATTGCAGCATTATTGTTGCTACATCAGGCCATCACACCTGTTGCTCCCATGACAGAATTGTGTTCCATTGAAGGTTCCTGCTCTTGTATTCCATGTTGTCCTAGTACATATTTTTCGAAAAGGGGGGACTCCCCGGCCTCTGCATCAGAACGATGCATACAGCCACATTTAAAGATAAATAAAGAGGTTCAACAAGGTCTTAAAGTCTGAAAACAAAAAAGCGGCTAGCTCACAAAGAGCCACAACGCCAAAAACAAAAGGCCCAAAAGCCACAACCGGCTGGCATAACACAAGATAGGTAAACTAATCGCCTATCCTATTACATGACCACCATCCAAACCGGTTGAAGATATCCCGCGCTACCATCTCCCATCGGACAGATCCAGTAACCAAACGCTCCCTGGCCTCTGTCGGAGTGAGTAAGGACCACATACGGATCAGCGCAGTAGCTCGGAATAAAACCTGCAAAAAAATGAATAGTTGTTGTTCTGTTAAAAGCCAAATCATTTCTGCAGTTCCAAATTGCCCATAACAACGCACAAACTCCTACGCGAATGTGTCTAGCTGTTTCGGACTCTATCCCAACAAGCCACGTTCCAAATAACGAACTGACCGAATTCGGAGGAGTAATGCTAAAGGCAATTTGCACTGTGCGCCACAAAACTCTCGCCAACGGGCAATCAAAGAAGAGGTGCTTGATAGTTTCGTCCCGATCACAAAAACTACACCTAGTAGATCCTGTCTAGTTGCGCTTAGCCAAATTATCCTTTGTTAAAATGACTTGTTTATGTACAAACCACATAAACACTTTAATTTTCAAAGGAACCTTGACTTTCCAAACATGTTTAGAACTAGGAATAACACTAGAGTTAATGACATCGATATACATCGACTTGACTGTGAACTCTCCAGACCTAGTAAGCTTCCAACACAACTGATCGGGCTGATGAGCTAGCTGAACCTCCATCAGTCTACCCACCAAATGAAGCCAAGCTTCCCACCGGTCGCCAACAAGCACCCTCCTAAACTGAATATTAAGGGGAATGGACTGCATAATCGTTGCAACAAGAGCATCGCGTCGCTGAACAATACGATACAGGGACAGATACTGAAGCGCCAACGGTGTTTCACCAAGCCACGTATCCTCCCAGAAGAGGGTGGTGTTGCCATTACCGACAATAAACTTTCTTCTATTAAAGAAGGCAGCTTTGACTCTCATAAGCCCCTTCCAAAATGGCGAGTCAGTTGGTCTCACTGTCGCCTGGGACAAAGTCTTGGACTGCAAATACTTGCTACTGAGAATCTTGCTACCTCTTGAGCACTGCGTTGGTTTTCCCTTGAAGAGGAAAGGGTGATGCAGGAAAGTAGCGTAAGTATTTCCCTCAGTTTTTGAGAACCAAGGTATCAATCCAGTAGGAGGCTACGCGCGAGTCCCTCGTACCTACACAAAACAAATAACTCCTCGCAACCAACGCGATAAGGGGTTGTCAATCCCTTCACGGTCACTTACGAGAGTGAGATCTGATAGATATGATAGGATAATATTTTTGGTATTTTTGTGATAAAGATGCAAAGTAAAATAAAAGCAAAGTAAAAAGCAAAGGAAATAACTAAGTGTTGGAAGATTAATATGATGAAGATAGACCCGGGGGCCATAGGTTTCACTAGTGGCTTCTCTCAAGAGCATAAGTATTTTACAGTGGGTGAACGAATTACTATTGAGCAATTGACATAATTGAGCATAGTTATGAGAATATCTAGGTATGATCATGTATATAGGCATCACGTCCGAGACAAGTAGACTAACTCCTGCCTGCATCTACTACTATTACTCCACTCATCGACCGCTATCCAGCATGCATCTAGAGTATTAAGTTCATGGAAACAGAGTAACGCCTTAAGCAAGATGACATGATGTAGAGGGATAAATTCATGCAATATGATAAAAAAACATCTTGTTATCCTCGATGGAAACAATACAATACGTGCCTTGCTGCCCCTACTGTCACTGGGAAAGGACACCGCAAGATTGAACCCAAAGCTAAGCACTTCTCCCATTGCAAGAAAGATCAATCTAGTAGGCCAAACCAAACTGATAATTCGAAGAGACTTGCAAAGATAACCAATCATACATAAAAGAATTTAGAGAAGATTCAAATATTGTTCATAGATAATCTTGATCATAAACCCACAATTCATCAGTCTCAACAAACACACCGCAAAAAGAAGATTACATCGAATAGATCTCCACGAGAGAGGGGGGACATTGTATTGAGATCCAAAAAGAGAGAAGAAGCCATCTAGCTACTAACTATGGACCCGAAGGTCTGAGGTAAACTACTCACACTTCATCGAAGAGGCTATAGTGTTGATGTAGAAGCCCTCCGTGATGGATGCCCCCTCCGGCGGAGCTCCGGAACAGGCCCCAAGATGGGATCTCATGGATACAGAAGCTTGCGGCGGTGGAATTAGGTTTTTGGCTCCGTATCTGATCGTTTGGGGGTACGTAGGTATATATAGGAGGAAGGAGTACGTCGGTGGAGCAACAGGGGGCCCACGAGGGTGGAGGGCGCGCCTGGGGGGGTGGGTGCGACTCCTACCTCGTGGCCTCCTCTTTTGTTTCTTGACGTAGGGTCCAAGTCTCCTGGATCATATTTTTCCTAAAAATCACGTTCCCGAAGGTTTCATTCCGTTTGGACTCCGTTTGATATTCCTTTTCTGCGAAACTCTGAAATAGGCAAGAAAACATCAATTCTGGGCTGGGCCTCCGGTTAATAGGTTAGTCCCAAAAATAATATAAAATTGAATAATAAAGCCCAATAATGTCCAAAACAGTAGATAATATAGCATGGAGCAATCAAAAATTATAGATACGCTGGAGACGTATCAAGCATCCCCAAGCTTAATTCCTGCTCGTCCTCGAGTAGGTAAATGATAAAAGCAGAATTTTTGATGCGGAGTGCTACTTGGCATAATTTCAATGTAATTCTTCTTAATTGTGGTATGAATATTCAGATCCGAAAGATTCAAGACAAAAGTTTAATATTGACATAAAAAATAATAATACTTCAAGCATACTAACAAAGCAATCATGTCTTCTCAAAATAACATGGCCAAAAAAAGTTATCCCTACAAAATCATATAGTCTGGCTATGCTCTATCTTCACCACACAAGTATTTAAATCATGCACAACCCCGATGACAAGCCAAGCAATTGTTTCATACTTTTAACGTTCTCAAACTTTTTCAATCTTCACGCAATACATGAGCGTGAGCCATGGATATAGCACTATATGTGGAATAGAATGGTGGTTGTGGAGAAGACAAAAAAGGGGGAAGATAGTCTCACATCAACTAGGCGTATCAACGGGCTATGGAGATGCCCATCAATAGATATCAATGTGAGTGAGTAGGGATTGCCATGCAACGGATGCACTAGAGCTACAAGTATATGAAAGCTCAACAAAAGAAACTAAGTGGGTGTGCATCCAACTCGCTTGCCCACGAAGACCTAGGGCATTTTGAGGAAGTCCATCATTGGAATATACAAGCCAAGTTCTATAACGAAAATTTCCCACTAGTATATGAAAGTGACAAAATGAGAGACTCTCTATCATGAAGATCATGGTGCTACTTTGAAGCACAAGTGTGGTAAAAAGGATAGTAACATTGTCCCTTCTCTCTTTTTCTCTCATTTTTTTATTTGGGCCTTTTTTTAATCGCCTCTTTTCTCTTTTTTTCGTCTGGAGTCTCATCCCGACTTGTGGGGGAATCATAGTCTCCATCATCCTTTTCCTCACTTGGGACAATGCTCTAAAAAATGAAGATCATCACACTTTTATTTTCTTACAACTCAACAATTACAACTCGATACTTAGAACAAAATATGACTCTATATGAATGCCTCTGGCGGTATACCGGGATATGCAATGAATCAAGAGTGACATGTATGAAAGAATTATGAACGGTGGCTTTGCCACAAATACGATGTCAACTACATGATCATGCAAAGCAATATGACAATGATGGAGCGTGTCATAATAAATGGAACGGTGGAAAGTTGCATGGCAATATATCTCGGAATGGCTATGAAAATGCCATGATAGGTAGGTATGGTGGCTGTTTTGAGGAAGGTATATGGTGGGTGTATGATACCGGCGAAAAGTGCGAGGTATTAGAGAGGCTAGCAATGGTGGGAGGAAGAAGGGTGCGTATAATCCATGGACTCAACATTAGTCATAAAGAACTCATATACTTATTGCAAAAATCTACAAGTTATCAAAGCAAAGTATTACGCGCATGCTCCTAGGGGGATAGATTGGTAGGAAAAGACCATCGCTCGTCCCCGACCGCCACTCATAAGGAAGACAATCAATAATTAAATCATGCTCCGACTTCATCACATAACGGTTCACCATACGTGTATGCTACGGGAATCACAAACTTTAACACAAGTACTTCTCAAATTCAAAACTACTCAACTAGCATGACTCTAATATCACCATCTTTATATCTCAAAACAATTATCAAGCATCAAACTTTTCTTAGTATTCAACACACTCATAAGAAAGTTTTTACTAATCTTGAATACCAAGCATATTAGGATTATTTAAGAAAATTACCATGCTATTTAAGACTCTCAAAATAATCTAAGTGAAGCATGAGATATCAATAGTTTCTATAAAATAAATCCACCACCGTGCTCTAAAAGATATAAGTGAAGTACTAGAGCAAAACTATATAACTCAAAAGATATAAGTGAAGCACATAGAGTATTCTAACAAATTCCAAATCATGTATGGCTCTCTCAAAAGGTGTGTACAGCAAGGATGATTGTGGTAAACTAAAAAGCAAAGACTCATATCATACAAGACGCTCCAAGCAAAACACATATCATGTGGTGAATAAAAATATAGCTCCAAGTAAAGTTACCGATGGAAGTAGACGAAAGAGGGGATGCCTTCCGGGGCATCCCCAAGCTTTGGCTTTATGGTGTCCTTAGATTATCTTGGGGGTGCCATGGGCATCCCCAAGCTTAGGCTCTTTCCACTCCTTGTTCCATAATCCATCAAAAATCTTTCACCCAAAAGTTGAAAACTTCACAACACAAAACTTAACAGAAATCTCCTGAGCTCCGTTAGCGAAAGAAAACAAAAGACCACTTCAAGGTACTGTAATGAACTCATTCTTTATTTATATTGGTGTTAAATCTACTGTATTCCAATTTCTCTATGGTTTATAAACTATTTTACTAGCCATAGATTCATCAAAATAAGCAAACAACACACGAAAAACAGAATCTGTCAAAAACAGAACAGTCTGTAATAATCTGTAACTAACGCAAACTTCTGGAACTCCAAAAAATCAGCCAAAATAGGACGACCTAGACAATTTTTTTATTGATCATCATCAATTGGAATCACTATTTTATCACGTTCTGGTGATTTTTAACAATTATATTCGTGAACAGAAAGTTTCTGGAAATTACAGCAAGATCAAATAACTATCATCCAAGAAGATCCTATAGGTTTAGCTTGGCACAAACACTAATTAAAACATAAAAACACATCTAACCAGAGGCTAGAACAAATATTTATTCCTAAACAGAATAAAAAGCAAAAAAACAAAAAAATTAAAATTGGGTTGCCTCCCAACAAGCGCTATCGTTTAACGCCCCTAGCTAGGCATAAAAACAAGGATAGATCTAGGTATTGCCATCTTTGGTAGGCAATCCATAAGTGGCTCTCATGATAGATTCATATGGTAATTTTATTTTCTTCCTAGGGAAGTGTTCCATGACTTTCTTTAATGGAAATTGGAATCTGATATTCCCTTCCTTCATATCAATAATTGCACCAATCGTTCTAAGGAAAGGTCTACCAAGAATAATAGGGCATGAAGGATTGCAATCTATATCAAGAACGATAAAATCTACGGGCACATAATTTCTATTTGCAACAATAAGAACATCATTAATTCTTCCCATAGGTTTCTTAATAGTGGAATCCGCAAGGTGCAAGTTTAGAGAGCAATCATCAAAATCACGGAAATCTAGCAAATCGCACAAAGTTTTGGGAGTAGTGGAAACACTAGCACCCAAATCACATAAAGCATAGAACTCATGATCCTAAATCTTAATTTTAATAGTAGGTTCCCACTCATCATAAAGTTTTCTAGGGATAGAAACTTCCAACTCAAGCTTTTCTTCATAAGATTGCATCAAGGCATCAACGATATGTTTGGTAAACGCTTTATTTTGACTATAAGCATGAGGAGAATTTAGCACGGATTGCAACAAGGAAATACAATCTATCAAAGAGCAATTTTCATAATTAAATTCCTTGAAATCCAAAATAGTGGGTTTAGCAACATCTAGGGTTTTGATTTCTTCAATCCCACTTTTATCAAATTTAGCATCAAGATCTAAAAACTCCAAATTTTTGGAACGCCTTCTTGGTAAAGGTGGATCATATTCAGTCCCATCATTATCAAGATTCATATTGCAAAACAAAGATTTAATAGGGGACACATCAATAACTTTTAGATCTTCATCTTTATTTTCATAGAAATTTGAAGAACACGCTTTCATAAAGCAATCTTTCTTAGCACGCATCATAGCGGTTCTTTCTTTGCACTCATCAATGGAAATTCTCATGGCTTTGAGAGACTCATTGATATAATGCTTAGGAGGAATAGATCTAAGCTTTAAAGAATCAACATCAAGAGAAATTCTATCAATGTTCCTAGCCCATTCATCAACTTTAAGCAATTTCTCTTCAAGCAAAGCATTAAAATTCTTTTGCGAATTCATAAACTCTTTAACAGTAGTCTCAAATTCAGAGGGCATCTTATTAAAATTTCCATAAGAGTTGTTGTAGGAATTTCCATAATTATTAGAGGAATTACTAGAATAAGGCCTAGGATTAAAGTTTCCTCTATACGCGTTGTTACCAAAATTATTCCTACCAACAAAATTCACATCCATAGATTCATTATTATTCTCAATCAAAGTAGACAAAGGCATATCATTAGGATCAGAAGAAACACTCTTACTAGCAAATAATTTCATAAGTTCATCCATCTTTCCACTCAAAACATTAATTTCTTCTATCGCATGCACTTTTTATTAGTAGAACTTTCAGTGTGCCATTGAGAATAATTAACCATAATATTATCTAGGAGTTTAGTAGCTTCTCCTAAAGTGATTTCTATAAAAGTGCCTCCCGCGGCCGAATCTAAAAGATTTCTAGAAGCAAAATTCAATCCGGCATAAAAGTTTTGTATAATCATCCACAAATTCAAACCATGAGTAGGGCAATTACGTATCATTAATTTCATCCTCTCCCAAGCTTGTGCAACATGTTCATGATCAAGTTGCTTAAAATTCATAATATGGCTTCTAAGAGAGATGATCTTAGCGGGAGGAAAATACTTAGAGATAAAAGCATCTTTGCACTTATTCCATGAATCAATACTATTTTTAGGCAAAGACGAAAACCAAGCTTTAGCACGATCTCTAAGAGAAAAAGGAAATAGCTTCAATTTAACAATATCATTGTCAACATTTTTCTTCTTTTGCATATCACACAAATCAACGAAGCTATTTAGATGAGTAGCGGCATCTTCACTGGGAAGGGCCGCGAATTGATCTTTCATGACAAGATTCAACAAAGCAGCATTGATTTCACAAGATTCAGTATCGGTAAGAGGAGCAATCGGAGTGCTAAGGAAATCATTATTGTTGGTATTGGTAAAGTCACATAATTTGGTATTATCTTGAGCCATTGTGACAAACAAGCAATCCAACACACGAGCAAACAAAAAGCAAGCGAAAAAGAGGCAAACGGAAAAGAGAGGGCGAATAATACGGCAAGGGTGAAGTGGGGGGAGAGGAAAATGAGAGGCAAATGGCAAATAATGTAATGCGGGAGATAAGGGATTGTGATTGGTACGTGGTATGTTGACTTTTGCGTAGACCTCCCCGGCAACGGCGCCATAAATCCTTCTTGCTACCTCTTGAGCACTGCGTTGGTTTTCCCTTGAAGAGGAAAGGGTGATGCAGCAAAGTAGCGTAAGTATTTCCCTCAGTTTTTGAGAACCAAGGTATCAATCCAGTAGGAGGCTACGCGCGAGTCCCTCGTACCTACACAAAACAAATAACTCCTCGCAACCAACGCGATAAGGGGTTGTCAATCCCTTCACGGTCACTTACGAGAGTGAGATCTGATAGATATGATAGGATAATATTTTTGGTATTTTTGTGATAAAGATGCAAAGTAAAATAAAAGCAAAGTAAAAAGCAAAGGAAATAACTAAGTGTTGGAAGATTAATATGATGAAGATAGACCCGGGGGCCATAGGTTTCACTAGTGGCTTCTCTCAAGAGCATAAGTATTTTACGGTGGGTGAACGAATTACTGTTGAGCAATTGACATAATTGAGCATAGTTATGAGAATATCTAGGTATGATCATGTATATAGGCATCACATCCGACACAAGTAGACCGACTCCTGCCTGCATCTACTACTATTACTCCACTCATCAACCATTATCCAGCATGCCTCTAGAGTATTAAGTTCATGGAAACAGAGTAACGCCTTAAGCAAGATGACATGATGTAGAGGGATAAATTCATGCAATATGATAAAAACCCCATCTTGTTATCCTCGATGGCAACAATACAATACGTGCCTTGCTGCCCCTACTGTCACTGGGAAATGACACCGCAAGATTGAACCCAAAGCTAAGCACTTCTCCCATAGCAAGAAAGATCAATCTAGTAGGCCAAACCAAACTGATAATTCGAAGAGACTTGCAAAGATAACCAATCATACATAAAAGAATTCAGAGAAGATTCAAATATTGTTCATAGATAATCTTGATCATAAACACACAGTTCATCGGTCTCAACAAACACACCGCAAAAAGAAGATTACATCGAATAGATCTCCACGAGAGAGGGGGAGAACATTGTATTGAGATCCAAAAAGAGAGAAGAAGCCATCTAGCTACTAACTATGGACCCGAAGGTCTGAGGTAAACTACTCACACTTCATCGGAGAGGATATGGTGTTGATGTAGAAGCCCTCCGTGATGGATGCCCCCTCCGGCGGAGCTCCGGAACAGGCCCCAAGATGGGATCTCGTGGATACAGAAGGTTGCGGCGGTGGAATTAGGTTTCTGGCTCCGTGTCTGATCGTTTGGGAGTACGTAGGTATATATAGGAGGAAGGAGTACGTCGGTGGAGCAACAGGGGGGCCACGAGGGTGGAGGGCGCGCCCTGGGGGGTGGGCGCACCCCCTACCTCGTGGCCTCCTCTTTTGTTTCTTGACGTAGGGTCCAAGTCTCCTGGATCATATTCTTCCTAAAAATCACGTTCCCGAAGGTTTCATTCCGTTTGGACTCCGTTTGATATTCCTTTTCTGTGAAACTCAGAAATAGGCAAAAAACAGCAATTCTGGGCTGGGCCTCCGGTTAATAGGTTAGTCCCAAAAATAATATAAAAGCGAATAATAAAGCCCAATAATGTCGAAAACAGTAGATAATATAGCATGGAGCAATCAAAAATTATAGATACGTTGGAGACGTATCAAATCTGCGCCCAAGTTGCCTCAGTCTCAACTGATAACTTATACAACCACTTACTGAGAAGACATCTGTTCTTGACCTCAAGATTCTCAATACCAAGGCCCCCCTGGTCCTTTGGTCGATAGATGATATCCCATTTGGCGAGTCGGTATTTTCTCTTTAGTTCATCACTCTGCCAGAAGAATCGGGATCGATAGAAGTCCAGCCTTTTCCTAACCCCAACTGGGACTTCAAAGAAAGATAAGAGAAACATAGGCATACTCGTGAGCATAGAATTAATAAGAATCAATCGGCCTCCATATGACATGAGTTTGCCCTTCCAGCAACTCAATTTCTTCTCGAACCGATCCTCGATGCACTTCCATTCTCTGTTTGTCAGCTTACGATGGTGAATGGGTATACCTAGGTACGTGAAAGGTAATGTTCCCAATTCGCATCCAAACAATTGCCTATAAGCCTCTTATTCCTCATTGGCTCTACCAAAACAGAACAACTCGCTTTTATGAAAGTTAATCTTCAATCCGATCAATTGTTCAAATAAGCATAACACCAGCTTCATATTTCTCGCCTTAGCCAAGTCGTACTCCATAAAGATGATTGTATCATCAGCGTACTGCAGGATGGACACACCACCATCAACTAGATGAGGCACCAAGCCACCCACCTGACCGGCCTCCTTTGCCCTACCTATCAAGATTGCCAACATGTCAACGACGATGTTGAACAGAATAGGAGACATTGGATCCCCTTGTCTCAGGCCCTTGTGTGTCTGGAAATAATGACCTATGTCGTCATTCACTTTAATTCCAAAACTCCCTTTTTGCGTGAAAGATTCTACCTGGCGTCGCCAAGCTTCATCAAAACCCTTCATGTGTAAGGCCTGTTGAAGGAAAGGCCATTTGACTTTATCGTACGCTTTCTCGAAATCCACCTTGAAAACAACTCCATCAAGTTTTTTCGTGTGAATCTCATGGAGCGTTTCATGAAGGACCACAACCCCTTCGAGGATGTTCCTGTCCGGCATGAAAGCAGTTTGAGTAGGCTGCACCACAGCATGCGCAATCTGTGTGAGCCTATTCGTCCCGACCTTGGTAAATTTTTTGAAACTAACATTAAGAAGACAAATGGGCCTGAATTGCTCGATTCTCACAGCCTCTGTCTTCTTAGGAAGCAGGGTTATCATTCCAAAATTCAGCTAAAAAAGGTGAAGCTGGCCAGAGAATAAATCATGGAACAACGGCAGAAGATCCCCTTTAATAATATGCCATCACTTCTTATAAAACTCAGCCGGGAATCCATCCGGGCCGGGAGCCTTATTATTTTTCATCTGCGATATGGCCTCAAACACCTCTTTCTCAGAAAAAGGAGCAGCTAAAATATCATTCTCAACAGCAGTAAGTTGAGGCACATCCTCAATCCTAGACTCATCCAGCGACACACAGTTATACTCTGGAGGCCCAAACAACTGCTTGTAATATTCAGTAATGTATAATTTTAGGTTCTCCTGACCAAGAATCGTTCCTTCATCTTGTTCGAGCTGAAAGATCCTCTTCTTTCTGTGCTTTCCATTAGCGATCATGTGGAAGAATTGAGTGTTCGCGTCCCCCTGGACTACTCTTCGAACCTTGGCCCGCAGCGCCCACTTTAATTCTTCCTCACGAAGAAGGTCTTTCAGCCTCATCTCCGCGTCAAGCTTGGCGTGAAGCTCCGAGGCTGGCAGAACCGTGGTTTCTGCTTTTACATCTAGGGACTGAATAAGGGTAAGGAGCTGTTCCTTTTCGACCTTATAAATCCCGCTAAGATGCTTAGCCCACCCACGTAGGAAACTTCTCAAATGCCTAATCTTATTCTGCCAACGCTCAAGCGCAGTCCTACCACCTGCATCCTTAGTCCACTCTCTGGCTACGAGATCAAAGAAGCCTTCTCTCTCAAACCAAGCAAGCTCGAAAGAAAATGAGTTTTTGTTTCCCAAGTGGGTGGCCTCACCAGAGTCAAGAAATAAAGGCGTGTGGTCAGAAATGTCGCGAGAAAGTGCCTGAACTGTTACAAAGGGGAATTTCTGTTCCCATTCGACACTAGCCAGAACTCGATCCAACTTTTCAAACGTCGTATTTGACATCGCGTTAGCCCAGGTAAACTTTCTTCCCGAAAGCTCTATCTCTCTCAGATCCAAGCTTTCAATGATAGTATTAAACATGACGACCATCTGGCGTCAAAATTATCATTATTCTTCTCATCACGCCTTCTAATGATGTTGAAATCACCCCCCACCAGGATAGGAAGTTGCTCAGAACCGCAAATCCTAACCAGATCAGCCAAGAAATCCGGTTTTAGTTCGGGATGTGCGGCACCATATACCGCCAGCAAAGCCCAGTTAAACCCATCAGCCTTCGACCGCACCCTAAACTTAACAGCAAAATCTCCCATGACCACACTTCAGACTTCTAGCGAATCGCATCTAACTCCGAGTAAGATCCCACCCGATCTTCCTCGCGGTGGTAGACAATGCCAGTCAAAATCAATACCGCCCGATAAAGTATTAAGAATTGTGGCGAAAAGGTATCTCTACCAGTTTCCGACAATGCGATAAAGTCCAACCTATGCTCAATAGATGCCTCTGCAAGAAACCTTCTTTTAGCCAAGTCTTTTAGACCTCTGCTATTCCAAAAGATTCCTTTCATATCTCGTCATGGAATTTTTTTAGCCGTTCGGATCCGAGCACTCCTACGCACTGCGGAATCCGGGTAGATCTTCCGCTTCCATTTGTGTTTAGGAATGTTCTTACTCTCCGGTCGGTCCTCACAACCAGGCTCAGAAGTTCGAACTACAACATTCTCAACACCCTCATCCTCCTCCTCAGGCTCAGGAAGAGGAGGACCAAGATCCACACAAAAATTATCGAGCACCCTGACCCCCAAAGCATCAATATCGGAATCATTCATGGGTTTAACCGCTGCTAAGTTGCGAATCATCTCTAAAGCCTGTTCTGCCTCTAAATCCAGGATATCATTAATAGAACTTGAAATTTCACTATCATTACTACCTAGTGAAATTCCTAGCTGGTTTGCATTATTAATAATCTCATCATTACAAAAATGCAAGATGGAATTAGAGGTATTAACCGACATACCAGTAGTGACCTCAATGTCACGAAGCTTGGCCGCCCTCATGGCGCACCGCTGCTGTATGTCGTCCACCTCCGGATGATCCTAGAGACGGCAGCTCAACCATCGCCCCTCAGAAACCGGATCTAGAATACCACCAAAAGCAATAATCTCCTCCCGAGTGACCCTGTTCGTTGTGGGGTCTCCTGCCCCACCCCGAACACGCAGCCGGTCATCCTCCATCGACGAACCAACTGGACCGCCGAAAAGTGAAGGGGCGCTCAACGGCACCGGCGACGTCTGTCACGCCCCACCACAGAGAGACTGCACCACGCCGGGGGAAGGTTGAGCGTGGGCCACCTGCCCGAGCTCCCCATCCACCCCGGCCCTTCGGCCAGAAGGGGTCACCGGCGCCCCAGGAGGGCCGGCCACCCTGGGCGCCACAGGAGAAGAGGGCCCCGAGGCCACCTACCCTGAGCCCCCTCCGGAAAGCGGAGCCGCCGCCTGCAGCTCCGGCCTCGCGAGAGGAGATGAAGGTGTCGAGGCCACCTGCCCCGGACCCCCTCCCGAAGATAAAACCTCCACCACCGAGACCGCGTCCACCGCGAGAGGAGAACAGGGCGCCGAGGCCACCTGCCCCGAGCCCCTTTCAAAAGGCGGAACCGCCACCTGCAGCTCCGGCATCGCGACAGAAGGAGAGGGAACTGAGACCACCAGCCCCGGACCCCCTCCTGAGTGAAATACCTCCACCGTCAGGCCCTCAACCTGAGGATTATCAATGAGCAGATGGGAGGGAACCTCCTCCTCCTCACCCCTGACCGGGATCGGCGAAGCCCCTAGTACTGGCGGACTCACATCTTCCTCAAAATCCAAAATAGGTAACATGTGCTCAAGCACCTCATCAGACTCCACCCGCTCACTCCAAAGCCTCGGAGGCGCAGAAGCCGGCTCGAAGGACCCAAATCTCAGAGTAGTCGTAGGCACCGAGGAGGGTGGTACCGTCCCATTCCCGGACGTGTGAGAAATGGATCCCGGTGCAGTGGACGACTCTCTTCCAGCATCATCAACCGGCGCCTCCTTAAGCCCCGAACTGTCATATCCCTCGTGCATATCAATATCAGGCCCGTTAGCCGCCTCGGCGAACAGACTCTCATCCTCGAACTCAATCACGAGGTTAAAAATCTGGCCTCGATATGCCCATTTGACCACCTCAGGCACGTACTCAATATCCAGAACACTGACCAGCAGTCGGGCTATCCCGTGAGCTCTGGTAAAATCCATATCCACTCTCTCTGGTTTCCCCACCATAATGCCCAAACTAGCCACGAGCCTAGCATCCTGCATCGGCTTCGAGGGAGCCCCGGAAAAACGCAGCCAAACCTGAGTAAGAGGCTTACCCTGAGGCTCAACCCTCTTCCACTCATGAAACTCAAGGACATAATCTGTACCCGGCACATTGCACATCCCAAAACTCAGAAGTCTCTGCAGATCCTCAACCGAAGGGAACTCAACCCTAAACAGTTTTTCTTCGAGACTAACAAGCGCCCACTGGAAGTCACCTGGAGCTAACTCCTTCAGCCTCTCCACAATCTGTGTCTCAGAGACCTCTCCTCTGGTAACTTTGACTATCCCAGTTGTCAAACTCAGGGTCTCATCAGGAACCTCCCTCTCAGTAGGAGACTCAAAGAACGTGAGTTTAGCACAGTACACTCCATACATCATGAGAGACGGTGCCTGATCTCGCAAAATCGAAGAATCCCCCGTATCATGTGCCGGTTTTCCACAAGTGCTACAAAGATCAGCCACACACTCAGCAATGAAATGACCCTTCTCACCACATCGATAGCACAACATTTTCTCTTTCTTACGCGCCCACTTGGACGCCCTCTCCGAATCAGCCCTGTCTGTCGCCTCCACTGACGCTGTCAACACGGTCTCATTCCCGGGTATCTCAGCATTAGCTAGCGCCGACACCACCTCCATAGCCTGACCTGACAACATCGGCTCCTCAACAGTCCCATCAACGACCATCTGCTCGACCACAGGCGGAGGAGGCAGTCGTGGGCGGTACCGGCCACCTCGACCACCTCGACCAGCACGATTACCGCGGAAACCACCCCGCTGTCGATAGCCCAGGCCAGACGCCCCCTCAACGAAACCACCCGTGGGTCCCATAAACGGTCGCTCCGCCGAGCCATCGCTCTGCCAAGCATATCCTCGACCACCACCCGACGACGAGGAACCACGGTGCTGACCAACCCCGTATGCATCATATCCATCATCTCCCCACTGACCCGGGGCGTGGCAGAAGTACCCCCAACACCGGAGGTTTGAGGCGGAGGCGGTGCCTGCGTCTGCACCGTCCCGGCCCTGATCTGCGAAGGCTTGGCGACGAGGTGAGGCGGCGGTGCCGCCCTAGGCAGCTGCCCGCTCGTCATCCCCGGCGCAGGCGGCCTGGGAACCGCACCGCGCCCGACCGCATGCAACGCTACTGAGCCAGTCGCCGGCGGGCGGGCACCAGGCAACGACACGCCACCACGGCCCGCGGCCGCACTGACCACCGTTGTGCCCCGACCCGCAGCCGAAACCACCGGAGGCACCCCTCCGCGGCCGGAACCAGGGGCCGGCGACGGCACCGCGCCACGGCCACCGCCCGGCGGCGGCACTACCCCGGCGCGGCCTGTCCTGGAAGGCGCGGCGGGCTTTTTCCCCGGCGGCAACGCACCACCGCGGCCAGCCATTGCCCCAAGCGGAGGAATGCGCCGAGCGCGACCACCTCCAGCAGAACGCCGCAGCGGACTCCGGCGACGAAAAACCCTAGGGCGCGAGGATGAGGCTGGGGACGTAGATCGGTCGCTGCATGCGACGTCTCCCACATTAGCGATCGGGACCGGACCTGACTGGGCCTCATACCCAACAGTTCCCGGCCCACGGATACACTGCAGCCCATCCTCCACACCCAGCCCACTTCGGCCCAGGAGCGAATTCAAATGCTCCTGGCGAGCCGCCTTGATCTGGATCGCCATGACCGCCGGCGTCGCCGCCGCGGCCACCACCGGCGCCGATCTAGGTCCTGCCCGGCATGGCTTTCTTCTACTCTTCACCATGATCCACGAGTCCGGTCGAATCATATCGAAAAGCGTTAGGTTCGGAAGCCGTACCTTAGGTAAGGGGCCCTTCCATGGCCGGATCGCCGCCGCCGCCGTCCTCCGATGAACCACGCGCGAAGCATCTCCTTCTTATCTCCCGCATGAAGCCCAACCCTAGCCGGATCATCGGGGGGCAAAACCTCATCGATAGTAATTGCCACTTCATCTTCGTCATATCCTGCACTCAAAAAATCACTCAAAAAATCACACAAAAAATCACACAAAAAATCAGAAGGCGTCGGTGATGGCGGAGATGGCGGCATCGCATCTGCGTCCTCATCTCCATCATCCTCGTCGGCGTCGGCGAGGGCCCAGAACCGGCCGCCCACCCGCCGACGGTCACCGGAGGATGGAGGCGGAGACCCCGTGGTCGCCCCGCCCGTCGCGCCTCCAGTCGCCCTCATCATAATTGTAAGCGTTTCTTGTCACTGGGTACAAACTATATTTAGCTAGAGAAGGCGGAGATAACCATTTCTTGTCCGAGTCCTAGTACATGGGCTTCAGACATGTTATTGTGCTCCGAATTCATGCAACAGGACAGCAAATCCATTTCTAAAAAAGGAAAACAGAGAAGCATGCAGGATGATCCATGCAGTTTTAGCCAAAGAAATAATAAGCTTGCTACCTTGATGTAACGTTAATTATAATCTGACATGTACAACCAACGTCACGGCGGACAACTCACCTGATTGCTTCCATTAGTAAATGTCTGACCACGAAACTCATTTATTTCGGTATCTTTACCTTCGATGAGACATTTTGATGGAAATACAAAATTCAGCACACTATTTCTTATTTTAGCCCTAGTTAACTGACGGTGAAGTCATCTTATCTGTGCTTCTAATGATAATGGTTGATCTACAGGCTACACAGGTAATGCATCTAGAGAAATTGACCTACTGTTTACAAGGAGTGGGAGTACACTGTATACGACCAACAAAGCCAAAGAAGTTGATCAAGTGCTTGTTCACTCAACTTCCCGAGTGCTGAATCACACAACTTCAGATACAGTTTAAAGCACCTCAAGAAATTGGCAGCATTGTCACCTACACTAGACTTCCGCAAGCTGTTAACCCTTCATTACAGCCTAAAAGTTACTGATTACATGACTCCAAAATATTGTATCCGTCTCAGTGTATTGATGATCCCCAGGAATATTATCCATTTGTCTGCTAGATTGCAAAACAAATGCATATCCTTCGATAGCCTTTGCCTTTTCCAACAGTGGTGTAGATAAAACAAGGTCACCTTTTGAAACCACCATATCCTCAGCAATACTGCACATGCTAATCTTACCATCTTCCTTTACTATCATGATAATATTATCTGAACACAAACTGATGTCATTCACACCAATCAGGTGTGTTCCAGCACCACTCCCATGAGGATGAAGAGAGACAGAGCACATATTACCGTCGAGCGCAAAGATATCGACGGAACCATTCAAATCCAATGTAGCAAAACACTTGCCGTACGGTGAGATTCTAACTTTTGGAAGTGGGAGCAAGGTTTTTCTATCCGTAGGAGGTGAAAACACCCCTTCCAACTGCACTCTGGAATGAAAGACTAAGTTCCAGACACCCATCGAAATGCAATAGATATAGAAAATATGCTCCTAAAACACAACAAATAAAAATTTAGAAACAAAGGGTTCCCTAAAACAACTGCAACATTGGGCAGTAGCTTTTGGTGTATACAAATTACAATCCACTATAAAAAATCTTGTGGGATACCCAAGATAATCATGATATGTTCTTAAAGGATGAAAATATTATTATCCAGATAGAAAATATTAAATATACAATGGTTATCTAATGCAGAACTTCCGTACATATGCTATATAGTGCAAAACAGATATCTAGTGATGGATGTAGAAGCAGAAAACAGATAACAGCAAAGCTGTACCGGAACAGCCATTGGAGCTTGACGAGAGACTGGAATCTCCAACTGGGACTACCAATGAATGATCTTGATGAGAATCAACACACGACAAACTCTGAGGTAACTGAGGAGACCTAGTTGACGTCACGTCTTTAGAGTTTAGTCACTATAGAAACTGGTTATAAAGTTGCCCCTGGTTCTTGAGTCTAATCCAATTTATGGACCTTGCAATCAGTAGTAAAAATGTGGAAACCCCCTATAAAATTTAATGAGATCATATTAGCTATTTCCAAAATATCCCTATAAAATTTAGAAAGATCATATTAGCTATTCACTTCTGCTTCGGTACACACCCCCTAAACACATCAACAGACGAGATCTCTCCATACCCCTTCATAATAAAGGGTAGGATAGTCTTTGTTTAAAATACATCACCCGCGTCCTTTTTTTTAGTCGCAGATACAAGAGATATCTACAGTAATGGGCCGGCCCATCAGCTAACAATTAATATAAAATATAATACAGGGCAAAATGAGTGAAGACAGGAATCGAACCAGGTGTACTAGTTGTAGCGTTAGACATCCATCCAGTAGCTCACTGTTGGATTTGTGGTATGGTAGAAGGGCGCCACCAACTTAAGGAAAAAGAGCCGGTTATCAGCTGGTTTTCCGTACCTTTTCTGTCTTCGTTTTTTTTTTTGAGGGATTCTGTCTTCGTGTTTTCCTTTTTCCTGCACTCGTTATTTTTCACTGGTGTTTTTTTATTTCTCTTTTATTTGTTGTTCTATGGTTTTCTTTGATTCTTTCAAGGTTTTCACCAGATTTCTTTTGTTTCTTTTTCGGCTTCATTTGGTTCTTTCTCTTTTTCAACGTTTTCATTATTTTCTATACACATTTTTGGTATATCTAATACATTTTTTAATAGTTGCTAAACATTATTTAATCAAGATTAACATATCTTAATACTCCCTCTGTACCATAAAATATGAAGTTTTAGCAGTTCAATTTGAGCTACTAAAATGTCATATATTATGGTACACAGGGAGTACATGGCTAACACTTTTTTCTATACACATTTAATATTTTTCAAATGATACATTAATATTTTTTAATACAAAGTAATCTTTTTCAATACCTAGTCAACATTTTTCTATACACATTTACCTTATTTCAATTACTTCATTGACATTTTTTCAATACATGGTCAACATTTTTGTATAAATATTTAACATTTTTTAAATGCTTGATGAACATTTTTTAAATACTTGTTTAACATTTTTTTCAAATGCTTGCAGGCTTTTTTAAATACATGTTCAGCTTTACACACACATTATATATTTTTTGTATACATTTTTTATATACATGAGAAACATTTTCTTTATACATAATTAATATTTTTCAAATGCTTGGTTAACATTCCTTTCAAAAGCATTATATAAAATGCGTTTAAATATATGTTTTTAGAATATTTGCGAGCATAAACGAAAAAAAACATGATGCAATCCTCCACATTTAACATGTCTTGCAACTTTAGTAGTGATTTTTTTTTATCCGCAAACGCTTAGGTCGGCCGAACAGGCGTCCGATGGGGTGATGTCGTCGCCTAGTTGTGGTAAGGTCTAAGAGTTTTCTTCCTTTTTCTTTCATTTTTTGTTAAATTATTTTTCTCCTTTTTTGGACTTTATCATTCTTTATGAAACCTATTTTCAAATATTGTTTTTAATTTTTTAAAAATCTAGAATCTCAAAAAATTCCCCCCTTTTAAAAAAATTATTCACAAATTTAACAAATGTTTGCAATTCAATGAAAGTTGATAAATTTTAATTAATATTACATGGTTAGCAATTTGTGGTCAAATTTTTCTTAAATTATTGGGAATTTGTATGGAATGATACCAAATTTTGCTAGTAGGTGGGCATACCCATGGTAGTCTCCCACACAAAAATTGAAGGAATATGGACACCGAATGCACACTGTGTCACGACCGGCTAGTATTTTAGGGTTTTTAATTGAGAAAACTCTAAAAATTGTATAAAATGTCAGATATCAATGGAACATGGCAGGGATGCTTTCCATGGTGATGCCATTGTCTGAAGAAAAAAAATCTGGGTTCCTTTGTTGGAGGTAAAAAAAAAGTTCTTTGAAACTTGCCCTGACGGCCTACCCGAACTGTCCTGGTTGTATATGTTGTTTTTCTTGCCATGCATGAAATGACACCAAATTTTGCCAGAAGGTGGGCATACTCATGATAATCACCCCATGCAAAATTTGAACCAATCCAGACACCGAACACACGTTGCGTCATGACCGGTTAGTATTTTAGGATTTTTTTCATCAGAAAAACCCTAGAAAATGCATAAAATATCATATATCAATAAAAATTGGCAGGGATACTTCCCATGGTGTGGAAAAAATTTGGGTCTATTTTTGTGGAGGTGAAAAAAGTGTTCCGAGACTTTCCCTACCGGTCTACCCGAACTGTTAAGGGTGTACATATGGTGTATTTCTTTCCATACATGAAACACCACCAATTTTTTTTCAATAGGTGGGCATGCCCATGGTAGTCCCCCACGCAAATTTTGAACGAATCCGGACACCGAACTCACATTGCATCACGGACAGCCGATATTTTACGGTTTTTCACCGAGAAAATCCTAGGAAAATTAATTAACAAAAAGGGAAGAAAAACGAAAAATAGAAATAAAAATCGTTAGGATTTGGCCCAACTAGGTGACGGCATCGCTTTGGTCAGGCGCCTGTTAGCCCGGGCATAGCGCTCACGGATTTCGAAAAAGTTCAACGATTCAAAACATGTTCCTATTCTCAAAATTCATTCACAAATTCAAAAAATGTACTTATTTTCAATATCTGTTCACAAACTGAAAAAATGTTCCCTTTTTTAAAACTTGTTCCGAAATTCATTTTTTTGGTATGTTTCAAATAATGTTCGCACTTCCAGAAATTGTTCCTATTTTAAAACATTCTACACATATAAAAATGTTCGGGGAAATTTACAAAAAAAATTATATTAATTTGTTTTGTATTTTTCTGTTTTTTCGAACTTCCAAATTTATATTGTTTAAAAAATGTTCCTGTTAACAGTTTTGTTCGCTGTTTTTAAAAAGTGTTCATGTTTTGACATTCTGAGGAATTTTGGAAGAAACAATTTTTTTAAAAATCTGCAATTATTTTTAAAATACTAATATTTTCAAGTTTTTGAATTTTCTAAAATAGAATTTTTTTCTGAAATTTTGAACAAAACCATGTGTATGGCATCGTCTAGTTCAGGAGCTCCTGGCCAGCGCTTTAAACTTTGGTTAGGAAACTGGCGCTCGTGCACATGCCAGCAGGCCGTGGCACAATATTGGGGAAGCTCGCTAGCCCGCTCACCAGCTTCGCACGCTCGCTCGCTTTGCCAGTTAGCTCTGAAAAAAGTTAATCAATTTGAAAAGTTAAGAAGTTTGAAATATAGTTCATGAATTCGAAAATTGTTCATGAGTTAAATTTTAAAAAAATTATAAATTTAAAGAAAGTTCATCAGTTTGAAAGCTATTTTTTGAATTACAAAAAATTTGTGACTTAAAAATTTAAAAATACTATGCATTTGAAAAAAATCATGAATTTGATAAAATTCACAAGTTAAAATTTTGAAATATACATAAGTTTTCTTAAAAATTCACGTTTGGAAAATGTTCACAAATCTGGAAATTGTTTGCGTATTTGGAAAAATGTTTCTTGATTTTTTCAAAGGAAATTTAAAATAAATATGGGAAAATAAATATAAAACCACAACCAAAAAAGGAGAAGAAAAAACCGAGCGGAAACCATGTGTAAAAATACGAAAAAAATAGCACGGAAAAACCATGCAGATCTAAACCGGAATTACCCCTGAAAAAAAATCCAAACCGGAATTGTGGACACCAAGACGTAAAAGAAGTGCAAGTCTGCATGATAGGTTATGTATCCGAGTTGGTTACTATGTTGAGAAATAACCTGGGGGTATTTGGTTCGAACCTCGGGTAGCGCAATATTTTTTAACCTGAAAAATGGAAAAAATGTAAATGGGCCGAGCCCAGGAAAAAGCCTATAATAACTAACTCCTATACGGCGTATACATACAAAATGGATACGATCTGTGAAATGTCTATATTACCCTTTATACGCTTTGTGAGGGGGGTGTACAGAAGCATTGCTCTTAGCTATTGCCAAAATATTAGCAACAATGACAACTGACATCTTTAAAGGGAAGGCCCTTAACTGCAAATAACAGAGAATCACCTTTGTGAACTTGAAGCATCCTGCACAAGCAAATCAATGATAGGAGAAGATAGCTTCAACTGATTGCTTGTTCTCCTAATTAATACATCTCCATTTTCTTTTATCAGACACAGTGAGTTTGAAAGGAAAGGCATCTCTCGTCTATAAATTTATTTGTTGGTAGGAAAGGCATCTCTCGTCTATAAAGAAAGCAGTGTATCTTTCCTTACATGTTCTTATTTGCCATTTCAATCTTGGGTCTCCATGCCCAAGCACAAGCTGTTACCTTAATACTCAGTTTATTTTTACTCCTAATCTAGATCAAGGATTATGCTGTTGATGCTAAAGTGCCACCGGAAAATTGCTTGGCCTGTTTGAAGATTCCTCGTATGTATAAGCTTATGCAAGTTTTTCTTTCAGATTTGCACAGATGGGAGAACAAATTGCTATGTGTTCTGCTGCGCTCTCGTTATGGGCCACTTCCATGTTATCCATCTGCAAGAAGTGTATATGACACTTCACATGGATCTCCCAGCAGATTGAATGTGCCGCGCATGAACGAGATCGTGCCCATCAGCAGGAACCTCCTGAACCGGGAAGAGTAGGAGCCGGGCTTCCAGGATTGCCTGCTGAAGGAATAGGCCAGAGACACCAAGTTTCTCTCTCTGCTTCTCATTTTTCGCGGGGTGGATCTCCAGCTCCATGATTTTGAGCTTTGCGGCTGCATCCAGAACTTGTTCTTCAAATGCTGAGGCGCAACTGTGCTTGAACTGACATGAAGCATGAAACGCGAGGTGTATGTATATCGACCTGGCCGTTTCATTGTTGGAACCTGGCCGGCCGTCGTGCCGTCCACTGTTGTTCTCTTATGAGGCAACAACTTCATCAACCTGGCGTACAATACCGTCGCCCATTGGCATTTGGCAAGCTCAAGCACCTTGAACAAATGGCAAGACCTTCACAGCTGTTCGCCAGGCACGTAAATGGTGGTGGCGGACTCTCAGAATACCGTAGCTGGTGTAATTACCACGCACACGTAATTAACGATAGACCCAAGGGATAAATCAGTTGCAAACCGCACGTACGTACGGACACCGTATATGATTCCATTGCATGGTCGGAGTCGGACACGGAAACCGAATCCCGTGCGCGTGGTGATCGATGGTGTCCGTCACCGATTCGTATCGAGTGAGTACGTACGTCTACCTACCTTTTTATACTCCGCGGCTCCGTCTATATATACACACACTAAGGGAAGGTACTAGCTGCAAAGCAAGACTACTACTACTACACGTTCGCTGGAAAATACTCTAGAATCGATCAGAAAACTAGCTGTGTTTTCTCCATCGTCCAGCCGAGAGGAGGCTATGAAGATCCGGCATGTGCTCACCCAATCCGTCACCATCCTCGGTACATATATAGGCCTCTTTTTGCAGTGTTCTTCCACGTTGATATTTTGCTTATATCTGTATTTTGCTTCTATCTGTTCTTCTTCTTCGAGAATTTTTAATTGAATTTGGAATGCAGTCATGGTCGTTGCATTGTTGGTGCTGGTGCCCGAGGGGATAATGCTAGTGACGGGTGTCAAGACACCGGCAATGGCGGTTTTGTCGGGAAGTATGGAGCCTGCAATTAAAAAGGTACGTGATACAATTTGTTTTTAAATGTGGGCTTCAGTTTGTCGCCTCCTTTGATTTCGACGGACACATTGATAGATGCATGCATGGAATATGTGCTTATTTTGCAGGGCGACATGGTGTTTGTGCACAACATGAGCAATGAACCTTTCCGCTTAGGAGAGATCATTCTTTTCAAGGTTGATGGTTTTGAACATCCAGTTGTCCATCGTGTGATCAAGGTAATAGCAAGCCCTCTAGTATCTCTTGCTAGACACCAATCAAATCATTAAAAGTTTATATGTCATATTTTGTTTGCCTTGAAAGTAATCTTCTCAAATTATTCTAGGTTCACGAGCATCGAGATACTGGAGAAATCCGAATACTCACGAAAGAAGACAACAATTTAGTGGATGACCGATTTCTCTATGCGAACGGACAGCTTTGGCTTCAACCGCATGAAATTATTGGACGGGTTGCAGGGTGGGTTGTTCTCTTATCATGCATCTACTATCGAATTTGGACGTATATTAATATGGATGTATATATACCTTTCTCTACCGTTTCAATTGATTAATGTCTTTGCATTGTTAATTTTTGTGTTTTGTCCAATGCTAACAGCTACTTGCCATATGCTGGATGGCCTACTGTCTTCATCAGTGAAGCTTATAAGGTACGCAAGCACACATTATATTCTGGTTAATTTCTGTATATACCATTGTTTATTTAATTAAATACTCACACAAGGTCTCTCTTTTCCTTCTTATGAAAGATGTTGCTGAATGGTCGAAGCACTACAACTCCAGAAGTATATTGGGTAACAGTGTAACCGCGGTAGATTTATGTGGGTTGTCTCCATAATGTCTTGTTAGGGGTTAAAGAATGCATCAAGTGATCGAAGAGTATGTAAAAGATGTATCATTATCATAGTCTCCGCAACATTGTAGTCGAGCTCCATCCGTCTTGTTGAAGTCATTTCTGTAGCACGGTCGACAAGATTTCCTTTTTCGAGAACACGCAAAAGTCCTACATTTCTCTGCACGATCGACATGATTCTAACTCCTTTGAAAGGTAGATTTTGGTGAAACATGTTGTTAGATGTACTCTTCTTCTTTTTTGACAAAGGGTGAATTTTATTGACTCAAAACAAAGTATTATGTGGATACAGAAACAATGAACACACATCTGGCCTCTGCATTGGCAATGACGAGTGTGAGTAGCCATCGAAGGGTCAGCACACCCTGGCCAGAGAGCAGCTAGCAGTTGCGGGACGTTGGATCTGAGGGGCGAGTTGGAGGCACCAAGGTGAGGCAGCGCACGTCCTCGCCGTCGACCTCCGCTGTGGGGCTTAGCCCAACAGCCTCCTTCAACAATGACGAGGGAGGGAAGCGGTGGTGAAGGCCTCTAGGAGTGGCGGCGACCTCCGGAGTCGCTCGCGAGCAACCCGGGAGGCAGTTTGGGTCGCGTATTGGGAGGCAATTCACATGTACAGCGGAACAAAAGCAATTGTTTGCTACGTGCTACTCGGTCTTTACGTTTTTTTAGCTTAAGACCCACTTTTTAAAATTTATAAAACTTGCTAAGGTCGACTTTAGAAGCCTTAAGACAAATCTTTTGTCCACTTTAAATACGCCTACATCAAATCAGTCTTGCTTACCTTTTGTGAGCAAATTTTAATATAGGACACCCTTACCTCTTTTTTACATGAGAGGTAAAAGTATATAATAGTTTTGAGTTCGTGGATCCAAGATGAATTTATTGAAACACGAGAATCTCACTCTTGAACAACCATCGATTAAAAAAATATTTGGATCAAAATAGAACTACAGAAATAATGATAAACTTTAGAAGGAACAAAAAAATATAAAATAAATACTTAGTAGGAGCACGAATATCCATATGGTCCAACTAACTGATCACTCGTTAGATGAGGTAACATCCTGCAAAACGATGTTCTGATCGAGGCCCAGGGCATCCCACACCGCCGGCTAGGCGCCCAGGACGTTGTAGGCGCATGGCTCCTTGTACTTGTGCTCGACGTCGCAACCGGGAGTCGCACTTGTCCACCACCTTGGCGTACACCGAGCTGCCACCCTTCGCAGTGATCTTGATGTTGCGGATGCAGCAGGACATGCCGCTGAACCAGCCGGTGGAGAGCACGACGACCATCTCCGAGTCATCGTGGTACGCGCTGTCACACTCGGACGGGAGGCCGCCGTCCTTGCCCTTACTGAAGCCGTTGACTGTGAGGACGACCCACGTGGTCGCAGGGACGGGCGGCGAGCAGAGGAACTGCGGGTACTGCTTGCCGTCGACGCAACAGTCCGGGTTGTTGCTAATCTCGCAGTTCCCGGACCTGCCCAGGAGGTAGCCGCTGGGCTGGCAGCCGAAGACGTCGTGCCGAACCAGGCATGACGCGGTGTGGGAGGCCGAGAGTGTGGCGAGGAGGACGATGGCCATGGTGGGTCGAGCTCTCGCAGTCGCCATCTTATTGCCCCAGCCAAACGGATACCAATGCTATGGTCAAAGCCAAAATTTTGGCTGGGCAACTCAGGGTAGCGATCCAAACAGCCCTATAGTCAAAGTGTCAAACTACTATCCTTTTTTCATTTGCAAACTATCTTTTTCTATAGTGAAGCAAATATGACAAAAAAATTCTTATTTACTGTTACCAAAAATACTTCATAAATATTTTGATCTATTCCACCTAATGCTCATTATTCCCATTTGAGTACATATAAATGAAAATTTGATTTTGGGCCTGGCCTCAGCTGCTCCTGATATCAACATCGTCCAGCCTCATGTGAATCCACGCGTTCTTAGTCATAGCCAAAGTGTAGCATAAAAAAACAAAGTGGGCCAACACTACATTAAAAGCGGTAGGCGCATCTCGTGTAGCGAGAACTAGAAATTTAGCATGGCCCGGGTGTAGTCCTGGGCCTGCCTGAGCCTTCGCTACAATGTTGCAGCCCTAAAAGCAGAGCCCCTTTGCATCATCACGGTGTCCTCATCTTCTCCCTCATCCATCCCCTTCCTAGTCACCTTCTTTTGTGGCCACGAGCTGGTGATAATGATAGGCCACAAGGGGAATAAGCCTAGATGTAGGTTTTATAAGTGCAGCCCCTATATACTAGTGGTTGGAGGCCGCCATTGCAGATCGCTTGAGAGGAAGTTGTGTGCGTGGGTTCCTTCATCTTGAAGAAAAAAAATTCTTCCCTTCGTCTCAAAGTTAGGAAAAAAAAACTCACATCAACCAACTAGCTTAAGAGAACATCTCGAAAAGAAAAAAAAAACCTTACTTCCATCTTAAAAGAAAAAAACTTTTTTCAAAAAAAAAGCCTCACTTCCATCTTCCGAAAAAGAAAAAATATCTAAAAAAAACTTTTCAATTTTTTTAGGGAAAAGAAACTTTTGATGACTGGCCCCTTCTTTCGGCCTTAATGGGGCGTTAATGGGCATGGCTGAACCGCTGAAGGCCCACTTTGGTTAGCGAACGAACGCGGAGCCTGTAGATTCTGGGGGGTCCTGCGGTGAAATCAGCAGACTCTAGTCACCATGGTTACCGTCGCCGCCGCAGCCGCCAGTTACGACGACGAGGTTCACAGCCGTGCCGCGCTGCGGGAGGCCTTCGGAGACTCATCAGACAGCGATTCCGACGCGCCCCGCGGCGCGGCTAGCACCCCGCCGGTTCACGGGGCGGGCCGCGAGCGCTGGAGATGGGCGGCGGTGGCGGGGGTAAGGGGCCTGTGGCTCTGCGCCGCCTTCCTCTCGCCCGACGAGCAGTCGCGCCTTCTCGCCGCGATCCAACGAGGTGAGTAGCCGGGCCGGTCGCCTCATGTCTTCCTCTGGCTATCTTTTTAGCTGGGCGCTCTCTCCATATTTGGTTCGAGCCACCAAATCTTTTAGGAAACTCACGTCTAGCTTGCTATCGCTTCTATGAATCCTAAATGTTGATGAGATGATTCAAAGTGTTAATGTGCCCATTTGTGTTTTTGTTTTGCAGAAGAATGGTTCACTGATGCACACAACCAAGTAACTTTGTTTCCCCTCGATTGTTTCAGATCTGACAATTGTTCTTTGCTTGTACACTAGGGTTCAGATCTGGCAATTGTTCTTTGCTTGTACACTAGAGGTTCCATCTTCCATGAGTGTTTAATTGTGTCGTGTTCATGTCCTGAGAGCAGTTGAGATCAACTACTGTCTGTCATGTAATGCTAAGAATTTACATTTGCGTCAGTTGCTTTTAATATTGAGAATTCCTTTCAAAATTTATGTACTAGGCAATGAGATTTGGTGATCTCCCTCCATGGGCCGTGGAACTTTCTGCACTTGTTCGGGAAGCTATTTGCGTTGGTGGTGTTGATGCTAGTGTTGGCGCTGGGTGGATGAACGAGGATGAAGACGCATGTCCTTTGCCGTCAGATTTGCTGTGGAGAGAACCGCTTTTTGATCAACTGATTGCAAACAGATACAAGCCAGGTGAGGTGCGAAACTGTTAATTCTTCTCAATAGTTTGGAGCCCTATGTTTAACATCAAGCATACAATAGTGCTATAATTCAAACAATCTTTCTTCAATATATATACAAGGCAACTACACAAGTAAAGCAGCGGGATACAATTTTGTTATCTTTTTGAGGATATACATTTTTTCCTATCATCTATTGTAACAAACTGATATTGCAATCTAGGGTATTTGTGCCCATGTTGATCTCATGCGCTTCGACGACGGGATTGTTATAGTCTCTCTCGAGTCTGCATGCGTGATGCGCTTCAGTCAAGAAGGTGCTGCCTGTGATACGCAAAAGCACGGGGAGAGCGAATGCACAAACGTCCCCGTCTACCTGAACCCAGGCTCACTTGTCGTAATGTCAGGCGATGCACGGTATCACTGGAAGCATGAGATTAATCGCAAGCCAGGTGCTCAGCTCTGGAACGGGAGTGAGCTTGAGCAGCATAGAAGAACTTCAGTTACTCTGAGGAAACTCAGGGCTTCTCCCAACTAAAATTGGCATTGTTAACATTTGTTGCATAATGTTATCGTTTTGGCAATGTTATACCGATTATTTTGCAGTGTATCATGGAGAAGTTTAATTAGTTTGCTACATACAATCAGCTAAATGTTTGTTTTGGGCATGTGAATACAGTGCTATGTATTTAATAAAATATTGTTGACTGTTTAGAAACTATGCCTGCAAGATTTTTTTTCTTTGTGCAGTCATATGATCTTTAAATATTGACGAGCAAGGTTGTAATACATTATGAATACACCAATTCCCTAGTCCTGACATTAGTTGTTGATACTTTTTCCTTAATCAGCTGATCTTGGTGTCATTTGCATCCATCCTAGCAGGATGTGTTTTTCTTTAAGCACAACTGCAAGTGTGTAGAAAGAGCGCTCATTAATTCCATAAGAAACAATGCACACGGCACACATTTTAGTTGGTTGCTGGTGAACTGGTTATGGCTCAGTAACTGAGCCTCACACATGATTCGGATAATTGATGCACATGGTTCTTAACCACCACAGGTCGCCAGTGAGTGTTCAGCGGTAGCAGGCATAGGTATCCGGTTGCTTGGGAACGAACCGCCCAGGGGTAGTGTTGATCCCCACTGCTACTCCTCACAACCCTCATTCACCTTAAGGCCGACTTCAACACTAGACCCCAAATGAACGTCCATTTTGTTCGGATTTTGTCCGTTTGGGCCAGAAAAACGGACACACGCGTCCAGACGTGGTCGTCCGGCCGCTGCATCCCAAATTTTGTCCGCTTTTGGACTATCAAATTTAGACCTAAATAGACAATGCACTATTTTAGAAACGATATATATATATTACATAAATGTCCACAAAGTCTTAAGGCCGCACATTCAAACTAAACTGAAATTAAAAAGACATAAAAAAAATAGGGCCGTCGTCGTCGCCGCCTCCGTCTTCGTCTTCAACCGCCGCCCTCGTCGTCCTCTTCGTCCTTTGTCAGGTTGATGTAGGACAGAGGCTACCACATGTGGGTTGGCGGCCCCTATGGCTGCTGCCAGGCGGGAGGCGCCTGCACCACCTCTGGTTGTGGCAAAGACGGTGACCATGCGTCGGCGCCCACCCACGTGGGCGGCACAGACACATACTCCGACGTGCACAGTCGTCTCTGTCCACGTCCATGACTGGCCGACCAATGCCAGGTTCTAGGCCGCGGCGGTGGGCTCGTCGGACACCTCCTCCATGGCCTCCTCCTTGACCACGGCCTGCAGCTCCGGGATGGTGGCGTCGCCTGTGGCGAAGAGGGCAATCATCTCTTCGAGGCCCTCCCATTGGGCTTCGTCGTGCTCCCGGACGGAGTCCTCGAGCACCCACCTCATGAGCTCCGCCTCCTCCTTGGCGGTCATGGGAGGTGGTGGTGGCAGGGACAGGAGGGTGTCGATGTTAGCCCGCGCACGCCTGCAGGACCGAGCCGGACTGAGAGCGTGCTCCCGGCTGGCAGGGAGCTCTCGTGGCGGGCTTGGAGCACGACCGACAAAGAAGGATTGCCGCTGCAAGTCGTGCTCATTGCGAGGTCACGTATCCCACAGCGGGGAGTCGATGACGTACCTGGCGTCGTTGACGAGGTCCGGCGGTAGGCGCGCATGGCGGCGGTTGATCTCCTCAAGGCGGCCGTGGCTGCTCATCGGGATCGGAGGAGTGGGCACCTGATCTGCGGAGTGATGCCAGTTGTTCGGGAGGTGCACGTCGCTGCACGGTAGTGGCATCCCCGTCTCCCGATAGCGCTAGCAGATCTCAACCACCGTGTATGTCCAAGAGCGCTACGGGACCACCGGCAAGGAGGTGCTAAATGCGGGTGGCGCCGACAGAAGGAAGAACCCGCCTCCTGGTCGTGCCTCCCCTTGCGGCCATGGGTCCATTTCCACACCATGGACGCACAAAAATAGGAAACCCTTTAAAAAAATCACGAACGATTAATAGATGAGGAATCGGGGGTGGAACGTTTGCTATGACTAGAGATTAATGAGAACTGGGGATTTGAGGAAGGAGAATTGCGTCCGAGGCTTGAAGAAGACCAAGAGTAAGAGAGAATCGTGCATGAGGAGATGGTTGGATAGTTCATTCGTGCAATTTTTCATGTACCCCCGTCCTCGTTTACAAGCCCCCCTCTAATTTTGGGTCATATTTTAATCATGATTTTAACTAATAAAATATAAATCGTAGTTACCAAAAATAATATCATTGTGAACTATATTAACATATGAATCCAACAATAGGATTTCTGGTGACTTGACATTTTTCTAGTCAAATATGTCGTGAAGCTTTGATCCAAACTACAATGAGGACTAATAAGCAAGGACGGAGGTAGTAGTTGACTGAGTTAATTTGTTATCTCAAGGGTAGTAATTACCTTTCCTACTTTGACTATTCAGCACTTTATGCTTATACATAAAACCTGCTAATTATTGTAGTGTATTTAATCAAAACAAGGAGCCCCTGTTGATTGGGAGCCTTGTGCAGGTGCACTCCTGCACAGGTTCCCAATGCGGGCCTGCCACTAGGGCATATCTGCAACACCTTGCGCGGGGGGGGGGGGGGGGGGGGGGGTTTACATTTACATGATATGAACAAGTTCAGTAAGTAGATATTTGTGTTTGTAGTATACGCAGTCAATGTTTTGTTCTGGGTGTGCACGGGGTTTAGGTTTAGCAGCGCACCGGTACAGGGAAGAGCTATGTCCGCGTACATGTGGATCGAATGAGTTTGTGTTCTGTCTATTACTTTGATGAGTTTAGAATGCTTCTTTGGTATTTTGGTAAAGATTTTGTCGTTCGACGGCCTCTACTTCCAGAGGGTCATCCTCGCCCTAAGTATGTTCAAAGCTCACGACTTCTCATCCTTTTGGATGACGACTAATGGAGCTTTCAAAAACCTTTTGAAAGCAATCATGTTTGTGCCGGTATACGGTGGCAGCGTTACTACTTTGGTATGACTGCAATGTCTTTATTGAAGCCTCGACAATATTTTATATTGCAAATTTCGTTGTAATTCTTAGTTATAGGCGATTAGGAAAATTCATGAATGGGAAAAAAATGAGGCTAATGAGGGAAGTTCCCTCTCTTAACTTCCGTTGTTAGGTGGGAAGAATGAAATGCAGGTGGCTTAAGTGGAAACATGACACGCTAGTCATTGCACTAGGAGGCTCTCTACCCGAAAAAAAAATCATGAATGATCATTCAACTGTTCGGTAGTTGGCTGTTAGGCAAGATAAAGCCCACTAAACATGATGATCTGTGCGTGCACAACTCTGAGATATGTCAAATATGGATATATATATATATATATATATATATATATATATATATATATATATATATATATATATATATATGTGTGTGTGTGATATTTCGAAGGGATATGCCATAAAGGCCGAGGTAAACTGCTTGAATTGTTGCTTTGGGGATAGCACGTTTTTCCTTATTTAGTAACGCCTATTCTCACAAGAAAACAACTTTCTAGCTGTCAATTGTACTAGGCATAAGGCATGGTGCGGTACAGAAAACGAGTAGATCCAAAGTATTTGTATGAAGGTAGAGAAACAAAGCAAGGCTACAAGAAGCCAAGCATGCCCGATGAGTCAACTCTTAGAAAATAAGAAAATACTATTCCCTCCGTCCCATAATATAAGAGCGTTAACCGCTCTTATATTATGAGATGAAGGGAGTAGATTGTAATAGCACATGAGCCGTGAGAATGCGGTTAGTGACTGATTGTGAAAGGAACACTCCAATCAAATAGGAAAAATAAGTCAAAGGAGTTGTCGGTAAAAAAAATATTGCTGGGTCGACCGAAACGCCATTAGTTCTTTCTTTCAAAAGGCTAAACAAAAGTGTTCCACACACGGCATTTACCGTCTGATCTTTCAACGACTACGACCATGCAATCGGGCGGCGGTTGCCTTTTCACTCCGGTACACGCGGGGCTGGATTTTAATCGTCGTAGTACAAGACTATGAGTTTCGTCGTACACATAGCACAATTCAAAACTGAATATTTCCTGGTTGAGGATTATTATTATTCTTATAAGAAACAAACGAACTGGATGGGCAGCACGGTGTCGCCTTCGTTCACCACGTTCCCCTCGTGCCAATTATTGGTCGGCGTGCTCAGAACAGTGAGAACAAGGACCCATGATAATAAAGTTGAATTGATCCAGCGACAAGCACGGCGCACTAGCTAGCTCGCGCACCACCTAACCCAGCAGCTCACTGCCTAGGCGTGCTTAAATAAGGAGGACAGCCTAGGGTGTGTACCAGCTCATCGTCAATCGAAAGCAGATCGAACCCAAGAATATCATCATCCGTTAGCCGTCGCCACCACCACCAGTCCAGCACCATGGCAGCGCCCCCCTCCTCCGTGTCCGTCAGGGCCGGCGCGTCCGTCTCGGCGAAGCTGACCCCTCGCCAGGCCGCGAGGGCTGGGTTCGGTGGCAGGGTCAGCGTCAGCTCGGGCAGGAAGTGCGGCGGCCCCGTGCGGGCGTCGCTCTTCTCGCCCAAGCCCGCTGTGGCCATGGACGCGAGGCCGACCAAGGTGCAGGAGCTGCACGTCTACGAGCTCAACGAGCGCGACCGCGAGAGCCCCGCGTACCTCCGGCTGAGCGCCAAGCAGAGCCAGAACGCGCTCGGCGACCTCGTCCCCTTCACCAACAAGGTCAGTCAGCCAAAGCCAGTGATGAATCTTTCTTGCTCCGTCGCTCCTTCCTCTGTTCTGTTCCTCTTCCTCTGCTTGCTTTGCTGAGTGAGTGAGTCAACGGCGTGCAGGTGTACAACGGGAGCCTGGACAAGCGGATCGGGATCACGGCGGGGATCTGCATCCTGATCCAGCACGTGCCGGAGCGCAACGGCGACCGCTACGAGGCCATCTACAGCATCTACTTCGGCGACTACGGCCACATCGCCGTGCAGGGGCCCTACCTCACCTACGAGGAGTCCTACCTCGCCGTCACCGGCGGCTCCGGCGTCTTCGAGGGCGCCTACGGCCAGGTCAAGCTCAACCAGATCGTCTTCCCCTTCAAGATCTTCTACACCTTCTACCTCAAGGGCATCCCCGACCTGCCAAAGGAGCTGCTCTGCGCGGCGCCCGTCCCGCCCTCCCCCACCGTCGAGCCCACGCCCGCCGCCAAGGCCACCGAGCCACACGCATGCCTCAGCAACTTCACAGACTAGCTACCTTAGCTTAGCCCAAAATATCTATTATTGCTCCTGCTAGTAGTTGAACTTGCGTGCGTGTGTTGCAACTTCACCGACTAGCTAGCTCTAGCAGTCTAGCTAGGCAGCCCAAAATATATCTATGTACGACCAATTCCTTGTACCAGTGTTGAATGAATGTCCTTGCAACGGTGGAATAATTTCAAGTACGGAAACTTGATTTCTTTCTCAATAAAACATTCATATTTGTTACTCCCTCTGATCCAAAATAAAATAAGTGCCATAATTCTAATTTTGAATTGATTCGAAACTACGAAACTTATTTTAAATCGGAGCCAGTAGCAATCTCCGTCTAAATGAGAATTAGAACAAGTCATGTTGGCCGAATCGCCATAGTAACCGCCACTATGACGGGGACGGGCAAAAAGATATCTAGTAGAGTCGCCATCTTATGGAATCAGCATATATATATATAATTTATAAAGCGCGCTTCCTTTCACGATTGTGTGCGATGGACAGGAAAGTTCACGATTTTTATTTTAATTTGAAAATAATTGGTCCCATGATAACATAGACAATAATTATGAAGACTCTCAGTTTGCTCATCCTAGAGGCCTCCATAATCAATAAAAACGCTCCATAAAACTGGAATGCTGCCTATACGACAACAATTAAGTCCAACAACACAAACCAATCCACATTGATTGCTTTAAAGAAATCAGGCATATCTGATTTCCTTTTGCGGCTGACAGTCATTGTCTCTCTCCAACGTGTCGTTGGACAAATGGTCATGTGCTTAAGCAAAGAGGAAAAATTAAAGCAGACATCTCTGATGATGAAAGCATAAAATGCTTTCACGACTCGGCTTCCTAGCATTTCCACAAAAATAAGATTGCCATTATTAAGGAACATGGTATCCCATCCCTGATGATGAAAGGGTAAAATATTTTCACGTCTATGCTTCCTAGCGTTTCTAGAAAAAACAAGACTGCCATTATCGACGAACAAGGGATCGATTCTCCTCTCAAAATCAAAACGCCTCCATCTCATCTTAGGAGGTTTCTTTCACTCCCTAAAACAAGGTTTCTCTCACAATCTCATCTTAATGATTGTCTCCTGAGGACCTTTACCCTGATTCTATCCCATAGCTTCTCCCTCTCGATGCACCTTTCACTGAGCAGGAATTTATGATGCTTTCCTCTAAACGAGTCCCGATGCAAGCTCAGGCACGACCGGTCGTCTCAGACCAAGCTTCTACAAAATGTAATGGCACTTGGTTAAGCATGTCATCGTGCCCTTCTTTCACGACTTCAATCTGCTAAACACCGATGTTGAACATTTTAAGAATCTCACATGAACCTTCTATGAAAAGAAGATACTGCGAGAACTCTGTACGCCTTCCGACCAATCTAGCTCTAGCCCTCTCAAGGCCTTGGCAAAGCGACTAACCAAATGGCTAAAATCCTTGAACGCACATAGCGGAAAATTTTAACTATGATGTTGACATACTAAGATCGTGCCGCACTAGAAAACCGTCTACCATGGTCTTCAAACTTGATTTTCGCAAGGCATTTGACTCAGTCAACTTAGGACTCACTCATGTTTTTTCTCTCTATTAGGGGATTCCCACCTTCCTGGATCTTCTAGATAAAATCCCTTCTAAACTCACAGAAAACCAATGTCTTCTAAATGGAGTTCCGGGCCCTTGGGTTAACTGAAAAAAATGCCCTTCGCCAGGGCAAGAATATAAAAATGTTCAAATACATATTAAAGAAAATGTTTAACACATGTTTCAACGTATGTGTGAGAGATTTTTAGCATGAATTCAAACTATGTCCAACGTGTATTTGAAAAAAATGTTGACCTGTATTTTAAAATGTTCATGAAATGTAAAAAAATATTCGCTCATATTTCTATAAATAGTCATGGCATACAAAGAAAGTTATGTACACTAAAACCGGACGAACTAGAAATTTCAAGAATCTGATAATGAAAAAATGGAAAAAAATAAAGAAAGGAAAAGGGAAAAGAGAAGAAGAACAGGAAATAAAAAATAGAAAACCGGCAAAGAACCACACAAGAGGAAGAAATGAAAAATGGAGAACAAAAAAACAGAAAACCGGCAAAGAACCACATGGAAGAAAAAGAAAAGGACCCAAAACCTTCCTCAGGCCGGAACAGAGGTTCCTGAAACCAGAATAGAAGGAGAAGAAAGCGATAAGAGACAACTGGAAAAAGGATAGCCTCGAACGATGCGCTAGTGGAAACACTAGAGAGTGCTATGTCTCTCAGTAAGCGGCATGGAACACCATGCAAGTAGGTCGTCCCTGCAGCTCGCCCCACATGACAGGGGAAACCACAGGCCCACCCGGCGATGGCGGGCCGGTTCAAGCCTGCACACGAGATAATGTTGTCGGATCTTCAAAATGAGATGAAAACAGAGGTCACGACCGATGAGGCGCTAGGAGAAGCGAGTACTTCTCCGGGGGGTTCTTCATGTAGTCCTACCTCGCGTCTCCGGCATTGAAGAGGCACGGACACCGGAGACGCGTCACGGGCGGCGCCATCAGTGGGCGCATCGCTTCAATGGCGGAGGAAGTGAGAGCTCCCATCCGCCCTGGGCCGTCTTCAATGTCGAGCGGCACACTCTACACCGGCATGAATGCGGGCAGCTGGCGCCGAGCAGGAACGCGCACGAACGAGGGAGGAGCGTTTTTCGTGGGCCAGTGCGGTCAGAAACGGGCGTGGATCGATCTGGACCACCGCAAACCTCCCCCACGTTTGTCTCCGGTTTGTGGAAGAAATCGTGTCCGGACTGCTCCTCAGACCGATACAGGACCGCGTTAGATGGCTTACGCGGTCCGGGCAGTTGCGGGAGGTATGCGGGTCCGCCTTGGAGATGCCCTTATGCACTCATTTAGATGAGAATTAACTAAATCTAGATATAGCCACTTGCATGGCAAATTAAGTTGGGTTTGTTAGGTTCAAGGTGATAAGGAGATCAAACCAATACATGATATGCTGCTGTCAGTAAGTTTGTGTACTAGCATCATTCAGGCTGCAACAAAACTTAATAAGCTAGGATATACATATTCAAAAACAAAGCCCTCCTACCGGCAAGGTCCATGATTCGTCATGCCCCCATGGCCCTAGGGCCACCGGAGACGAGGTGGATCGACGGCGGTGCCGGAGGGAGACAAAGGAGCCCTAACTTTTTTGGAGGAGGCGGCGGTGGCTGCGTGTTTGTGCGATGTTGACCGCGTGGAAGAGAGAAAGATCGCAACGGGCCCTTCCTTCGGCGAGAATGCAGTACGAAATTCCTCCTTGGCACCTACAACGTTAAGTCGTCAGAGATGATCACCACCCATTTTTACATATACAGTAATCACGAAAGCAACTCATCATGGACCCTACAACGCACATCCTACCAAAGCCGACACGTGTGATGCAAAGAGGCACACACATACCTACAGGTGGACCCAATAACCCTAGCAACCATACCACCAATTTACAACCGGGCACCAAGCAGTGCCTAGCCCCAATGCACCACAAGACTCCCTTTCCAGTGGTATATCGTGCTTTCGAGCATAACTAATATAATAAACCATCAAACATTGAACAAATGAAAGTGTAGAGTAGTTCTTTCCCTTTTATTTTGTTCCTAACATTTCTTTCTTGTATAATGTTTGCTTTGGTTCCTGCCTAATCAGACAAAGCAAAAATTCTTGGTACGATCTTGTTGTCGCCTTGGACCTAATATTAACTACTAAAATTGCCATGCATGCAATTTGCCACACTTCTCCCATAGTATGTATAACCCGATCTTCCTTGAGTTTCCTTCCTAGGTTCTATTAGCTCGATTGTCTGAGTGCGGAGTGATATGTCCATTTTGCATCATGCTTTAATATTGATATTTATTGCATTATGGGCTATTATTACACATTATGTCACAGTACTTATGCCTTTTCTCTCTTATTTACAAGGTTTACACGAAGAGGGAGAATGCCGGCAGCTGGAATTCTGGGCTAGAAAAGGAGCAAATATTAGAGACCTATTCTGCACAACTTCAAAAGTCCTGAAACTCCACGAAAGTCAGTTTTGAAATTTATAAAAAATACTGAGCGAAGAAAGTACCAGAGGGGGGCCACCCACCATCCACGAGGGTGGGGGCGCGCCCTACCCCCCTGCCTCGTGGGCCCCCTGGCAGGCCTCCGGTGTCCATCTTCTGCTATATGAAGTCTTTTACCCTGAAAAAAATCAGAAGCAAGCTTACGGGACGAAACTCAACCGCCACTAGGCGGAACCAATCTAGGGCTCCGGCGGAGCTGTTCTGCCAGGGAAACTTCCCTCCGGGAGGGGGAAATCATCACCATCGTCATCACCATCGATCCTCTCATCGGGAGGGGGTCAATCTCCATCAATATCTTCACCAACACCATCTCCTCTCAAACCCTAGTTCATCTCTTGTATCAAATCTTTGTCCCAAAGCCTCAGATTGGTACCTGTGGGTTGCTAGTAGTGTTGATTACTCCTTGTAGTTGATGCTAGTTGGTTTATTCGGTGGAAGATTATATGTTCAGTTCCTTAATGCATATTAATACCCTTCTGATTATGAACATGAATACGATTTGTGAGTAGTTACGTTTGTTCCTGAGGACATAGGAGAAGTCTTGCTATTAGTAGTCATGTGAATTTGGTATTCGTTCGATATTTTGATGAGATGTATGTTGTCTTTCCTCTAGTAGTGTCATGTGAACATCGACTACATGATACTTCACCATTGTTTGGGCCTAGGGGAAGGCATTGGGAAGTAATAAGTAGATGATGGGTTGCTAGAGTGACAAAAACTTAAACCCCAGTTTATGTGTTGCTTCGTAAGGGACTGATTTGGATCCATATATTTCATACTATGGTTAGGTTTACCTTAATACTTCTTTTGTAGTTGCGGATGCTTGCACATAAGTTAATCATAAGTGGGATGCTTGTCCAAGTAAGGACAGCGCCCAAGCACCGGTCCACCCACATATCAAATTATCAAAGTACCGAACGCGTATCATATGAGCGTGATGAAAACTAGCTTGACGATAATTCCCATGTGTCCTCGGGAGCGTTTTCCTCTATATAAAAATTTGTCTAGGCTTGTCCTTTGCTACAAAAAGGATTGGGCCACCTTGCTACACCTTATTTACTTTTATTACTTGTTACCCGTTACGAATTACCTTATCACAAAACTATCTGTTACCGATAATTTCAGTGCTTGCAGAGAATATCTTACTGAAAACCGCTTGTCATTTCCTTCTGCTCCTCGTTGGGTTCGACACTCTTACTTATCGAAAGGACTATGATAGATCCCCTACACTTGTGGGTCATTACGGAGCCAATCTAAGACATTGGCTATTGTAGTCTGTTGGTCCTCTTGTTGTCTCCATATCACTAACTCGGAACCTATCCATTGCATCCGTAGCACCGAGAACTGCCGTCGGTGTAAGGCACGAGCCATCTGTGTCATACATCGTCAGAACAGGGAATCCTGTGAAGGACAAATGGCCATCCTGGGCATGTCTCACTTACTTATTACGTCTCACTAACTTATTACGAAATAGTCGGTGTGCAGTGTTGTGGCGGGCGACGACATTGATTTGATGGAAGATCACTATCAATGTGCCCTGGAATTATATATGAACAGAACCACAACATGCTTTTAGTCTTCTCCAGTATCCCAGTGAACAATTTCTCTTTGGAAAACAATGATAAAAAATTGAAGCCTTTTTCGAGCCAAATAGTAACCATCTCCCCTGTACAATCTGAATCAACCGCCGGGACGCTCTAGTTTATATAGCCATAGAAAGATATATGTGTCATTCATCATGCATATACTAAGCTCTTTCACGTTTTTGTTGCTAACCAACCAAGACATTGCATCCCTGTGATCTATTTGTGCATGCATGCATTCTGTATGTGCTGCTTGCAAGGAAATGATTGGCTTCTAAGCAAGAACCATGTGGTCCTAAATTAGGAGAACACAAAACCCACCACTGCTGGGAGCGTATTAGTACAAAATGTCAAACTTTATCTCCATGTCTTAATCTCTCAGTGTTCGAGAAATAAAAACAATTTTCAACAAATTTGAGCATCTTGACATGTGTGTCCTCGGACACATAGTAACGCACAAGCAACTACATGGGATTTTTATGTCATTAATAATGTTGGAGGTGGCATCAAAAAAAAATGGTGGAGGTTTTTTTTAGCAAAGATAGCCAGACTTTATTGATCTATCACAATGTTTCCGGGAATTAAAAGAACATCATGGAGTACGCCCAACCAAATGTGTCTACCCTGAGGCAACAAAGTACCCAGTCTAGCTATCTTATGAGCTTCATAATTAGTAGTAGCTCGAAATTCATGAAATAAAAGCCTTTTCCTCTCCTGTATCTCCTTGATGATTCCTCCGAATGAGCCCACAGTACCATCTTTAAAAATGGTGGAGGTGAAAATCTGAGTTTCTATGACCCGACGGGAATATGGACCATCAAACTGGTGTTAAAACATGACAGTGCTATGAAAAATCTAAAGTGAAATCCACTCCCTCGAAAGAGGCTCCACTGTTGAGTGGGCCAGCGGCTCATAATTGGCCAAGATTTGTTGTGAAACGTTTAGAAAAATGTCCAAGGTTTGTTTCTGCCCTTTAAATTTGATCCTGAGAATTATTAGAAAAATGTTCAAAACTGAAAAAAAAATGTGCGCGCAAATTTAAAAAAAAATGTTTGTGAAATTCAGAAAGAATTTCACATATATGACAAATTGTTCCTGAAAATGTAAAACACTCATTCAAGTAAAATTTGCATAGGATTCAAAAAAAGATTTGTGATATTTAAAAAATGTTCAGACATATGAAAATATGTTGATGACAGTGTTTTAAATTGATCGTGGAATGTCAAAACTTGTCCGCACAATTCTTAAAAATGCTCCTACAATTCCAAAAAAATTCATGACGTTTAAAATTGTTCACATATTAAAAAATCATGGCATATAAAAAATATTCCTACCATTTAAAAACTCTTCATAACACTTTAAAATGTTCAAACATGTACTAAAAGGCCGTGTGTGTGTGAGGAAATTTAGTGTGAATTCAGAAAATGTTCACATGTATTTTAAAAATGGCGATGTGTTTTAATTTTATTTTTTGAAAAGAATCATGAAATGTAGAAATTTGTTCACTCATTTTTTTTAATGATGGCATATAAAAAAATTCGTACACTAAAACCGAAAGGACTAAAAATAATGGATTTGTAAATGAAAGTAAAGGAAAATGTAATGAAAAAGAAAAGATGGAATAAAGAAGGAAAACAGAAAAATCAAACAGCAAATAAAAACCAAAAAGAAACAGGAAACCGGCAAAGGACCGCAAAGAAAAATAAAGTGGTGGGGGAGGGGGGCCGAAACCTTACTCAAACCGGAATACTCCCTCCGTACCGGTGCATAAGTCATTTTACGTTGTGCACTGCGACCAAGACGGAGGGAAAACCAGAGAACTTTAATGTTTATTTGCTAATTAATACCATTGCATGCAATAGAATTGACCACTGTATGATGTGCTAGGTACTCTCAAGTCATTAAAAACATACACGCCCCACGTCTCTTATTGATTGATTCCTTTATTCATGTCAAGAAATAAGAAACGAGGTGGGAATTAATGTATCGGTACGGAGGGATTAGAAGGAGAAGAAAGTGAGAAGAGCCAACGGGAAACGATCGGCCTAGAAAGACGACCTTGAGGCGAGGCGATGCTCTGTCTCACAGTAAGCAAGACATAATTCGTGTGGGGAGGGAGGGGGGGCATGGAACCACCATGCAAGTAGGCCGCCCCTCGCCCCAAAGAATAAGACATCATTCGCGCGTGTGTGTGTGGGGGGGGGGGGGGGGGGGGGCATGGAACCCTTGAGGCGAGGCGGTGCTCCGTCTCACAGTAAGCAAGACATCATTCGCGTGGGGAGGAGGCTAGATACTGGTATGAGAGAAGAGGTAGGTGTCCATGTTTGGTTGGCGTTGTTAATGGCATTTATATCCAAAACACTAAGGCCCTGCTTGGAATCGTTGTAAGTTGATACATCCAGATTTAATTTACAGGTGTATAATACCGGTCGTAGTATGATTTTCTCCTGGAATGAAAACGACGGCTGGAGGTGTGTATCGGTTTTACAGGGGTATCTACGAGCTAAACGATGATCCAGACGGGGCCTAAAACCGTTTGAATAAGGTGGGTACGGTTGTTAAACATTATACGAGCATGTGCGTGCTTGGTGCTTGGTTAATTTGTGTTTGTGCAGTTAGTAATCTGATTGTTGAGATGGCATATAGGAGAAATTCCTCTAAAAAATAAATCCAGGAGAAATCCTTTTTGGATATAGGCTTTTGGTATGAGCTGAACTAAATGCCAAAGGTGTAATTATTGCAGAAATTTTGGAGGATGTTTGAAAATAATTCGCCAAAATACGGAGGACGAGTGAATTGGGAATATGCAACCGTAGGTACAACTTCTTTGGTTCATACAGATGACATTACGAAACCTGTTTTTGAGAAATGTGTACAACTTTGTGACGCACTGTCAGATAGCACTATTACTTTTTAATACACCGGGACCTTTTCTTGTCCATAGCGAGCTTTTACTCCCAAATGCCACCGTATCCTTTTTTGCTCTCTGCTTCATCACATATGTCATGTGGACGCAACTATGCCCCTTCCTGCTGCCTCTTCTCCTATGCCGCCTTCTTCCCCTTGGAACTTCCTCTTGGAACTGCCACGACGACATTGCTTTGACAGAAGATCTCTATCTATTTGTCCTGAAATGATGTATGAACAGAACCGTAGCATGCTTTTGTTCTTCTCCAGTATCCCAATGAACACTTTCCCTTTTTGGAAAAACAATGATAAAAAAATTGAAGTACTTTTAGAGCCAAATAGTAACCATCTCGCTTGCACTATCTGAATCAACCGCCGGGAAGCTCTGGCTTATATAGCCATAGAGATATGCATCATGCATATATTAAGCTCCTTCACGGTTTTATTGCTAACCAACCAAGACATTGCATCCCTGTGTTCTATTTGTGCAGCATGCAGTCTGTATGAAGATCTAAGCACGAACCATGTGGTGACAGACTGACGGAACGCATAACTCACTATCCCTGGGAGCATATAACAAAATGTCAAACTTTATCTCCATGTCTTAATCTCCCAGTGTTCGGGAAATAAAAAAAATTGAGCAACTTTACACGTCTCTCCTCAGACACGTAGTAACAAACATGCAACGATATGGTATATATATGTCATCAATAATGGTGGACGTCGAAAAACTGAGTTTCAAAGACACGACGACAGTCTCAGGAATATGACCCTCCAGCTACACAATCAAACAAAATGGGGACAACAGATTGCCTTTAGGTGTCCAGAATTTTTCAGAACTGACATAGCACAACAAAACCAACATGGCATTTCCGAAAACAGGAGGTTATGCTTTGATCATACAACTATCCTTCAACAAAACCAACATGGCATTTTTCTATAATATACACATTCCAGTGATATTCTTCCAATCCAATTGCAGGACAAGCAGATGAAAAACAAGTTACTACGTTAGACATCTCAAATCTGGTACAGGCACCAGAGACGTTTCTCTTCATTACCACGACCATGTTCTAGGAATTGCAAAATCTCATTACAGCAATGGTAGGAAGCTCTCAGCAGTTGTTAGCACACCACTCTCCACTAGGCACTACTCACAAACTTTGATTAGCCCAAGAATATACAGGGGACGACACTAATTCACAAAGAAAACCGATCCAAACCACCAATCTTGCATACATACAGAAAAGCCCACACCCAAGCCAAACACGTGTTCGATTAGGGCTCAGGAGCCATTATATTTGGCCTCCAAATCCTCATGGTCATCATCCCCACGAGACTTCTTCAATTTTGCCACTAGAACCCACATGTTTGCAAGCTCACTCTCCAAGAAGGCCTCCTTTTGCTTTGATTCCTCGACTTTCCTTTGGAGTTCTGCTTCTTTTTGTTCATTCTCTGCAAGGATGATTTCTAACGCTCTCTCCCTCTCTTCTCTCGCATTGCCATCTCTTCTGCTTGCTGGTTCATTTCGTCTACTCATGCTCTCTCGCCTAGCAGTACCTCTTGGTCCATTGCTTACTCTGCGAGGGGTTGGACTTCTCTGCGATGTTAACTCGGAAGCAAGCTTCTCATTTTGGTTCATGAGTTTGGTCACTTCTTCTGACAACGCTTTCAATTCCACTCCTGCAGCCGAAGCCAAGCCTTTTGCATATGTACTTTCCTCTAATAGCTTCTGATTGCGAGCCTCGAGTTGAGCCTTGACTTCGGTGAGTTCATGTACCCTCTGCTTTAGCTCACCAAGCTCAAGTGACTGAAGATAGGGGGAAAAAAGGAAACAGTAGAACAAATAAGCAGACTTAATAAATGTTGATGGCATTTCTAAAATATACACTTAGGGAAGATAATTAAAAATACTACCCCCTCCGATCCATATTACTTGTTGCTCAAACGGACGTATCTAAACTTATTTCACTGCTAGATACATCCGTTTGTGTGACGAGTAATATGGATCGGAGGGAGTAGCATATTGCGGGGAGTACATCACAAAACTTGAAAGAGCAATTGCCTAGTTGCACAAATCAGTTTAATGAACACCTCATTGAACAAATCAGTTTAATGCAGACCTCACCGTGGGCACGAGGTCAAGACAGATTTTCACACTGATAAGAATGTTTGTTTTTGATATCTGCCTGTGTAGCTCAGAATCAGACCATTATTTATAGTAAATTCATTACAACAGGTTTCACTTATTGGGAATGAAGTGTGCACACATGTGATAAAATCCTTGGAGAGTTTAGTGTTAGCAACCCATTAATACGACAAGAAACCTAAGGAAATGTACAATGGTGTGATGTCAGTTATCTTGCCAGTTTTTGGCACATGTGAAGAGAAAGTGTGGCAATCTGTTGACGAAGCTTATTAAAAAAATGTTGGGCGATGGGATAACTCAGCCATAAGACTCAAGAAATAAAAGAGATAACAGTTATAGTAGTTAGTTGGTCTTTAGAGATATGGCTCAGGTACGAGACTCAAGAGATATAAGAGACAACAACTAATTGTCTTTAGTGTTGTCTCCGGATGATATAGATGAGTCTTAAGAGATAGCAGCTGTGTTACCTATGTAATTAATTTAAAGGCAAAATAAAAATAAAAATCGCGTTTGCTGAGCACAATGAAGTTCCAAAATATGGTAGAAGTAGGACCTGATGGTCAAAAGGAGAAGTTTCCGTTTCTAATTGATGAACTGGTTCATATCTCCTGGGCGTAATTATGAATAAAGTGCAAGCAAGGGCACAGCAAAGCAAACCTGCTGTTCCTTTTGCAGTTGTTCAGCAGAGATATCCCTGGAAACTGGTTTTTCTTGATCACTGTGTTGTTCTTCATGGTTTACTCCTGAACTATTCTGCATCATAATGCTATTTGACAGTGAATCCTTAGCTTGAAGAGCTTGGGAAAGATGTTCTTTAAGGCAAGCAACTGCCTCTTGTAATTCCATGCACTCAGTTGTCTGTAACACAATAAATTCAAATAAGTGGTATGAATTGATCGTCATAGTTATACTGTTGCACTTACAAGAAAAGGAAGCAAATTCTAGTACATCTAACCTTTTCCTGTAGCTGCTCTTGTATTACTCTGTTATCTGCTACCTTCACCTGTAATAAGAAACAACAAATCAGGCTTAGCGGCCAAGACTTGGTCTGACACACTCATATCATAGAAGAAGCTGTTCACAAAACTAGAAAAAAACTTGATCTGCACAGAACTGTATCTAGAGGTGCAATTTTAATCCACACAAAACTGAATATATATTGGGCCTAACAAACCTAACAAACCCGAATGGAGTTCATATTTTACCAAAATATTCATCAACTTGTGTTCTGACATGTTCTTAATTTTTGTTTCAGGAATCGAACTTACTACAACTCCACAATATTAGTATACTATAACAATTGGGGATAATATATTCCAAAGGGTACAACAAATGTTCTTCGTTTCTTTCATGCCTCCACCTTACTTACCCACAATATTAGCCTACTCAAGCAACTGAAAATGACAAACTATGAAGAGCAAAAAAGAAAAGAGCAGCAACAGGTGTGAATTAATACTAGTATATGGGACAACAACAAAAGGGCGGAGTACCATACACGATTTAAGTACCTCAAGTTCGAAAGATTTCTCATTAAGTTGCTCAAGTAGTTCCCCGTAAGACTGCAAAACAAATAAAACCATCATATTGGTACACGGAATGTTCAGAAAGGTATTAGTATAAGACCAAGATGATGATAGAATGTTACCGGTGAAAGATCTAACTTGTCAACCTTCACTTGACTATTTGACAAGGAATGAGGCATCTGTTTTTCCAAAGATGATATCTGCTGCTGCTTTGCCTTAATTTCGTCGCTGATCTTCTTCATTTTCATCTTCAAATGCCAAAAGATTGAGCTTCACGAGATGGAAAGCATGTAACAACTAACAATACACTAAATCTTAGGATCAGACAAGAGATTACCTGAATTTTCTCACTATTCAGGTTTCTTCCAGCTTCCTCGGTGAGGCGCTTTAGAACACTTGTATGAAGTGCAACCTCCCCTGATAGAATCTTTAATTGCTCTCTTAGTAAGTCAACATGGTCGATTGTTTTTGTGCTCGCCTGTGATCACACCACACATGAAAGAACGTCGTTAGACGCACCACAATGAACTGAAAATAAATAAGAGAACACTAATGACTAATCCCATGTGGTCCAAAATAGGTAGCTGTATCTTAGTTTAAGTGTTTAACAAATAACCGTTCAATTTAGAAACTATATTAGTCTTCTTCATAGATAGTAGCTGCTATGTAGTACAATGTTTTCCTGTAATATTTTGCTCTCGCAATATAAACTATTATCCATGCACAGAACTTGATTATTATTTTCTGAAATATGATATACTACATAAAAATGATTTTAGTAAGTATTAAGGAATTTCACGAAATAATTTGCCCCAATTTGAATGCTAATTGAGTACTCATCGCATGTCTGCATGTGACACTTTCAAAGTGAGACTATACTTTTGTGCATTGCACATATCAAATTTCATGCAGTGTGCAACTGGATATTTTCCACCTGATAAAACTTGGTCTTACTAAAAGATAATGCTTCCTACCAGAGATGCTTCTTCTCCAGTAAGACCATCAGAAGGAAAATCCCCATGGCCCATGCTCAGCATATCAGCTGATTCACTCTCATTAACCAACGAAGTTGATATTCTTGGTTCTGCAGGAAAATTCAGACTCTCCCCAATAGGTGTTGAAGGAGCAGTTGATTTAGTCAAACTGGACTTATCGCATTCTGAACTTGTTAGAGTAGAAGCTCCACCATCGCGTTTCTGGAAAAGAGAATAAGAAGAAAAAAAATGTACCGTGTGAATGGATTATTTTCTTGTTAAAAAAAAGATGGTTCTCTTTATTTTGATACCACTTGCATTTACACAAAAGAACAATTGAATATATGCAGGAACCATACACTGAAATGCCATATTTGCATACCCGAATTTTGAACCAGTTAAGAAGTCCTTTCCTGTTCTTTTTCTCCTCCTTCGAAGAGTCTTCAGGTGTCACACCAAATCCTTCGCCAGGAGTGAGTAATTCATTGCTTTCATTATCCAACATGATATCTCGCCTTCTGTACGGGAGGTAAGCCAGCTGCAGTTTTAGCAAGAGAATTTTAGATATATGAAGTTACCAAGATAATTGTAATTAAGTACTACCAACTCCATGTTTCTAGAAACTGGATCTGTCCATTGATTCTCCAAAGTATAACATACCAGCAACCAAAGAAAACTAATATATATAAAAAATGCCTGCCATCATATATATCTATAACCTGACCTCCTCTTCCCCAAAAGAGTGTCTCCTTCTTGGCCCAGGATGTGGAGAAAATCTAGAAGTCGGAGTTGCCTTTGTGGAAACAAGGATAAGTTTTGTGAGCCGCTGTATCCTTGCAAGCAAAGCAGATTTAGCTTCCTCTTCTTGTTCAAGTCTTGATTGCAACTTGACGTTACCATCTTCTAGCTTTTCATATGATGAACAGACCATAGTTAGGAGGATACACCAACAAAAGAGAGCGTTATATAGTTCAAAATTACGCTGATTCTACACAATGCTTCAAGACACAAGAACGGCTCAAGATAAGATATCATATATAGAGTCAAGGACAAATTCAGCAACAATAAAACAGTTTTTCACCTTCTGCTTCCAAAGGATCATATTATCGTCTTCGGCATCTTTTAACGGAGTTCCAGTAATTATACCCATTTTCAGCTGTTCTAGCTCTTCCTTTAATCTGCGAATCTCATTCTGGTATTTCTTTATCAAAGATTTTTCATCAATTATCTGTAGATCATAAAGACAGATGCAGAAGAACATTTCAGAATGCAGAAGTACCTCAGAATTATAACTTGAAAAAAAAACACTGGCTTTAGAATTACAGGTAAGCAACTAATCATGACTTACCTTGTTTTGTGATGCTTGGACCTCAATGCGCTTTGCACGGTGGGCAAATTTTAGTGTGTTGTGGGTCTCTTCGGAGTTGCTTGATGCCGGGGTCACTGTGCAAATTAGCTGCAACGAAATGATGTGGTTAGTATGTCACAAATCCAAATAACATTACATCTCGAATTAAAATCATAATCACATTAATTATAACCAGTGTGCCAAGTGGACAAGAAACAACTCACTGAAACGCGCCCTTGTCCACTCAAGGATGACTGAAGTAGCCGTGTTAATTTTGAATCTCGAAACGGAATATGTGTAGCTTTTCCATCAGTCAGTTTTGATATCACCTGAAAAAGAAACAGGGTGATTGTTCTGTTGTTCAAGAAGAAAAATTCCCAGTTCATGACAACTCGGACACCAAAACTTACAAATTGAGATAACAAACAAAAGCGCAAAACTAAAGCATGTTCCTTGACCAGATTGTTCACAGTTAAAAGATAAAAGCTAATAGCAAGTTAAATCCTTGATGAAAGTCAAAACAGTGAAGTGTTTGGACGTCAATCACTGAGTAAACATGGGTTCGCCTAAATCGAAGACAGACAAGCGACACACAGAAAACGCCAGCGAAGAAAAATATAGATTTGTAGTCAAGTGATAAACAATGCCATGCATACATCTGAAGAATTCCGATCTTCCAGATTATGAATTTCATGTATCAGGATTTAGCACGTTATGATGCAGATAATAAACTCATTTAACTGCATGTTCCACATGAGCATGAAGTCAAGAGCACAGCAGAATAGCAGATAACATTGTAACATGTTTGGTAGTAGAATGAATAAAGCACAAGGCAAGGCAATGCAAAGATATCAGAATCTTATGACGTATAACCAGGTACTTAGTAGCGTTAATGAGCCTTACAGTTCCAAGAGTTAGCAAGCTTTTATTGATGTAAGATCCTTCCTTCCGGCGTACTCCAGTTGTTTCTGCCCTTGAGCTCTCTGAACCTGCCAGGTCGATGAGGTTCTACAAAAAAGGAGAGACAATTGAAGAATCAATATATACTCTGGCAGCATGGATCAAGACATGCTAAATGCAAAGAAAAAAAACAAAGAAGTCGGTAAATTTTAGAAATACGAAAAACAGCAGGATCCAAACCCACCAGCTGTGAGAAGGTGACTGCTTCCCCTTCATTAGAGTCGCCATAAGAGCTGCTCTCTATTGTCTGTCATATAACAAGGAAAAACCTAAGGAGCATTTCCAGACATCAAGTGAAGCTCTTTCACTAATATAAAAGTACATGTTGCAGATCGGTAAATGGTAGCCTTGCATACTACAAACATATAAAAAAAATCACGCCTCATTACCAGTGTAAAAATTGTATGACTTCTACTACTTAGTAGATTGAAGTTAGTGGATCCAACATGTCTATGCTCTGCATTAAAATGAACACACTGATTAGCAAATAAACCGAATATGCTGGCTAAGGGCACATATAACAAACACATCTGCACCACTGGAAAGTCAAAGTGGATACATTTTATAAAGTGAGAAATAGAGATACTACCACAAACGAGTGTACTCAGGGGAATGCAATCTCAACATAATATATATCTTGTACGTATATCACTACAAAAGACAAGCATTTGGTGAACTAAAACCAGCTTTTTAACTTTTCTGTAATGCCGAAATTGTCTTTCTACAACTCTGTTAGTCAGCTGCTGGAAAGGCCAGTGATCCAGAATACAGTCAATGGCGAGCCGCTACATTGTCCTCTGACTCTTATCCAAAGGGTGTGCAGTTGAGAGGCTCTGCATCATCCATCATGTAAGACAGCCAAAGGTTTATCCAAAGGGTGTGCAGTACTTGACTAGTCATACTGCACGACCCACGGGTGCAGTATGATTTAAACCAGCAGCGAGTAGGGAGTAACCAAAGTATACGTCATCGTCAGCAGTATCAACAGCTCAAATGGTATTTCTCTAGTAAGTACTTACAATTATTAAGAGATTATGATCAGTTTCAGAACTTCGAGCTACTTGTCTAGTCCTTTCTTAAGAAAACTGAAAAGGTGTGTGAACTTTTCAGCCACATCACTGACATTGCTGCCACAAGTTCTGTTTATTTATCTGTTTCTGGCCATTGTTCTTCCACTTTTAGCATTCTTTTTTGTGGAAGTTATTTTATCCTAACGGTGGAGTTTATTTGTGACTGTCGTTTGTTTACTCATTGCAGTGATGTGGCAGACATGTGCCATTCACGTCACCCAAAACGTTCATGAAACCACCCGAGGGTGAAAAGTGAACAGTGTCAATAGTGCAAGTTTACAACGGTTTTAGAGTTTATGCTTAAAAGGTGAACTTCTGCTAGAGTTCAAGGTTGAGAAATACACATTTTCCTTTTTTTGGTGGTCTCAATCTTCTAACTTTGTCAGAGAATAATCCATGAGATAAGATCTCAATAAATGGACATGTCATCCTCATTACTACTACTAGAGAGCCAAATGTTCGACCATGGCAAGTTGGCAACACAACAATAGATCCACAGGTGGACCAAAAAACGCAGACAATTATATCATTACAGAAGTTACCTTCTCCAGCTGCAATTAGGGACAGAGCATGTGCAGGAGATAATACCACTTCTTCTTTGATACCCTCGACAAACGTTCCCTGAGAAGTTAATGCGGGCCGAGGAACTATCAGTTCATTGTACAGAATAATAAGTTGCATTCATCCTAAGTGCCTATCAAGGTCAGGATTGAACTTCTAGGCATGTTACTCTAAGAATATGAACTTCTCCACAAATAAAGACATCTGGAATTGTACCCATCACTACACTGGAAAATGTATCCATGACTAGTACCATACATATCATAACTTGTAATGAAATGTTTTTATTGACCAAACCATACAAACTGCAAGCCTTTTGCAACCTTTGAAGGGCATGATATAACATTACTTCAGGCATGAATATTATGGGTATGTTTGGTGGTGCTGGAAATTGTCCACTCCTTCCGATCCATATTAATTGTCGCTGATGTAGTACAATACTAAATCAGCGTCAATTATGAATCGGAGGGAGTACTAAAAAACTATCAGTCCATGATATGCACCCCCCCCCCCCTTCTGTTCCGTTCACAGTGATGGGCCTGTACTGGCACTGTATATAAGACTGGTGGTGTGTGAGTATAACGGCAGCTAGAAAAGGAACAAGCTGAGCTTCTCGCTCATTTCTCTACTCCCCTTCTGCTTTCTTCCTCCCCAAGCTCCATCCTCTACTTGTATCCCGAATTTCAAATTGGGTATCAATTATCTAGCTACTTTGTGTGAGGATTGTGATTAGTAGTAGTACATACATCAGAATGTCTGATTCTCTGACCAATTGCCAAACATTGGCAAGGGATGCTATTGCTATGGCAGGCTGATAGCAAACAAACATACCCTATGAACCTAGTCTTGCAGGAGATTCTAGAATACAAATGCTGACAATTATCCTCCATAATAATCATTACTGTGTTAGTCAGAGGCATCAGCAGTGCTTTAACTTAGAGAGGAAAGAGCTCTTAATGAAGATTAGGAAGTAAGATATTGACACCTGAGGATCCTCTCTAATTCGTAAGCTCTGTCCTGCAGGATTGAGTAGATCATTGACAACCTAAAATTGATGAGTCCTCCATTAGAACAGCATAGCCAAGTAAAGTAAAGATCAATATACAGGTCGTCTGATGATTCATTGTGGATGTAAAGTATTGAAACACCTACGAAAATATGGACCTCCTGACATCTGGGGAAAATTGCAAGAAAAGGAAAGGCAGGAAAAATGGAAAAAAGTTCGTGCCAGATTGTAGTATTGACTAACATGGGGCTCCGGTATTGACACGGTGCACATTTTGAGATTTAGCAAAGACTTCTTCTCGGTAGACAACATACCAAGTTACACAGTAAACATCGTACACAAGAAAATTTTCTGTTTTCCAGTTTATACTGAATACATTGACATTTATGATCTATCCAACAGTTTTAGAACCATATCGGCAAGAATATGCTTTACTGCCTTCTAGAAACATCAGCACGACAAAGGTTACATCAAACCAATTTCTATCACTTTGTTATAGTAGCCTGCCTAGTAATCGTGCTAATTGGCACCAATGTCTTGCAGGTTGGAGGAAAGAATTTCATGTGCGATGATATCATCAAATACTTGACACTATGGTCCTTGCAGGTGGTCCCGAATCATGATGAATTACCCATCATTGCAAAAAACACTGATATTCTTGTGATTTATTTCAGAACAAACCCTGGTTACCAGGGGAGAGGGGGGGGGGGAGTTCAAACAAACAGCTGGGACACTGCCTTGCCTTTTCATCTAGACGAAAAAGAAGAAACCAATATGTACATGGGAGCACGTGCTTTTCTCAGTAAAACATGGAAAAAGATTATAAATACTATGAAGACAAGAAATATGATTGCAGCAAAAATTAGCAAACCTCGTTATAAATTTCCAAGTATGACACACGCAGGAGAAACTCGCGATTTGGGGTCTACAAAGAAAAACCAAGCTGAGTTATAATTTAAGAAGCAATGACTACAGCACTAGCAAGAATGTATCATCGCATCATGATATTTAAAAAGTACCTCCTGTATAATGCTAAATGCATCTTTGACAGCCAAAGGTATTATTCCTGGGGATCTTTGATCTCCCTGACTCAAAAGAAGAAGTATATCAAGAAACTGATGGCATTGAAAAGTATAGCTAATGGATGATTCGTAAATATTAGCTTAGTCACATAAAAATGAAAAACTCATTTTCTCATCAATGAGTATATTCTAAGTGTAATCTTCAAAAGAGAATGAAACTTGCCTACCTCCATGGATAATCAGTTTATCACACAAAATAAATAATAATCACGGGTATGGTATCAGGAGCATTTAACATGGATATGGATTACACTCAATGGAGCATTAGTTATGAATATAGCACAGCTGATACCTACGGTAAAAGAATAATAAAAGCTTGATGCTACATAAGTATTCTCACATGCATCGTATGTGTCTTTCCACTGCTTGTAACGCCATACGCAAATATTGTTCCTGCATAATGAAAATGCATTATATTTTGCTTTGCAGGGCCAACAAACTACAAGTCTTAGAGAGATCCAGAATCATCATTGCATTGTAATCTCATTCAGACCATATCTCGTAGTAAAATGGAACTGCGACTGTATAACCAATAAACTTGTGCCACAATTAAATAATTACTGCAACCATATTCACTATGACCTCTAGAAGATCTCATAGTAAAGTGACATTCCATGAACAGAAACCAGCCTCTTTCATCAGAGAAGTAAGTCAGAAAGGAAGAACAAGATGTTATCATAATACTAAGTTGTAAGATAAAGCTGAAGAGGGTAACAGAAGAAAATATCACTTACCATATATGCCCTCCATGGCACCACTGACAACATGTTGAGCTGCAACATCATATACTTGGCGGGTTGTAGTAGTCGGTGCAAAAACCCGATCTGGGTAACAATAGTACAATACAGTATTAGTCTCTACAGTTTAATTTGAAACTGGAGAGAATAGATAAAATGCTAGTCTCAGAAATGCGCCTACTTCTCCCAGATATTAATTGGAATTGTTCCATGTAACGGAACAGCTTACTTCACTCGAATAACTAGCTGTGCAGGAGATTTTGGGAGAGTTTTTTGTTCATACAAATGAATGTGTAAACAAACATTTAAACAAAACTACCTAGAAATTTCGTTATCTGAACCAATAGTTTTAGCGCCATAACCAGAAAATTTCAACGATTGATTCCTCTGCAAAGGAAAAACCTATAGTAAACTTGAGTCCTCCGAAGTTATGTGCCGTCCAACTGTCAATTCTCATGTAATCACCTCTTACAGAGCCAAGAACCGCCCTGGCACCTAAGCATGAGCTAATGAAGTACAACCACGATGCGCTAAACCTTTAAGATGGCTAAAGCATGTTAGACTGCCATGTGAATACTTGTTTTGCACAATTACCTACATAGAACAGCATATGGATTGTGAATTAGCACGGGAACAGCAAGCCTAGACGGTGCACATTATCCGATCCCCAGTGCATCAGTAATTCAGTACACAAAACCACCATGTTGAAGTATGTACCCCTCGTGAATCGGTGCTCTGTTTTGAGAATACTAACATTATCCTATTGGTCTGATACTTATAAGCAAAATAAACACCGAACTGTGATTTGATTTATGAGGTTCATATGTGAAATGCACCGACAAACTGATGCAGAACCTGAGGTCACAATAGAAAATTAGGATACATTTCTAGGAAAGTAAACTGAGTAGTGGCAGGGCGGCATGAGATAATTCCAACCATCTACAATTAGAAGTATCCCCAAAGCCCATCTGGTCAGTTCAGCCCCTGGCTTAGGCTAGGACTGAACATGTCGACACGACACAGCAAATTCCCCATATGACAAAACAAATGACAGCTAAAGAGAGAGAGAACAGCGTGCCAATGCCACAACCGCCAAGCAATCCAAGCGCCAACCAACGGAGAAGGGAGTGAGACGTACCGTAGGCGTAGCCAACGTTGGGGTTCTGCTCGCTCCGCACGACCGTGTCGCCGTCGGCGTACCACGCGACCTCCTCCCCCTGCCGAATCTCCCGCGGGCTTCAAAAACGTCACACGGAGGTGAGGAACCAAAACGCAAAATCAACCCACATTCCCCAAATCCAGAACCGAATCGACACGAGAGCGCGGGCGGAACCTGAGCGGGCGGAAGCGGACGGTGACGGTGACGTTCTCCTTGGTGGCGGCCTGGTCGTCGTCGGCGTCGGCGTTGTCCAGCCCCGCGACGAGCCGCGGCGACGCGGGGCCCTCGAGCGACGACATCATCTCCGGCGCGAGCCGCGACGACGACGTGGTCGCCGTCGACGTCGGCGAGCCCGACTGCTGCTGAACCTGCTGCTGCTGCGAGCCCTTGGCCGCCCTCCGCTGGCGCGAGGCCGGGCGCGTCGCCATTGGCGCGAGATCTAGCGGCAGCACGTGGCGGCAGCACCCGGCATTCGGATCCCGCGGCCCCCCGCTTTAACGCGGGTTTTCTCTAGGGTTTTCTTTCCCCTTTCCCCTTTCCCGTTCGTGTCACTTCACTCGCTCGTGGGACGGGAGGTGCTTTCCTTTCGGATGGAATGGATGGCCACCCTTTTGCTTCCTTCCGCCGGAAGCGAGGCAGAGTGCGCGAGAGAAGAAAGAAAAGAAGGAAAAGAAACTAGTAGTACGCCACTCCAACTGGCTCTTGGTGGGTGGAGTGGAGCCAGGACGCTGACTGGTGGGGTCCCGACGCCGGTGGGTCTACATGTTGGTGGGAGCGGGGCGATGTGGGCTCGTGGGGTTTTGATTGGATGCTGGGCCGAGACGGTACAGTACTCGGCTAACTGTTCTGTGAGGCCGTTTTGCCATAATTGTCGAGTTAATTTGGATAATGTAGTTAGGTCGTTCATCCGAAATCACTAATTAAGGAGTACTCGTTGCAAAGAACACGCCATCTTCCCAGGCCACGACAAGTGGCGCACATGCAGCGCGCCACTTGTCGCAACCTGGGAGTTTTTCCTTTTTCGTAGATTCGTTTATTCAAAACGTTTTATCTCTTAAACCGTGCGTCCAAATCTCAAACCGTTTTCACCATTGGATTCCTCGCGTCGAGATCTTCAAAACTAGATCCCATGTTGATAGGTTTTGACGAACTTTTTTTCACGAAAAAACCGGACGAAAAAACCAAACCGGGAGCACAGTTTTTTCCCTTTCCGAAAGAGGCACGCCCGTGCCTCTCGCGAAATCACAACCGTGCCTCTCGTGGAAGCAAAACCGTGACTCTCGTGGAAAGAAAAAAATCAGAAAACGCGTTTTTTCCCTTTCCGAAAGAGGCACGCCCGTGACTTTCGCGAAAGCACAACCGTGCCTCTGGCAAAAGCAAAACCGTGACTCTCGCGAAAAAAAAAGAAAACGCGTATTTTTTCCCTTTCCGAGAGGCAGCATAACCGTGCCTCTCGCGGAAGCAAAACCGTGACTCTCGCGAAAGAAAAAAAAACAGAAAACGCGTTTTGTTTTTCCCTTTCCGAGAGGCACGACCGTGACTCTCACGAAAGCACAACTGTGCCTCTCGCGGAAGTAAACCGTGACTCTCGCGAAAGAAAAAAAAACAGAAAACGTGTTTTTTCGTTTCCGAAAAGGCACGGCCGTGACTCTCGCTAAAGCACAACCGTGCCTCTCGCGAAAAAAAAGTGACTTTTCACGAAAGAAAAAAAGTAAACGCGTTTTTTCGCGCAAAAAATTTTAAAAAAAATTTGGTCAAAACGCTAAGGAAGACCGGGGAAAAACCAAAATGTCGAAAAAACCCAGAAAAAACCGTTTAAAAAGCCGAAAACACGTGCGAAAAAAAACAAAATCTGGAGGGAGCGTATAGAGCGCGACACGTGGCGAATGGCTGAGAGCGCGCCAAATGGCGCTGATCGTTGCGAGGCTCCCGAAGGAGCGCTCGTTAACTAGTTGTTCTCTCGTTCGTCTTGTTTAAAGATGATGATGGTGTTAGTTGGGTTGTTGTGGTCTGGCAGCACAGCACCTGTGCGTAATTAAGCACAGTACTCTAGTACTAGTACCCAGTTCATCACATCACTCTGGTACTAGTGTGTTGCGTTCTTCACACAGTATCTTAGGGGATTCGGGATTAATGTGTGATACATGGTCACCGCCTGACCAGGACATCCACCCTGAGAGGTCTACCTACCGGCGTTGGGGTCGCCGGAAGGCTCCGCGACCGCACGGCCCACACCGACGACGAGAGGGGGCATGCGTCCGTCGCCTCTGTTGCCGCAGCGCCACGGCAATGCCAGCGCGCGCGCGCGTGCGTGCGTCTTTGCCGTTTCGTCAACGGAACGCCCGCCCGCCCACCAAACCGAAAGAACGACCCGACCATGACAACGCACGCACGCGCGAGTCGCCATAGCCAGCTCCTCCGATGTCCAATTGATCTCCTGTAGCCGTCAGCGCGCCGGGCGGCGTAGGCACCGGAGAACCGGCCAAACCGCGAGCGAGTCCAGCCGCGTCCGGGCTGCCCCGGAGCCGGAGCCGCACGCGCCGGGACAAGCGGGGGGACACGGACACGGACGCCGGGACCGCGGTCCGCCGTCATGCGCCATGCGCCAAGCGCGCCGAGCCACACGAACGGCATCGCGCGCGCACGCACGTACTGCGCCCCCGTGAGCCGGGACCGGGGCGCGGGCCGCGCAGGACAGATAAATTCCCGGAAGAGACACCGCCGGAGGTTTTGCGCGACTTGAATGCGCTGTAGCGAACACCACCGGGCCTGGCTCCGGCGCTGTCCTCGCGTGCCGCCGCGACAGTGCGCGCGCTAGATTTGGCTTCGGATCGATAAGGCAGAGCCCGGTGGAAAGCGTAGGCCAGGTGCGTGCGGGAGCGGCCAGGAATCGCACCCACATGCGCGTGCTGCGTCTTGGCACCTTTGTCGTCTGGGCTACGGGACAAGGCGGTGTGTGTCTCAACTCTCCAGTGGTCATAAATGGCAGGCACTGCTGCTGCTGGCTGACTGACCACATGCTTGCCTTGCCCTCCGTGGCATGGTGGTGGGCATGGCACTTTCTCCGGACGGAGAGCATGTGGTTTGGGTAAAAATATGTGGAGGTGGAGGCTGATCTGCTTTTATTAGTGGCCATTTTAGGCGTTCGTGGCTCGATGGGCACTCAATGATGGCCTGGATCGGAGCCTCGGATGATAGGGTGATATGATTGTGTTGTGCACTTGCGTAGATCGGATTTGCAGGTGGACAGGAAGATGGTACTATGATTGTCTTTGGACGTTCTAATCACATCATTACGTCCTACGCTTCTGTTTTGAGTGTACTAATTGGACTATCTGGCCCTATGTTGCATTGCACACGTCTGAAACACCGGCATATTCTTGTCAGACACCCTGCGGGCATTTTTTTTAGCAAAGGAGAATATACCCTGAGGACATATGGAATGCAAGACATGCAAATTGTAACGGCGGCCAATTTTGGTTAAAACTTGGTGCTGAGAAATCTTAATGCCGACTCTACCTCGTGCTAACCATTGTGGTTTGTGGAGTGGGATGCTAAGAAAAAATAGTAAAACGATCTTCTAAAAGCTACTCCCTCCGTTTCAAAATAGATGACTCAAATTTGTACTAACTTTAGCACAAAGTTAATACAAAGTTGGGTCATCTATTTTGAAACGAAGGGAGTAGTTGACTATTGTGAGGCCCAAACACGCTCAATCGTGTGAAAGGATGGTAGATGATGAAAAAAACAATCCTTTTAGAACGTCAAATTTGGGCCCTCAAACGCCTGCACATGCGTCCGGGCGCGTCGCGGGCGCACTGACATGTCACACCTCAAAATTCATCCGCTACATACAAGTACCTCAAAATTAGTACCTCAAATCCATACAAACCATGCATAATAAAAATCTACGTGCTACGTAAATGTCCTATCTACCTGAACTACTCATTGTCGGAGATGTTCACGATCTCCGTGTAGGGCTCTGGGCAAGATGGGTGCCTGCAGCAACTCCGGCTCGTCATAGGACTCACTAGAGGCGAATATTTCGCTAATCTCCGCCCTCTGCTGGCGCAGGAAGCGTCGGTTGGCTCCACCACAGCTTCCAACTAGATGGACTCTAGGATGGCAGTCTGCTGCCCCGCCTCCTCCGCTTGGGTGACCTCGAACTCCGCCATGGTGTCCTCCATTGTGAAGCCCGTCGTCGGCCTAGTGGGAACCGGGGTACCACGGGCCATCTGCGTGCGGCCCAGGAAGGGTCTCCTGGCCCAACTCGAGAAGCGGCCCAGCATGCACCGCGAAGCCAGTGGCCTCGCTAGGGCTTTGCCCCGCGAAGGGCTCTCCGCCTAAGGACTTCACCAAGTACCACCACAGCATGTGATCTAATGAGGTCGCCCCTCACGAGGGGCCATCCCGTGAGGCCTCCCGAGGAGCCCACACGGCGCGGGTAGCGTGCCCGCCACGCAGGTGACGTCGCCATGGCAGGCGCCAGGCGGTTTTGTTGGGGAACGTAGTAATTTCAAAATTTTCCTACGCACACACAGGATCATGGTGATGCATAGCAACGAGAGGGGAGTGTGTCCACGTACCCTCGTAGACCGAAAGCGGAAGCGTTAGCACAACGCGGTTGATGTAGTCGTACGTCTTCACGATCCGACCGATCAAGTACCGAACGCACGGCACCTCCGAGTTCAGCACACGTTCAGCCCGATGACGTCCCTCGAACTCCGATCCAGCCGAGTGTTGAGGGAGTTTCGTCAGCACGACGGCGTGGTGACGATGATGATGTTCTACCGACGCAGGGCTTCGCCTAAGCACCGCTACAGTATTATCGAGGTGGACTATGGTGGAGGGGGCACCGCACATGGCTAAAAGATCAACAAATCAATTGTTGTGTCTCCAAGGGTGCCCCCTGCCCCCGTATATAAAGGAGCAAGGGGGGAGGCGGCCGGCCAGGAGGGGCGCGCCAGGAGGAGTCCTACTCCCACCGGGAGTATGACTCCCTCCCTTCCTTGTTGGATTAGGAGAAGGGGGGAGAGGAGGAGGAGAAGAAGGAAAGGGGGGCGTCGCCCCCCTCCCTCCTTGTCCAATTCGGACTAGAGGGGGAGGGGGCGCGCGGCCTGCCCTGGCCGCCCCTCCACTTCTCCACTAAGGCCCATATAGGCCCATTAATCCCCTGGGGGGGTTCTGGTAACCCCCCCGGTACTCCGGTATATATCCGATTACCCCCGGAACCATTTCGGTGTCCGAATATAGTCGTCCAATATATCAATCTTCATGTCTCGACCATTTCGAGACTCCTCGTTATGTCCGTGATCACATCTGGGACTCCGAACAACTTTCGGTACATCAAAACATATAAACTCATAATATAACTGTCATCGAAACTTTAAGTGTGCGGACCCTACGGGTTCGAGAACTATGTAGACATGACCGAGACACGTCTCCGGTCAATAACCAATAGCGGAACCTGGATTCTCATATTGGCTCCCACATATTCTACGAAGATCTTTATCGGTCAAACCGCATAACAACATACGTTGTTCCCTTTGTCATCGGTATGTTACTTGCCCGAGATTCGATCGGCGGTATCTCAATACCTAGTTCAATCTCATTACCGGCAAGTCTCTTTACTCGTTCCGTAATACATCATCTCGCAACTAACTCATTAGTCACAATGCTTGCAAGGCTTATAGTGATGTGCATTACCGAGAGGGCCCAGAGATACCTCTCCGACAATCGGAGTGACAAATCCTAATCTTGAAATACGCCAACCCAACAAGTACCTTCAGAGACACCTGTAGAGCACCTTTATAATCACCCAGTTACGTTGTGATGTTTGGTAGCACACAAAGTGTTCCTCCGGTAAACGGGAGTTGCATAATCTCATAGTCATAGGAACATGTATAAGTCATGAAGAAAGCAATAACAACATACTAAATGATCAAGTGCTAAGCTAACGGAATGGTCAAGTCAATCACATCATTCTCCTAATGATGTGATCCCGTTAATCAAATGACAACTCATGTCTATGGTTAGGAAACTTAACCATCTTTGATTAACGAGCTAGTCAAGTAGAGGCATACTAGTGACACTATGTTTGTCTATGTATTCACACATGTATTATGTTTCCGGTTAATACAATTCTAGCATGAATAATAAACATTTATCATGAAATAAGGAAATAAATAATAACTTTATTATTGCCTCTAGGGCATATTTCCTTCAGTCTCCCACTTGCACTAGAGTCAATAATCTAGTTCACATCGCCATGTGATTTAACATCAATAGTTCACATCTTTATGTGGTTAACACCCATAGTTCACATCGATATGTGACCAACACCCAAAGGGTTTACTAGAGTCAGTAATCTAGTTCACATCGCTATGTTATTAACACCCAAAGAGTACTAAGGTGTGATCATGTTTTGCTTGTGAGATAATTTTAGTCAACGGGTCTGTTACATTCAGATCCGTAAGTATTTTGCAAATTTCTATGTTTACAATGCTTTGCACGGAGCTACTCTAGCTAATAGCTCCCACTTTCAATATGTATCCAGATTGAGACTTAGAGTCATCTGGATCAGTGTCAAAACTGTTGGGGAATGTAGCAGAAATTCAAAAATTTCTACGCATCACCAAGATCAATTATGGATTAACTAGCAACAAGAGAGAGGGGAGTGCATCTTCATACCCTTGAAGATCGCGATGCGGAAGCGTTGCAAGAATGCGGTTGGTGGAGTCGTACACGAAGCGATTTAGATCGCGACCGAATCCGATCTAAGCACCGAACAACGGTGCCTCCGCGTTCAACACACATGCAGCCCGGTGACGTCTCCCGTGCCTTAATCCAGCAAGGAGAGAGGGAGAGGTTGGGGAAGACTCCGTCCAGCAGCAGCACAACGGAATGGTGGTGATGGAGGAGCGTGGCACTCCAGCAGGGCTTCGCCAAGCACTGCGAGAGACGAGGAGGGAGAGGGGTAGGGCTGCGCCAAGAGAGAGGGAGACTCATGTCTATGGCAGCCCCAAAACCCCCACTATATATAGGGGAAGGGGAGGGGTTGCGCCCCCATCTAGGGTTCCCCCCTTAGGGGTGGCGGCCAGCCCTAGATTGGATGGAGGGGGCGGCCAAGAGGGGGAGAGAGGGGGGCGCGCCCTAGGGTGGGCCTTAGGCCCATCTGCGCCTAGGGTTTTCCCCCTTCCCCCCTTCCCTGCGCCTTGGGCCTCTTGTGGGAGGCGCACCAGCCCTCCTAGGGGCTGGTCCCTTCCCACACTTGGCCCACGCAGGCCTTTGGGATTGGTGGCCCCTCCCGGTGGACCCCCGGAACCCTCCGGTGGTCCCGGTACATTACCGGTGACGCCCGAAACTCTTCCGGTGGCCAAAACCTCACTTCCTATATATTATTCTTTACCTCCGGACCATTCCGGAACTCCTCGTGACGTCCGGGATCTCATCCGGGACTCCGAACAACATTCGGTAACCACGTATATCTATTCCCTATAACCCTAGCGTCATCGAACCTTAAGTGTGTAGACCCTACGGGTTCGGGAACCATGCAGACATGACCGAGACGTTCTCCGGCCAATAACCAACAGCGGGATCTGGATACCCATGTTGGCTCCCACATGTTCCACGATGATCTCATCGGATGAACCACGATGTTGGGGATTCAATCAATCTCGTATACAATTCCCTTTGTCAATCGGTATGTTACTTGCCCGAGATTCGATCGTCGATATCCCAATACCTCGTTCAATCTCGTTACCGGCAAGTCACTTCACTCATTTCGTAATGCATGATCCCGCGACTAACTACTTAGTCACATTGAGCTCATTATGATGATGCATTACCGAGTGGGCCCAGAGATACCTCTCCGTCATACGGAGTGACAAATCCCAGTCTCGATTCGTGCCAACCCAACAGACACTTTCGGAGATACCCGTAGTGCACCTTTATAGCCACCCAGTTACGTTGTGACGTTTGGCACACCCAAAGCATTCCTACGGTATCCGGGAGTTACACAATCTCATGGTCTAAGGAAATGATACTTGACATTAGAAAAGCTCTAGCAGACGAACTACACGATCTTGTGCTATGCTTAGGATTGGGTCTTGTCCATCACATCATTCTCCTAATGATGTGATCCCGTTATCAATGACATCCAATGTCCATGGTCAGGAAACCATAACCATCTATTGATCAACGAGCTAGTCAACTAGAGGCTTACTAGGGACATGTTGTGGTCTATGTATTCACACATGTATTACGGTTTCCAGTTAATACAATTATAGCATGAACAATAGACAATTATCATGAACAAGGAAATACAATAATAACCATTTTATTATTGCCTCTAGGGCATATTTCCAACAGTCTCCCACTTGCACTAGAGTCAATAATCTAGTTCACATCACTATGTGATTGTAATGAATCCAACACCCATGGGGTTTGTTCATATCTCGCTTGTGAGAGAGGTTACTAGTCAACGGGTCTGAACCTTTCAGATCCGTGTGTGCTTTACAAATCTCTATGTCATCTTGTAGATGCAGCTACCACGCGCTACTTGGAGCTATTCCAAATAACTGCTCTACTATACGAATCCGGTTTACTACTCAGAGTCATCCGGATAGTGTCAAAGTTTGCATCGACGTAACCCTTTACGACGAACTCCTTTTCCACCTCCATAATCGAGAAAATTCCTTAGTCCACTAGTTACTAAGGATAAGTTCGACCGCTGTCATGTGATCCATTCCTGGATCACTCTTGTACCCCTTGACTAATTCATGGCGAGGCACACTTCAGGTGCGGTACACAGCATAGCATACTGTAGAGCCTACGTCTAAAGCATAGGGGACAACCTTCGTCCTTTCTCTCTCTTCTGCCGTGGTCATGTTTTGAGTCTTACTCAATACTCACACCTTGTAACATAGCCAAGAACTCCTTCTTTGCTGATCTATTTTGAACTCCTTCAAAATCCTGTCACGGTATGCATTCATTTGAAAGTACTATTAAGCGTTTTCGATCTATCCTTATAGATCTTGATGCTCAATGTTCAAGTAGCTTAATCCAGATTTTGCATTGAAAAACACTTTTCAAATAACCCTGTATGTTTTCCAGAAATTCTACATCATTTCTGATCAACAATATGTCAACAACATATACTCATAAGAAATTCTATAGTGCTCCCACTCACTTCTTTGGAAATACAAGTTTCTCATAAACTTTGCATAAACCCAAAATCTTTGATCCTCTCATCAAAGCGTACATTCCAACTCCGAGATGCTTACTCCAATCCTTAGAAGGATTGCTAGAGCTTTGCATACTTGTTAGCATCTTTCAGGATTGACAAAACCTTCTGGTTGTATCACATACAACCTTTCCTCAAGAAAATCGTCGAGGAAGCAATGTTTTGACATCCTATCTGCAAGATTTCATAAATAATGCAGTAACTCCTAATATAATTCCAACAGACTCTTAGCATCGCTACGAGTGAGAAAGTCTCATCGCAGTCAACTCCTTGAACTTGCCGGAAAACATCTTAACGACTAGTCGAGCTTTCTTAATGGTGACACTTACCATCATTGTCTGTCTTCCTTTTAAAATCCATCTGCACCCAACAACCTTACGACCATCAAGTAGTTCTTCCAAAGTCTATACTTTGGTTTTATACATGGATCCTCTCTCGGATTTTATGGCCTCGAGCCATTCGTCGGAATCCGGGCCCACCATCGTTTCTCCATAGCTCGTAGGTTCATTGTTGTCTAGCAACAGGACTTCCAAGACAGGATTACGTACCACTCTAAAGGAGTACGCATCCTTGTCGACCTACGAGGTTTGGTAGTGACTTGATCCGAAGTTTCATGATCACTATCATAAGCTTCCACTTCAGTTGGTGTAGGTGCCACAGGAACAACTTCCTGTGCCCTGCTACACACTAGTTGAAGTGACGGTTCAATAACCTCATCAAGTCTCCACCATCCTCCCACTCAATTCTTTCGAGAGAAACTTTTCCTCGAGAAAGGACCCGTTTCTAGAAACAATCACTTTGCTTCCGGATCTGAAATAGGAGGTATACCCAACTGTTTTGGGTATTCTATGAAGATGCATTTATCCGCTTTGGGTTCGAGCTTATCAGCCTGAAACCTTTTCACATAAGCGTCGCAGCCCCAAACTTTTAAGAAACGACAGCTTAGGTTTCTCTAAACCATAGTTCATACGGTGTCGTCTCAACGGAATTGCGTGGTGCCCTATTTAAAGTGAATGCGGTTGTCTCTAATGCCTAACCCATAAACGGTAGTGTAATTCGATAAGAGACATCATGGTGTGCACCATATCCAATAGGGTGCAGTTATGATGTTCGGACACACCATCACACTATGGTGTTCCGGGCGGTATTAGTCGTGAAACAATTTCCATAATTTCTTAATTGTGTGCCAAACTCGTAACTCAGATATTCATCTCTATGATCATATCACAGACATTTTATCCTCTTGTCACGACGATCTTCAACTTCACTCTGAAATTACTTGAACCTTTCAATAATTCAGACTTGTGTTTCATCAAGTAAATATACTTAGCATCTACTCAAATCATCTGTGAAGCAAGAACATAACGATATCCACTGCATGCCTCAGCACTCATTGGACTGCACACATCAAAATGTATTACTTCCAACAAGTTGCTTTCTTGTTCCATCTTACTGAAAACGAGGCCTTTCAGTCATCTTGCCCATGTGGTATGATTTGCATGTCTCAAGTGATTCAAAATCTAGTGAGTCCAAACGATCCATCTGTATGGACTTTCTTCATGCATATATACTAATAGACATGGTTCGCATGTCTCAATCTTTTCAAAAACGAGTGAGTCCAAAGATCCATCAACATGGAGCTTCTTCATGCGTTTTATACCAATATGACTCAAATGGCAGTGCCACAAGTATGTGGTACTATCATTACTATTTTATATCTTTTGGCATGAACATGTGTATCACTACGATCGAGATTCAATGAACCATTCATTTTAGGTGCAAGACCATTGAAGGTATTACTCAAATAAACAGAGTAACCATTATTCTCCTTAAATGAATTACCGTATTGCGATAAACATAATCCAATCATGTCTATGCTCAACGCAAACACCAAATAACGATTATTTAGGTTTAACACCAATCTCTATGGTAGAGGGAGCGTGCGATGTTTGATCACATCAACCTTGGAAACACTTCCAACACATATCGTCATCTCACCTTTAGCTAGTCTCCGTTTATTCCGTAGCCTTTTATTTCGAGTTACCAACACTTAGCAACCGAACCGGTATCTAATACCCTGGTGCTACTAGGAGTACTAGTAAAGTACACATTAATATAATGTATATCCAATATACTTCTGTCGACCTTGCCTACCTTCTCATCTACCAAGTATCTAGGGTAGTTATGCTTCAGTGACCGTTCCCCTCATTACAGAAGCACTTAGTCTCGGGTTTGGGTTCAACCTTGGGTTTCTTCACTCGAGCAGCAACTGATTTGCCGTTTCATGAAGTATCCCTTCTTTCCCTTGCCCTTCTTGAAACTAGTGGTTTTACTAACCATCAACAATTGATGCTCCTACTTGATTTCTACTTTTGTGGTGTCAAACATCGCGAATAGCTCAAGGATCATCATATCTATCCCTGATATGTTATAGTTCATCACGAAGCTCTAGTAGCTTGGTGGCAGTGACTTTGGAGAACCATCACTATCTCATCTGGAAGACAACTCCCACTCGATTCAAGCGATTGTAGTACTCAGACAATCCGAGCACATGCTCAACGATTGAGCTTTTCTCCCTTAGTTTGCAGGCTTAAGAAACTTGTTAGAGGTCTCATACCGCTTGACGTGGGCACTAGTCTGAAATCCCAATTTCAGTCTTTGGAACATCTCATATGTTCTGCGACGTTTCAAAAACGTCTTTGGCGCCTCAATTCTAAACCGTTAGCATTACGCACTGAACTATCACGTAGTCATCAAAACGTGTATGTCAGATGTTCGCAACATCCACAAACCACGCTCGAGGTTCAGCACACCGAGCGGTGCATTAAGGACATAAGCCTTCTGTGCAGCAATGAGGACAATCCTCAGTTTACGGACCCAGTCCGCATAATTGCTACTATCAACTTTCAAATAAATTTTCTCTAGGAACATATCTTAGTAAAACTAAAGCGTAAGCTACGACATAATTTGCAAAGACCTTTTGACTATGTTCATGATAATTCAGTTCATCTAATCAAATTATTTAATGAACTCCCACTCAGATAGACATCCCTCTAGTCATCTAAGTGATACATGATCCGAGTCAACTAGGCCGTGTCCGATCATCACGTGAGACGGACTAGTCATCATCAGTGAACATCTCCATGTTGATCGTATCTACTATACGACTCATGTTCGACCTTTCGGTCTCTTGTGTTCCGAGGCCATGTCTGTACATGCTAGGCTCGTCAAGTCAACCTAAGTGTTTCGCATGTGTAAATCTGGCATACACCCGTTGTATGCGAACGTTAGAATCTATCACACCCGATCATCACGTGGTGCTTCGAAACAACGAACCTTCGCAACGGTGCACAGTTAGGGGGAACACATCTCTTGAAATTTTAGTGAGGGATCATCTTATTTATGCTACCGTCGTTCTAAGCAAATAAGATGTAAACATGACAAACATCACATGCAAATCATAAAGTGACATGATATGGCCAATATCATCTTGCGCCTTTTGATCTCCATCTTCGAGGCGCGGCATGATCACCTTCGTCACCGGCATGACACCATGATCTCCATCATCGTGTCTTCATGAAGTTGTCTCGCCAACTATTACTTCTACTACTACGGCCAACGGTTAGCAATAAAGTAAAGTAATTACATGGCGTTTTTCATTGACACGCAGGTCATACAATAAATTAAGACAACTCCTATGGCTCCTGCCGGTTGTCATACTCATCGACATGCAAGTCGTGATTCCTATTACAAGAACATGATCAATCTCATACATCACATATATATAATTCATCACATCCTTTTGGCCATATCACATCACATAGCATACCCTTCAAAAACAAGTTAGACGTCCTCTAATTGTTGTTGCATGTTTTACGTGGCAGCTATGGGTTTCTAGCAAGAACGTTTCTTACCTACGCAAAAGCCACAACGGTGATATGCCAATTTCTATTTACCCTTCATAAGGACCCTCTTCATCGAATCCGATCCGACTAAAGTGGGAGAGACAGACACCCGCTAGACACCTTATGCATCAAGTGCATGTCAGTCGGTGGAACCTGTCTCACGTAAGTGTACGTGTAAGGTCGGTCCGGGCCGCTTCATCCCACAATGCCGCCGAATCAAGATAAGACTAGTAACGGCAAGCAAATTGACAAAATCGACGCCCACAACAACTTGTGTTCTACTCGTGCATAGAAACTACGGATAGACCTAGCACATGATGCCACTGTTGGGGAGTGATGCGTAGAAATTCAAAATTTTCTACGCATCACCAAGATCAATCTATGGATTAACTAGCAACGAGAGAGAGGGGAGTGCATCTTCATACCCTTGAAGATCGCGATGCGGAAGCGTTGCAAGAACGCGGTTGGTGGAGTCGTACACGAAGCGATTCAGATCGCGGCCGAATCCGATCTAAGCACCGAACAACGGTGCCTCCGCGTTCAACACACATGCAGCCCGGTGACGTCTCCCGTGCCTTGATCCAGCAAGGAGAGAGGGAGAGGTTGGGGAAGACTCCGTCCAGCAGCAGCACAACGGCATGGTGGTGATGGAGGAGCGTGGCACTCCAGCAGGGCTTCGCCAAGCACTGCGAGAGACGAGGAGGGAGAGGGGTAGGGCTGCGCCAAGAGAGAGGGAGACTCATGTCTATGGCAGCCCCAAAACCCCCACTATATATAGGGGAAGGGGAGGGGCTGCGCCCCCATCTAGGGTTCCCCCCTTAGGGGTGGCGGCCAGCCCTAGAGTGGATGGAGGGGGCGGCCAAGAGGGGGAGAGAGGGGGGCGCGCCCTAGGGTGGGCCTTAGGCCCATCTGCGCCTAGGGTTTTCCCCCTTCCCTGCGCCTTGGGCCTCTTGTGGGAGGCGCACCAGCCCTCCTAGGGGCTGGTCCCTTCCCACACTTGGCCCACGCAGGCCTCTGGGGTTGGTGGCCCCTCCCGGTGGATCCCTGGAACCCTCCGGTGGTCCCGGTACATTACCGGTGACGCCCGAAACTCTTCCGATGGCCAAAACCTCACTTCCTATATATTATTCTTTACCTCTGGACCATTCCGGAACTCCTCGTGACGTCCAGGATCTCATCCGGGACTCCGAACAACATTTGGTAACCACGTATATCTATTCCCTATAACCCTAGCGTCATCGAACCTTAAGTGTGTAGACCCTACGGGTTCGGGAACCATGCAGACATGACCGAGACGTTCTTCGGCCAATAACCAACAGCGGGATCTGGATACCCATGTTGGCTCCCACATGTTCCACGATGATCTCATCGGATGAACCACGATGTCGGGGATTCAATCAATCCCGTATCCAATTCCCTTTGTCAATCGGTATGTTACTTGCCCGAGATTCGATCGTCGGTATCCCAATACCTCGTTCAATCTCGTTACCGGCAAGTCACTTTACTCGTTCCGTAATGCATGATCCCGCGACTAACTACTTAGTCACATTGAGCTCATTATGATGATGCATTACCGAGTGGGCCCAGAGATACCTCTCCGTCATACGGAGTGACAAATCCCAGTCTCGATTCGTGCCAACCCAACAGACACTTTCGGAGATACCCGTAGTGCACCTTTATAGCCACCCAGTTACGTTGTGATGTTTGGCACACCCAAAGCATTCCTACGGTATCCGGGAGTTACACAATCTCATGGTCTAAGGAAATGATACTTGACATTAGAAAAGCTCTAGCAGACGAACTACACGATCTTGTGCTATGCTTAGGATTGGGTCTTGTCCATCACATCATTCTCCTAATGATGTGATCCCGCTATCAATGAAATCCAATGTCCATGGTCAGGAAACCATAACCATCTATTGATCAACGAGCTAGTCAACTAGAGGCTTACTAGGGACATGTTGTGGTCTATGTATTCACACATGTATTACAGTTTCCAGTTAATACAATTATAGCATGAACAATACACAATTATCATGAACAAGGAAATACAATAATAACCATTTTATTATTGCCTCTAGGGCATATTTCCAACAAAAACTTGCATCGACGTAACCCTTTACGATGAACCTTTTGTCACTTCCATAATCGATAAACATATCCTTATTCCACTGAGGATAATTTTGACCGTTGTCCAGTGATCTACTCCTAGATCACTATTGTACTCCCTTGCTAAACTCAGTGTAGGGTATACAATAGATCTGGTACACAGCATGGCATACTTTATAGAACCTATGGCTGAGGCATAGGGAATGACTTTCATTCTCTTTCTATCTTCTGCCGTGGTCGGGCTTTGAGTCTTACTCAATTTCACACCTTGTAACACAGGCAATAACTCTTTCTTTGACTGTTCCATTTTGAACTACTTCAAAATCTTGTCAAGGTATGTACTCATTGAAAAAACTTTATCAAGCGTCTTGATCTATCTCTATAGATCTTGATGCTCAATATGTAAGCAGCTTCACCGAGGTCTTTCTTTGAAAAAACTCCTTTCAAATAATCCTTTATGCTTTCTAGAAAATTCTACATCATTTTCAATCAACAATATGTCATTCACATATATTTTATCAGAAATGCTGTAGTGCTCCCACTCACTTTCTTGTAAATACAGGCTTCACCGCAAGTCTATATAAAACTATATGCTTTGATCAACTCATCAAAGCGTATATTCCAACTCCGAGATGCTTGCACCAGTCCATAGATGGATCGCTGGAGCTTGCACATTTTGTTAGCACTTTTAGGATCGACAAAACTTTCTGGTTGCATCATATACAACTCTTCTTTAAGTAATCCATTAAGGAATGTAGTTTTGATATCCATTTGCCAGATTTCATAAAATGTGGCAATTTGCTAACATGATTCGGACAGACTTAAGCATCGCTACGAGTGAGAAAATCTCATCGTAGTCAACACCTTGAACTTTGTCAAAAACCTTTTCCGACAAGTCTAGCTTTGTAGATAGTAACACTACTATCAGCGTGCGTCTTCCTCTTGAAGATCCATTTAATCTCAATGGCTCACCGATCATTGGGCAAGTCAATCAAAGTCCATACTTTGTTCTCATACATGGATCCCATCTCAGATTTCATGGCCTCAAGCCATTTTGCGGAATCTGGGCTCACCATCGCTTCTTCATAGTTCGTAGGTTCGTCATGGTCTAGTAACATGACCTCCAGAACAGGATTACCGTACCACTCTGGTGCGGATCTCACTTTGGTTGACCTACAAGGTTCGGTAGTAACTTGATCTGAAGCTTCATGATCATCATCATTAGCTTCCTCACTAATTGGTGTAGGTGTCACAGGAACCGGTTTCTGTGATGAACTACTTTCCAATAACGGAGCAGGTACAGTTACCTCATCAAGTTCTACTTTCCTCCCACTCACTTCTTTTGAGAGAAACTCCTTCTCTAGAAAGGATCCATTCTTAGCAACGAATATCTTGCCTTCGGATCTGTGATAGAAGGTGTACCCAACTATCTCCTTTGGGTATCCTATGAAGACACATTTCTCCGATTTGGGTTTAAGCTTATCAGGATGAAACTTTTTCTTATAAGCATCACAACCCCAAACTTAGAGAAACGACAACTTTGGTTTCTTGCCAAACCACAGTTCATACGGTGTCGTCTCAACGGATTTAGATGGTGCCCTTTTTAACGTGAATGCAGCTGTCTCTAATGCATAACCCCAAAACTATAGTGGTAAATCGGTAAGAAACATCATAGATTGCACTATATCCAATAAAGTACGGTTATGACGTTCGGACACACCATTATGCTATGGTGTTCCAGGTGGCACGAATTTGTGAAACTATTCCACATTGTTTTAATTGACGACCAAACTCGTAACTCAAATATTTGTCTCCGCGATCAGATCGTAGAAACCTTATTTTCTTGTCACGATGATTTTCCACTTCACTCTGAAATTCTTTGAACTTTTCAAATGTTTCAGACTTATGTTTCATCAAGTAGATATACCCATATCTACTCAAATCATCTGTGAAGGTCAGAAAATAACGATACCCGCCGCGAGCCTCAAGATTCATCGAATCGCATACATCAGTATGTATTATTTCCAATAAGCCAGTTGCTTGCTCCATTGTTCCGGAGAACGGAGTTTTAGTCATCTTGCCCATAAGGCATGGTTCGCAAGCATCAAGTGATTCCAAAATCCCATCAGCATGGAGTTTCTTCATGCGCTTTATACCAATATGACCTAAACGGCAGTGCCACAAATAAGTTGCACTATCATTATTAACTTTGCATCTTTTGGCTTCAATATTATGAATATGTGTATCACTACGATCGAGATCCAACGAACCATTTTCATTGGGTGTGTAACCATATAAGGTTTTATTCATGTAAACAGAACAACTATTATACTCTAACTTAAATGAATAACCGTATTGCAATAAACATGATCAAATCATATTCATGCTCAACGCAAACACCAAATAACACTTATTTAGGTTCAACACTAATCCCGAAAGTATAGGGAGTGTACGATGATGATCATATCAATCTTGGAACTACTTCCAACACACATTGTCACCTCGCCCTTAACTAGTTTCTGTTCATTCTGCAACTCCCGTTTCGAGTTACTACTCTTTAGTAGCTGAACCAGTATCAAAATACTGAGGGGTTGCTATGAACACTAGTAAAGTACACATCAGTAACATGTATATCAAATATACCTTTGTTCACTTTGCCATCCTTCTTATCCGCCAAGTATCTAGGGCAGTTCCACTTCAAGTGATCATTTCCTTTGCAGTAGAAGCACTCAGTTTCAGGCTTGGGTCTAGCTTTGGGCTTCTTCACGGGAGCAGCAACTTATTTGCCGTTCTGTTTGAAGTTCCCCTTCTTCCCTTTGCCCCTTTTCTTGATTTCTACCTTCATCGATTTCATCATCATGAAAAGCTCAGGAATCGTTTTCGTCATCCCTTGCATACTATAGTTCATCACGAAGTTCTACTAACTTGGTGATGGTGACTAGAGAATTCTGTCAATCACTATTTTATCTGGAAGATTAACTCCCACTTGATTCAAGTGATTGTAGTACCCAGACAATCTGAGCACATGCTCACTGCTTGAGCTATTCTCCTCCATCTTTTAGCTATAGAACTTGTTGGAGACTTCATATCTCTCAACTCGGGTATTTGCTTGAAATATTAACTTCAACTCCCGGAACATCTCATATGGTTCATGATGTTCAAAACATCTTTGAAGTCCCGATTCTAAGCCGTTAAGCATGGTGCACTAAACTATCAAGTAGTCATCATACTGAGCTAGCAAAACGTTCATAACGTCTGCATCTGCTCCTGCAATAGGTCTGTCACCTAGCGCTGCATCAAGGACATAATTCTTCTGTGCAGCAATGAGGATAAACCTCAGATCACGGATCCAATCCGCATCATTGCTACTAACATCTTTCAACTTAGTTTTCTCTAGGAACATATAAAAATTACACGGGGAGCAACATCGCGAGCTATTGATCTCAACATAGATATGCTAATACTACCAGGACTAAGTTCATGATAAATTTAAGTTCAATTAATCATATTACTTAAGAACTCCCACTTAGATAGACATCCCTCTAATCCTCTAAGTGATTACGTGATCCAAATCAACTAAACCATGTCCGATCATCACGTGAGATGGAGTAGTTTCAATGGTGAACATCACTATGTTGATCATATCTACTATATGATTCACGCTCGACCTTTCGGTCTCCGTGTTCCGAGGCCATATCTGTTATATGCTAGGCTCGTCAAGTTTAACCTGAGTATTCCGCGTGTGCAACTGTTTTGCACCCGTTGTATTTGAACGTAGAGCCTATCACACCCGATCATCACGTGGTGTCTCAGCACGAAGAACTTTCGCAACGGTGCATACTCAGGGAGAACACTTATACTTGATAATTTAGTGAGAGATCATCTTAAAATGCTACCGTCAATCAAAGCAAGATAAGATGCATAAAAGATAAACATCACATGCAATCATAATATGTGACATGAGATGGCCATCATCATCTTGTGCCTTTGATCTCCATCTCCAAAGCATCGTCATGATCTCCATCGTCACCGGCATGACACCATGATCTCCATCATCTTGATCTATATCAATGTGTCGTCACATGGTCGTCTCGCCAACTATTGCTCTTGCAACTATTGCTATCGCGTAGCGATAAAGTAAAGCAATTATTTGGCGCTTGCATCTTATGCAATAAAGAGACAACCATAAAACTTTTGCCAGTTGCCGATAACTTCAACAAAACATGATCATCTCATACAGCAACTTATATCTCATCACATCTTGACCATATCACATCACAACATGCCCTGCAAAAACAAGTTAGACGTCCTCTACTTTGTTGTTGCAAGTTTTACGTGGCTGCTACGGGCTGAGCAAGAACCGTTCTTACCTACGCATCAAAACCACAATGATAGTTCGTCAAGTTAGTGATGTTTTAACCTTCTCAAGGACCGGGCGTAGCCACACTCGGTTCAACTAAAGTTGGAGAAACTAACACCCGCTAGTCACCTGTGTGCATAGCACGACAGTAAAACCAGTCTCGCGTAAGCGTACGCGTAATGTCGGTCCGGGCCGCTTCATCCAACAATACCGCCACACCAAAGTGTGACATGCTGGTAAGCAGTATGACTTGTATCACCCACAACTCACTTGTGTTCTACTCGTGCATATAACATCAACGCATAAAACCAGGCTCGGATGCCACTGTTGGGGAACGTAGTAATTTCAAAATTTTCCTACGCACACACAGGATCATGGTGATGCATAGCAACGAGAGGGGAGACTGTGTCCACGTACCCTCGTAGACCGAAAGCGGAAGCGTTAGCACAACGCGGTTGATGTAGTTGTACGTCTTCACGATCCGACCGATCAAGTACCGAACGCACGACACCTCCGAGTTCAGCACACGTTCAGCCCGATGACGTCCCTCGAACTCCGATCCAGCCGAGTGTTGAGGGAGACTTTTGTCAGCACGACGACGTGGTGATGATGATGATGTTCTACCGACACAGGGCTTCGCCTAAGCACCGCTACAGTATTATCGAGGTGGACTATGGTGGAGGGGGGCACCACACACGGCTAAAAGATCAACAGATCAATTGTTGTGTCTCCAAGGGTGCCCCTGCCCCCGTATATAAAGGAGCAAGGGGGGAGAGGCGGCCGGCCAGGAGGGGCGCGCCAGGAGGAGTCCTGCTCCCACCGGGAGCAGGACTCCCTCCCTTCCTTGTTGGATTAGGAGAAGGGGGGAAAGAGGAGGAGGAGAAGAAGGAAAGGGGGGCGCCGCCCCCCTCCTTGTCCAATTCGGACTAGAGGGGAAGGGGGCGCGCGGCCTACCCTGGCCGCCCCTCCTCTTCTCCACTAAGGCCCATATAGGCCCATTAATCCCCGGGGGGGGGGGGGGTTCTGGTAACCCCCCGGTACTCCGGTATATATCCGATTACCCCCGGAACCATTCCGGTGTCCGAATATAGTCGTCCAATATATCAATCTTCATGTCTCGACCATTTCGAGACTCCTCGTTATGTCCGTGATCACATCCGGGACTCCGAACAACCTTCGGTACATCAAAATATATAAACTCATAATATAACTGTCATCGAAACTTTAAGCGTGCGGACCCTACGGGTTCGAGAACTATGTAGACATGACTGAGACACGTCTCCGGTCAATAACCAATAGCGGAACCTGGATGCTCATATTGGCTCCCACATATTCTACGAAGATCTTTATCGGTCAGACCGCATAACAACATACGTTGTTCCCTTTATCATCGGTATGTTACTTGCCCGAGATTCGATCGTCGGTATCTCAATACCTAGTTCAATCTCGTTACCAGCAAGTCTCTTTACTCGTTCCGTAATACATCATCTCGTAACTAACTCATTAGTCACAATGCTTGCAAGGCTTATAGTGATGTGCATTACCGAGAGGGCCCAGAGATACCTCTCCGACAATCGGAGTGACAAATCCTAATCTCTAAATACGCCAACCCAACAAGTACCTTCGGAGACACCTGTAGAGCACCTTTATAATCACCCAGCTACGTTGTGACGTTTGGTAGCACACAAAGTGTTCCTCCGGTAAACGGGAGTTGCATAATCTCATAGTCATAGGAACATGTATAAGTCATGAAGAAAGCAATAGTAACATACTAAACAATCAAGTGCTAAGCTAACGGAATGGGTCAAGTCAATCACATCATTCTCCTAATGATGTGATCCCGTTAATCAAATGACAACTCATGTCTATGGTTAGGAAACTTAACCATCTTTGATTAACGAGCTAGTCAAGTAGAGGCATACTAGTGACACTATGTTTGTCTATGTATTCACACATGTATTATGTTTCCGGTTAATACAATTCTAGCATGAATAATAAACATTTATCATGAAATAAGGAAACAAATAATAACTTTATTATTGCCTCTAGGGCATATTTCCTTCAGGTTTCCTCTTCGGTGATAAGGGAGCAGTTGGGCTTACTTGCCCCCAAAGCTTTCCGCTTTGATGAAAGAAGACCAGGACGATGGCGCGGCAGGACGGAGGTCATCGTGGAGCCCTGTCGTGGACTTAACACGACAAATGTCCTAGCGAAAGGACTTAGGTGTGGAGCCATCACGACGTAGTTAGCTTGAAGGGGTTAAACGGGATAAAGGACACAAAGAGTTTACCCAGGTTCGGCCCCTCTCAACGAGGTAAAAGCCTACTCCTGCTTTGGGTTGTATTGCTTGGGTTTCGATTACTGGGGAGTGAATACGCTTGACGTAGTTCTCGACTTGTTGTCTCTTGAGTTAACCCGCCGCCGGGTCACCCCTTTGTATACACAGGTTGATGCCCGGCGGCTTACAGAGTCCTGGCCGGCTCATACACAACATGTCCGGCCCGGTGACTAATAAAGCTTGCCTTACAATACAAGTTACATATATGGCGGTTCATCCTCTTGGGCCTCAAGTCGCCTCCAGGTCTTGGGCCCTTAATGGGCTTCCTTCATGACCCGCCATCTTCATCTTTAAGTCATCAAGGGTATGACTCGGCCCCTCCTAGGCGGGTTATATCTAATAATTATATCCCCAACATTAGGCCGCAGGTTGATTTGAATTTGTTCACATCAATCTTCAATACTTGACTTGTCAAAAAATCTTACACCGTCCATTTTATGAAATTGCTGTAACCCGCCATGACGTCAGCTCACAGAATCATATTATCCCACCATGACGTCATCTCGCATTAATTTCGCACGAGGCCCAGAATATCTTAACAGATCCTTATCTTTTAATGGACCTCCCAAAAATCGAGGCATCCACATAGCCACATGATGATTTCGGCCTCCTCGATTCCCGCGCATGCCTTGCATCCATCCTCTTATAAATAGGGAGGCGGTCCTGGCCTTCATTTTTCCCTCACCTCATCGTCTTCGTCTTCCTCCTCGCGACACCGCCGCAGACCCAAGTTCTGCCATCGCCGACCTCCGTCCGCTGCATCAGCTCAGGCCGCTGCATCAACCTGATTAGACCAGAGAACGCCGGCGCGCCACCGCTGTTCATCTGCATCTGTAAGTGCTCCTCTGCTCATGCCTCAGATCTATACCAGGGTTTGGGTAGTTCATCGATGTTCTTGCCATTCTTCATCATTCCTCTGTAGCACACTCATTTCAATCTGAAAATAGTATTAGAAGCGCGTGGAAGTTGTTTGACACCCCCTCTCAATCATAGGAAACGTCCTGTTTACCCAGGGAATCTTCAAGCAAATAAGTTCCTCCGCTGTCAAAACCTTTAGGTTTAGAATTTATTTTCCTTTTCCAAACTGCGGCAGATCCAAAATTATAGAATCGATCTGCAAAATCTTGTTTGTCCAGCACTTAGCCAAATATTTACTGATAGATCAGAAGTAGCATAATTGCTATGGCGGCTTATACCATAAACCGTGGCTCGCCATATGACATTAGGCCCCGCTAAGCCGCCATCACATGCTTCATAATCTGTATAACTCGGTAATATCCTCCGGCTTAACCATGCTTGCTTATTCATCCTCATAATTCGGTTCTACACAATGTATTCGACCTTCAAACTCTGGTCGGCTTAACAACATAATCCTTAATCTGGCAATTCTTTCTTTTGTAGTTCATAATATCAAAAGCAAGATCCATCACCTCCGGTTTTAGAAATTACTTCATTTTCCGAACTGTAGATCCATAGCCATTAGCCCTTCATGGCGGGTTACAATGGTGCCTGCCGGTTTAATCATGTCTTAAATCATCTTGTTTAGGTTGTGCACCTCAATCATGACTAAGATAGTTATGTCTTGCAACTGGGTCCCTTCTGTTGTCACAGAAGAAATGCTTCAGGAATATGTCAAAATTGGCTTCTTAGCGGCAAAAAATGTCATTCACTGGCATGTTCCAAAACTAGATGAAGTCAGACCTCAGCCACAAGATAACGAGATTATCATTTTTACTGATCACATGAACCGGGGTTTCTCACCACCCGGGTCAAAAAAATTCTGTGATGTTCTGCATTTCTTTCAACTTCACCCTCAAGACATCGGACCCAACTCCGTCTCAAATATCTGCAATTTCCAAGTCTTCTGTGAAGTATATCTTCAAGAGGAGCCCAGCATTGAACTCTTCAAAGAGTATTTTTATTTGAACCGCCAGAACGAGTTCATCGATGGACCCAACTTAGAGCTTGGTGGAGTCTCAATTCAGCGGCGGAGAGATGCCATTTTTTCGTATGCTCAACTTCCAAGTCATCCCAAGGATTGGAATCAGACCTGGTTCTACTGTCAAGACACTTCCCCTACAGAGAACCCCTTGCCGGGTTTTCGTGACCAACGGCTCAGCCCAAGGCACACTCTCCCCGAGCGACTCACCACTGCTGAGCGAACCAAGCTTATGCCTACCTTTTCAAAGGTATGAGCGCTGTTGGGAAATGGGTTGACTGGTGTTGATTTGGTCCGCTGCTGGGTAGCTTGGAGGATCATACTTTTGAGCCGTCGGCCCGGCTTAATGTGTACCTACAGGGCGATGTCAAAGATCTGTTGCGCTACTGCAAAACGCGTTTAACTGACAGCGCGATCAATGAGATGACCAAAACCCTTCTCAACGAGAGTTTGGAGAGCTGCAACAAAGTAGGGTTGAACCCCTTCTGCACACTCAACCCGACACCGGATGTAAGTCTGTTCGGTTCATTTATTTCACTTTATTGTTCATATATCTTGCAAATCTCCAACCTTATTGTAACTTGTCCAGGCTGGATCCCCCCTTTGGAAGAAGAAGTATGACGAGAAGGCAGCCAAGAAAGCCAGGGCTAAGACGAAAGCCATGAAGAAGAATAAGAAGAAATCAACCGCCACTGACATGCTGAACTTGGATGAGGATGACAAGTCAGAGGTAGTCCTTGATTCCCTTGGCTCTTTTTTCAATTACCTTATTGACACTGATTACCATCAGGATGATGCGGAATCCAATCAGGCGGGTGATGAAGAGGTAACTATTATTTCCTCTGACTCAGAGCCTTTGCCAAGACAGAAAATTCGGCAAGTGACCCGGAAAGTAAGGTTTTCTCACCCTTTAGCTTACTTGGATCCCAGCTTTATTTTGAAGCAACAACAGTATGAGAACCGACGCAGAACTCGGACCAGTGGAGGTGGAGAGCTTTCCTCCGGGTTACCCAACACACCAGCCCCACGCAAACGCCGAAACGAGGTGCTTCAAAATTCCAACTCTTTTTATCCCAAGGCGGGTCTTATTCGCCAATCACTGAATCCTTCCGACTTAAATTATCAGGGGAATTCTCACTCTTCTATCGATTCATCTCAGACCTAGCTACTGGCTTTCAAGACTGCCCCTGGGTAAAGACTTATTTTTGTTATTTCACATTCCTGCATATATACTGACTTTTTCAATCCTCTTGCAGTGGAATAGCAAAGCCTAGCAAAAAGTCTAAAATAAACAAACCGGCCGAAGACCCCAAGACTCATGAACCGGAGAGGCAAGCACCAATATCTAAAGCCTCCGTGCAACACCCGGAGGAGCTTGCCGATGACCCGCACCAGAGAATCCTAGCACCCCTATTGAACATGCAATTGTCGATTGGGCGCTGAACCGCCAAGCCCAATCAAGCCTTCAGAACCAAATACTGAAGAAGTTCTGATCACCGACACTGGTTTCCGCGAACCGGGGAGTCCCACTGCCCTGGCAAAACACTCTGCCAAAGAAGAATTGATTGAGAAACGCAAAGTCAAGTTTGACATGGCCAATTATTCTCATCTGAGCATCAGCGAAGTACTCTCTGGTTATCTCATCCAAGTGCATGCCAGCCGCGATCTGGAGATTTATATGGTCAAACACATGCACCAGAAATATGAGGTATCAACTTCTGCCTTGTCTGTTTAGATATATTCCCTCAGCCCCCAAGTCTACTGAATATGAGAGGATCGAATATGCTGTACACTTTTAGATAGCGCGAGATATATATCAAAGTCAAAACCAGAAGCCCCCAAGGGCCGGCTTAAACTGATTTAAGTTAAGCTGGGACTTCAGATAGTAATGATGAACTTTGCACCTGTAGCCCCCAAGGGCCGGCTTAATCATCATGAATAAGCCGGGACTTATCACCACTGTTGTGAATAAAAACCTCACCTTAGAACCCTCATAGGTCGGGTTATATTTGAAAAAATATGAACCCGATTTATCTGTCACTGCTTCATAAAAGAAACTTTCAGCACCCATTAGCCCCCAAGTGCCAAGTGCTATTGGTTGCAAAGGGCTTGGGACTTTTTCTTGTATTAAACTGTAGCATAACTGTGAATATTTGTTTCAATCTGCTACTTGCAGGAGGCCTCCAGTCAATTTCAATCTCAACTGACCGATTTAAAAACACGGCTCGAAGCACAAGAAACTGAGACCCAGAAGGTTGATTCCAAATTCAAGTTTAGCTTGGATGAAACGGAAAATCTTAAAACTGGGTTTAATGCTGAGAGAACCGCTTGGGCTGAAGAAAAGGTTGCCTTGATACAGAGGGCAGAAAGTGCCGAAACTTCTTTACAAGAGGACACCACCGAGCTTAGCGGATTAAAACGTCATATTACTTAGATGACTGCCGCTAACTTTGGTAAGTAACACTGAAATATCGTGATCAATTGTGATTTTTTGATGCTGTAAACCGCTTGATGACTTACTCACATATTGTGTTGAACAGGCCCCAGGAACAACAATCTTGGCCAAGAAATGCTGATCAAGCTCAAGGCGGTTTATACCCTAGTGGAACAACTATACACGGGTGCTCAGCGCACAATAGCCACCATCTCACTGACCAATCAAGCACCATCCCTTCTCAGTGATGTGTTAAGCAAACTTTCTGTACTGCCCGCAAGGATTGACGAAATGAAGCGGTCAGCTGCAAGAGACGGTGCCATTACGGCTTTAAGCCGGGCTAAGGCATGGCACGCAGAACTAGACCCGACCGAGCTGGCCACTGGTTGCCCCAGCTTCAAAGAGGACGGGTCTGCCTTTGATAAGAAGGATTTTGCTGCTTGTGTGAAAGAGATGCATCCGCTGGCGAGCCTTATTGCCAAGGAGACATATCTGTCAAAGTATTAGGCGGCTTATACGGCGGACAATCAGAAAATGCCAACGTCGGCTTACAAAATTGTGGACCTCATCCCTCCAATCCGTAACATACTTTTGCCCCTGAAATTGATCCATCCGAGCTTATTGATGATGAAGCTGAATTTCAAGCCTTGACTGGCATCAATTGGTCATCGCCTAACTTCCATACGATGGGGGAAAAAGAAGAAGAACCAGCGCGGGATGACCCGGAGGCCTCAACCCGTCACGACCAGGAGAATTGATCCACTGGGCGGTTCTTAATCTGCATCATCATATTTTGCTTGAAAACCCTTAATCAGTTGGGCCACTTGATGCCTTGTAATAGGCTAGCTTGAAAACAATGATCTGCCATGCCATCGTGCATGTTGATTTGCATAATACTTTCTTAAGCTGCCGATCCGATGTGAAAGATCTGGCACTTATGCTTATAATCATTATCCACTTTGCTGGTCATGCTGTCATAAGCCCTACATACAAACAGAGAACAAGTTCCCTAGCGGTTTACCCCAAGGCGGGTCATAATATCCCATGTAGAATCCACTGGTGACTGGATAGTCCATAACCAGGGCGGGTTTATCAAAACCTCGTATACTCATAACAAAAAAATATCATACCTGTGATATTTGTTCATACTGCCAGCTTATCACGCATCATGCAGTAAGGGTAACAACCCAAAGACTTAGAGCACAACGCCCTATACAATTTATTCATGCTGCCGGCTTATACCACCATGTGCAGCAACAAGGGTAACATCCCAAAGCTTAGAGCACATAATCATCACACAATGGCGACTTAAAGTCCAAAGCCAGGCCGGGTTAATAAAACTCTGGATAGATTCATATATGAGTCATAAGGCAACGTGGCCCTAATCAATTTTCAACCATATATCAATGGCACAAAATATGAACCTAAAAAAATGTTCAAAGCAAATATAAATGAGAAAAATCAAGGCATTCATAGGCTGCCAAGCCTCAATGTCAAGTGGTATTCAAGGGCCGCACAGCCGCTGAGTTAAACCTTAATTCAAACCCGTAAGCCGGACCTCACATGACCAATCACCATTTTAACTTTGACAAATTCAGGGTCTTTATAAGATTGATTGTCAACAATACGACAAGTCATTCCAGGATTACCTAGTCGGAGTGGCAGGCAAACAAAGGCAGGATAACCCGGATTTTTGGTGAATACACCTGGCATCCAAGCCTATTACAAGGGACAACAAAGCTCTGTTCATTAACAAGGAGCCCCCAAGTAATATTTCATTCCAGGCGTATAAGCCGGATCAGTAGGGTAGTCATAGCTATGCTCAATGAGCAGGAAGCCCCCAAGCATTGTGCAATTAAGGCGTACAAGCCGGATCAAGAGGGTAGTCATAGCTATGCTCAATGAGCAGGAAGCCCCCAAGTGATCTTATGAAGAGACAATAAAGACTCAGATTCTCAGAAATGAAACGACAGAGACCCTGAAGTATCAGGGATGCCAGCTTTATTATACTAGTCATAAATATATACATTGGTAGAAATATGTTCATCACAAGAGCCGGTGGCTCAGGTGTAATAAGGCCGAAGATGAGCAATATTCCACGGCCGGCGGGTCTCCTCCTCCGACGTACGTGAGTCCTTGTGGTCTCGAACATCGATAAGGTAATATGACCCGTTGTTCAGATTTTTGCTGACCACAAAGGGCCCTTCCCTAGGTGGGGATAGCTTGTGCAAGTCAGTTTGATCCTGGATGAGCCAGAGCACCAAATCTCCTTCTTGAAAGGTCCTAGTTTTAACCCGGCGGCTATGATAACGACGCAGATCTTGCTGGTAAATCGCCGAAGGAGCCGCCGCAAGGTCACGCTTCTCATCCAACAGGTCAATAACATCCTCACATGCTTTTTCATTGTCAGCTTCAACATAAGCCGCCACATGGGGCGAGTCGTGACGGATGTCACTAGGGAGAACCGCCTCTGCTCCGTAAACCATGAAGAAAGGCGTTTAACCCGTAGATCTGTTGGGGGTGGTATTGATACTCCAAAGCACTGAAGGTAACTCCTCAACCCAACAACCTGGCGTCCTCTGCAAAGGGACCATAAGCCGGGGTTTTATGCCTCTCAAAATTTCTTGATTGGCTCTTTCAGCTTGGCCATTGGACTGGGGGTGAGCCACTGATGATACATCAAGAGGAATATGCTCTTGTTGATAGAATTCTTTCATAGCACCTTTAGACAGATTAGTGCCATTATCAGTTATAATGCTGTGAGGATAGCCAAAACGGAAAATCACCTTTTTGATGAATTGAACCGTCGTCGCCGCGTCACACTTACTGACCGGCTCTGCCTCAACCCACTTTGTAAATTTGTCAACCGCCACTAAGAGGTGGGTCTTTTTATCCTTGGATCTTTTAAAATGTCCAACCATATCCAGCCCCCAGACTGCAAATGGCAAAGTAATTGGAATCATCCTCAATTCTTGAGCCGGCACATGAGCTCTTCTTGAAAATTTCTGACAACCATCACATTTACTGACCAAATCCTCTGCATTAGCATGAGCCGCCATCCAATAAAACCCATGACGAAAAGCCTTGGCCACGAGAGATTTAGAGCCGGCATGATGACCACAGCCTCCTTCAAGAATCTCTCGTAGAATCTCACGACCTTCCTCAGGAGAAACACAACGTTGAAACACCCCTGTGACACTGCATCGGTGCAACTCTCCATTGACAATAGTCATTGACTTAGACCGCCAGTTTATCTGTCTGGCCACAGTTTCATCTTCAGGTAACTCGCCCCAGGTCATATAAGCCAAATATGGAACTGTCCAATCAGGAATAGCATCGAGAGCCGCCACCAATTGCGCCCCCGGGTCAGGAATAGCAAGATCTTCCCCCATAGGCAATTTGACTGAAGGGTTATGCAGAATATCAAGGAAAACATTAGGTGGTACCGGCTTACGCTGGGACCCTAGCCGGCTCAAAGCATCAGCCGCCTCATTTTTCCTGCGATCAACATGTTCCACTTGATAACCTTTGAAATGACCAGCAATAGCATCAACCTCTCGGCGGTAAGCCGCCATGAGTGGGTCTTTAGAATCCTAAGTGCCTGAGACTTGCTGAGCCACCAAATCTGAGTCGCCAAAACACCTCACCCGGCTTAAATTTATCTCTTTAACCATCCGAAGACCATGGAGCAAGGTCTCATACTCAGCTGCATTGTTAGTACAAGGGAACATCAACCTTAAAACATAACAAAATTTATCACCTCGTGGGGAAGTCAAAATAACTCCAGCCCCCGAGCCTTCCAACTGCCTGGATCCATCAAAGTGAATAGTCCAATATGTGCTATCCGGCTTCTCCTCAGGCATCTGCAACTCGGTCCAGTCATTAATGAACTCCACAAGTGCCTCAGACTTGATATTTGTCCAAGGCAGATATTTGAAACTATGGGGTCCAAGCTCAATGGCCCATTTGGCTAACTGACTTGTGGCCTCTCTGTTTTGAATGATATCCCCCAAAGGAGCAGAACTGACCACAGTGATGGGATGACCAAAGAAATACTGCTTCAACTTGCGACTAGCCATGAACACCCCATAAACCAGCTTTTGCCAATGCGGGTATCTCTGCTTGGATTCAATGAGTACCTCACTGACATAACAAACCGGCCGCTGAACTGGATACTCCTTGCCTGATTCCTTCCTTTCCACAACAATCGCCACGCTGACAGCTCGGCTATTAGCGGCCACATATAACAACAAGGGCTCCTTATCAATAGGAGTAGCAAGGATTGGCGGCTCAGCTAATTGTTTTTTCAAGGCTTCGAACGCCTGATCAGCAGCATCACTCCAGACAAAATGATCTGTTTTCTTCATCATCTGGTATAGAGGGATAGCTTTTTCGCCCAACCGGCTTATGAACCGGCTTAAGGCTGCAATACGACCCGCCAGACGTTGGACATCATTAATGCATGCTGGTTTTGCCAAGGAAGTGATAGCCTTGATTTTTTTCCGGGTTCGCTTCAATGCCCCTTTCAGAAACCAGAAAACCCAATAGCTTGCCTGCTGGCACATCAAAGACACATTCAGTCGGGTTAAGCATCATCTTGTAGACCCGGAGATTGTCGAAGGTCTCCTTCAAATCATCTGTCAAGGTCTCCTTCTTCCTGGATTTCACAACAATGTCATCCACATAAGCTTGAACATTACGTCCAATCTGGTCATGGAGGCAATTCTGAACACATCGCTGATAAGTCGCCTAGGCACTCTTGAGCCCAAAAGTCATAGACTCATAACAGAAGGCCCCAAAGGGAGTAATGAAAGCCGTCTTCTCCTGGTCCTTAACTGCCATCTTGATGTGATGATAACCAGAGTAAGCATCCAGAAAACTCAAACGCTCACAACCCACCGTAGCATCAATAATCTGATCGATATGAGGGAGAGCAAAAAGGATCAGCCGGACAGGCTTTATTAAGGTCTGTGTAATCCACACACATCCGCCAAGTGCCATTCTTCTTAAGCACCAGCACCTAGTTAGCCAACCACTCAGGATGAAAGACTTCAACGATAAACCCCGCCGCCAAGAGCCGGGCCACTACTTCACCAATGGCTTTGCGCCTCTCTTCATTAAAACGATGAAGAAATTGATTGACCGGTTTAAACTTTGGATCAACATTAAGAGTGTGCTCAACGAGTTCCCTCGGTACACCTGGCATGTCAGAAGGTTTCCATGAAAAGATGTCCCGGTTCTCAAGGATGAACTTGATGAGCACACTTTCCTATTTTGGATCCATATTAGCACTGATACTGAACTGCTTGGATGAGTCGCCAGGAACAAAGTCAACCAGCTTAGTGTCATCTGCCAACTTAAATTTCAACAGAGGGTCATGCTCTGTGGTTGGCTTCTTCAAAGGTTTCATATCTGCCGGGTCAACATTATCTTTGTAAAACTTCAACTCTTCCGTTGCACAGGCAGTCTCAGCATACACAACATCGCCCTCTTCACACTCCAAAGCTATCCTCCTGTTGCCATGTACAATGATGGTACCCTTATGACCCGACATCTTAAGTTGCAGATAAACAAAACAAGGCTGCGCCATAAATTTAGCATAAGCCGGTTGTCCAAACAGGGTGTGGTAAGGGCTTCTGATCTTAACCACCTCAAAAGTCAGCGTCTCAGTTCTGAAATCATTATCATCTCCAAAGGCCACTTCCAAAGCTATCTTACCCACCGGATACGTCGACTTACTGGGCACCACTCCATGAAAAACAGTAGAGGATGGCTTAAGATCCTTATCAGTTAAATTCATACAGTGGAAAGTATCATAATAAAGGATATTGATGCTGCTGCCTCCATCCATGAGCATTTTAGTGAACTTTTAACCTCCAACATGAGGTGCAACCACCAAAGCCAAGTGACCCGGATTGTCAACCCGGGGCGGGTGATCCTCATGCCTCCACACAATAGCATGTTCGGACCACCGCAAGTACCGAGGGATTGCCGGCTCAACCGCGTTGACTGCGCTCTTATGAACCTTCTGGTCCCGTTTACATAAACTTGTGGTAAGCACATGATACTGACCACTATTCAATTGCTTTGGATTACTCTGATAACCGGACTGCTGCTACTGATTCCCTTGACTAGATTGCTGATTGAAGCCGCCTTGATTGCCTTGGCCCTGGAAACCAGAGTTTGAGCCGCCACCACCAAAACCAGGCCCGTGAGAGCTGGATCCTGAGCCACCATTCGGGCCATGATTATTCTGGAAAAAAATTGGAATTCCTATACTCCCTCATGATGAAGCAATCCTTCCATAGATGATTGGCCGGCTTCTCTTGCGTACCATGCTTTGGACAAGGCTGATTCATTATCGCCTCAATGTTAAACTTTGGCCCTCCAAGCAAGGATGGCTTTCCCTTACGACATTGATTATTATTCTGCGTATTGGTGTTAGCCACAAAGTCTAGACCTCCATCAGCTTTGCGCTTACCGTTGCCATTTTGACCTGCCGTATTATGCTGCTGCCCTTTCGCATTGCCGCTCTTCTTCCCCTTACCAGCTTTCTCCTCATCAGACTCAGGGTCCTTGGTACTATCAGAGTCGGCGTATTTGACGAGAGCCGCCATGAGCTCCCTCATGTCATTGCAATGGCGTTTAAGCCGTCCCAGTTTCTGCTTGAGGGGGAGTTAACGACAATTCTTCTCCAACATCAGGACTGCTGAACCGGCGTTGACACTGTCCGATGTGTGTATAACGGCTGAGATCCGGCGCACCCAATTGGTTGTTGACTCGCCCTCACCTTGGACACAAGAGTCTAGATCCAGAATCGACATAGGCTGCTTGCATGTGTCTTTAATTTTTTGGATAAAACGCGTTTTTAACTCCGCCCAGGACCTAATGGAGTTGGCAGGCAGCTCTTTCAGCCAAGTACGAGCCGGCCCATCCAACATCATGGTGAAATACTTAGCGCATGCAGCATCACTAACATCCGACATATCCATAGCCATCTCATAGCTCTCAATCCAAGCCTCTAGGGCTGATCTGTTGTGTAATTAGGCACCTTACGAGGGCCCTTGAAATCCTTAGGCAAACGCTCGTTGCATAGAGCCGGCACTAAACATGGCACACCCAAGGTTCTAGAGGTCACTCCTGCCTCCATCGATGCTGATGGATAAACCGAAGATTGCTGTTAAGCCGCCAGCTAAGCCGCCAGCTCAGCAGCCTCCCGACGCGCCCTGCCCTGATCTACCAAAGTCTGGGCATCGACACCACCGCGCGCCGGGTCATGCCTATGAGGCTGGTTATGGTGTTGCTCACTGCTTGAAACTGCTGGCGATTCAATATGTCTGCTATAACTCCGGCTTGGACGAGGGGTCGAGTGAATCCTCTCACGGCTGTACGAATAAGCCGCCTGTTGAGCCACCGCTGTCTGAAGAAGTTCTCTGGCCCTCTGTGTCTCTATTGCAGCAAGAGACTCACCTTCAACCAGGAGAGCCGCCAATCGTGTCGCCGCAGCAATCATATTGTCCAGAGGGTTAGAATAATGACCCGGTGGTGTCGGAACATGCTGAGGCGGAGCCATATCCAAACGAGGCGGATCCACGGCACGCGGCTGAACCGGCGCTCCGGTGACGGGTGTCTCAACCGCCCGGTTCACCACAGGCGGATCACTAGTCCCTGCCCCAGGTGTGTTGAAGAGGTTCCTCGCATCATACTCCGGAGGTAAACGGCTCTGGTGCCTCCTTCTCATGATGGCGTTCGAAGCGTTTTGATCCAAGGTAAGCCGGAAAGATTCTGCATGAATCCGTTGTGCCTGAGCGTCCAAAGCAGCTCGCTCCGTGGCCATCCTGGCGTTCTCAGCCGCCGGCTCTTCCTTGGCTTGAGCTATCTCATCTCGTAGCTTCGCAACATCCACTTTATGCTATTTTTGAGTGTCCGGGGTCACCTCTGTCCCCATCAAAGCTGCCAAAAGCATCCAGTAGTTCGGTCAGAACCTGAGCCGGCAGGCGCGCAGGGCCGCTAGTGATACGTCTCCAACGTATCTATAATTTTTGATTGCTCCATGCTATATTATCTTCTGTTTTGGACATTATTGGGCTTTATTATACACTTTTATATTATTTTTGGGACTAACCTATTAACCGGAGGCCCAGCCCAGAATTGCTGTTTTTTGCCTATTTCAGAGTTTCGCAGAAAAAGAATATCAAACGGAGTCCAAACGGAATGAAACCTTCGGGAACGTGATTTTCGGAACGAACGTGATCCAGAGGACTTGGACCCTACGTCAAGAAAGCTACCAGGAAGCCATGAGGTAGGGGGGCGCGCCCTCCACCCTCGTGGGCCCCACGTTGCTCCACCGACGTACTCCTTCCTCCTATATATACCTATGTACCCCCAAACTACCAGATACAGAGCCAAAACCTAATTCCACCGCCGCAACCTTCTGTACCCGTGAGATCCCATCTTGGGGCCTGTTCCATAGCTCCGCCGGAGGGGGCATCGATCACGGAGGGCTTCTACATCAACACCATAGCCTCTCCGATGAAGTGTGAGTAGTTTACCTCAGACCTTCGGGTCCATAGTTATTAGCTAGATGGCTTCCTCTCTCTTTTTGGATCTCAATACAATGTTCTCCCCCTCTCTTGTGGAGATCTATTTGATGTAATCTTCTTTTGCGGTGTGTTTGTTGAGACCGATGAATTGTGGGTTTATGATCAAGTTTATCTATGAACAATATTTGAATCTTCTGAATTCTTTTATGTATGATTGGTTATCTTTGCAAGTCTCTTCGAATTATCAGTTTGGTTTGGCCTACTAGATTGATCTTTCTTGCAATGGGAGAAGTGCTTAGCTTTGGGTTCAATCTTGCGGTGTCCTTTCCCAGTGACAGTAGGGGCAGCAAGGCACGTATTGTAATGTTGCCATCGAGGATAACAAGATGGTGTTTATATCATATTGCATGAGTTTATCCCTCTACATCATGTCATCTTGCTTAAAAGCGTTACTCTGTTCTTATGAACTTAATACTCTAGATGCATGCTGGATAGCGGTCGATGTGTGGAGTAATAGTAGTAGATGCAGGCAGGAGTCGGTCTACTTGTCTCGGACGTGATGCCTATATACATGATCATGCCTAGATATTCTCATAATTATGCTCAATTTTGTCAATTGCTCAATAGTAATTTGTTCACCCACCGTAAATACTTATGCTCTCGAGAGACGCCACTAGTGAAACCTATGCCCCCCAGGTCTATTTTCCATCATATTAATCTTCCAACACTTAGCTATTTCTGTTGCCTTTTATTTTGCTTTTATTTTACTTTGCATCTTTATCACAAAAATACCAAAAATATTATCTTATCATATCTATCAGATCTCACTCTCGTAAGTGACCGTGTAGGGATTGGCAACCCCTTATCGCGTTGGTTGCGAGGATTTATTTGTTTGTGTAGGTGCGAGGGACTCGTGTGTAGCCTCCTACTGGATTGATACCTTGGTTCTCAAAAACTGAGGGAAATACTTACGCTACTTTGCCGCATCACCCTTTCCTCTTCAAGGGAAAACCAACGCAGTGCTCAAGAGGTAGAAAGAAGGATTTCTAGCGCCGTTGCCGGAGAGGTCTACGCAAAAGTCAACATACCAAGTACCCATCACAAACCCTTATCTCCCGCATTACATTATTTGCCATTTGCCTCTCATTTTCCTCTCCCCCACTTCACCCTTGCCATTTTATTCGCCCTCTCTTTTCCGTTCGCCTCTTTTTCGCTTGCTTCTTGTTTGCTCGTGTGTTGGATTGCTTGCTTGTCACTATGGCTCAAGATAATACCAAATTATGTGACTTTACCAATACCAACAATAATTATTTCCTTAGCACTCCAATTGCTCCTCTTACCGATACTGAATCTTGTGAAATCAATGCTGCTTTGTTGAATCTTGTCATGAAAGATCAATTCGCCGGCCTTCCTAGTGAAGATGCCGCTACTCATCTAAATAGCTTCGTTGATTTGTGTGATATGCAAAAGAAGAAAGATGTTGACAATGATATTTTTAAATTGAAGCTATTTCCTTTTTCGCTTAGAGATCGTGCTAAAGCTTGGTTTTCGTCTTTGCCTAAAAACAGTATTGATTCCTGGAACAAGTGCAAAGATGCTTTTATCTCTAAGTATTTTCCTCCCGCTAAAATCATCTCTCTTAGAAACAATATTATGAACTTTAAGAAACTTGATCATGAACATGTTGCACAAGCTTGGGAGAGGATGAAATTAATTATACGTAATTGCCCTACGCATGGTTTGAATTTGTGGATGGTTATACAAAATTTTTATGCCGGATTGAATTTTGCTTCTAGAAATCTTTTAGATTTGGCCGCGGGAGGCACTTTTATGGAAATCACTTTAGGAGAAGCTACTAAACTCCTAGATAATATTATGGTTAATTATTCTCAATGGCACACTGAAAGATCTACTAATAAAAAAGTGCATGCGATAGAAGAAATTAATGTTATGAGTGGAAAGATGGATGAACTTATGAAATTATTTGCTACTAAGAGTGTTTCTTCTGATCCTAATGATATGCCTTTGTCTACTTTGATTGAGAATAATAACGAATCTATGGATGTGAATTTTGTTGGTAGGAATAATTTTGGTAACAACGCGTATAGAGGGAACTTTCATCCTAGGCCTTATCCTAGTAATTCCTCTAATAATTATCGTAATTCCTACAACAATTCTTATGGAAATTTTAATAAGATGCCCTCTGAATTTGAGACTAGTATTAAGGAATTTATGAATTCGCAAAAGAATTTCAATGCTTTGCTTGAAGAAAAATTGCTTAAAGTTGATGAATTGGCTAGGAACGTTGATAGAATTTCTCTTGATGTTGATTCCTTGAAACTTAGATATATTCCACCTAAGCATGATATCAATGAGTCTCTCAAATCCATGAGAATTTCCATTGAATAGTTCAAAGAAAGAACCGCTAGGATGCGTGCTAAGAAAGATTGCTTTATAAAAGCGTGTTCTTCTAATCTTTATGAAAACAGAGATGAAGATCTAAAAGTTATTGATGTGTCCCCTATTAAATCTTTGTTTTGCAATATGAATCTTGATAATGATGGGACTGAATATGATCCACCTTTACCTAGAAGGCGTTCCAGAAATTCGGAGTTTTTAGATCTTGATGCTAAAATTGATAAAAGTGGGATTGAAGAGATCAAACATTAGATATTAATGAACCCACTATTTTAGGTTTCAAGGAATTTAATTATGATAGCTGCTCTTTTATAGATTTCATTTCCTTGTTGCAACCCGTGCTAAATTCTCCTCATGCTTATAGTCAAAATAAAGCCTTTACTAAACATATCATTGATGCTTTGATGCAATCTTATGAAGAAAAACTTGAGTTGGAAGTTTTTATCCCTAGAAAACTTTATTATAAGTGGGAACCTACTATTAAAATTAATATTAAAGATCATGAATGCTATGCTTTGTGTGATTTGGGTGCTAGTGTTTCCACGATTCCAAAAACTTTGTGTGATTTGCTAGGTTTTCGTGATTTTGATGATTGCTCTTTAAACTTGCACCTTGCGGATTCCACTATTAAGAAACCTATGGGAAGAATTAATGATGTTCTTATTGTTGCAAATAGGAACTATGTGCTCGTAGATTTTATCGTTCTTGACATAGATTGCAATCCTTCATGTCCTATTATTCTTGGTAGACCTTTCCTTAGAACGATTGGTGCAATCATTGATATGAAGGAAGGGAATATTAGATTCCAATTTCCATTAAAGAAAGGCATGGAACACTTCCCTAGGAAGAAAATAAAATTACCATATAAATCTATTATGAGAGCCACTTATGGATTGCCTACCAAAGATGGCAATACCTAGATCTATCCTTGCTATTATGCCTAGCTAGGGGCGTTAAACGATAGCGCTTGTTGGGAGGCAACCCAATTTTATTTTTAGTTTTTTTGCTTTTTGCTTCTGTTTAGGAATAAATATTTGTTCTAGCCACTGGTTAGATGCGTTTTTATGTTTTAATTAGTGTTTGTGCCAAGTTAAACCTATAGGATCTTCTTGGATGATAGTTATTTGATCTTGCAGAAAATTCCAGAAACTTTCTATTCACGAAAATAATTGTTGAAAATCACCAGAACGCGATAAAATATTGATTCCAATTGCTGCTGATCAATAAACAAATTGTCTAGGTCGTCCTATTTTGGCTGATTTTTTGGAGTTCCAGAAGTTTGCGTTAGTTACAGATTACTACAGACTGTTCTGTTTTTGACAGCTTCTGTTTTTCGTGTGTTGATTGCTTATTTTGATGAATCTATGGCTAGTAAAAGAGTTTATAAACCATAGAGAAGTTGGAATACAGTAGGTTTAACACCAATATAAATAAAGAATGAGTTCATTACAGTACCTTGAAGTGGTCTTTTGTTTTCTTTCGCTAACGGAGCTCACGAGATTTTCTGCTGAGTTTTGTGTTGTGAAGTTTTCAAGTTTTGGGTGAAAGATTTGATGGATTATGGAACAAGGAGTGGCAAGAGACTAAGCTTGGGGATGCCCATGGCACCCCCAAGATAATCTAAGGACACCTAAAAGCCAAAGATTGGGGATGCCCCGGAAGGCATCCCCTCTTTCGTCTACTTCCATCGGTAACTTTACTTGGAGCTATATTTTTATTCACCACATGATATGTGTTTTGCTTGGAGCGTCTTGTATGATTTGAGTCTTTGCTTTTTAGTTTACCACAATTATCTTTGCTGTACATACCTTTTAATAGAGACACACATGATTCGAAAATTATTAGAATACTCTATGTGCTTCACTTATATCTTTTGAGTTATATAGTTTTTGCTCTAGTACTTCACTTATATCTGTAACATCCCAAATTTTCAATTTGGAATGTTATACATAGATCATCATTTGCATATCATGTTTTATTGCACTTTGACAAATCCTCGCTAAATCCTAAGCAACTCAAGGACCCTCGGAGAGAGTTGGGGATTTTCTCGAATTTTCTTATTTGTTTTTTTCAAACGAGGATTGGGATTTTAATTATTTTTCTCTCCGGAAAAATATTTCAATTTATAAATAAGCGAGAGGAGAAAATATGACTTCTCCAAAAACATTGAAATACTGGAGAAAAAATGTTAAAAACATTATTTGGAATTTATTGGATTTTATTTGCAATTTTTATTGCATTTAAAAATATGCATGTTTTCAAAATATTTATTTTTGATTTTAAAAATGTTCACCCTATTCTCGATTTTCTAACTGGACGGGGAAAATTTATTTCATATTTTTCTGATTTTTATTTATTTTTCTACGCAATATTTTCCGCGGAACATATTAAAAAAAAAAACGCGCCGCGCCGACTGGGCCGAGCCCAGCCGACGGCCCATCCCCGCCCGCGCTCTCCTTCCTCCCCACGACGCCGCCGGAGTCCGCCGGGAGCACGGGAGCCGCCGCCGCCTCGGATGCCCCTTCCCCAAGCCGGAGTACCCTCCCCCTCCATATATACCCCCCCTCCGTTTTTCGCCACATCGCCGCCGGAGGAGCCGCCCGCCGCCGCCGCATCTAGCCCCCGCCGCCGCCGCCGCTTTTGCCTCGCCGCCCGTCGCCGGAGCCCGCCCCCTCACCGCCGGAGCCGCCCCCCTCGCCGGAGCCCCTCGCCGGAGAAGCCCGACGAGGTACTGCCCGTTCGTGTTGACCGGTTTTTGAAAAAAAAAACTTTTGTTTAAAAAAAAACCCTAGATCGGTTTTTTTTCGGTTTTCTTATTTCACGAGCGTTCACCGAACCGTTCGTTTTAACGAACGCGTTCATCGGTTTTTCTCTGTTAACGAACGTCCGTTATTTAACCGTTCGTCCGTTATTTTTCGACGGATTTACTCGTTATTTTCTCAGATTCGATTTCTGATCAAATTTTCGAATCTGTTTAACTTTTCGCTCGTTTATCGGAATCAGGTGATTCAAGCGCCTAGAGTTTCGTCTCGAAATTCTCTTTCCGTTTAACCTACTCAAACAAGTTTTTGCTACAGTAAAATTTGACCTAGATCCAGATTAGCAAACGAAGTTTCTTTCTTTCGCCGTTTGACTTTCGTTGCTTCTTTCGAGTTGATTCTTTTTGCAAACCGGAGTTCTTAAGTTGAACTTTCTGGTTGGATCTTTCTTTCGAGTTTTACCTGTGCATTAGATGAGTACTGATTGTATGCTTGTTTGCTTGCGATAGAGTACCCGGAGTGTGCCGCTTGTTACTTCGACTCGCTAGGTTTTGCGGATCATCAGCAAGGCAAGTAACACTTTGATCATACCCCGTTCATACCCAGTTTTATTGCATTAGATCTATTCCCTCAAACACATTGCATGATTAGGATCTAATTAAACTGTGGGTATTGGGAAGTAGTTGAGGTAGTACCTATTACCTGTTCTTTATCGAACCCTTGGGAGTTACTTCTACGTTGCTTTTATTATTGCCATGCTATGCGTAGACGTGGATTGGGTTTGAGAGTTATTCATGACAGATGTGAGTTGTTTAATAATGGTTCAACTTAAGGTGGCAACTAAAACTCACATCTGGGTGGATTGAGGCACCTGGAGAACCCAGTGTTGTCTGTATGTATAAGGTCCGCCACCCAGGCTCAAAGGGATCATAAGATTATTCATGCTAGAAACTTCCGTGTGCAGCCGCAAGCTATTATGGGCTCTAGCATAGCTGAGTAGGTTACAGGATCTCTTGAAGAGGTGGACTAGCAGATGTAGGGGAAAGTAGGTGTACCGGTCCATCCAGAGTAGAGAGTGACTGTTTCTGAAAGACTGTGTCTCGGTCATCCGTTTCTCAAACATCATGCAGTGCGAGAATCAAGCGGAGGCGATCGAGTCTTGTGGGAAAAGTGCACAAACCTCTGCAGAGTGTACAAACTGATCATGATTAGCCGTGTCCCCGGTTATGGACAACTTGAGTATCTAGTATCTGGATTATCATTTGAATCTCATCACCGTGATACTTATAATTAATTTTGTTGGGTTAATGATGTTACTTAATTGGGATTGAGTTGGACGTACCTTCTCAATGTTTCAACCACCATGATAGTTAAATAAAATTTATTCCTTTGTAGTAGGATAAAATTGGCTTTTTGCAAAAAAATGTAACCATAGAGCCTTTCCACCAGCCATATATGCATATAGTATAGCCTTATCATTGTTCATTGTTCTCTATGTGTTGCTTTGCCAGCATATTCTATGTGCTGACCCGTTTTCGGGCTGCAACGTTTCATGTTGCAGACTTTTCAGACGACGAGTAAGGTGCCTTAGGTCGTGGTCTTGTACTCAGTGATGCCGCTGGAGTTGATGGACTCACTATTCTTCCAAGTCTTCCGCTGTTATCGTTATTAGATGGCCTTAAGCCATGCTTATTATACATATTATCTTCGGAGATATTCGATGTAATAAGTGTGTGATTGCTACTCTGTTATAAATCCTCCATTTGTACTGTGCGTGTCAGCATTACTGATCCAGGGATGACACTGGTGCACAGCAGCACAAGCCATTTGAGGTCTGGTCGCTACAAAGTTGGTATCAGAGCACACGCTGACTATAGGACACGACCACTAAGCTTAAGCCCTAGAAAACTTCTCTCTTCTCATTTCTGACCCCTCTCCACTTTCTACTCTTTTAGGAATGGCGAATGCAAGGAGCAAGTTCATGCAACCAGATGAAGACACGCCATTTGGACGACATTTGAAGGAAGTCACCAAGTACTTGAACATAGGAATACCAAGCATCACCGGAACCTACAACGCTACATTACCCGAAGAGGAGAGCTGGAAGATTCAAGTTATCATTCCAGGAAGGACGTTTGCGCCAATTACGGAACCCATGAGATTGGTTTTCGAAGCACCAACTTGGAGCTTAGGGAAGAGCATGGCCGCACGCATCGCCATGGGACGCATTGGAGAAGTCTATCACCAAGAGCTTAAGGATACGATTTACCAGATTTGTGGACGTCGAGACGCGCAATGGGAGATGATCAAGACCAAGAAGGATGGATCAATTGCAGCTTTCATCCAGGAGCAGAACCAACATATTCGACGCCAGGAGAACCAGATATGCACGGACAAGGAAGAACTGAAGAAGGCATTCATGAAGAACAAGGAACTCCAAGAAGAACTCAAGACTACACGCGAAGATTATCTGGAGGAAATCAACGCATTAGTGGGAAATCCAGTGCCAAAAGCAGAAGTCGACGAATGCACTTGTCCGGATAACTACATCATCATCGACGACACCGACTCGGAACCAAGTGAAGGCGAATGGATTGATGAAGCTGGAGCAGACATCATGGAGTCTTCAACGGATCAAATTTTTTAGTAGACTACCATATCAGTAGTAGTTTCCCCCCATTCAGTAGTATAGTTCAAGCACTTTGTAACGCTAGTTAGATCGATTGTTTTGCCTTGTTTGGATTGATTGAGTGATATTGATTGAATTTGTATCATGAGCATATGGGTAGTGTTTTCTCTCTAGACCTCATTCTATTCTTAATTCTCATCTTTTCTAAACCTATCAGATGCCTCCGAGGCGCGACACCGGATTTGTTTTCCCGCCCGAGATCACCCAGTTGATTCAGCAACAGAATGCCTTGATGCAAGTGTTATTTCAGAACCAAGGCAACAACAACAACAACAACCCACCGCCACCACCACCTGTTGATCACTTAGCCCGTTTCTTAAGGCTAAACCCGCCGGTGTTTTCCAGTAGCACCGAGCCGATTGTAGCAGATGATTGGCTCTGCAAAGTTGGAAGGGAGTTGACCACTGCAGGATGCACAGATGCGGAAAGAGTGCGTTTTGCCGCACATCAGCTTGATGGACCCGCAGCATCATGGTGGGAGAATTATACAGCCACGCACCCTATTGACACTGTCACATGGGACCAGTTTCAGCAAGCTTTCCGTACAGCTCATGTTTCGGCAGGAGCTATGGCTATGAAGAAGCGTGAGTTTCGCAACCTACGCCAAGGAGGACGCACCGTAGGCCAGTATGTGGAAGATTTCAGTAAGTTAGCACGTTATGCACCAGATGACGTTGCTACGGATGCAGCCAAGCAGGAGAAATTTCTGGAAGGATTGAATGATGAGCTGAGTATGCAGTTGATGGTAGCAACTTTCAACAACTACCAGGAGCTGGTAGATAGGGCTCTCATGATTGAAGGGAAGCAACAGCAGATTGAAAACCGTAAGAGGAAGTATGGACAAGGGAAGTACAATTCTGGAGCCCAGCAGAAGCCCCGTTTTACCCCGAAGCCGGGAGGACAGTTTCAGCATACCCATGGAGGAGGTAGTTCGCACAACCATAATGGCTCCAAGAATGGTAATGGGAATGGAGGAGGAAACGGACAGAACCGCACCAACCCATCTACCCCAACTAAGAGAGATCTAAGTCACATTACTTGTTTCAAGTGCCAGAAGACGGGACATTATGCAACTGATTGTCCTGAAGCCCAAAATGGAAATGGCAATGGAAGCTCTGGGAAGAAGACGAACCCGTTCAGCAAAGGACATGTGAACCACGTGAGCGTGGAGGAGATTGAAGCTCAGCCTGATGCAGTAATAGGTAAGTTTTTGGTTAAGTCATTTACTGCAACTGTTCTTTTCGATACTGGTGCATCGCATTCATACATATCAAGGGGATTCGTAAACAAGTTTAAGATGTCCACCCAAGTTCTCAAAAGCCTCATGTTAGTAACCTCGCCAGGAGCAGAGTATATGGCCACCCAAGGATGTTTTAAGATACCGTTGGCCATTGGAAGGCATGTTTTCCCCTCAGATCTCATTGTTTTGGAATCGCAAGGTTTGGATGTGATTTTGGGAATGGATTGGCTATCGTTGTATGGAGGAAACATCGATTGTGCCAGCAAGACTATTTTGCTTACCACCCCGGAAGGAAAGAGGATCAAGTATGTATCCAGGCATATGCCGAAGAGGACTCAAGTGAATTCCTTATCAGGAGTTGTACAGGAGGAAGTACCAGTGGTGAAGGATTATCCGGATGTATTTCCAGAAGAGTTGCCAGGCATGCCACCAGATAGAGACATTGAGTTTTTGATTGAACTTTTGCCAGGCACAGGGCCAATATCTAAGAGACCGTACAGGATGCCCGCAAAGGATTTGGAAGAAATTAAGAAGCAGATCAAGGAGTTACTGGATAAAGGCTATATTCACCCAAGTTCGTCACCTTGGGGATCACCAGTACTTCTAGTGGAGAAGAAAGATAGATCACTAAGGATGGTTGTTGATTACCGAGGATTGAATGAAGTGACCATCAAAAACAAGTACCCACTACCGATGATCAATGATTTGTTTGACCGCCTGCAAGGAGCTAAAGTATTTTCCAAGATCGATCTACGATCAGGATACCATCAGTTAAAGATTCGAGAGCAGGATATACCCAAGACAGCATTTACCACCAGATATGGATTGTATGAGTATACCGTTATGTCTTTTGGACTGACTAACGCACCGGCCTATTTCATGAACCTGATGAACAAAGTGTTTATGGAGTTTTTGGATAAGTTCGTCGTGGTGTTCATTGATGATATCTTAATATTTTCCAAGGATGATAAAGAGCATGAGGAGCATTTACGATTGGTACTTGAGAAGCTCAGGGAACATCAGTTATATGCCAAATTCAGCAAATGTGAGTTTTGGTTGAAGGAAGTTGGATTCCTTGGACATGTTATTTCTAGAGAAGGAATAGCAGTAGACCCTGCCAAGGTTGACACAGTGACAAGTTGGGAATCACCCACTACAGTTGGAGAAATCCGAAGTTTTCTTGGACTCGCAGGATACTACCGGAGATTTATCGAGAATTTCTCAAGGATTGCTAAGCCCATGACTGAGCTATTGAAGAAGGACACCAAATTCAATTGGACTGAGGAATGCGAAGCTAGTTTCCAGGAGTTGAAGAAATGATTGGTTACCTCACCCGTGTTGATTCTGCCAGATCAACGTAAGGACTATGAAGTTTATTGCGACGCTTCTCGTCGAGGACTTGGAGCAGTGCTTATGCAGGAAGGAAGAGTTGTTTCGTATGCTTCACGACAACTTAAACCCCATGAGAAGAATTATGCTACGCATGATTTGGAATTAGCAGCCGTGGTGCATGCATTGAAGACATGGAGACATTTTCTCATCGGAAACCATTATGAGGTGTACACGGATCACAAGAGTTTGAAGTACATTTTCACACAGAAGGAGTTAAACCTCAGACAGAGGAGATGGTTGGAGCTCATCAAAGACTATGATATGAGATTGCATTATCACCCCGGAAAGGCTAACGTAGTAGCAGACACGTTGAGCCGCAAGAGTCATATCAGCACCATCAAGACAGGAGAGTTACCTCAGGAGTTAGCCGAGGACTTACGTGAGCTATGTTTGGAAATAGTTCCAAGAGGCTATTTAGCGACATTGGAGATTCAGTCTACCTTGATGGAAAAGATCAGAGAAGCTCAGAAGACAGACAAGGAGATTGAAGAGATAAAGGAGAAGATGAGCAAAGGAAAAGCCAAGGGATTTCGTGAGGATGAGCACGATACCTTATGGTTCGAGGACCGCGTATATGTGCCAAATGATCCGGAGATCAGGAAGTTGATTTTGCTAGAAGCCCATGATTCACTGTACTCGATTCACCCAGGGAATAACAAGATGTATTTGGATTTGAAGAATACTTTCTGGTGGACCGGAATGAAGAAGGATATTGCGGAGTTTGTAGCAGTTTGTGATGTATGTCAGAGAGTGAAGGCAGAGCATCAGAAGCCAGCAGGATTGCTACAGCCATTGCCGATACCCGAATGGAAGTGGGATAAAATAGGCATGGATTTTATCACAGGATTACCCAGGACTCGTTCAGGCTATGACTCGATATGGGTTGTAGTCGACCGTTTGACGAAAGTGGCTCATTTCATTCCAGTGAAGACCACTTACACCAGTGCTAAGTTGGCAAAGATATACATGACCAGGATAGTATGTTTGCATGGAGTTCCGAGGACCATTGTATCAGACAGAGGAACCCAATTTACCTCGAAGTTTTGGAAGAAGTTACATGAAACGTTGGGAACCAGGCTGGAATTCAGTACAGCTTTTCACCCGCAGACAGATGGACAGACCGAGAGAGTCAACCAGATTTTGGAGGACATGTTGAGAGCATGTGCGCTAGATTATGGATCAAGTTGGGACGACAATTTGCCATATGCGGAGTTTTCTTATAACAACAGCTATCAAACCAGTTTGAAGATGGCCCCTTTCGAAGCTTTGTACGGAAGGAGGTGTAGAACACCGTTGTTATGGGACGAAGTTGGAGACCGTCAGTTGTTTGGACCGGATTTGATTAAGGAGTCTGAACAGAAAGTGAAGTTGATTCGCGATAGGCTCAAGGTAGCCCAGTCCAGGTAGAAGAGTTATGCTGATTCTAAACGCAAGGAGACAGTTCACGAAATCGGAGACAGAGTGTATCTTCGAGTATCACCACTTCGAGGAGTGAAGCGCTTTGGAGTTAAGGGAAAGTTAGCGCCTCGTTTTATCGGACCATACAGAGTGTTGGAACGTATGGGAGAAGTTGCCTACAAGCTGGAATTGCCCGAAGGATTGTCTGAAGTTCATGATATATTTCATGTTTCGCAGTTGAAGAAGTGCCACGCAGAGATGGCTGAGATACCAGTGAGAGATACTGTGCCACTGGAAGCGATTCAGTTGGAAAGTGATTTGACTTATGAGGAGAAGCCAGTTAAGATTCTCGAGTATGCCAGCCGAGTTACCCGCTGCAAGGTTATCAAGTTTTGCAAAGTTCAGTGGAGTCACCACACAGAAGATGAGGCCACCTGGGAGCGAGAGGAAGATCTACGGAAAAACCACTCCCACCTGTTTTCTAGCCAACCCGAATCTCGAGGGCGAGATTCATCTTAAGGGGGGTAGGTTTGTAACATCCCAAATTTTCAATTTGGAATGTTATACATAGATCATCATTTGCATATCATGTTTTATTGCACTTTGACAAATCCTCGCTAAATCCTAAGCAACTCAAGGACCCTCGGAGAGAGTTGGGGATTTTCTCGAATTTTCTTATTTGTTTTTTTCAAACGAGGATTGGGATTTTAATTATTTCTCTCCGGAAAAATATTTCAATTTATAAATAAGCGAGAGGAGAAAATATGACTTCTCCAAAAACATTGAAATACTGGAGGAAAAATGTTAAAAACATTATTTGGAATTTATTGGATTTTATTTGCAATTTTTATTGCATTTAAAAATATGCATGTTTTCAAAATATTTATTTTTGATTTTAAAAATGTTCACCCTATTCTAGATTTTCTAACTAGACGGGAAAAATTTATTTCATATTTTTCTGATTTATATTTATTTTTCTACGCAATATTTTCCGCGGAACATATTTAAAAAAAAACGCGCCGCGCCGACTGGGCCGAGCCCAGCCGACGGCCCATCCCCGCCCGCGCTCTCCTTCCTCCCCACGACGTCGCCGGAGTCCGCCGGGAGCACGGGAGCCGCCGCCGCCTCGGATGCCCCTTCCCCAAGCCGGAGTACCCCCCCTCCATATATACCCCCACCTCCGTTTTTCGCCACATCGCCGCCCGCCGCCGCCGCATCTAGCCCCCGCCGCCGCCGCCGCTTTTGCCTCGCCGCCCGTCGCCGGAGCCCGCCCCCTCGCCGCCGGAGCCGCCCCCCCGAGCCGGAGCCCCGCCGGAGCCCCTCGCCGGAGAAGCCCGACGAGGTACTGCCCGTTCGTGTTGACCGGTTTTTGAAAAAAAAACTTTTGTTTAAAAAAAACCCTAGATCGGTTTTTTTTCGGTTTTCTTATTTCACGAGCGTTCACCGAATCGTTCGTCTTCACGAACGCATTCATCGGTTTTTCTCTGTTAACGAACGTCCGTTATTTAACCGTTCGTCCGTTTTTTTTCGACGGATTTACTCGTTATTTTCTCAGATTCGATTTCTGATCGAATTTTCGAATCTGTTTAACTTTTCGCTCGTTTATCGGAATCAGGTGATTCAAGCGCCTAGAGTTTCGTCTCGAAATTCTCTTTCCGTTTAACCTACTCAAACAAGTTTTTGCTACAGTAAAATTTGACCTAGATCCATATTAGCAAACGAAGTTTCTTTCTTTCGCCGTTTGACTTTCGTTGCTTCTTTCGAGTTGATTCTTTTTGCAAACCGGAGTTCTTAAGTTGAACTTTCTGGTTGGATCTTTCTTTCGAGTTTTACCTGTGCATTAGATGAGTACTGATTGTATGCTTGTTTGCTTGCGATAGAGTACCCGAAGTGTGCCGCTTGTTACTTCGACTCGCTAGGTTTTGCGGATCATCAGCAAGGCAAGTAACACTTTGATCATACCCCGTTCATACCCAGTTTTATTGCATTAGATCTATTCCCTCAAACACATTGCATGATTAGGATCTAATTAAACTGTGGGTATTGGGAAGTAGTTGAGGTAGTACCTATTACCTGTTCTTTATCGAACCCTTGGGAGTTACTTCTACGTTGCTTTTATTATTGCCATGCTATGCGTAGACGTGGATTGGGTTTGAGAGTTATTCATGACAGATGTGAGTTGTTTAATAATGGTTCAACTTAAGGTGGCAACTAAAACTCACATCTGGGTGGATTGAGGCACCTGGAGAACCCAGTGTTGTCTGTATGTATAAGGTCCGCCACCCAGGCTCAAAGGGATCATAAGATTATTCATGCTAGAAACTTCCGTGTGCAGCCGCAAGCTATTATGGGCTCTAGCATAGCTGAGTAGGTTACAGGATCTCTTGAAGAGGTGGACTAGCAGATGTAGGGGAAAGTAGGTGTACCGGTCCATCCAGAGTAGAGAGTGACTGTTTCTGAAAGACTGTGTCTCGGTCATCCGTTTCTCAAACATCATGCAGTGCGAGAATCAAGCGGAGGCGATCGAGTCTTGTGGGAAAAGTGCACAAACCTCTGCAGAGTGTACAAACTGATCATGATTAGCCGTGTCCCCGGTTATGGACAACTTGAGTATCTAGTATCTGGATTATCATTTGAATCTCATCACCGTGATACTTATAATTAATTTTGTTGGGTTAATGATGTTACTTAATTGGGATTGAGTTGGACGTACCTTCTCAATGTTTCAACCACCATGATAGTTAAATAAAATTTATTCCTTTGTAGTAGGATAAAATTGGCTTTTCGTAAAAAAATGTGACCATAGAGCCTTTCCACCAGCCATATATGCATATAGTATAGCCTTATCATTGTTCATTGTTCTCTATGTGTTGCTTTGCCAGCATATTCTATGCGCTGACCCATTTTCGGGCTGCAACGTTTCATGTTGCAGACTTTTCAGACGACGAGTAAGGTGCCTTAGGTCATGGTCTTATACTCAGTGATGCCGCTGGAGTTGATGGACTCACTATTCTTCCAAGTCTTCCGCTGTTATCGTTATTAGATGGCCTTAAGCCATGTTTATTATACATATTCTCTTCGGAGATATTCGATGTAATAAGTGTGTGATTGCTACTCTGTTATAAATCCTCCATTTATACTGTGCGTGTCAGCATTACTGATCCAGGGATGACACTGGTGCACAGCAGCACAGGCCATTTGAGGTCTGGTCGCTACAATATCTTTTAGAGCACGGTGGTAGATTTGTTTTATAGAAACTATTTATCTCTCATGCTTCACTTAGATTATTTTGAGAGTCTTAAATAGCATGGTAATTTGCTTAAAAAATCCGAATATGCTAGGTATTCAAGATTAGTAAAAACTTTCTTATGAGTGCGTTGAATACTAAGAGAAGTTTGATGCTTGATGATTGTTTTGAGATATGGAGGTAGTAATATTAAAGTTGTGCTAGTTGAGTAGTTGTGAATTTGAGAAATACTTGTGTTGAAGTTTGCAAGTCCCGTAGCATGCACGTATGGTAAACGTTATGTAACAAATTTGAAACATGAGGTGTTCTTTGATTGTCCTCCTTATGAGTGGCGGTCGGGGACGAGCGATGGTCTTTTCCTACCAATCTATCCCCCTAGGAGCATGCGCGTAGTGCTTGGTTTTTGATGACGTGTAGATTTTTGCAATAAGTATGTGAGTTCTTTATGACTAATGTTGTGTCCATGGATTATACGCACTCTCACCTTTCCACCATTGCTAGCCTCTTCGGGACTGTGCATTGCCCTTTCTCACATTGAGAGTTGGTGCAAACTTCGCCGGTGCATCCAAACCCCGTGATATGATACGCTCTTTCACACATAAACCTCCTTATATCTTCCTCAAAACAGCCACCATACCTACCTATTATGGCATTTCCATAGCCATTCCGAGATATATTATCATGCAACTTTCCACCATTCCGTTTATCATGACACGTTCATCATTGTCATATTGCTTTGCATGATCATGTAGTTGACATAGTATTTGTGGCAAAGCCACCGTTCATAATTCTTTCATACATGTCACTCTTGGTTCATTGCATATCCCGGTACACCGCCGGAGGCATTCATATAGAGTCATACTTTGTTCTAGTATCAAGTTGTAAGTAAATAGAAGTGTGATGATCATCATTTTCTAGAGCATTGTCCCAAGTGAGGAATAAAAAAAAGACAGAAATGCCATAAAAAAGGAGAAGGCCCAAAAAAATGAGAGAAAAAGAGAGAAGGGACAATGTTACTATCCTTTTACCACACTTGTGCTTCAAAGTAGCACCATGATCCTCATAATAGAGAGTCTCTTGTTTTGTCACTTTCATATACTAGTGGGAATTTTTCATTATAGAACTTGGCTTGTATATTCCAACAATGGGCCTCCTCAAGTGCCCTAGGTCTTCGTGAGCAAGCAAGTTGGATGCACACCCACTTAGTTTCTTTTGTTGAGCTTTCTTATATTTATAGCTCTAGTGCATCCATTGCATGGCAATCCCTACTCCTTGCCTTAACATCAATCGATGGGCATCTCCATAGCTCATTGATTAGCCTCGTTGATGTGAGACTTTCTCCTTTTTTGTCTTCTCCACATAACCCCCATCATCATATTCTATTCCACCCATAGTGCTATGTCCATGTCTCACGCTCATGTATTGCGTGAAGGTTGAAAAAGTTTGAGATTACTAAAGTATGAAACAATTGCTTGGCTTGTCATCGGGGTTGTGCATGATGAGAGCATTCTTGTGTGACGAAAATGGAGCATGACTAAACTATATGATTTTGTAGGGATAAACTTTCTTTGGCCATGTTATTTTGAGAGGACATAATTGCTTAGTTAGTATGCTTGAAGTATTATTATTTTTATGTCAATATTGAAATTTTATCTTGAATCTTTCGGATCTGAATATTCATACCACAATTAAGAAGAATTACATTGAAATTATGCCAAGTAGCATTCCACATCAAAAATTCTGTTTTTATCATTTACCTACTCGAGGACGAGCAGGAATTAAGCTTGGGGATGCTTGATACGTCTCCAACGTATCTATAATTTTTGATTGCTCCATGCTATATTATCTTCTGTTTTGGACATTATTGGGCTTTATTATACACTTTTATATTATTTTTGGGACTAACCTATTAACCGGAGGCCCAGCCCAGAATTGCTGTTTTTTTTGCCTATTTTAGAGTTTCGCAGAAAAATAATATCAAACGGAGTCCAAACGGAATGAAACCTTCGGGAATGTGATTTTCGGAACGAACGTGATCCAGAGGACTTCGACCCTACGTCAAGAAAGCTACCAGGAAGCCACGAGGTAGGGGGCGCGCCCTCCACCCTCGTGGGCCCCATGTTGCTCCACCGACGTACTCCTTCCTCCTATATATACCTACGTACCCCCAAACTACCAGATACGGAGCCAAAAACCTAATTCCACCGCCGCAACCTTCTGTACCCGTGAGATCCCATCTTGGGGCCTGTTCCGGAGCTCCACCGGAGGGGGCATCGATCATGGAGGGCTTCTACATCAACACCATAGCCTCTCCGATGAAGTGTGAGTAGTTTACCTCAGACCTTCGGGTCCATAGTTATTAGCTAGATGGCTTCCTCTCTCTTTTTGGATCTCAATACAATGTTCTCCCCACTCTTGTGGAGATCTATTCAATGTAATCTTCTTTTGCGGTGTGTTTGTTGAGACCGATGAATTGTGGGTTTATGATCAAGTTTATCTATGAACAATATTTGAATCTTCTGAATTCTTTTATGTATGATTGGTTATCTTTGCAAGTCTCTTCGAATTATCAGTTTGGTTTGGCCTACTAGATTGATCTTTCTTGCAATGGGAGAAGTGCTTACCTTTGGGTTCAATCTTGCGGTGTCCTTTCCCAGTGACAGTAGGGGCAGCAAGGCACATATTGTATTGTTGCCATCGAGGATAACAAGATGGGGTTTATATCATATTGCATGAGTTTATCCCTCTGCATCATGTCATGTTGCTTAAAGCGTTACTCTATTCTTATGAACTTAATACTCTAGATGCATGCTGGATAGCGGTCGATGTGTGGAGTAATAGTAGTAGATGCAGGCAGGAGTCGGTCTACTTGTCTCGGACGTGATGCCTATATACATGATCATGCCTAGATATTCTCATAACTATGCTCAATTCTGTCAATTGCTCAACAGTAATTTGTTCACCCACCGTAAATACTTATGCTCTCGAGAGAAGCCACTAGTGAAACCTATGGCCCCCGGGTCTATTTTCCATCATATTAATCTTCCAACACTTAGCTATTTCCGTTGCCTTTTATTTTGCTTTTATTTTACTTTGCATCTTTATCACAAAAATACCAAAAATATTATCTTATCATATCTATCAGATCTCACTCTCGTAAGTGACCGTGTAGCGATTGACAACCCCTTATCGCGTTGGTTGCGAGGATTTATTTGTTTGTGTACGTGCGAGGGACTCGTGTGTAGCCTCCTACTGGATTGATACCTTGGTTCTCAAAAACTGAGGGAAATACTTACGCTACTTTGCTGCATCACCCTTTCCTCTTCAAGGGAAAACCAACGCAGTGCTCAAGAGGTAGCAGCTAGTCGCGGCCATTGCCGCGACCATTGAGCTGGAGGTCATAGCTGCAGTGGTTGTCGAACTAATCACCGGCTGTGTACCGGCCATGAAGATTGCAACCCTGTTCGGTGGCTCATAGGGGTCCGGAATACTGTCGCCATCGGAACAGCCCTCGAGCCGGCCGTCCTACAGTTGATACATTGAATCGGTCTCATTGGTTGATGACTCACCATCAGAGTAGATGGCCGTCTCACCACCAGACACGGATCCTTCCTCAAGTTCTGCCCCATGGATGAAACCCACGAAGGCGTGCTTCACAGCGGCTTGATCCCTGGTGGGTCGCGCACGCTGAGCCGTCTCAACGATGTCGGTGTAGGTGTCCGGCTCAGGGCCTGATTCGCCGATCTTGCCGATGAAGACGTGGATTCAGCCGAAGGGGACCCAACACCCGTACTCAATTGAGCCGGCCTCGGGGCCCCAGCCAGTGTCGTCGATGTAGAGCTTGCCACGGCGGCTCTTGGTCATCTGGCCCACGACGTATCCCTTGATCCCTACGAAGTTGCCCTTCAAGAAATCGAAACCACCGTGCGCTGGCCCCACGGTGGGCGCCAACTGTCGTGGACTTAACACGGCAGATGTCCTAGCGAAAGGACTTAGGTGTGGAGCCATCGCGACATAGTTAGCTTGAAGGGGTTAAACGGGACAAAGGACACAGAGAGTTTACCCAGGTTTGGCCCCTCTCAACAAGGTAAAAGCCTACTCCTGCTTTGGGTTGTATTGCTTGGGTTTTGATTACCAGGGAGCGAATACGCTTGACCTAGTTCTCGACTTGTTGTTTCTTGAGTTAACCCGCCGGCGGCTCACCCCTTTATATACATAGGTTGATGGCCGACGGCTTACAGAGTCCCGGCCGGCTCATACACAACGTGTCTGGCCCGGTGACTAATAAAGCTTGCCTTACAATATAGGTTACATATATAGCGGTTCATCCTCTTGGGCCTCAAGTCGCCTCCAGGTCTTGGGCCCTTAATGGGCTTCCTTCATGACCCACCATCTTCATCTTTAAGTCGTCAAGGGTATGACCCGGCCCCTCCTGGGCGGGTTATATCTAATAATTATATCCCCAACAAGCCCCCTGCGCGTCATGGATAATGCCTTTGGCGGGTGAAGACCACCGTTTGTCAGGATAAACACCGACGCTTGTCCCGTTTCAAATTGCCGCCGTGTGCTAGCCCTTTCTGTCACGCCCAATATGCGATACTATCCTAAAGAGACTCGAAGGCCCCACCAAGGATAGAACCGCATATTGAAATGCTTTTGCAAGGTGGATATCATTACATCAACATTACATAATATTTGGGGATACATACAAGGCATACAAGTGCGGCAAGAATACATCAATATATCATACATAAGATCAACATCCGACTACATATGAAACATAAACAGAAACTCAAACGACAACCACCCTGCTAGCCCAGGCTGCCGACCTGGAACCTATCCCCTGATCGAAAAGAAGCAGAAGAAGAACTCCAAACAAGTAAACATCGCTCTCGCGTCATGATCATCGCACAACCTGTACCTGCATCTGGTGATGTAGTAATCTGTGAGCCACGAGGACTCAGCAATCCCATTACCATGGGTATCAAGAGTAGCAAAGCTTAAAAGGGGTAAGGAAGGGGTAAAGGTGGTGAGGTTGCAGCAGCGACTAAGCAAGTATGGTGGCTAACTTACGCAAGTAAGAGCGAGAAGAGAAGCAATGGAACGGTCGTGAACCTAGCAATGATCAAGAAGTGATCCTGAACTCCTACTTACGTCAAACATAACCCAGAAACCGTGTTCACTTCCCGGACTCCGCCGAGAAGAGACCATCACGGCTACACACGCGGTTGATGCGTTTTAATTAAGGTCAAGTGTCAAGTTCTCTACAACCGGATATTAACAAATTCCCATCTGCCACATAACCGCGGGCACGGCTTTCGAAAGATAATACCCTGCAGGGGTGTCCCAACTTAGCCCATTATAAGCTCTCACGGTCAACGAAGGATATTCCTTCTCCCGGGAAGACCCGATCAGTCTCGGAATCCCGGTTACAAGACTTTTCGACAACGGTAAAACAAAACCAGCAAAGCCGCCCGATGCGCCGACATCCCGATAGGAGCTGCACATATCTCGTTCTCAGGGCAACACCTGATGAGCAATCCATACAACTAAAACCAGACCTCAAGTTTCCCCGAGGTGGCGCTGCAAGGGGCTCTAGTTCGGACCAACACTTAGACAAGCATTGGCCCCGGGGGGGGGGGGGTAAAATAAGATGACCCTCGAGAGAGCGACTCCCTAGGGAAAAGAAAAAGGCTGGACAAATGGTAAAACCAAGGTTGGGCCTTGCTGGAAGAGTTTTATTCAAGGCGAACTGTCAAGGGGGTCCCATAAATCACCCAACCGTGTAAGGAACGCAAAATCCGGGAACATAACACCGGTATGACGGAAACTAGGGCGGCAAGAGTGGAACAAAACACCAGGCATAAGGCCGAGCCTTCCACCCTTTACCAAATATATAGATGCATTAGTAATATAAGAGATATTGTGATATCCCAACATAAACATAATCCAACATGGAGCAATCTTCATCTTCACCTGCAACTAACAACGCTATAAGAGGGGCTGAGCAAAGCGGTAACATAGCCAAACAACGGTTTGCTAGGAAGGGTGACAAAGGTTAGAGGTTCATGGCAATTTGGGAGGCTTGAAGGACAAGTGAATAGGTAGCGCAGCATAGCGATAGAACGAAGCAACTAGCATAGCAATGATAGTAGTGAGATCCAAGGTGACGGTCATCTTGCTTGAAATCCCGCTAGGAAGAAGAACGAATCCATGAAGAAGATGAAGCCACGAAGACGAACGAATCCTCACGATCGCAACGACACGGGAACTAACGAGAAGAAGCACACAACAAGGTAAACACACCACGCATGAACAAGGCATGATGCTCAAACAAGAATGATGCATGACGAGGCTATATGAAGCTACTCATGGCAAGAGAGGATGCATACAAGAGCAACACATCAAGGCAAGTTTAAATGAGGCCGGAAACAACATATAACAATTCCGGTAAGTCCTCATATGCAAATTTCGAAATTAGTCCAGAACTGAACAAGCATTAAGTTGAAGTTGTTAAACAGCAAGTTAAAGAGCACCATGATGATCTACACAAAATTCTAGTCAAGTTACATATAAAGTTCATTAGATTCGGAGCTACGGCCTAGAAGATATGAGCAAAACAAGATAAACATGGCATTGATGCAAAATGCATACAAACAACAAGCAAACACCTCAACACAAGGATGCAACATGATAATATGAGACTACATGCAAAACTAAGCAAGTTTCATATAGAGCATGCTCAAAACGGAGCAACGGTGCAACACATACACTCCAAACAAGACATAGCAACAACCTGTCCAAAACAGCAACTAGGCGTAAAGCAAGCATCAAAACAATATGCTTCAGCAACTCAACATGAAAACAGAAGGCATGGACATGATGTAAAGGTAAAGCGCAACAAAACATGAACACTGAGCTATCTCCAGAAATCACTAGAACAAGCTCAAAAGGACATGGCAAGATTGCAAATAATAACAGGTTCACAGACTTGGTGAAATTACTGGACATGGCAGAAATAACATCAGGTTGCAATGTTCAGAGCACGGAATCAACATGCTACAGGAGCTTAACATAGCAAAACAAGGCATGGCAGTGTTCTACTAAAAGCACATGACAAAAGTACCTTACTGATCATAAGCCAAAAAGGATCAGAAGATATGATGGCAAGCATGTAAACATAGCAAGTTCCGTTATCAGGTTCCAGACTTAGCAGAAAACAGAGCATGGCAGAAATAATAATATGTAGGCCTCTTTGTGAGCTTGATGCACTCACTACAGAGCAATGCATGACAAACCAAGCACACCTACAGCAAGATGGCATGTTTATGAAGCTAACCATGGCAAGAGTATAAGCATAGCATGTATGGATCAACTACAATAAGCTTGGCAAGATTGCATATCATGTTAAGAATCTGCCAGAAATATTTTATAGCAAAAGTATAGCAAGATTGAGTCATGCTATGGCACTCCATAATTGCAAACAAGGGCAGGAATGGATCAACTACAACAATATCTACCAAACATCCTTAATGAACATCTCCAAAATATGCATGGATCTCTCTGTAGCATCAAGTTTACATGGCAACAAAATAACAGCAGACAAGGACTTGGAGAAATCACTGTCCCTGAAATCAGAAACATTATGGGGCCTACTTTGCATGCTTGTGCTAGTCACCAAAGAGATCAAAAAAATACATGGCATACACCCTTGGAAAGATGGCATGGCATACTTCAAAACACATGTAGAGCTCATGCCCAAAAGATGCACAGATTTAAAGATACAAAAATAACAAATCACCAAGTTCTGACAAGAACCAGAGAATAACAGCAACTAGCACTCTTGCAACGATGATTAGGGCATCAAGATGGACTCAAATGAATATGGTGCAATTGAACAAAATGAAGAGCATCACGAGATGAACAATTTGACATATTACACGCGCGAATCGGAGCTACATGCATGAAGTTACACACAGTTGAACATGCACACATATTAATAAAAACTGGGGACTTAGGAATATTTTCGGGGTCAACCTGCGGGCACTGTAGATCTGGATCGGGGCAGTTTGCTCGAGCTCGGGACCGATGCGCCGGAGGGAGGAAGGAGAGGCGCGGCCGGGCGGCGGCCGCGGCCGGCCGGAGTCGGGCCCGCACCGGCGGAGGGTGGAGCGGGGACACGGGGCGGGGCAGCGGGCGGAGCTCGGCTCTCCGGCGAGCTCGAGCTCGGGCTCCCATGGAGGCGCGGCAGGAGGGCGGCGGGGCGAGGCCAGGCGGCGGCGGGCTCGCGGCGGCGGGGTGCCGGCGCTGGAAGGGCTCGGCGGGCGGTGGCGCCATGGCCGGGCGGCGAGGCCACGTCGGCGGCGGGGACTGCCACGGACGGCGGCGGCGACTCGGGCCCGCGCGGGCCCCGGATGGGCTCCGCGGGCCGCGGCGGCGGTGGGACGGCGGCAGACAGGTGTCGTGCCTGGATTCGTCGCGGGGGCGGTGGCGGACATGTCCGGTGGGAGGAGAAAACGTCCGGCGGCGCGAGGGGAAGGAGGCTAGGGTTCATCTGCGCGAAAATCTCGGGAGACACACATATATAGGTAGAGGGAGCTAGGAGAGTCCAAACGAGGTGCGGTTTTCGCCCACGCGATCGTGATCGAACGACCGAGAGCATGGCGGAGACTTAGAGGGGTTTTGGGACTGTTACAAGGGGGGGTTTTGCTGCAATACCAAAACGGACTTTGCGGATGCCCGGTTAACCGTTGGAGTACCAAACGACCTCCAAATGGAACGAAACTTGACCGGTGGTCTCCGGGTGGTATACTGGGGCCACTTGACAAGCCTCGGTCCATTTCGAGAAAGTTTGACACCCGCACACGAAAGGAAACAAGAGGGGTGCACCGGAGGAGATAGGAGCGCCGGATGGCAAAACGGACAATGGGGAAAATGCTCGGATGCAAGAGACGAACACGTATGCAAATGCAATGCACATGATGACATGATATGAAATGCAGATGATGACATGGCAAAAGCAGCACGCAAGCAAAAGACATGGCAACGACAGCGAATAACTGGCAGACACCTGGTGCATCGGATCCGGGGCGTTACACTTTCCCGCCTATATTTTCGGGGAAGAGGTCAGGTCACCTATAAAAGGGGGCAACGCGGCCACCATAGTGGAGGATCGACTCTTTGCGCCATTGATGACGCCTAAGAGCTCAGGCTCATCTTGTAGCTCCAAGAGCACTGTCCACAAGCAATACAACAAGCAGGAGTAGGGTTTCACACCGCACGGTGGCCCGAACCTGGGTAGATCATTGTGCCTCTGTCGTGCCTCGCGCCTAGTCCATAGCCTCGTAGCCGCAAACCAGGTCCCTAGAGTTCGAACCAGGGTTTGGAGGATTTCTCTTGAATCAATAATCAATCCCCTGACACCCGCAGCCAGCTCCTTCTCCTCCATGGGTTGGGGGTCCTGCTCTGCCTCTGGCAGCTGCTCCCCCTCTTCATCCTTCTCTGGGTCTCGCGAGTCTGGAGGCATGCCGGCTAGGATCCGGGTTTCGCGCCTAGTCCAAATCTCCTTGGGCAGTTGGAGGCATCCCCCTGGGCGTTAGCATAGCATAGGTGCGCACCGTCTGTCAAGCCATGGATATCGCGGACGACGAGCAGAGAGGGAGGGAAGTTGTTGGGGATATAACTACTGGGTATGACCCGCCCAAGAGGGACCGGGTCATGCCACTGGTGGCCTAAAGATGAAGAGGCCCGATAAGGTCCAAGAAGATGTGAAGATGGCGGTTCATAGAGAAAGCTTGTTGAGGGCCCAAGACCCGGGGACGAGTTGAGGCCCACAGGGTGAGTCGCCATATGTTTAACTTGTATTGTAAGGCAAGCTTAGTTAGATACCGAGCTGGACATGTTTTGCATAAGCCGGCCGGGACTTTGTAAGCCGCTTGGTATCAACCTGTATATAAAGGGGTGACCCGGCGGCGGGTTAACTCAAGAAACAACAAGTCGAGAACTAGGTCAAGCATATTCGCTCCCTGGTAATCAAAACCCAAGCAATACAACCTAAAGCAGGAGTAAGCTTTTACCTTGTTGAGAGGGGCCGAACCTGGGTAAACTCTCCGTTTCCTTTGTCCCGTTTAACCCCTTCAAGCTAACCTAGCTGCGATGGCTCCACACCTAAGTCCTTTTGCTAGGGCATCTGCCATGTTAAGTCCACAACAGTTGACGCCCACCATGGGGCCAGCGCACGGTGGTTTCGAGTTCTTGAAGGGCAGGTTCGTAGGGATCAAGGGATACGTTGTCAGCCGGATGACCAAAAGCCGCCGCGGCAAGCTCTACATTGACGACGCTGGCTGGGGCCCCGAGGCCGGCTCAATTGAGTATGGGTACCGGGTCCCCTTCGGCGGAATCCACGTCTTCATCGACAAGATCAGCGAGTCAGGGCCTGAGCCGGACACCTGCACCACCATCGTCGAGACGGCTCAGCATGCACGACCCGCCAAGGTTCAACCTGCCGCGAAGCATGCTTTCGTGGGTTTTACTCACAGAGTGAATCTTGAGGGAGGATCTGTGTCCGGTGGAGAGACGACCATCTACTCTGGTGATGAGTCCTCAACCGGCGGGACCGATTCCATATATCAATTGCAAGATGGTGGGCTTGGGGGCTGTTCCGATGGCGACAGTATTCCGGACTCCTACGAGCCGCCGAACAGAGTTGCGATCTTCATGGATGGTACACAGCCGGTGCTTAATTCGACGACTGCTGCGACTATGACCTCTGATACGTCTCCATCGTATCTACTTTTCCAAACACTTTTGCCCTTGTTTTGGACTCTAACTTGCATGATTTGAATGGAACTAACCCGGACTGACGCTGTTTTCAGCAGAATTGCCATGGTGTTATTTATGTGCAGAAACAAAAGTTCTCGGAATGACCTGAAACTCCACGGAACTTATTTTGGAAAATATTAAAAATATTGGCGAAAGAATCAAGGCCAGGGGCCCCACCACCTGTCCACGAGGGTGGGGGGCGCGCCCCCTGCGTCGTGGGCCCCCTGTTTCTCAGCCGACCTCAACTCCAACTCCATATATTCGTGTTCGGGGAGAAAAAAATCAGAGAGAAAGATTCATCGCGTTTTACGATACGGAGCCGCCGCCAAGCCCTAAACTCTCTCGGGAGGGCTGATCTGGAGTCCGTTCGGGGCTCCGGAGAGGGGAATCCGTCGCCGTCGTCATCATCAACCATCCTCCATCACCAATTTCATGATGCTCACCACCGTGCGTGAGTAATTCCATCGTAGGCTTGCTGGACGGTGATGGGTTGGATGAGATTTATCATGTAACCGAGTTAGTTTTGTTAGGGTTTGATCCCTAGTATCCAGTATGTTCTGAGATTGATGTTGCTATGACTTTGCTATGCTTAATGCTTGTCACTAGGGCCCGAGTGCCATGATTTCAGATCTGAACCTATTATGTTTTCATGAATATATGTGAGTTCTTGATCCTATCTTGCAAGTCTATAGTCACCTACTATGTGTTATGATCCGGCAACCCCGAAGTGACAATAATCGGGACCACTCCCGGTGATGACCATAGTTTGACGAGTTCATGTATTCACTATGTGTTAATGCTTTGGTCCGGTACTCTATTAAAAGGAGGCCTTAATATCCCTTAGTTTCCGTTAGGACCCCGCTGCCACGGGAGGGTAGGACAAAAGATGTCATGCAAGTTCTTTTCCATAAGCACGTATGGCTATATTCGAAATACATGCCTACATTATATTGATGAATTGGAGCTAGTTCTGTGTCACCCTATGTTATGATTGTTACATGATGAACCGCATCCGGCATAATTCTCCATCACCAATCCAATGCCTACGAGCTTTTCACATATTGTTCTTCGCTCATTTACTTTTCCGTTGCTACTGTTACAATCACTACAAAACCAAAAAATATTACTTTTGCTACCGTTACCATTACTTCCATACTACTTTGCTACTAAATACTTTGCTGCAGATATTAAGTTGAATTGACAACTCAGCTGCTAATACTTGAGAATATTCTTTGGCTCCCCTTGTGTCGAATCAATAAATTTGGGTTGAATACTCTACCCTCGAAAATTGTTGCGATCCCCTATACTTGTGGGTTATCAAGACTATTTTCTTGCGCTGTTGCCGGGGAGCATAGCTCTATTCTTTGAGTCACTTGGGATTTATATCTGCTGGTCACTATGAAGAACTTGAAAGACGAGAAAACAAAAATTTATCCCTCAACTACGAGGGGAGGTAAGGAACTGCCATCCAGCTCTGCACTTGATTCACCTTCTGTTTTGAGTAAGCTTGCGACACCTAAACCTGCTTCTGCTATTAATTCTGATATGTCGCATGTTATTGATGATGCCACTTCTGCTATGCATGATACTTATGATGAAACTACTTATATGCTTGATACTACTGTGCCACTTGGTGAATTTCTTTATGAACAACTTGCTAGGGCTAGAGAGAATGAAATTATTGAAACTGATAATATTGATGATAGTGATGATGAAGGCTCTCCCAATAAATTTGAATTACCTGTTGTGCCTGAGGGCTATGTTATGGATGAAGAAACTAAAAGAGACTTTCTTGCTTGCAATGATAGAAGTGATCTTAAGAAATTATTAGCTAAGCTTAAACAAAAAAACTCTGAATGCTAGAACGAAATATGATCCTGCTTATGCTACTTCACCTATCTTTGTTACTTATAAGGATTATGAATTCTCTATTGATCCTGATATAATTACTTTGGTTGAATCTGATCCTTTTTATGGCTATGAATGTGAAACTGTTGTGGCACATCTTACTAAATTAAATGATATAGCCACCCTGTTCACTAATGATGAGAGAACCCGCTACTTTTATATCCTTAAAATATTTCCGTTCTCATTAAAGGGTGATGCTAAGATATGGTTTAATTCTCTTGATCCTGGTTGTGTGCGTAGTCCCCAGGATATGATTTATTACTTCTCTGCTAAATATTTCCCTGCTCATAAGAAACAAGCTGCTTTAAGGGATATATACAATTTTGTGCAAATTGAAGAAGAGAGTCTCCCACAAGCTTGGGGGAGGCTTCTCGAATTACTTAATGCTTTGCCTGATCATCCTCTTAAGAAAAATGAAATACTTGATATCTTTTATAATGGACTAACCGATGCTTCGAGAGACCACCTGGATAGTTGTGTTGGTTCTGTTTTCAGGGAAAGAACACCGGATGAAGCTGAAATTCTATTGAATAATATGTTGACCAATGAAAGTAATTGGACACTTCCAGAGCCAACTCCTGAACCTATTCCTAAACCAACTCCGAAGAAGAGAGGTGTTCTATTTCTCAGTCCTGAAGATATGCAAGAGGCAAAGAAATCTTTGAAAGAAAAAGGTATTAAAGTTGAAGATGTTAAGAATTTACCTCCTATTGAAGAAATACATGGTCTTGATTCATCACCTATTGAAGAAACACATGGTCTTGATGACCCGACACAGGTAGTAAAGGTAAATTCTCTCTATAGATATGATAAAGCTGAAATCCCTCCTACTAAGTTTGCTAGCCAATGTTTGGACGAGTTTGATAACTTTATGGTTAAGCAAGAAGATTTCAATGCTTATTTTGGTAGACAATTAAAACAAAATGCTTATATGATCGAACACTTGAGTTATTATATGTCTATAGTTAAAGGTGAACTTAAACTCATTAGTAAACATGCTTCTATGGTCACCACTCAAGTAGAACAAGTAGTTAAAGCTCAGAATGATTTTCTCAATGAATTAAATAGTAAGAATAATGATTATGCTGTTAGAGTGGCTACTAGAACTAGTAAAATGACTCAGGAACCTTTGTATCCTGAAGGCCATCCTAAGAGAATTGAGCAAGATTCTCAGAGAAATTATTTAGATGCACCTAGTCCTTCTAAAAAGAAGAAAAAGAAAAATGATAGGACTTTGCATGCTTCTAGTCAACCTATTGCTGAAACACCTGAGAATCCACATGATATTTCTATCTCTGATGCTGAAACACAATCTGGTAATGAACATGAACCTAGTGATAATATTAATGATGATGTTCATGTTGATGCTCAACCTAGCAATGATAATGATGTAGAAATTGAACCTGCTGTTGATCTTGATAACCCATAATCAAGGAATCAACGTTATGAGAAGAGAGACTTTGTTGCTAGGAAACACCGTAAAGAAAGAGAACCATGGGTTCAGAAACCCATTGTCGGGTGGTTGGTGCGACATATGCCAAGGGATGGCTTATCATTGTGGGAGCCAATAAAACGTCGCCGGTGCCTGGAAACGGGATGAGGCGAAGACATGCACGCCGGCGAATCTTACCCAGGTTCGGGGCTCTCCCAGGAGATAACACCCCTAGTCCTGCTCTGCGGGGTCTCCGCATGATCACTAGATCGATAAAGAGTAGCTACAATCGCTCCTAGAGCTGTTGGGATCAAGGGAGAGGAAGAACAAGGCTAGCTCTTGCCTCTCTCTATCTATGGTGTGTGTGTGCGTGTGCTATGCTTGGAAACCAAACATGCAGAGGTGCGAACCAGAAGCGAACTATGCTCAGTCGCCAACCCTTTGCACGGGTGTTCCGGGGGGTTTATATAGGCCTACCCCCCGGGGGTACAATGGTAATCCGACTGGGATCTGGTCCCAGTCGTCAGTGTCTATGCTCGCCGGCTTCTCCGCCGGCTGCTGGGTCCCGCCGGCTGGTGGGTCCCGCCGGCTGCCGGCTACTTGGTCGACAGGCCGGCCCCACCGCCTAGGGCTTTGTCGGCGGCTGCTTACTATAGCCGCGCCTCTGATGATGAGGGCTTTGTCGAGGTGAGCGTGGCTACAGTGGGCGCCTCGGGGGCTATCACTGTTGCCTCACCTCGTCTTGTCTCCTTAATGGGGCTCCTGCTTCGAGGAAGGGAGCCGCCGGCTTCTAGAGGCCGGCTATGCTCCCAGGCGACTAGGGAAAGCCGGGCTGCATTCGCGCCTCTCTCTGGCTGAAGGGGCCCGCCGTCCTTGGGCCGTACAGGAGGGGGTTGTGGATGACGTCGTGGCTGGCGTGGCTACAGTGCCGGGCCGCACGGGAGACATCCCTCCCGTACGGCCCCCTGTTGCCATGCCCGCCTCGGGCTTCGCGGGTCGTGGGCCGCATTGTAGCCATGCCCCGTCAGGTCGTCGTTATGTAGGAGTGGTTGTGGTCTTGGCCGGCTTCTAGGAGTCGGCGTCCTTCTTGGCCGGCTTCTTGGAGTCGGTGAGGCTGGGTCGCCTTCCGGGAGTCGGCTTTAGTGGTAGCCGGCCAGGGAAGGCGGCCCAAATGCTTGGAGTGCTTGAAGGCCCAAAGGCCTGATAAATTTTCTGAAGAGCCAGGGGTAGTCGGTTAGGCTAGTGGCCAATTACTCCGACAGTAGTCCCCGAAGCTGATTGGGCTTCAAGGTGGAGTGGGGTTCGAGAAGCTCGATCAGCTTCCTATCGTGACAAGCCGGCAGCTAGGAGCCGGCCTTGGTGCAGGCGTGCCACCCTTAGTCGAATTCTTCTGGAGTCGGGGGGCGGGAACCCGCAGGCTCGTGCACCGGGCCGCGGGCCGGCCTCGGGCCGTTGGCGTGCCACGTGGCCGGAAAGCCTGCCAGCCCACGCGCGTGACGGGACGTCGCCGCAGGGAGGGGGCCCGCCACGTCCGTGCCCCGGCCCAGGCGCGGATCCTTTGTATCCCGAAACCGCCCGCACGATCCGTGCGGCAGTTTCGGCTCGCACTTATGCGTAATAAACGCGAGACGTGGGGGGAGTGGGCGCAGTTAATCCCACGTCTCCCCCCACGTCCGGCCTCTTCGGCCGTGTGAGGCTATAAGTAGGGGGAGGTGGAGGGCGGCAGACCCTCGCACGCTCCTCCTACTCTCTTCGTCTTCTCGCCTTGCTTGTTCTTGCGCCAGCGCCTCGCCGCCGCGCTCTCCCTCCGCACGCTTCTCCGCCGCCGTGCCAGCTTCCGCTATGCCTCCCCACGTTGAGCAGCTTGGCGGGGATTGGGATGGCTCCATCGTCCACAACGACCACATCGACTTCCTCCGCGACACCCGGCGCCTGCCCAGCGCGGACAAAGTGGAGGTCCGCCTCGCGTCAGAGAAGGAAGTCAGGCCGGCACCGCGGGATGGCGAGCGGGTGGTCTTCCGCTCGCACTTCCTGCGCGGCTTCGGACTGCCAGTGAGCGCCTTCTTCCGCTCCTGGCTGGACTTCTATCAGCTCCAGCCGCACCACCTCACCCCCAACGCGGTGGTGCTGCTGTCGGCCTTCGTCACCCTGTGCGAGGGCTATCTCGGCGTCCTCCCCACCCTCCCCACTGGCGCCTTCATCGCGTCGCGGAGATCGGGCGCCGACAACCCCTTCCCTGTCATCACGCTGATCCAATCGGTGAAGAAGTGGCAGAAATCATACTTCTACATGCGGAACATCGCTCCCCGGGGCGACTACATCAACCTGCCGGCTTACGTAGCCGGCCCACCGGCGGGGAGGCTGCCCCAGTGGTCCTTCCGGGCGGTGACGCTATCGCAGGGAGGGAACGCCGCCATCGCCCGCCTGCGGGTGATGGTCCAGTCGGAGGGCCTGACGGGGCCCGACCTTCTGGCCGCGTTCATCACGCGCCGGGTCCTCCCGCTCCAGAGCCGGCCTCATCTGATCTGTCAGATGAGCGGCCAGCTCGATCCGAGCCGGGTGTGCACCGAGGAGATGCCGCAGGCCGACGCGGCCGACATGGTGAACTACCTCGCCAACTGCCAGCTTCCCGACGAGTGGCAGTTCGGCAAGGAGCCATACAGCCGCGCCAATCCTCCACCTACGGTACGCTCCCCTTCTCTTTTTCTCTCTTTCTCTCTCAGCTTTGTCGCCGAGTTCCTCTGGGCCGACTCTAACTCAGTCGGCTCGCTTTTTGACAGAATCCTCTGCTTCGGCCGGCCGGCGGAGCGGACGTGGAGCGCCGCTTCGTCCCCGACCGGACCGAGCACGACCAGGAGGACCCCGATCTGGGGGCGGTCCATATGGAGGATGCCACCGAGCCGGCCGGCGGCCAAGCCGGCGGCGAAGCAGGCGGCGCCGGGTTCTCCGCGACCTTCGACGACTGGCCGGACGAGGATGAAGCCGAAGCCGTCCCGGCCCACCAGCCGGCCTCCGGACGCGGCGCGGGCTCCTCCGGCGCGCAGCCTCCTCGGGGTAGAGGCCAGAAACGTCGCGCCACCCAGGGCATGTTCGGTAGCCGGACGAAGAAGCCCAGGGGTGGGGTGGCGGCCACCAGGCGGGAAGAGGCGGCCGCGAAGGTGGCTCGCTTCCGCAGAGTGGTGAAGCAGCCGCAGGCTGTGTCAGCGTAAGCTTTCTCTCTTGCTGTGTATTCTCCTTCTTTCTTTTCTTGGGTGGTTTTCTGAACCTTTGTCTTCTTTTTCAATGATCAGAGCTCCACTGTCACTCGAGCGGGCGGCTGCCGGCTCCGTTGTCGAGTCGCCAGGGGGCTCTGGGAGCACCACCCGCCGCGTAGATCCCCGTGCCGCCCTCCTGGAGGCGACGGAAAGGAACGCGCGGGAGGTGCGGGAGGAGCAGGAAGCGCGGGAGGCGGAGGCACGGAGGGCAGCCGCCGCCCAGGCAGCTCGGGAGGAGGAGGCGGCGAAGGCGCTTGCCGAGGCCGCAGCCAAGGCCCAGGCAGAGGCCGAGGCCGAAGCGGCGGCAGGGGAGGCCTTGATGGTCACCCCCCTGCGCGCCATGGCGCCCGGGGGTGCGGATCCCTCGCCAGGGGGAGCCAGCGGTTCCCAGCCGGATCTGGGAGGGAGCGGCGACGACGTCATCTTCTTGAGGGAGGCGCCGGGGCCGACTCCTCCGACTGGGGCGGCCCAAGGCGGCCAGACTGAGCCTGCGCCCGCACAGTCGGCGGAAGGCGAGCCGGCCGCGGGAGCTGAGGTGGCGGTCCGGGTTCCGCCAAGCCGGCGCGCAGGGAAGGCCGCGTCGGAGCCGCAGAAAGCGGCGTCGGAGCCACGGCCGGCCGTGGGCCCCAGCTCGTCGGCCCGAGACGCGGAGGCGACCAGCGCTACTTCAGGGTGGACGCCAGGCGGAGGGACAGCCGTGGTGAACATCGCTGCACAAGACGTCCGGACCCGGCTCCAGGGCCAAGCCGCGGCGCTGAGGCAGTTCACCGACGATCTCACTGATTTCTCTCTTCTTCTTGATTTCTCTCGTGGGGGCGCGTCAGCGCACCCACTGGGTGTAGTCCCCGAGTTCCGAGTCGGCTGCTGAGCAGGCGGCTTGGAACTTCTTGGAGATTTTGTTTTTGCTGCTTTGGTTCTCAAGTCGGTCTTCTGTCCATCTTGCAGGACTACCACAACCTCCGAGCGGCCGCCTTCAACTCCCAGGCTCGGGAGCTGACGCAGAAGACCGCCGATCTCACTGAAAGCCGAGGTATGTGACTTGATCTTTATCTCATGTGGCGGCGCGTCAGCGCACCCACTGGGTGTAGTCCCCGAGATTCGGGCCGACTGCTGAGCAGTCGGCTCGGATCTTCCTTGATGATTTCTCATCGTTCTTCTTGTTCTTCTATCTCTGCAGCGGCCAACGCCGGTCTGAGGGCACAGCTGGGGGAGTCCCAGACTGCTCTTCGTGCCAAGGACGCGGAGCTCGCCGCCTTGGTGCAGGAGCGCGACCGCCTGGTCAAGAAGCTGGCCGACCAGGAGGAAAGCCACAAGGCTGCGCTGAAGGCTGCGCAGGATCGTGAGGCCACCCTCCAGGCCGAGTTCGAGACGGAGGCGGCCGGCTGGGACGAGGCCAGGCAGACCCTGGTCTCCGGCTATGGCCAGATTGAGGACCTGGTTGACGGTGAGTCGTCTACCCCTTCATCCTCTCTTGCCATCTGCCACTTTGACTTGTTTATCTGATTTGGGGTTCTTCTTTTCTTTTCTTCTTCGCGCAGAGTACTTCCCTGGCTACTCAACTGCTGCCAACCAGGCCATCGAAGCTCGTCGCCAGGCGAAGAGGCAAGCCGGCTTCGAGATCTCGCCGACCGCCGGCCGCTCGCTGGAGGAGCAGCTCCTGGCGATCCAGGCTCGTATCCAGCCGGCTCACAGGCTGCTCCGCCGGCTTCAGCGTGCCGGGTCGCAGGTCTTGGCCGCCCTCTGGCCCGGCCAAGTGGTCCCGCGCACTCCCAGCCGGACCGCCGACTGGCTGGAGGTGGCCGTCGGCCGCTTCGAGGCTTGGAAGGCGTCAGCGGCTCGCTCCGGCGCCAGACGGGCGCTGGAGTTCGTCAAGGCCTGGTATCCTGGCCTGAACTTGGACCAGCTGGCGACCTGGCGGCAACAAGCCGACGCGGAGCTGGAGCCGGCGCGGCCGGCCATCATTCGGCGGGCTTCGGCGATCGCCGACTACACCGACACCAGTGTCTTCGCCCCCGAGGTGGACGGCGATGGAGTCGCCCAGCCGGAAGATTGGTTCGGGCTGGACCCGGCATACGGCGAGGACTCGGCGGAGGAGATCGACTCCAGCGACGAGGGCGAAGAGGAGGAGGAAGAAGGTGAAGACGCCGAGCCGGCTGGTGGAGTAGCCGGCCAGCCTGACCGCGCCTCTAGCACTACGTCGCGTGCGAGTGCATCTCCTGCCGCGGGAGGTGGTCAAGCCGGAACCAGCTAGGCGGCCACTCTTTCAGCCGGCGAGCTGCCCTCACCGACCCGCTCGGCCTCCAAGTCGCGCCTTAGTCTTCTTTCTTTTGTTTTCCTGTCTTGTTGCTTTTGAACAATGTTTGGTTAAGTCTGCACAATTCCACCCACTGGGTGTATTGAAACTCAAGTCTGTTGCCAGCCTTTAGGCGGCTTTATGTATATAAGTTATGCAATCGGCTTTTCCTTGTACTTTTGCTTTTTGTCCTTCTGCTTTTTTCCTTTGCCGCCCTCCCTTGGTTGCCGCCTCCCTAGTCAAACAGTTGTTCTACAAACTGTAGCCGGGGAGTGCCTGGCCGATTGGGGAGGGGGAAGTACTTTAGCTCTGCTGGACTTAAGCTGAGTTTTTTAGGAAGCCGGCCAGCCGGCCGCTGTGACAGCCGGCAGGCGTATATGGAGGCCGTCTCTTTGCTATATAGGTTAGTTGTTCCTTAGCCATTTTTCGTGTGGGCGTCTTTTCTGTCTTTCCTCTTGCTAGTCGGACAGTCAGTTCTTTGAGCTGCGACTTTCAACAAGGGAGGACTTGGGAGCCGGCACACTACTTTGCTGACTTCGGGAAGAACTTAGAATATAGCTCAAGGCGGCCAGTCCCCGGGCCGACTAGTCGGACCCGGTGCCGGACAAGAGTTCAAAATGTAATAATACATTCATGGATATGACACTCATCATTCATAGATAAATAAAAGGCAGTCCCCGAGTACTGTTCGGGGCGCCTGTTGGTTTGTAACTTAATACAAAAGGGGTAGCGTGATACATACTGCTTTTCAGCTGTAAAATCGTCTTAGGAGGTTTGCGTTCCATGGTCGCTCTGACTCCTTGCCGGAGTCGTCTCTCTTGCGTGTTCTTGGCTTTTGCGCGTCGATCAAGTAGTAGGAGTCGTTGCCGAGTGCCTTGCTGACGACGAAGGGGCCTTCCCAAGGGGCCGAGAGCTTGTGCTGGCCGGCTGTTCGCTGGATCAGCCGGAGCACAAGGTCGCCCTCTTGGAAGGATCTTGGCTTGACCTTGCGGTTGTAGTAGCGGCGCAGGCCTTGCTGGTAGATGGCGGACCGGCTGAGGGCTAACAACCGGCCTTCTTCCAGTAGGTCGACGCCGTCTTCTCTTGCTTCTTTGGCTTCCTCCTCCGTGTACATGGTGATCCGAGGCGAGTCGAACTCGATGTCTGTTGGGATGACAGCCTCGGCACCGTACACAAGGAAGAATGGAGTGAAGCCGGTTGACTTGTTGGGTGTAGTGCGCAGACTCCAGAGGACAGCCGGCAGTTCTTCGAGCCAACAGCCGTCCGATCGCTCCAGTGGTACAACCAGTCGGGGCTTGATGCCGGAGAGGATAAGTCCATTTGCTCGCTCTACTTGGCCGTTTGACTGCGGGTGGGCAACGGACGCTAAGTCCAGTCGGATGCCCTGTGTCGCGCAGAAACGTGCCAGTGCGCCTTTGGCGAAGTTCGTGCCGTTGTCGGTGATGATGCTATGCGGCACGCCGTACCGAGTAGTGATGTCGGTGATGAATGTCACGGCAGTCGACCCGTTCAGCTTCTTAATCGGCTTTGCTTCGATCCACTTTGTGAACTTGTCCACAGCAACGAGTAGATGCGTCAAGCCACCGCGAGCCGTCTTGAAAGGGCCCACCATGTCCAGTCCCCAGACGGCAAAAGGCCAGGTGAGGGGAATGGTCTTGAGGGCAGAAGCCGGCAGGTGTTGTTTGGAACTGAATACTTGTCATCCTCTGCAGGTCTTGACTATTTCTTTAGCATCCTCCAAGGCAGTCGGCCAGAAGAACCCATGGCGAAAAGCCTTGGCCACGAGGGATCTTGAGGCGGCGTGATGGCCGCATTCGCCTTGGTGGATGTCTTTGAGGATTGCCACTCCTTTTTCTGGCTCGACGCAACGCTGGAAGACTCCAGTGACGCTGCGCTTCACAAGCTCCCTGTTGATTATTGTGTATGCTGCGGCTCGTCGTTGCACTAGTCTTGCTGCGATCTCATCAGCCGGCAGCTCTCTGCTGACTAGGAACTTGAGGATGGGCTGGGCCCATGAGGGAGCTGTGACTTCTTCTGCTGTTAATGTGGCCACCATGACTCGGGTGGGTGGGTTGGGTGTTGCATTGGGGTCGACCACCACTTCTTGCGTCGTTGCAGTCCCCCGGCCGACTGCTGCAGTCCCCGGGCCGGGCTCTGAGGTCCCTGGGCCGGGTGCGACTACGTCAGTCCCCGGGGCAGTCGTCGAAGTCGCCGCGCCGCCTGCGGGATTTCTTGAGCCGGATCCGGCTGTTTCTGGCGCAGGCGGTACGAAGATGGAATCCGACTCTGGAGACGGCTTTATGGACGGCTTGAGGAGGCGCTGGAGGGAGACGCCAGTCGGTATGGCTTGTCGGGTGGAGCCTATCCGTGCTAGGGCATCTGCTTGGTCGTTGTCGGCCCTTGGCACGTGAAGGAACTCGCACCCTTCGAAGTATCCACTCATCTGCTGGACGAGGAATCGGTAGCTTGCCATGTTTGCGTCCTTGGCGTCCCAGTCGCCAGATGATTGCTGGACCACTAAGTCTGAGTCGCCGTAGCACAGGATCCGGCGTATGCCGAGTTCTTTGGCTAGCCGGAGCCCATGTACGAGCGCCTCGTACTCGGCCACGTTGTTGGAGGCGGCGAAGTGGATCTGCAGCGTGTACTTGAGCTTGTCGCCTTTGGGAGAGGTGAGGACGATGCCGGCTCCCAAGCCAGTGCGCATCTTGGACCCGTCAAAGTGCATCCGCCAATGGGTGGAGTCGGGAGCCGGCGGTAAGTACTGGGTCTCGGCCCAGTCGACGAGGAAGTCGGCCAATGCTTGCGACTTGATGGCGGTGCGGGGTTGATAGAAGATCGTGTAGGGCGCGAAGGCAATGGCCCATTTGGCCACCCGTCCGGATGCATCCCGGCTGCCTATGATCTCGGCGAGCGGGGCAGTGCACACGACCGTGATGGGGTGCTCTTGGAAGTAGGGCTTCAATTTCTTGGCAACGAAGTACACCCCATAGCACATCTTCTGGTAGTGCGGGTAGTTTTGCTTCGAGCTAGATAGTACTTCGCTGAGATAGTAGACCGGCCTCTGGACCAGCTGGGCTCGGCCTTCCTCCGGGCGCTGGACCACAACAACAGTGCTAACGACTCGGCTTGTCGCGGCGATGTAGAGGAGCATGGGCTCCTTCTTAGTTGGCGCGGCCAGGACAGGCGGAGTGGTCAACATTTTCTTCAACTCATGGAAGGCTTGGTCGGCTTGATCATTCCACTCAAAGTGAGTGGACTTCTTCATGAGTCGGTACAGGGGGAGGGCCTTCTCTCCTAGTCGGCTGATAAAACAGTTCAGGGAGGCTAAGCAGCCAGTGAACTTCTGCACATCTCGCAGCTTGGTGGGAATCTCCATCCTCTCGATGGCTTTGATCTTGACAGGGTTGCACTCAATGCCGCATTCGGAGACCAGGAAGCCTAGCAGCTGGCCGGCTGGCACTCCGAACACGCACTTCTCGGGGTTGAGCTTGATCTGGAATCGGCGCAAGTTGGCGAATGTTTCCTTCAGGTCTTCCAGCAAGGTACCGTGCTTCTCTGTCTTCACCACAATGTCGTCTACATAGACGTGGGCATTTCTGCCGAGTTGTTTCAAGAGACATTTCTGCATGCAACGCTGAAAAGTGGCACCGGCGTTTCTCAAGCCGAATGTCATTGTCAGGTAGCAGAAAGCTCCAAAGGGTGTGATGAAGGCAGTCTTCAGGCGGTCAGCCGGGTCCAACTTGATCTGATGATACCCTGAGTATGCATCCAAAAAACACAACAGCTCGCATCCGGCTGTGGAGTCTATCACTTGGTCAATCCGTGGCAAAGCAAACGGATCCTTTGGGCAGGCCTTGTTCAAACTTGTGTAGTCTATACACATGCGCCACTTGTTATTCTTCTTCAAAACCAGAACTGGATTGGCAAGCCATTCTGGAAAGAACACTTCCATGATGAAGCCGGCTGCAAGGAGCCGGGCTATCTCTTCTCCCACGATTCTTCGCTTCTCTTCTGACAGTCGGCGGAGGGGTTGCCTGACCGGCTTCGCATCAGCTCGGACATGTAATTTGTGCTCGGCGAAATCCTTCGGGACACCCGGCATGTCCTTTGGGGACCATGCAAAGATGTCCCGATTCTCACGGAGGAAGTCGGCGAGCTCGCCTTCCTATTTACTGTCCAAGTTCGCCCCAATCACGGCGAACCTCTCCGGGTGCTCTGGGTCTAGAGGTATCTTCTTTGTCTCTTTCGCAGGCTGGAAGGAGCCCTGCGCATCACAGTCCTTGGGGTCGGGGGACAAGGCCGGCTGCTTGCCGGCCATGGTCACGACCCGCTCCAACATCCTTTTCTCTTCTGCCACCACGAGGGACTCGGCCAGCCGGCTGCTGGCCATGGCACACTCGATGGACTTCTTGTAGTCGCCGGCTACCGTGATGATCCCCTTCGAGCTCGGCATCTTCATCTTCAGGTAGGCATAGTGGGGCACAGCCATGAACTTGGCCAAAGCAGGTCGGCCAAGCAGTGCATGATAGGGGCTCTCCAGATCCACCACCTCGAACCATATTGCTTCCCGGCGGAAGTGATCTTTGTCTCCGAAGAGAACATCCATTTTGATCTTGCCGATTGGAGAGCAAGATAGGCCGGGTACGATACCATGGAAGACAGTGCGGCTCGGCATGAGCTGCTTGGCTTTGATGTTCAGCTTGTCCATGGTGTCGCGGTACAGTATGTTGATACTGCTTCCGCCGTCTATCAGGACGCGGGAAAATCTGGCAGCTCGCCTCTCCGTCGCAAGGGTGACGTCCAAGACCATAGCATAGGAGCCAGGCGAAGGCATTACCTCTGGGTGGTCGGCCTGGCTCCAGCTGATGGGCTTTTCCGACCAGTGCATGAATTCGGCGGTGCTAGAAGCGACTGCGTTTACTTCTTGGTGTTGCCGGCGTCGGCTGCGCTTGTCGTCGACTTGACTTGTGAAGACGACGTAGGCGTCGTGCGCTTCGGGGAACTCGTCTTGGATGGCGCCGACTGCAGGCCGGGCCGCCGGCTGCTGGGGAGCTGGAGGCGGCGGGCCGGGAGGCGGAGGCGGCACCATCCCTTCGCCCTTGGTGATGCGGGTGAGCCAGTGGCATTTACGTGTTGTATGGTTGGACGGCTTCGCGCCGCTGTGGAACTTGCAGGGAGCATCGAGTGCTTGCTCGTAGGAGAAGGACGGCTGCCAGGGCGGCCGGCCTCCCTTCTTCTTGGGAGCGGGCCGCTCCTCGGGCTGCTCGTCTTCAACTGTGGCCACCTGCCGACTGGAGGAAGTCGGCATGGGGCCCTTGCGCTTGTGGTCGTTCTGGTAGGGGCACCGGTTCGGGTCGCCAGCCAGCGTCTTGGGAGCCGGAGCGACTACCTTCCCCGAGGCGTCCACTCGGAGCTCGGTCTTCATGGAGGAGTCGGCAGTGGCGTACTTGTCGGCGGTGATCAGCAACTCATCGAGGGTAGCCGGCTCGTCGCAGAGGAGTCGGTGCTTGAGGAGGGTGCCCTCTCGGCACCCGGCAGTGAAGTACTCGATGGCCTGGACCTCGTGCACTCCCTCACAGGAGTTGCGGAGCTCGGCCCATCGCGTGAGGTAGTTGCGGGTTGACTCGTTGGGCCCTTGGACGCAGAGGGAGAGCTGGCGAGGCTTGGGAGGCCGCTTGTAGGTGCTGGTGAAGTTGCGGACGAAAACCTCGGTGAAGTCCAGCCAGCTGTTGATGCTGTACGGCTTGAGGCTGTTGAGCCACGTGCGCGCCGTCCCTTGCAGCATCAAGGGGACGTACTTCACGGCGACGCGCCGATTGCCGTTGGCGATGCTGACGGCTGTGGAGTAGTCGATGAGCCAATCTTCCGGCTTCACCGAGTCGTTGTACTTGGGTGTGTCTCTGGGGAGCGAGAACCCTTTGGGGAAGGGCTCGTCGCGGATGCGGGGGCCAAAGCATGGCGGGCCGACATCGTCTTCTTCTTCTAGCGCCAAGGACCGAGCAAGGCGGTCGATCCTGTGGCGGGCCTCACTCTCGCCGACTCCTTCTCGGCGGCCGAGTCGGTCGCCAAGAGTCGGATGCGTGATGGGCGGCGGAGTGAGGCGTCTTTCTCTTCGAGGCGGGGGAGGCGGCAGGTTTCCTTGGCGCTCGACCGCCCGAGGGCGGCCATCCGCGTTGCGCTCGATAGTGATGCGAGTCCGGCTGCGGCTGGCAGCCGGCTCCTTGTCTTTCCTCTGGTGCGTGCCGCTCGCAGTCGGAGAGCGGGACGTCGCGGCGTGCTCCCGGCGCGGGGGATGACTATCAGCTCGGGCGCCGGCTTCGTGCCGTTCTGCAGCCGCGTCGATCAGCTGCTGGATCCGTCTTGTCATGTAGGGGAGCTCATCGGCCCCCAGCCCATTGAGCTCCTCTGCAGCCGCCTGAGCGGCTCGCAGATTCTCGAGCGGGGTGGCGTAGACGGGGCGATCTGCGCCCAGCATGCTAGCAACGGCTGCGCCGTGCTTCTGGATGAAGCCGGCTCGGCTCGGACCGCTGGGCGGCGGCGTCCCGAAGGCGGCGCGGTCGACTTCGCGCTGGTGGGCCTCAGCGAGGCGTCTCATCAAGGCTATCTTCTTGCTCTCCGTGATGAGGGCAAGACGGTGTGCCTCCAGGGTCTCGGCGTCGGCTGGAATGGGGATGGAGAGGTCGTGCATCGCCGCTTGCTGAGCGTCGCGGGCGCTCCCGCCCGAGTTGGAGACGTGGCTAATGACCAGCACTTCGGTGACAGCGCTGCTGCCGCTGTCAGCTCGAGGGAGTGGGTCATCGAAGACCACCACGTCGGAGGGGTAGGCATCGAGCGACGCGGTGTCGGAGTCGATGAGCATCGGGTCGGTGGAGCCGACAGACTCCATGTCCGCAGCAGGCTCGCTGGAGACGTGAAGTTGGTCGAGGAGCCTGACGAGGCGGCTCTCGGGGTAATCGGTGCCTGCGTCGGACGCAGGCTGATCGGAGATGCGAGTCTCGCCGAGCAGATCGGCGAGGCGGCTCGCTGCGCAGGCGTCGTCGACGCCTTGCAGCGCGTCGGGGCAAACGCCATCGGGCGCAGCAGGCTGGCTGCGCCCGCGGGGAAGGAAGAGGGTTCCCGTCCAGAACAGGTCTCCGGACAACGGTGCACCTGGCCCCACGGTGGGCGCCAAATGTCGGGTGGTTGGTGCGACATATGCCAAGGGATGGCTTATCATTGTGGGAGCCAATAAAACGTCGCCGGTGCCTGGAAACGGGATGAGGCGAAGACATGCACGCCGGCGAATCTTACCCAGGTTCGGGGCTCTCCCAGGAGATAACACCCCTAGTCCTGCTCTGCGGGGTCTCCGCATGATCACTAGATCGATAAAGAGTAGCTACAATCGCTCCTAGAGCTGTTGGGATCGAGGGAGAGGAAGAACAAGGCTAGCTCTTGCCTCTCTCTATCTATGGTGTGTGTGTGCGTGTGCTATGCTTGGAAACCAAACATGCAGAGGTGCGAACCAGAAGCGAACTATGCTCAGTCGCCAACCCTTTGCACGGGTGTTCCGGGGGGTTTATATAGGCCTACCCCCCGGGTTTACAATGGTAATCCGATTGGGATCTGGTCCCAGTCGTCAGTGTCTATGCTCGCCGGCTTCTCCGCCGGCTGCTGGGTCCCGCCGGCTGCTGGGTCCCACCGGCTGCCGGCTACTTGGTCGATAGGCCGGCCCCACCGCCTAGGGCTTTGTCGGCGGCTGCTTACTGTAGCCGCGCCTCTGATGATGAGGGCTTTGTCGAGGTGAGCGTGGCTACAGTGGGCCGCCTCGGGGGCTATCACTGTTGCCTCACCTCGTCTTGTCTCCTTAATGGGGCTCCTGCTTCGAGGAAGGGAGCCGCCGGCTTCTGGAGGCCGGCTATGCTCCCGGGCGACTAGGGAAAGCCGGGCTGCCTTCGCGCCTCTCTCTGGCTGAAGGGGCCCGCCGTCCTTGGGCCGTACAGGAGGGGGTCGTGGATGACGTCGTGGCTGGCGTGGCTACAGTGCCGGGCCGCACGGGAGACATCCCTCCCGTACGGCCCCCTTGCCATGCCCGCCTCGGGCTTCGGGGGTCGTGGGCCACATTGTGGCCATGCCCCGTCAGGTCGTCGTTATGTAGGAGTGGTTGTGGTCTTGGCCGGCTTCTAGGAGTCGGCGTCCTTCTTGGCCGGCTTCTTGGAGTCGGTGAGGCTGGGTCGCCTTCCGGGAGTCGGCTTTAGTGGTAGCCGGCCAGGGAAGGCGGCCCAAATGCTTGGAGTGCTTGAAGGCCCAAAGGCCTGATAAATTTTCTGAAGAGCCAGGGGTAGTCGGTTAGGCTATCCGTGTCCAATTACTCCGACACCCATGCCTTTTCCTCCCAAACCATCCAAGAAAATGGATGATGAGGATTTTGAGTGCTTTGCTGAAATGATTAGACCTATCTTTTTGCGTATGCGTTTGACTGATATGCTCAAAATGAATCCTTATGCTAAGTACATGAAAGAAATTGTTACTAATAAAAGAAAGATACCAGAAGCTGAAATTTCCACCATGATTGCTAATTATACTTTTAAGGGTGGAATACCAAAGAAACTTGGAGATCCAGGAGTACCTACTATACCATGCTCCATTAAAAGAAATTATGTTAGAACTGCTTTATGTGATCTTGGAGCCGGTGTTAGTGTTATGCCTCTCTCTTTATATCGTAGACTTGATTTGAATAAGTTGACACCTACTGAAATATCTTTGCAAATGGCTGATAAATCAACTGCTATACCTGTCGGTATTTGTGAGGATGTGCCTGTTGTGGTTGCAAACGTTACTATTTTAACGGACTTTGTTATTCTTGATATTCCCGAGGACGATAGTATGTCTATTATTCTTGGAAGACCCTTTTTGAATACTGCAGGGGCTGTTATTGATTGCAACAAAGACAATGTCACTTTTCATGTTAATGGTAATGAGCATACGGTACACTTTTCGAGGAAACAACCTCAAGTCCATAGTATCAATTCTATTGGAAAAATTCCATTGATTATTTTTGGAGGTTTTGAATTTCCTCTTCCTACTGTCAAGAAGAAATATTATATTCTTATTATTGGGGATGTATATATCCCCGTTGAGGTAACATAGTGTTATTCGAAATTTCTCAGGTTCCATGTTATTCGGAATGAGTTTGTTAACAAGACTTGATCAACCTTGTTAGTGGATTCCTTTAGATGAGCATGAGATGGATGAAGTTAGAAGGCACAACCTTCTGTACCCTCTCTTTACTTTCTGTTATTTAGTTGAAATAAAGTAAAAATAGTATTTTCTGTCAGTTTTCTGAATTATCCGTGCAATATAAAAATACCCCGAAAATAAAAGTTCTCCAAATGCCCCGAAATTGAAATATGATTTTTTCTGGAATATTTGAGAATATCTGGCACTGAGAACACATCAGGGGGAGCAAGCACCTGGCCACGAGGGTCCAGGGCGCACCCACCCCTACAGGGCGCGCCCCCTGCCTCGTGGGCCCACGGTGGCTCCCCTCCACTTATTCCTGCACCCACACACTTCTTCCTCCCAAAAAAATCACCATCCAGCTTAAGCACGAGTTCTAGCTCTTTTTGCTGCGATTTTCGATCTCCTTGCTCAAAGCACCCCTCACAAAACTGCTTTGGGGGATTGTTCCTTGGTATGTGACTCCTCCAATGGTCCTGTTAGTTTTTGTTCTAGTGCTTTATTCATTGCAAATTTGTGCTGCCTAGGTGACCATGTTCTTGAGCTTGCATGTCAAATTTATATGGTTCCAAGTAGTTCTAATGCATGATATAGGCCCTAGGCACTTGTAGGAGTAGTTGTTATCAATTTTGTTGAGCTTGGTTCACTTTTATTTGAAGTTACTAAAAATTTCAGAAATTTTCAGAAAATGATGAAGAGATTTTTGAGGGGCTCATCGAGCCGAAGCTCGAAGGAAAAGCAAAGTGAAGAAGCAGAGAGGCCCAAATATAATCTGCCTCGCACCGCGGAGGTTCGGCCGTGTGAATGGCCTTCCGATGATTTCTTGAGAGCAACCGGGATTTATGATGATTTTTATGAATTGGCTGAGAATGCAGGCCTCATCGACTTCCTCCGCGACCAACGCGAACAGTATCTCTTACTCACCAATACTTTTGTGCAAAACTTCTACTATTATCCTAAGGAATCACCTCCTTCAGTAGAGTTTCATTTATATGATGTGGTTAAGAAGATGTCACTAGATGAATTTTGCAGGGTTTGTAAAATACCTTTCGAGGGTAGCTTAGAGGAACCACATCGTAAAGATGTGGACGGGTTTATTGATACTATTACTGTAGGGAAAATAGAAAGGTTTCCGATGCAAGGATCACTAGCATACAATTTCCTGTTTTACGCTACTTTGCAATATTTGCTAGTCGTTGCTTAATTGGTCGCGGAAACTGTGGAAACCTTAGTGTTCCTGATATTATTATTTTGTTCCATGGTTTATTCCGCGATGACTCTGTTAGTATGGGCGGTATTATTGCCAAACGGTTAAGTCTGAACCGTACGAAGGGCCCCATCTTTGGAGGTGTCTATGCTTCACGCCTTGCTGCATACTATAACATACCTATTAGGCACTATGAAAAAGAAGAACAATTGCTGCCTACTGTTTATTTAGATTATAAGAGTATGGTGGCGCATGATTTTATTGTTAAGAATAGGGAAAGGGCGCTTAAATGCAAATTGTTCTCTGAAACTATTACCTTGCCTGCTTCTTCCTTGTTTGATTTATCTGCAGGCCAGTATCTCGTTCCATTGGCGGCAATTCATGCCTACCGGAACCCTACGTCAGCCACGGAGCCAGAGCCGGAACCACAATTTGATCCTCCACGATAGTCTAATTACCAGTGGGATCCGGAAGTAATTCCCAACCAGTGGCAATCAGAGGCTTCTTCATCTCGGTACGACCCCAACTACAACTATGGATATCCGCCAGGCCATCCGTGGCAATAAACCAACTTATGCCAAAAGCCTAAGCTTGGGGGAGTACATATTTCTCACCGACATTCCATTTATGTTCACACACTCATTGCTAGTTGTCGGTGCTCATACTCTTTCATTGTACTATCCATGCTAGTTTATATTCTTTTTCTTGCTTTCTTCTTGTGTGTTTGATAAACCTTAAGAAAACCAAAAAAATAGTAGTAGCTTTTAGCTAGTTTACTTTTCTTGCTGTAGTAATAATTAAAAAGAAAACCCAAAAAGATTTCCCGTTCTTCTTTTGCTTGTTTGGAGCTTTCCTGTGTAAATAGTTTATTTCTTTTCTTTTCTTTGGGGGTCGCTAGGAGAAGACCATGATTAAATTTTTGAAGTGGCTCTTATATGCATTATTGTGGATTTAACGAAGAGCCCATATTGCCTTGTCTTCTCATGTTCATTGAATGCTCGCAGATTCCAGCTTAGTCCAATGCACGTGCACTATTATTATTATTATTCACATCGTTCGGTCGTGCAAGTGAAAGGCAATTATGACGATATATGATGGACTGACTGAGATGAGAGAAGCTGGTATGAACTCGACCTCTCTTGTTTTTGTAAATATGATTAGTTCATCGTTCCTGATTCAGCCTATTATGAATAAACATGTTTGCAATGACAATTAGAGATTATAATTACTTATGCCATGCTTAATTAGCTATGAGTTATAATGGTTTACCTTGCGTGCCAACATGCTATTAAGATGGTTGTGATGTGGTATGATAGGGTGGTATCCTCCTTTGAATGATTCAAGTGACTTGACTTGGCACATGTTCACACATGTAGTTGAAACAAATCAACATAGCCTTCACGATATTTATGTTCATGGTGGATTATATCCTACTCATGCTTGCACTCAATGTTCATTAATTTTAATGCATGTTCATGACTGTTGTCGCTCTCTAGTTGGTCACTTCCCAGTCTTTTGCTAGCCTTCACTTGTACTAAGCGGGAATACTGCTTGTGCATCCAATCCCTTAAACCCCAAAGTTATTCCATATGAGTCCACCATACCTTCCTATATGAGGTATCTACCTGCCGTTCCAAGTAAATTTGTATGTGCCGAACTCTAAACCTTCAAATGAAATTCTGTTTTGTATGCTCGAATAGCTAATGTATCAACTAGGGTTGTCCTTATCTTCCATGTTAGGCGGGTTATTCTCAAGAGGAGTGGACTCCGCTCCTCACTCACGAGAAAATGGCTTGTCACCAGGATGCCCATTCCCATGCTTTATGCAAATCAAATCAAAATAATTGCAAACAAAACTCCCCCTGGGACTGTTGTTAGTTGGAGGCACTCGTTGTTTCGAGCAAGCCATGGATTGATGCTTGTTGGTGGAGGGGGAGTATAAACTTTACCATTCTGTTTGGGAACCGCCTATAATGTGTGTAGCATGGAAGATATCGCCATCTCCTGGTTGTTATGTTGACAATGAAAGTATGCCGCTCAAAATATTATTTATCTCTGCTTTAAAACTGAGCTCTGGCACCTCTACAAATCCCTGCTTCCCTCTGCGAAGGGCCTATCTATTTACTTTTATGTTGAGTCATCACCCTCTTATTAAAAAGCACCAGCCGGAGAGCACCGCTGTCATTTGCATGCATTACTGTTAGTTTATATTGGGTATGACTGGATCTCTTTTACCATGAATTACAATGTTTAGTCAGTCCTTGATCTTTAAAGGTGCTCTGCATTTATGTTTTGCGGTCTCAGAAAGGGCTAGCGAGATGCCATCTTGTTATATCATATCATGATTGTTTTGAGAAAGTGTTGTCATCCAAGATTTATTATTATTGCTCGCTAGTTGATTATGCCATTGATATGAGTAAACATGAGACCTAAGTGTTATTGTGAATATGGTTAGTTATAATCTTTGCTGAAAACTTGAATGCTGGCTTTACATATTTACAACAACAAGAGCAAACAGAGTTTGTAAAAGTTTTTCTTTATCACTTTCAGTTTATCAACTGAATTGCTTGAGGACAAGCAAAGGTTTAAGCTTGGGGGAGTTGATACGTCTCCGTCGTATCTACTTTTCCAAACACTTTTGCCCTTGTTTTGGACTCTAACTTGCATGATTTGAATGGAACTAACCCGGACTGACGCTGTTTTCAGCAGAATTGCCATGGTGTTATTTATGTGCAGAAACAAAAATCCTCGAAATGACCTGAAACTCCACGGAACTTATTTTTGGAAAATATTAAAAATATTGGCGAAGGAATCAAGGCCAGGGGCCCACCACCTATCCACGAGGGTGGAGGGCCCGCCCCCTGCCTCGTGGGCCCCCTGTTGCTCCACCGACCTCAACTCCAACTCCATATATTCGTGTTCGGGGAGAAAAAAATCGGAGAGAAAGATTCATCGCGTTTACGATACAGAGCCGCTGCCAAGCCCTAAACTCTCTCGGGAGGGCTGATCTGGAGTCCGTTCGGGGCTCCGGAGAGGGGAATCCATCGCTGTCGTCATCATCAACCATCCTCCATCAACAATTTCATGATGCTCACCGCCGTGCGTGAGTAATTCCATCGTAGGCTTGCTGGACGGTGATGGGTTGGATGAGATTTATCATGTAATCGAGTTAGTTTTGTTAGGGTTTGATCCCTAGTATCCACTATGTTCTGAGATTGATGTTGCTACGACTTTGCTATGCTTAATGCTTGTCACTAGGGCCCGAGTGCCATGATTTCAGATCTGAACCTATTATGTTTTCATGAATATATGTGAGTTCTTGATCCTATCTTGCAAGTCTATAGTCACCTACTATGTGTTATGATCCGGCAACCCCGAAGTGACAATAATCGGGACCACTCCCGGTGATGACCATAGTTTGAGGAGTTCATGTATTCACTATGTGTTAATGCTTTGGTCCGGTACTCTGTTAAAAGGAGGCCTTAATATCCTTAGTTTCCGTTAGGACCCCGCTGCCATGGGAGGGTAGGGCAAAAGATGTCATGCAAGTTCTTTTCCATAAGCATGTATGACTATATTCGGAATACATGCCTGCATTATATTGATGAATTGGAGCTAGTTCTGTGTCACCCTATGTTATGATTGTTACATGATGAACCGCATCCGTCATAATTCTCCATCACCAATCCAATGCCTACGAGCTTTTCACATATTGTTCTTCGCTCATTTACTTTTCCGTTGCTACTGTTACAATCACTGCAAAACCCAAAAATATTACTTTTGCTACCGTTACCATTACTTCCATACTACTTTGCTACCAAATACTTTGCTGAAGATATTAAGTTATCTAGGTGTGGTTGAATTGACAACTCAGCTGCTAATACTTGAGAATATTCTTTGGCTCCCCTTGTGTCGAATCAATAAATTTGGGTTGAATACTCTACCCTCGAAAACTATTGCGATCCCCTATACTTGTGGGTTATCAACCTCCAGTTCAACGGCTGCGGCGACGGCCGGGGCAAGCGGCTCTGCACGCCCGTCGGCTCAAGTGTTATCCGAGCTCTTGGAGGCTTTGGCGACCTTATTGGTTGTAGAGGTGACACCAGAAAATCAAGCACATCATAAGGTGGATGTTGGGAAATTGCGAGATGAGGTAGCTCAAGCCAAGGAGGAATTCAATGATGAGAATGCTAGGATGGCAACGGAATGAGCCGCTTTGGACGCTGAGACACAACGTATTCAGGCAGAGTCGTTCTGGCTTACCTTGGATTAGAATGCTTCAAACGCCATTATGAGGAGGAGGCATCAGACCCGTCGACCCACAGAGTTTGAGGCCAGGAACCTCTTCAATACACCTGGGGCAGGAACCAGTGACCCGCCCGTGGTAAACCGGGTTGTCGAGGCACCGGTGACCGGAGTGCCGGTTCAACCACGTGTTGTAGACCCGCCTCGTTTGAATTTGACTCCGCCTTAGGATGTGCCGACACCACCGGGTCATTATTCTAACCCTCTGGACAATATGATTGCGGCGGCTACGCGATTGGTGGCTCTCCCTGTTGAAGGCGCGAGTCTCCAGCCGCGATGGAGATACGGAGGGCCGGCGAACTTCTTCAGACAGCGGTGGCTCAACAGGCGGCTTATTCATACAGTCGTGATCGGCTTCATTCAACCCCTCGTCCAAGACGGAACTATAGCAGGCATATTGATTCGCCAGCGGTTTCAAGCACTGAGCGGCACCATAACCGCGCCACGTGCTAGTAACGATGCTCAGGCTTTGGTGGACCAGGGTAGGACACATCGGGAGGCTGAGCTAGCGGCTCAGTTGGCAGCTAATCAACAATCTCCGGCTTACCGATCGGTGTCTGTGGAGGCAGGAGTGACCTCTAGAACCCTTGGTGTGCCATGTTTAGTGCCGCCTCTACGTAATGAGCGCTTGCCCAAGGATTTTAAGGGGCCCCGCAAGGTGCCTAATTAGACGGCGGATCAGCCCCCGGAGGCCTGGATTGAGAGTTATGAGATGGCCATGGAGATGTTGGACGTCAGTGATGCTTGGTGCGCTAAGTATTTCACCATGATGTTGGATGGGCCGGCACGTACTTGGCTAAAAGGATTCCCCCTAATTCCGTTAGATCACGGGCTGAATTGAAAACTCATTTTATCCAGAATTTCAAAGACACGTGCAAGCAGCCTATGTATATTCTCGATTTAGACTCTTGTATCCAGGGTGAGGGCGAATCGACAACCAATTGGGTGCGCTGGATCTCGGCCGTTATCCACTCATCGAACAATATCAACGCCGGTTCAGCCATCATGATGTTGGAAAAGAATTGCCGGCTCCTTCCCCTTAAGCAGAAGCTGGGGCGGCTTAAGCGCCACTGCAATGATATGGGAGAGCTCATGGCGGCTCTCGTCAAATACTCTGACTCTGATAATACTAAGGATCCTGAGTCTGATGAGGAGAAAGTTGGCAAGGGAAAGAAGAACGACAATGCCAAGGGGCAGCAGCACAATACGGCGGGTCAAGGTAACAACGGCAAGCGTAAACGGCGGTTCAAACTTTGTGGCTAACACCAATACGCAGAATAATAATAAGAGTTCTAAGAGGCAGTCATCAGTGCCCCGGTTTGGTGGGCCGAAATTCAACCTTGAGGCGATGATGAACCAGCCTTGCCCGAAGCACGGTACACAAGAGAAGCCGGCCAGTCATCTGTGGAAAGATTGTTTCATCATGAGGGAGTATAGAAATTCCATTTTTTCCAAAACAATCATGGCCCGCATGGCGGGTCAGGGTCCGGCTCTCACGGACCTAGCTTTGGAGGTGGCAGCTCAAGCTCCGGTTTTCAGGGACAAGGTAACCAGGGTGGTTTTAATCAGCAATCTAATCAAGGAAATCAGCAGCAGCAGTCCGGTTATCAGAGCAATCCGAAGCAGTTGAATAGTGGTCAATATCATGTGTTTACCATGAGCTTATGCAAACGAGACCAGAAGAATCATAAACGGGCGGTGAATGCGGTTGAGCCGGCGATCCCTCGATACTTGCAATGGTCTGAACATCCTATTGTATGGAGCCGTGAGGATCACCCGCCCCGGGTTGACAATCCGGGTCAATTGGCTTTGGTGGTTGCTCCTCAGGTTGGAGGGTACAAGTTTACCAAGGTGCCCATGGACGGAGGCAGCAGTATCAATATCCTTTACTATGATACTTTTCACCGCATGAATTTGACTGACAAAGATCTTAAGCCGCGTTCTACTGTTTTTCATGGGGTGGTGCCTGGTAAGTCGGCTATAACATCCCAAATTTTCAATTTGGAATGTTATACATTAGATCATCTTTGCATACCATATTTTATTGCATTTTGGTTTGATCCTAGAAATTCTACGCAACTCAAGGACCCACGGAGAGAGTTGGGGATTTCGTAATTTTCATATTTGAGTTTTCTCGAATTTTGAAAAGAGGATCGTTTGATTTTAATTATTATCTCTTTGAATATTTCTTTTCTGAAAATAAAAGAGAGAGGGTAAAATGACTTCCTCAAAATAAAGAAATATTGGAGATTTAATATTAAAATCAAATAAGAATTTTATTCGGAGTTTTATCGCTATTTCATTTGAATTAGGAAAAATATGCGTTTTTTAAAGCATTAGAGTCCCAAATAAATGTTCACCTTGTCCGGAAGATTTTTAGAGGGCAGGGAAAATTTATTTCAGGATTTTTGTAGTCCGTTTAGTATTTCTTTTATTCGTTCTTCTGCACGGAATTATTAAAAAAAGGTTACTGACCTAACCGGGCCGTGTCCGACCTGGACACTAGTCCGGCCGGCCCTTGTAAGCCGTGGAGGCCTGAGCCGCAGCCACCCCACCCGAAACCCTAGCCGCCGCTCGAACCCGCCGCCGCCGCCGGAGCCTCATCGCGCCGCCGCCCGCGCCGCCGCACCGCCCGCGCCGCCGCCCGTCCCTAGCCCCGCCGACGCCCGCGATGCCGCCGCACCGCCGCCCGTCCCGAGGCCCGCCGCCGCCGGACGCCGCCGCCGCCCGACCCCGCCGCCGGAGCCGCCCGCCGCCACCGCCGTTTCGCCGGAGGTAGTCGCCACCGTTTTTTTCCGAAACCCTAGATCCCTTTTTTTATTTTTAGATCCGTTTTTTTCGGTTTATTTATTTAGCAAACGCCCGTTCGTTCATTCGTTCGTTTTAACGAACGGTTTTCACCATTTAGCCGCAGATAGCGAACGTTCGTTCGTTAGCCTGTTCGTTAATTTTTCTTTTTCTCGGATTTTTCGCGATTATTTTCGATCGCGATTTCTGATCCGATTTTCGTTTTAGTTTATCTTTTCGCTCGTTTATCGGAATTAGGCGATTCAAGCGCCTAGAGTTTCGTCTCGAAGCCCTCTTTCCATTTATTCAACTGAAATAAGTTTTTGCCACAATAAATATTGACTTTCGTCCAGATTAGTAATTGAAGCTTGTTTCTTTCGCAGTTTGAGTTTCGTTGCTTCGTTTGATTTGATTCTTTTTGCAAACCGGAGTTCTTAAGTTGAAATTTCTGGTTAGATCTTCTTATTTGAGTTTTACCCATGCATATTTGCTTGATTGCTTATTGTATGCTTGTTTGTTTGCGATAGAGTACCCGGAGTGCGAAGGATGCTACTACGAGTCTCTAGGTTTCGTGGATCATCAGCAAGGCAAGTAACACTTTGATCATACCTCTTTACTGCCCAGTTTTATTGCATTAGATCAATCCTCAAACAATTGCATGGTTAGGATCTGATTAAATTGTGGGTTTGGGAAGTAGATGAGGTAGTACCTATTCACCTGTTTATTATCAAACCTATGGGAGTTACTTCTACGTTGCTTATATTGCTATGCTATGCTCGTAGACGTGGTTTGGGTTTGAGTGTATTCATGACAGATGTGAGTATTGTTAATTAATGGTTAACTTAAGGTGGCTGCTTTAATACACATCTGGGTGGATTGAGGCACCTGGGGAACCCAGTGTTGCCTGTATTTTTGGAAATCCCGGGGTACCGTGTGATTCTCCTATGGACTGCCACCCAGGCTCAAAGGGATCGTAAGATTATTCATGCTGGAAACTTCCGTGTGCAGCCACATGCCATTATGGGCTCTCGCATAGTTGAGTAAGTTGTGGGAAACCTTTCCATGATGTGCTAGCTGATGTAGGGGATTGTAGGTGTACAGGCCTATCTATCGATTAAGGGGACCTCTTCGGAAAGACTGTGTCTTGGTCATCCGTTTCTCAAACATCATGTAGTGCGAGAAAACCAACGGAGGATATCGAGTCTTGTGGGGAAAAGTGCGCAAACCTCTGCATAGTGTACAAACTAATCATGGTTAGCCGTGTCCCCGGTTATGGACATCTTGAGTATCTAGTTCTTGGATTATCGTGTTGATCTCATCACTCTAAATTAATTTTGTTGGGTTATTAATTACCTTTTAATTGGGATTGAGATGGGGTTTACCATTCTCAATGTTTAACAACCACCATGATAGTTAAATAAAATTTATTCCTTTGTTGTAGGAAAAAATTGGCTTTCCGCAAAACTTATTAACCATACAGCCTCCACCAGCCATATATGCATGTAGTGATAGCTTTATTCTATTCATTACTCTTTTGTGTTACCTTGCCAGCATATTCCATGTGCTGACCCGTTTTCGGGCTGCAACGTATCATGTTGCAGACTTTTCAGACAACGAGTAAGGAGCCTTAGGTCGTGGTCTTTCACTCAGTGATGCCGTTGGAGTTGATGGACTCACTTTATCTTCCAAGCCTTCCGCTGTTATCGTATTAGATGGCCTTAAGCCATATTTATTGTAATAAGTTCTCTTTTGAGACATTCGATGTAATAAGTGTGTGATTGCTACTCTGTTATAAATCCTCAAGTACTGTGTGTGTCAGCATTACCGATCCAGGGATGACACTGATGCACAGAGATCAGACTGTTTGAGGTCTGGTCGCTATAAGATGGTATCAGAGCACACGCTGACTATAGGACACGACCACTAAGCTAAAGCCCTAGATCACTACTCTCTTCTCATTTCTGACTCCTCTCCATTTTCTACTCTTTAGGATGGCGGATGCGAGGATCAAGTTCACGCAACCGGATGAAGACACACCTTTTGGACGCCACTTGAAGGAAGTCACTAAGTACCTGAACATCGGAATACCAAGCTTCACCGGGACTTACAACGCCACTTTACCAGAAGAGGAGCGCTGGATGATTCAAGTTCAAGTTCCAGGAAGGACATTCACGCCAGTCACTGAGCCCATAGAGTTTTCCTTTGATGCACCAATCTGGAGTCTAGGAAAGAGTATTGCAGCCCACATCACCATGGGACGCATTGGAGATGTTTACCACAAGGATCTCAAGGATACTATCTACCAGACTTGTGGGCGCCGAGATGAGCAATGGGAGATGATCAGCACCAGGAAGGATAGATCGATTGCAACTTTCATCGAGTTAAACCAGCACATTCGACGCCAGGAGAACCAGATGTGCGCAGGCATGACAGATTTGAAGAAGGCAACAACAAGGATCACGGAGCTGGAGGAAGAACTCAAGGCCACTCACGACAATTATGAGGAAGAAATCGTCGTACTAGTGGATAAGAATGACGACCTGACAAAGAAGCTAGGAGTTTTCATGGGAGACCCCGCACTAGGAGGAGAAGATGACGGTTCCACTTGCCCGGAGAGCTACATCATCATCGACGACACCGACTCGGACCCCGACGATAGCGATGATGACTATGTTGATGAAGCTGGAGCGGATATCATGGAGTCTTCGACAGATCAATTTTTCTAGTCGACCACCATATCAGTAGTAGTATTCCACCATGTATATAGTATAGTCCGAGCACTTTTGTAACGATAGTTCTAGACCGATTATATGCCCTTGCTTGATTGATTGAGTGATATGTTTGTGTTTGCCTCGTGTGCATACGGGTAGTGTTTTCCCCCTAGACCTCATTCTACTCTGTTTTCTCACCTTTTCTAAAGCCAGCAGATGCCTCCGAGACGCGACAATGGATTTGCTTTCCCACCGGAGCTCACTCAGTTGATCCAGCAGCAGAATGCATTGATGCAGATACTAGTCCAGAATCAGAATCAGGGGAACAACAACAACAACAACCCACCACCACCACCACCTGTTGATCACTTAGCCCATTTTCTAAGGCTGAATCCGCCAGTGTTCTCCAGTAGCACCGGGTCGATAGTTGCAGATGATTGGCTCCGCAAGATTGGAAGGGAGTTGACCACTGCAGGATGCACAGATGCGGAGAGAGTGTGTTTTGCCCACATCAGCTTGATGGACCCACAACATCAGGGTGGGAGAATTTCACAGCCACCTACCCCATCGACACTGTTACATGGGACCAGTTTCAGCAGGCTTTTCGCACTGCCCATGTATCAACAGGAGCTATGGCCATGAAGAAGCGTGAGTTTCGCAACTTACGCCAAGGAGGGCGCACCGTTGGCCAGTATGTGGATGACTTTAGTAAGCTAGCACGTTATGCCCCAGATGACGTCGCTACGGATGCAGCTAAGCAGGAGAAGTTTCTGGAAGGACTGAATGATGAGCTGAGCATGCAGTTGATGGTGGCAAATTTCAATAACTACCAGGAGTTGGTAGATAGAGCTCTCATGATTGAAGGGAAGCAACAACAGATTGACAACCGCAAGAGGAAGTATGGATAAGGGAAGTATAATTCTGGAGCTCAGCAGAGACCCCGTTTTACCCCGAACTCGGGAGGACCCCTTCAGCATAACCATGGAGGTCACAATCACACTGGAGGAAGTTCGCACAACCATAGTGGCTCCAAGAACGGGAATGGTAATGGAGGAAGCAACGGACAGAACCGTTCCAACCCGGCAACGCCCGCCAAGAAAGATCTAAGCCACGTTACTTGCTATAATTGCCAGAAGACTGGACATTACGCCAATGAATGTCCTGAAGCTAAGAATGGAAACGGCAATGGAAGCTCTGGGAAGAAGCCCAACCCTTTCAACAGGGGACAAGTGAACCACATTAACGTGGAGGAGGTTGAAGCCCAGCCAGATGCAGTAATAGGTAAGTTTTTGGTTAAGTCATTTACTGCAGTCATTCTTTTTGATACTGGTGCATCGCATTCATACATATCAAGGGGATTTGTGGATAAGTATAAACTGCCCACCAAAGTTCTTAGTACACCTATGTTAGTGAGCTTGCCAGGAGCAGAGTATATGGCATGCCAAGGATGTTTTCAGATGCCATTGACCATAGGTAGGCATGTTTTCCCCTCAGATCTGATAATTTTGGAGTCGCAAGGTTTGGATGTGATTCTGGGTATGGATTGGCTATCGATGTATGGAGGAAACATCGATTGCGCCAGTAAGTCGATTTTGCTCACCACCCCAGAAGGAAGAAGGATCAAGTATGTATCCCTGCATGTGCCGAATAGGACGCAAGTAAATTCCTTATCAGGAGTTGTACAGGAGGAAGTACCAGTGGTGAAGGATTTCCTGGATGTATTTCCGGAAGAGTTGCCAGGCATGCCACCGGATAGAGACATTGAGTTTTTGATTGAGCTTTTGCCAGGCACAGGGCCAATATCTAAGAGACCGTACAGAATGCCCGCAAAGGATTTGGATGAAATTAAGAAGCGGATTAAGGAGTTACTGGATAAAGGTTATATACGCCCAAGTTCGTCACCTTGGGGATCACCAGTGCTTCTGGTGGAGAAGAAGGATGGATCGTTAAGGATGGTTGTTGATTATCGAGGATTGAATGAGGTGACGATCAAGAACAAGTACCCACTGTCGATGATCAATGATTTGTTTGACCAGCTGCAAGGAGCTAAGGTGTTTTCCAAGATCGATCTGCGATCAGGGTACCACCAGCTGAAGATTCGAGAGGAGGATATACCTAAGACAGCTTTTACCACGAGGTACGGGCTATATGAGTATACCGTTATGTCATTTGGCCTGACTAACGCACTAGCCTATTTTATGAACATGATGAACAAGGTGTTTATGGAGTTTCTGGATAAGTTTGTCGTGGTGTTCATTGATGATATTCTGGTCTACTCGAAGAATGAAGAGGAGCATAAAGAGCATTTGCGTTTAGTACTTGGGAAGCTCAGAGAACATCAGCTATACGCCAAGTTTAGCAAGTGTGAGTTTTGGCTGAAGGAAGTTGGATTCCTGGGACATGTTATATCCGGAGAAGGAATAGCGGTAGACCCCACCAAAGTTGTCACTGCGACAAATTGGGAGGCACCCACGTCAGTTGGAGAGATCCGGAGTTTTCCTGGACTCGCAGGATACTACCGGAGGTTCATTGAGAATTTCTCGAAGATTGCAAAGGCTATGACGGAGTTGTTGAAGAAGGACACCAAGTTCAAATGTACTGAGGAATGTGAGGCCAGTTTTCAGGAGTTGAAGAAACGCTTGGTTACATCACCAGTGTTGATTTTGCCAGATCAACGCAAGGATTATGAAGTGTATTGCTATGCTTCTCGTCGAGGACTTGGAGCCGTACTTATGCAGGAAGGAAGAGTGGTTTCATATGCCTCATGACAGCTTAAACCCCATGAGTTAAATTATGCTATGCATGATTTGGAGTTAGCAGCCGTAGTGCATGTGTTGAAGACTTGGAGACATTTTCTCATCGGAAACCATTGTGAGGTATACACGGATCACAAGAGTTTGAAGTATATCTTCACGCAGAAGGAGTTGAATCTCAGGGAGAGGAGATGGTTGGAGCTCATTAAGGATTATGATATGAGACTGCATTATCATCTCGGAAAGGCTAATGTAGTAGCCAATGCGTTGAGCCGCAAGAGTCATGTCAATACACTCATGACCGGAGAGTTACCCAAGGAGTTAGCAGAGGATTTTCGCGAGCTATGTTTGGAAATAGTTCCGAGAGGCTATGTAGCAGCATTGGAGATTCAGTCTACTTTGATGGATAAGATCAGATAAGCTCAGAAGACGGACAAGGAGATAGCCGAGATTAAGGAAAGGATGAGCAAAGGAAAGGCTAAAGGATTTCGTGAGGATGAGCACGATACCTTATGGTTTGAGGACCGCGTATATGTGCCAAATGATCCGGAGATCAATAAGCTGATTTTGCAGGAGGCCCATGATTCGCCATATTCGATTCACCCAGGAAATACTAAAATGTACCTGGATTTGAAGGATAGTTTCTGGTGGAACGGAATGAAGAAGGATATTGCGGAGTATGTAGCAGTTTGTGATGTATGTCAGAGAGTGAAGGCAGAACATCAGAAGCCAGCAGGATTGCTACAGCCATTGCCGATACCCGAATAGAAGTGGGATAAACTAGGCATGGACTTTATCACGGGATTGCCCAGGACTCGTTCAGGCTATGATTCGATATGGGTTGTAGTCGATCGATTGACGAAAGTAGCTCATTTCATCCCAGTGAAGACCACTTACACCAGTGCTAAGTTGGCAAAGATATACATGACCAGGATCGTATGTCTACATGGAGTTCCGAGGACCATTGTATCGGATAGAGGAACCCAGTTTAACTCAATGTTTTGGAATCAGTTGCATGAAACTTTGGGAACCATGCTAGAGTTCAGTACAGCTTTTTACCCGCAGACGGATGGACAGACTGAGAGAGTCAATCAGATTCTGGAGGACATGTTGAGAGCTTGTGCACTAGACTATGGATCTAGTCACTAGCAAAAAAAGACACATCCGTGACATTTTGGGCTGAACGAATTTTTTTCTGTCATACATATGACACTTCTATGATGATAATTGTGACAAAACTCGGTATCATCATAGATGTGGTGGGCTCCTACTTCTATGACAAAAAATCATGACAGAAAATGGGCTTTTCGTCCTGGGCGGGCCGGAGACGCAGCTGCATGACATTCTTTGGGCCGTCCATGACGGAAAAAACCATGGTAGAAGCGAGGGCGAGGAAAATTTCGGGGAGTTCCCGGTTACGGTGGGAGGTCGGGGGCCGGGAGATGCGCGTTTCTCTCGTACACGTACACGCGTGTGTGCGAGGCGTTGGCTCTGACTAAACCCGAGCGAGGCGTTGGGCTCTAACTGAACCCGAGCGATTGCACTGCAGGCTACGTGTTACTGAACCCGAGCGATCGATCGATGGCTGTTAACTGAACCCGATCGAGCGATTCCTTCGCTACTGCTGCTAACTGAAGCCGATCGATGCTGCCTCTGGGATGAACAATGAGCGTTGTGGGGGGGGGGGGGGTTGGATGAACAGTGAGCGGTGGCGTTGCCTCTGGATGAACAGGACCCCGTGGTGTGATGGAGGGCTGGATGAACAGTAGATGGTGGAGGGGTGCCCGTGGAGTGGTGGTTGAACAGGACCCCGTGGTGTGGAGGGCTGGATGAACAGTAGACGGTGGAGGGGTGCCCGTGGAGGGGTGGTTGAACAGTAGCCGGTGGAGTAGCACGCGGTGGAGGCTGGATGAACAGGAGCCCGTGGAGGCTGGAGGAGGTCGATGGTAGCCCGTGGAGTCTGGAGGAGGTCGACGGTGGAGATGAACAGTATCCCGTGGAGTCCCGTTTTGCGGTACGCCACACCCCTCCCGATGAACAGGACCCCCGTTTCGACCGTAGGAGGTCCGTTTCGTCCATTTTGCGGTACGCCACACCCCTCCCGATCAACAGGACCCCGTTTCGACCGTAGGAGGTCCGTTACGTCCATTTTGCGGTACGCCACACCCCTCCCGATCAACAGGACCCCCGTTTCGACCGTAGGAGGTCCGTTTCCTCCGTTTGCGGTACGCCACACCCCTCCCGATCAACAAGACCCCGTTCCGAACGTAGGAGGTCTGTTTCCTCCGTTGTGCGGTACGCCAGGCCTCGTTTCCATCGCCTGTTCCGTCCAAGCCCTCCCGATGAACACGACCACGCATTCCGTTCCGACCCAGCCGGTTGGCTCCCACATGTTCCGTTGCCTCCCGATGAACACGACGCATTCCGTTGCCTCCCCATGAACACGACGCATTCCGTTGCCTCCCCATGAACATGACGATGACGCTGTTTCTCCGTTCCGACCCAGCCATGTACACGAGCCCTGGCCGTACGTATGCGCGAGTAGGCGTTCGAGACCCCGCCCGTATGTACACATACGTGGCCGTATTTTCTTTCTTGCACCCTGGCCGCTGTAGGTACGTGTACATGCTACGTGCGCGCCTCTACTATGGCACGTACGCGCCTCTACTACGACACGTGCGCGCCTCTACATCCACCAGTATATATGTGCGTACACGTTCGCGACCAGAATGACAACGCTACATACGCTTCGACCAGGTGGGTCCCGACTGTCAGGCACTTCCTTGCCTGCGAAGATGTAGCTGGTGGGTCCCAGCAGTCAGGGGGGCAAATCGTTTTTTGCCCGGACGCACTTCCTTGCGTGCGAAGATGTAGCTGGTGGGTCCCAGCAGTCAGGGGCAAACGTTTTTTCGCGAAATACGGTGGCCCGTCCAGTGGGTCCCCGCTGTCAGGTGGAGGAATAATTATTTTGCACGTAATAAGGAGGCACTTCCTTGCTGCGGCCGTGGACCCAGCTGTCAGCCTCTCCATGTACAGTCCACGTCCGATGGAAGCCGTTCCTTGACCACGTTGACCACGCCGCGCCGAGAGCACCAGGGCGGTGGACGACGCGGAGCCGGGGAAGACGCGACAGTGGATGCCCACGCGTAGAGGAGTACGAGGATTCACTGGTTCGCTGCGGTGTGAGGCTGCCATCGCCGCAGAATAACAGGGGGTGTGGGTGAGTAGAGGGATGACTTGGCCAGCGGTGGGAGTAGTAGGGGGCGGTGAGGCCTCCGCCGCATCGCAGCCGGCCACGGGAGGCAGGAGCACGAGGCACGACCGGCGCTGGTTTGGGCGGCTGGAGCAAGAAGACCAGAGGTTGAAGAAGCACTACGGCCGTTGGATGGACATCGTACGGTCACTGGAGCTAGAATCGTGCATATTGACTAAGTTGACAAAGCCCTCCATCCCCGTCAACTTAGTAGGCCCACAAGTCAGCCGCCACTATACTGGGTCCCAGCTAACAGGGGGAGTATTCATTTTTTTGTGCGTAATAAGGAGGCACTTCCTTGCGTGCGAAGATATAGCTGGTGGGTCCGAGCTGTCAGCGGCGGTAACGTTTTTTTTGCGAAATACAGAGGCCCTTTCGGTGGGTCCCTGATGTCAGGTGGAGGAATCATTATTTTGCGCGTAATAAGGAGGCATTTCCTTGCATGCGGCCGTGGACCCAGCCGTCGGCCTCTCCACGTACAGTCCACTTCAGATGCATGTCGGTCGTTGACCACGTTGACCAGGCCGTGCCGAGAGCACCAGGGCGGTGGACGATGGCGAGGCCTAGGAAGGGAACGACATGGAGGCAGGGAAAACTCGGCAGTTATTTCCCACGCGGAGGGGAGTACGACTATACGAGGGTTTACTGGTTCGTCTGCCGTCGCCGGAGAATAACAGCAAGTGTGGGTGAGTAGAGGGATGGCTAGGCCAGCGATGGGAGTACGGTGGGGCGGTGAGGCCTGCGCGGCAGCAGAGCCGGCCGCGGGGAGGAGCGAGCAGGCAGTCCCGCCGACGCTTGTTTGAGCGGCTGGAGTAGGAAGAGCAGAGATTGAAGAAGCACGACGGCCGTTGGATGGCCATCCAACAGTCACTGCTTGTGCGTCAACCTTTTTTTAGGAAAGCCTCAAATCTGTGGAAAATAGCATACAACCCATCTGCCGTTATTTCTAATAATTTACAGCCCATTTGCTAATTATTAAGGTTTTTTTGGAGCCCATATTCTTTTTGTTAGCATTACAACCCATATTGTGGCCACGGTTAAAAAATTATACGAAATTTTGCATTATTTCGGTGCGGTCCGAACTGTTTTTAATCCCGAAATTTCGACTCACATTCAAACTGATTTTAAAAATAAATGTATATCAATATGAAATCCAACAAATTCTCCACGCATAAAAATTAATGTAATTTAAAATCTCGAAATGAAAAAAAGATATTTGAAACTAATTGCCGGTTTGATGTGTTTTAGAAATGTATAGCCCATTTCTCATTACTGATGGGCCATTTTCTCGGCCAGCCGAATGAAAGCTCTCCTCGTCTTGAAAGATTTGCAGCCCAACAGGCCTGACAAAGCGACTTACTTTGCAAATCACAAAAAAACTGGGCTGTGGCCGTGGACCCAGCTGTCAGCCTCTCCACGTACAGTACTCTTCTGATGGAAGTCGTTCCTTGACCACGTTGACCACGCCGCACGGAGAGCACCATGGCGGTGGACGACGGCGAGGCCTAGGAAGGGGACGACGTGGAGCCGGGGAAGACGCGGCAGTGGAAGCCCGTGTGGAGAGGAGTATGAGGGTTCACTGGTTCGGCTGCGGTGTGAGGCTGCCGTCGCCGCAGGGCCTGGCCAGAGGTGGGAATAGTAGGGTCGGTGAGGCCTCCGCGGCAGCACAGCCGGCCACGGGAGGCAGGAGCATGCGGCACGACCGGTGCTGCTTTGGGCGGCTGGAGCAAGAAGACTAGAGGTTGAAGAAGCACTACGGCCGTTGGATGGATATTGTACGGTCACTGGAGCTAGAATCATTCATATTGACTAAGTTGACAAAGCCCTTCGTCCCCGTCAACTTAGTAGGCCCACAAGTCAGCCTCCCACCAAGGTGGGTCCCAGCTAGCCGGGGGAGTATTCAGTTTTTTGTGCGTAATAAGGAGGCACTTCCGGTGGGTCCGAGCTGACAGCGGGGGGAACGTTTTTTCGCGAAATACGGTGGCCCGTCAGGTGGGTCCCAGCAGTCAGGGGGCAAACATTTTTTTCGTAAAATACGGTGGCCCGTCTAGTGGGTCCCTGCTGTCAGTTAGAGGAATCATTATTTTCTGCGTAATAAAGAGGCACTTACTTGCTGCGGCCGTGGACCCAGCTGAGACTCTCCACGTACAGTATACTTCCGATGGAAGTCATTCCTTGACCATGTTGACTTCGCCACATTCCGTTGCATGCATGCGTCCATGGGCGTGGTGCGTCCCCACTGTCAGCCTCTCACGTACAGTCATCTTTCGATGACTCTCGGTTGTTGACCACGTTGACCACACCGTGCCGAGCGCACCCAGACTGGAATGACCCGGAGATGGGGAAGACGGGGCAGTGCAGTCGCAGATGGAGAGGAGTGGGAAACTTCACTGGTTCGGGTGCGCGGCAGCACAGCCGCGGTGCTGCCCACGGGAGACAGGAGCAAGAACAGAGGTTGAAGAAGGAGCACGGCTGTTGGATTAACATTCAACGGTCCAGCTGCTAGAATCATTTGTTGATTAAGTTGACAAAGCCGTGCGTACACGTCCTCTTAGTAGGCCCACAAGTCAGTCACCGAATCTGACGGGTCCCAGCTGTCCACGGGATGAATAATTTTTTTCGCAAAACAAGGAGGCACTTCCTTCCGTGCGAAGATACAGCCGGTGGGTCCCAGCTGTTAGGTGGAGGAAACATTTTTTTCAGCTTAATAAGGAGGAACTTTCCTTGCGTGCAACCATGGACCTCGTGGGTCCCAGCCGTAAGGCTCTCCACGTACAGTCCTCTTCCGATGACTCTCGTTTGTTGACCATGCCGCACCGAACGCAGCGAGGCGGTGGATGACGGCGAGGCCCCGGACGGGAACGACTCGGAGATGGGAAAACGCGGCAGTGGAGTCGCAGATTGAGAGGAGGAGATGGGTTATAACTGGTTCTGTTGCGGCGTGGGGCTGTAGTTTGTGGAGAATAACAGGAGGTGTCGAGGGGTGGAGGGATAGCCTGGCCGACGGTGGGGTAGTGCTTCACAGCGATGCGTGCTAAGCAGAGCCGCTAGCCGCTGGAGGCCGGACCAGGCGGTCCCGGCGACGCTGGAGGAAGAAGACGAGAGATTGAAGGTGCATGCCGGCCGTTGGATATAAATCCAATGGCTGTGGATGACACAATCATTTGTTGACCAAGTTGACAACGCCCTGCGTAGGCTTCGACCTATTGGCCCACATGTCAGCCTGCAAAAATGTGGCATATATTTAACCCATGTTTTCTAGAATGTACAGTCCATTTGCTGGGCTGGGTGAACAAATAATTTCGCGTCAATCAGGCCCATTTATATTTTCTAAGAAATCCCAGCCCATTTGCACTTCCTTGAAATACACGTATTAGGTGGGCTCGTTATATATATAATGTTATGTTAGAAGGAGCAATTAATATCAAAGAATAAACCGGAGAGGCACATTATATATATATAATTAAGAAATTAGCGATTTATTGCTCAAAATAAAAATGAGCGCGTTATTATTAAATTGGTCCTTAAAATCTTCGCAAGGTTTTGTACGCAATCACCAGGATTTTCCTTGCCTGTGAGTCAAAAACAACGAGGATTTTCCTTGCCAACTTCCGTTAAACATTTACTTTTATAAGTTAATAACACGTGGGATGTTTTTATAATGTATATATAAGTCTCTATAAAATATACGATAATAGTAATAATATAAATATATATAATGTGGTTAGAAGGGAAAACATAAATTGGACACAACATTACTTTTATAAGAGACCTGCGTTTTATACTCCACAGTAGGCATACTAACAAGTTCACACACAAATACAACAGAAAAGGTAAACATTCATATCAAACTCAGGTTCACAGGACACGTTCATATTCATAGCCAACATTCACTATCAACAACTCAAAAGATTCATATATACACAAGCTCAGCATATCTATGCATCCAAATGATTGATAGATCACACGACAATATTCATACATAATTCACAAAAAGATTCAGATATACACATGTTCAGTATGTTTATGCATCCAAATGATTGAGATCACAACCAATATGATCCATGGATGAACTTTAATTACCTAGGGTACAGACTGGTAAATGGTGTTCAATCGGAGGTACTTCTTGCTAAAATTAGTTCTTGTACGAGTAAACTTTCGAGTACATAAGAGGCAGCACACACAATCTGAACTTTGCTTGTAGGTTTATCCTCAAATAGTGGCCTCGTGCCGAGGGAGGTTTGAGCAACTTGGCCACTGCTTTCATCCAACTAGTTTACTGGCTCATCTTGGTCCTGTATCTCGCCAAAATTCTACATTGCAGACGAGAAAGGAGGCGGTTGAGAAAATGAACCACCCAATTTTTTTGTGCAGTTCAACTGAAATGGAGCATCCTTGGCGTGCAGACTGATTAAGTGCTAGATGAATATACGCGTCAACCAACTTGTCTGGAATCTTTAGACTCCATGCCATATAGTTCGCTACCATATGTGTCGATAACCAAAAGGCACAAGTTGGGACCAAAGACTGGACTGCATTTTTCTGGGCTATGCACCAAGCAATATTTTTGGCGTTCACTCTCCTAATACTTGGAGTTTGACAATTGGTTGACGCCGGTTGATACTCGAATGAATATAGGCACTTCTTGTCAACATCGATGCTTGTCTGAGTGAACTTTGGAGTACATAGCAGTAGCATAAGTACCTGTCCATCTGATCATTTTGTGCAGTTCTACTGAAATCACCCGATGTAATGATTTGCCTGCGAGTTCAGGCTCCAAATCACTCCTTTATGAAATCGGCAAACAGTAGCACAATATCAAATTACCAATACATATGACAGGCACAATAATCGGGATAAAGACCAGTACCAACCTGTGTGAGGTAGCATATCAATTACTCTTTCCTTTGATTGGAAGCCGAGATAAGCCAAGCGACTGACAGCAAAGGAAGAAAGCAAGCGGAGATTAGCGACTGACAGGAAATGACGGAAGCTGTCGAGGCAATGAAGCACCCAAAGTTTTTTGTGCAGTTCCACCAAAATCGAGCATCCCTGTTGGCACATATATTGAGAGAGAGATTACTGTAATAGTGGGACTAGTTGATGAAACATACACTAACAAATAGAAGCACCCTCATTATCTTAATGGGTAAAGTTAGCAACATAGTAGTCTTGCTTAAAGAGAGGTATTAGTTTATTTAATCAGTGCCAATTAGCTCAACTCAACACTCAAAGCATTGCCATTTATCATAGGTTGCAAAACTTTAACGTGCAAAGATAAAGGAGTTTCTCATGGCAGTAGCACGATACAAATAGAGATGACAGCAAACTAATATGGATGAAGGCCTTAGGCTCGTACCAACCCGAGAAAAAAAGCTTATTCATGTAGTCCCATAAGAGATGATAAAGCACTCACTGGAATCACACAATAGTATATATTTTTGTGCACTTCAAATGTATGGTTGAAATCACTCTTGTTTACCAGTGCTGAGATTATATCGAAAGATTATCAAGAACTTCCAGCAGAGTTAAAGCACTGGCTGGGATACAGTTCATTGTATTGTCTTGTGTAGTTCCACTAAAATGTATGATTGGCACAACATGATCCCTGTTTGCACAAGTAGGAACAAGGTGAAACCTTCATTAGCTTAGTGAGAAAGGATAGGAAGACATTAGCATATTACTCAAATAGTAGCATCAAATTCATGATGGACAATACGCAAAACAATGCCTCATTGAACCAATGGCAATAAATTGACATGCAAAACAATAGCACTATTATGTCATGACACTAATAGTATTCCCTTCCTGCTCCACCACATGATTCACCTCCATAGACAAACATACACACGTACATGATTCAGCATAGGGTCCTACTAAAGATTTGTTTAACTCCAACAGGAAAATTAGGCAGTAATAAATTAGTGGTACTTAAGTACTCCTAATTAATTAAGTGAGACAGCAGAAGTGGAAGGGCTCCCTGGAGGATTGTCTCACATGTAAGGTAGTCGTTGCCGGAGCCCTTGAATGGCCTCGACTGAGGCCTCTGGCTTCAGCAAGATCGCCTTGGCACTGTTTATTCTTCTTCTTCTTCCTCTTAATGTTCTGTTTCTCTTTCTCCTCACCAGTTGGTGAAACCAAGTACATGATTGGCCTTCTAATTCAGAATTGGTTTTGTCAGTGAGGGAGTACAAGTTTACTAGTAAAAACAACATTATTTTCTCATGGCAGTCGGAAAATAGAGATGAACACATGCATTAAATATCATTCTTACCTAAAGGAAGGTTATGGCGCCAATATGGATGATGAGGATTGGAACACAGATATCCCTTTGTGCAGTTCCACCAAAATGAACCAACTGTTCCATTCTGACATTCCAGTTAAACAACACAAAAGTCACTTCTTTTAAGAAGAGTTTTGTGCAGTGCACCAAAAGGTCACAACAGCAACCAGGTGAATTGGATATCCCTGTTTGCACAAAAAGGCACAAAGGAAACAGTCAGAGTCTCAAACAATTACAGGCAAAAACATTTGGCTAAACTTGTCATGGCTTATAACAGTGGCATGGCTTCATTTTTACCAGGGACATTAGATTAAGAACAACTAAGGCTGCGTTCGGTTCACAGGTTTGGTGCAGGATTTTCGTAGGAACACAATTCCTACGGTATTCTTTCCCTTCCAACCGTTCGGAACACAGGAAAGGTGAATAGTGTTTCATAGGAAAGCTGGTCTGGCAGTACTGATTCCATAGGATTAGAAACATCCACGCGCTGCTCATTTTTTGGACGGAAGCCCGAGGCAGGCGCTCGCTGCCATGCGTTAGACAGGTTGCTGTGCTGTGTTGCCGGAATAAAAAAATCAACCTATGTGTGGTACGTGAGGTGAGGGCAAGAGTAGTCACTGTGCAGCTGAATAAACAAATAGCATCTCATACTGCCAAGCATGCTACTCTAAAAAAACAAATATGTACATTTCGTAGTCCATCCGAACACATTCTCTTGAGAGTTTCCTCCGGTTCGCTGTTCCATAGTTTTATACCTACATTCCTTTCCTATTCCTCTATTTTCATCAAGACCTATGTTTTCTGCCCCTTTATTCCGAACGGAGCCTAAATATTTAGTATAAGGGCATGGGACAGTGGGTGCACCAGCAGTCCAGCACCATGTACGTAAACAAGGGCATAAAGTGGTGATTCATAGTTTGTTGCCCCGAGAAACAAACATCCAAGAAACATATCTGGGTTGGTCCCATTTTTGTTCACTCTAGCCACCTACTCCTATATGTGGATAGCAAATCTAGTCCTGGTCATACCACTGTGTACAGCGTTACCCCTATATTTCCCTTTTTGACCAAGAGACCGGTTGGATGACCAGTCTATACTACTTTCACCCCCTTTCCTTCCTGTTTGTACCAAGTCTGATGTACATACTAAATTCCCCCACCCCCACTTTATTTCTTGTTTGAACCAAGTACTCCCTCTGTCCGGAATTACTTGTCATCAAAATGGATGTGTCTAGAACTAAAATACATCTAGATACATCCATTTCAATGACAAGTATTTTCGGACGGAGGGAGTACAAGATTCGACTCCATGAAGTAGCTTTACCTCTAACAATAGAAGAAAAAAAATATGTGACATTGGACCATCCGATCGAGAGGGGCTGAGAGGTAGAAAATGATGCACATGCAGCGACGTAGCGAGCTAGGGAAGTAGAGCTAAGGCGGTTTCGAACAAAGATATACCCGAAGGTCGTCGGGATGTGGATAGGTGGGCGGTGGGAGGCCGGATCCGCCCACAGGCAACGACAAAGGGAGCTGCTAACACATAACTGCAGAGAGGAACTTCGCCCCTTCCTGTCTAATTACATTGTAAATTTGGGTTACTAGGGCTGTGGATAGCTTGCATGGCCGGGGGCCACAAAAACCCTTTGTAACACATATGTAATTGTTCCTTTGTGAGTAATACAAAGTCAGTGGGAGCCTCTCCCACTGTCATTCACCTTTCAAAAAAAATGACGAAGGGATCGGAGGACCTCCCGCACCAGCGCTCGGCCAGAGATAACGGTGGGGCCGGCAGTGGGTCTCCTCCCTCGCTGTCGATGACGGCCTAAACGCTGCCCCTCCTCCCCTTCACCGGCGGAGGGGGATACGTCCGGATCTGTAACCAGCGGTGAGGATAGAAAGCCAGTGTTTTTTGAAGGGAGAAAGATAGTGTTACTACCCCTATCTTGTTTAGATCTGGAGAGGATGAGAGTGTGTGAATAGAGCAACCCTAGCAAGCAAGCGCGGAGGCTCCCGCCTATATATACGTAGTGGGGTAGTTTTCCTTTTTCACTCCATCAAAACAATCGTTTAAAATTGTGTACTACTACATGCTAGGTCGCGGTTTTTTTAGTTGTTGATTGTTTTTTGAGATAGCTACCCGCTTGTTCCAAGTGGTGTTACGGTGTGCCAGGTCGCACTTTGTATCTTTCAAGTCTGGTACTACAAGTCCCTCCATTAAATGAACAACCAACCCCTCGTAAAAATTGTGAACAAGCCCACGGCTAAAATTAGCGGAAACGTGGGTTGCCCCAACATGCATTATTATTTATATTTTCTACTCCCTCCGTTCCTAAATATAAGTCTTTTTTATAAGCCACACCTAAGACAAGATTTTTTTATTAGCAGTGAACCCCACATGTCATAGACACAAAAATTGTGGCAAGATTCCCTTAGGCAAGCCAAAGTGTGTCTAACAATTTGAGCAACTCAGGTTAGGCAAGTGTGGGAAAAATAATGTGGCAACATAAGACAAACATAGTCACAATCCAAACAGCCCCGTAATTTTTTGTGACATGCATGAAAATGTGGTTAGTTAAATTTATAGTCAAAATTTGGCAAGGTGCATCAAATCAACACATGCAAGTATCAAAAGGAAAGTCACGGCATGCATGCATGCGTTGTACTCCCTCCGTTTCCAAATATAAGTCTTTTTAGAGATTGCAACAAGTGACTACATACGAAGCAGAATATGTCTACTCCTACATACGAAGTAGCCCATTTGAAATGTGTAAAAAGACTTATATCGAGTGCAGTGCTTTGATGTGTCGCTTCAACTCGTACAAGACCGAGAAATTTGATTACTACAACGCCCTCTCCCTCGCGGACTGAGCTCCGGTGCCTTAACTGCACCTGCCTTTGGCTGCATGACAGGAGGGCCAACCACCTGTTGGGATCACCTGTCATAGACGCAAAGGCAGGAGCAGTAAGTAGAAGCTTTCGCTACATGCTATCCCTCCCGCACGAGGTGGACGGACATGCAGCAGTGGATTCAATACTGTAGAAGTAGGAGTAACATCATTGTTCGTCTTCTCGAAGAGGCGAAGAGCCAAGCGCAACCCGAACGTGGCAGTTGCGAACGCTTGCGTGGTGTGGTTCCTTGGAGTACTAGCCAGGCTCTTGCATGAGACAAAATTGCTATTGTTTAACAATTAAGCTCCATTATCCATTGGTTGATACTCATTCTGCATAGGTCCACGCGCTTAGCACCATTTCCTCCTGGGGTCACCAATGTTTATTTGCTAATTAATAGCATTGCATGCAATGAACTAGCCATTGTAAGTCATTAAAAGCATGCACACCTCTCATCTCTTATAGGTTGATATGTCAAGAAACAAGAAACAAGGTAGAAGTTAATGCACCGCGCCTAAGTGTTTTGGGACTATTTGGTTTTCGTAAGATGACTTACACACCTAGACGGAGGGAGTAGTATAGCCCTGTAAACCGGAAAGGAGTATTTGCCTTTCTAGAGATTTCAACAAGTGACTAGACTACACCGTGTGCAGTACTCCCTCCCTTCCGGTTTATAGGGCTCAAATCTCAAATCTCATGAACTAAGGCATTTTGCGATTGGAGGAATGTATCTCGTACTTTACAAAACTACCCTAATTAAACTCATGCATTAATTACGTAGTTCTCTCATTTTCCTCTCTGCCTTGGTCGCGGTGCACAATATTGAGCACTCCTATATGACTAGCCGCTCTATCTACACGCGGGACATTTCAAAGCATCGGGGCCCGCGTGCCATCCACCAAATCACAACGAGGTGCTATAGTCGAGACTCACCTGTCACCCCGTTGTGGCCGTCATGACCCGTCATATCACAAAACCCACACCTTTACCAGCAGTGGTAAGGTGGCCTCCAAGTTGGACTGGACGAAGCAACCATCATTTCACTGGAACGCTCGTTCAAGCCCTTTCTTCCCTTTCTTGAAGAAAACCTCACTCCAGGCTACTCACTTCTGCCATTTTTCTTCTGTACCGATGAAGGAAAGGTGGGCGAATCAGTTATGCTGCTATATTTTCATTCCAAGATCTTCTTTTTGCGAAGCACCGACCGATTCTCACATCCTATTCTTTTCCCGTTTTCATTGCGATTGTGGTTTCCTTTCGATTTCTTTTTGTTTGTCAGTTCATTGATGGATCATGGAGCACTAGGCAAAGAGTTGTCGGCGGACAACCCACTGGAGACAGCGATCTCCAGGAAGCGAGCACCGACCATCGAGTTGACCATGTTGGCGGGCCAATGCATGGAGACGAAGAACTCCAAGAAACAAGCACTGGCCAAAGAGTTGAGGACGTTGGCAGACGAACTCCTCAAAGAAAGTTGGAAGAATAGCAAGGGCCCCACCGTGCCTACCCCAGGAACTCTGATTGCCACCTATGTGAGGCTCAAGACCGAGTTTGAGGAGATAGGCACCGTTGAGAAGCAGTATTCCCCTGGCAAGGTGATGGCCCCCATCGAGGACGAGGAGATGGCCCCCGGAGGGATGAGATCCCCCGGTGAGCTGCACAAGGTAAAAAATAATGGCTTATTACCATAGTTGTGGTTTTTGATTATTTGCAATGTGCTTGCTAATATGTTAGGGTTGTGCAGGTGCCGGTGGACGTCCTTGATGATTCCAATGTCGTGGCCCGTCCTGTTGGCATCGCCCCGGAGATCGATTCCGATGCCGCTGTCCATCCTGTGGACATCGCCCCAGAGATCGATTCCGATGTCGCGGTCAGTCCTGTGGACATCGCCCCAGAAATCGATTCCCATGCCGCTGTCCGTGCTGTGGTCATTGCCCGAGAGATCGATGACAAGAAATACTTGGTCGCGCTAATCCTTCAGGGTAGTTTGCATTGCCCTGTGTTTAATTACCAGAATGATGCGTGTTATCAAACCATCTTAGGGTTAGTGCACTGTCTTGTGTGCGCGGATCTTGCTACTTTTGTTTGATAGTGAATCATGCGATGAATCATGCGAACCCTCTCCGAGTTATGGAGACAGATGTATCCTCACCAGCTTTTGATGTAATATATGGCATGCTTAGATGTAAGTTTGAACTGTTTATCATATCAGCAGGGCTTGTTTGATGATTCTTGGTGTCAGTAGGCTAGCTACTGTGCGAGCTATAGTACTTGCAAAACACTCACCGAAGAGAAACGTTGGGGCTGATGAGCTCGTGGTACGCTTATACTTATCCCTCGTCGATCGACCAATAGCCCTAGCTCCTAAAATTGTAGGCTTAGCGATCGATCAGACAATAGTCGACATACATTCAGGCCTCATTTGGTTCATAGGGTAGGAAAATCGTAGCAAAAGTACAGAGAACGTGCAACACAAAATCATAGCAGTGCAGAGACGTACTCCCTCCGTTCCAAAATAGATGACCTAGGCGGGCTAGTTTGGCCTAGTGGGTTTCAGTGATATGATGTGGTACAATGCCGTCCAGTCTTCGCGTGTGGTAGCAGTATTGCGGGTACAGTAAGTTTTCTTGAAGAAGCAGAATTCAAGGAAGTCATGATGGTTCCTTCGTCCGAACAACTTACAGTGGGAAAGGTTGGGCCTGCGATACGACCGGGGTAGACTAGGATAATTTTGTGCATGGCAGGTGGACCAGGATGGTCGACGTTCCACATGTCGGCGAATGAAAGTATTCTTTCCGATATAGAGGACGAGCAATGAGTATTCATTGTTTATTTTTGATGAAAGCTATTGTCTCCACTGTTACGACGGAGGAGTGTGAAACACGGCAGCCCAGTGAACTTGGCATGTGCACCACTCCCTCCTTCCTCATGTAATGCCCAGGTTACAGCTTTTTCTCACTTTCTCTCTATCTATTTCCTCTCAAATGTTTTTTACCTTTCTTTTTTTAAGACACAATTGTTTTTATGCCTTTTTTTAGAATTATTTTTTATACCTAGGAGCACGTGTAGAGACGGGCTCTTGCAGAGCCCACTCCTTGACTTTGTCAACGCCTCTCTCTCCTCCACATAAGGAGTACTACTTGCTATGCATGCATGCGGCGGGCAGCTGGCGTCTTGAGGGGCCAGGGCGGTGAGAGCGGGCTCCGGACTCCAGCATGGCCCACCTCACATTATCACCATATATTTCTTGGAGTCCGTGCGCGGCGGGCGGGCGATCTCTTCTCCCTCCCCTGTTTCTCTCTTCTCAGGACACTAATGGATGCCATCCGATGCTGCCCGCATACCTTTCGACAACTGTATGAACTAACCGGACGAAATTCGTGCAAACAAATCAAATTTCAAATTAACCAGATGAAATTCATTACATTTCGAAAAATTTTCCTACAAACCGGATGAAATTCATTACATATTCCTACAAACCTAATCTAAACGATCGCCGGCGCCCGACCACCATGTCCGGCCATGAACCCGAGAAAGCCGGCCACTGCCTTCGCCTCCTCCTCATCCGCCTCGATAACCTCCTCCTCCAGAGTGGCAGCGACCTACCGTGTACTACTCTTCCTCACTGCCGGCTGCGCCCGCGCACGCGCGCCAGCTTCGTGGTTGTGGCGGCGGAGGGCGGCCGGGGGGGTGCCGGCGATCTCCTTCATTTGCTCCTGTGACAGTACGTCAAAGAGAGCTTTGGAGCGCGCCCGGAGCGGAGCCGCCGATGTCCCTCGTCTGCTCCTGCGACAGTACGTCCAAGAGAGCTTCGGAGCGCCAGGAGGCCATGGTTGAAGTGGTGCCGACAGAAGGAAGGGACCGGAGGAGAATAAGTGTGGGTCTTTGGCTATAGCTGGGAGCTGGGGCTCAAGTTAATATAGCGGGCGAATGGCAATGAGCCGCGGCAGACGGATGGACAACTGGCACCGGAGTAGGTTTGTCGGGCGTGAATGCGGACGCTGCTTCAGTGACTTAACTGCAGATGCGTTTGGGTTACTCACATGTGGGCCCAACGGGCATCTGGCCCGCATGTCAGTGACACACCAATTGCACTTGCAGTTAAGTCCGGTGAATGCGGCATTGACATTCTGGAGAGACGGTGACCGTTTCAGGCGGGAAGCGCGCGCTAGCGATGGAAGGGGTTTCGGTGTGCAGTGGCACTAAGATCGGTCACTCACGATAGTACATACTCCGTACCATACTACCATAGTACCCTCTCTAGCTTAGGCTGTTTTATAGATTGTCATTGTGATGGACGATATACATGAGCAAGGCAGTCCGAGTATGACCGTTGGTGTTGAGCCAGGTGAATACATGCTCGGCGTTCGCGTAGGCCTCCATCAAACGTCTAAACAGTAATGTCAGGCACCGCCGGGGCGCGCAGGTGATGGGCTCGCCGTTTGCGTTGCGCCATGAGCAGGACTTTGATTTAGAGGGCGACGTGCATGCATTAGCATGCTTTGACAGCGTGAGCGTGAGTGTCTGACGCGAAGTATTTCATTTTCATTTGGCTGACGAGGGTGCATTGCAGCGACAAGTCCGTGGTTTGATTCCCCACATACACATAATTTTGGTTTTTACAGTATTTCTTTCTCCATTGACAGGTAGGCCCGCGTAGATAAATAAGAACACGAGCTGATGAGGCGCATGCGGACTGTTTGACTGGTCAACTAGACAAATACGGAGCTATACGCTGAGCCAGTGACCGTATAATCACCATATCTCGTATACAATGATCAAAGTGAGCTATCAAGACAAGTTCGATGACCGCCAATGCATTTTACTCGGTAATAAATGACCAGGATTGAAGGGGAATCCAAATTTGCTTCGTCTTCTGTCCTTGAGCTCTTGACAAACCAATGCACCATACGGTTGTCCGACCACTCCACCCCAGAGCTCTCACCAAGCGTCGTTCATGCCACCGCGCCGCACACTAACCGGTAAGGCAGGGATGGCATCCCGCCGCACCGAGTTCCTTGCCGCCCACGACCGCACACAAAATGGTAGGGAAGTGATGGCATCCCGCCGTGCCGAGTTCATCGCCGCTCGCAACCTCACAACTATGTGGGAGGAATTTGAAGATGCAAAGGCCGAATGGGTGGTAGAGCAAGAGGCGGCCAAAGCCGCACAGAGGGAGCGGAAAAGTCAGAAAGCACTCAAGAAAAGAGAGGCCCGCTGCTGCAAGAAAGAAAAGGACGCACGCGCTGCTGCGGAGAGGTCGGCGGAGATCCTAGCACGGTGGGGTGTCGCCGACAAAGCCGGGAAGGAGAACGACGGCGTCTGGCCAGCATGTGAGAAGTAGTAGTACTAGTAGTTAGTGTGTGTGTCTGTGTCTGAGTACGAGCATGTACCAATACTACTAGTTACTACTGTAGTTTTTTGAGCAAATTACCAGTACATTAGCCTAGACTAAATGGAAAAATTCCTATCCTAAGCATCAAATGGCATCTCTTTCTCTATAGGAATTGAGATGCATGTCATCTCACTTCCTATGATTTTCATATTCCTATCTTATGAACGAAAGGAGGCCTCTGTTGGAGTAACTACTGTAGCTAGCAGTACTGCTGGTACAGTAGTTTTCTTCAAGAAGCGGAATTCAACGAAGTCATGATGGTTCCTTCGTCCGAGCAACTTCAAAGTGGGAAGTGGGCCTGTGATTTGACGGCTCATTAGTCATTGTTACTGCGGTGCGACGACCTGTGTGACTCTCCCTTGGAGTTCTGCGTGCATGGCAAGTGGACCAGGATGGTCGACGTCCCACATGTTGGCGAACGGAAGTATTCTTTCCGATATCGAGGAGCAAGGAAACCGCGTGGTATAGTATCACTGCTGATTGGTTCGCAAAAAAATAGTATCATTGCCGATTTATAATTATTTTTTATTTCTGATGAATGCTAGCGTTTCAAATCTTACGACGAAGGGTGCCAAACACAGCACGTGCTGGATGTCCCACACGTCAGCGAAAGGAGTGGGACATGAACAACGTGGTAGAGCCCAGCGTAAAAAAACAGCGTGGTAGAGCGTCTCCACTTCTTCCACTTCTGGGTCGGAGACCACACGTAGTAGTACTTAGTGGTATGAACGATACAAAGTGTGACCTGGAGAGAAAGACACGTCTAGTTGGAAGGTCTCGGGGCATACACGTAAACAAATATAAAAGATAATATGTGCCTCCAACTAATATAGTAGTAGTAGAGTACTTAGGCACGTACTCCATAACATCACCGTGCATTGCACGTACAACATTTAGTGGTAGTACGTAGTAAGAGACAAATGCCGCCCAAGAGTTCCCTTCTCGACCTACTTTTGGGTGTTTGGTAGAGTGTATGGAGGGTGCATGAGTCCACACTAGTTTAGCACAAATACACTAGAAGCATGCATGAAGAGAGCATGCATGAAGAGGGATGTTGAGTTGAGCATGCATGAAGAGGGAACAACTATGCTGAGATGAGAACGCAACCAAACACACCCTATATGCCACGCATGTTCATACCATTTGTGCCTTTCTACTTCAGTTACTGCGCTACATTACTCAGGTTCGTACATCCACTCCTGGGTACATGTCCATCTCGTAGTTCCAGTCCCACGTGTTCTTCATATAGATGGAACAATCCTTGCATAACACGTGCACCTTGATGCTAGATGTCTCGCATGTTGGCAAAAGGATGAACAAAGCTCACGTAAAAAATAGAGTGGAAGAACATAGATTCCGGACGACCGAGAAGGAGCAAGGAACCTCGTGGTGGAGCGTCTGCACTCATAATATTTAATATTATTCAGCGATATAAAATTAACCAATCATCTCCACAGTGGACTTGAAGAGTACGAAACACGGCAGCCCAGTGTAGTTACATCATACTAGTACATGGCTAACCCACGCTATCACCATATTTCTTGGCTTCCATGAGACACCTATCTCTAGTAATCCAGCAGCCTGTATCGCTTCTCGCTCCTCGTCTCTATCAAAGTGCGGCGGGCTGGCGTTTCTGCCGTCTATTGAGGTCGGTTAACTATCACATGTTAGCGACATGCCAAGAGCATTCTAAATTTTTTTCCTTTGACGTTCCGTTTTCAAAAAGAAAAAAATCCTTTCACATACGATTTGCCTGTATGCTTTGAGCAACTTGCATGTCCTATACTGCTCCTGTTTGATACTCTAACTTAGCTAGAGGTTAGACTAACTCATGACTAACCCTAAACTAACTGTAGCCAAAGAGGTGTTTGGGTGACAGGGTTAGATTGACAATAAATGCACTTCATGGAGAGAGAAAAGTGATTTTTCAGTGGTCTCAATGAGAACTATCTCCAGTTAGCACCTCTTGGATGGGATATTTTTTTTGGTGGGTTCGGTGCAACTTTCTCCAATTTAAACCCTCATGCTTGGATACTTTAGGGCTATTTGAGCCCCAACTAGCTCAAAATAACTCTAACCCATGGATCCAAACAGGGCCTATGGCCAGTCTCGACGCGGAGCAGTCGCGTGCACCGGGAGGCGGCGCTCTCTCGGCCGTCGCGCCACTTCAAAGCCGGCGCCAGTGAGAGATCGCCTCCGCTCTGGCCGGGCATTAATGCGACACTGACGCTCCAGGGCGGCGTTGACCGTTTCACGCGGGAAGCGCGCGCTGGCAAGGGAGTATAGGTTTTGAACTGTTTCAGGTGTAGTACTGGTAGTTTGCAAAACTACTCAATTATTGCACTCAGTTTCCTAAGAAATTGTGGTAAAAAATGTTACTCCACAGCCCGCTTCCCTTCTCCTTCCTCTTCCACCGCCCGCGCACGTCTGCGGGAAGCGACCGGTCAACCCTTATATAGGAGTGCTAGCACAAAAAGATGCATGCATGACCACTAAAATTTCCATATTAAAGCGCCGCTCTGGCGGGAGTATGGCGTATGTTGTTACCTTCGGCCGACCCATGGCTACCGGGCGACGGCGACCAGAGAAGAGGCGGCGGGAGGGGAATGAATGCAGATACTATTTGGGTTCGCCTTCCGGCTTAAATAAATGTGCAGCATCACGTGTACCCGCGGGTGCACAAATTGTAACATACGTGTCTTCTTAAGTGGGCGTCACGTAACTGGTGTGTGTGTGAGAGAGATTCTGAGAGACAGAGTGCGTGTGTGCGACTCTACTCTTCGGACATGTACTCAACCTTTTGCATCGGGATATAAGTATAATGGTATTTACTTTAGCTAGTGATTTACGTGGCCATGTTAACGTGGTTATGTCAAAAAAATGTCACTTCCTGCTCGTGATTTGCGTTATATAATTACAAGCAAGATTCTCGTGCATTGCACGGAACATCAATATGCATTTTTTACAGAACACCTGTTGTGATTGACCCATGCAGGAGTAATCCCATGTGTAAAAACTAATGATATCTCGAGAATTTTATCGGAAAACTGGTATCTCGAGAATGTCATTGAAAAAATGAAAGATGAGAGATAAGGCGAGGAGGAGTGGAGCGTGGTGGTGACTGGTGGTCGGAATGGGCGGAGGCATGGGGATGGACGGCGCCGGCAGGCGGCAGCGGCCACCATGCATGCTAGATTGTTCCAGAGACTTATTCCTTTTTTAATTGCTGAGCAATGAGGTTGCGGGAGATAATGATGTGGAGAGAGGTGCGGGCATCTTTTGTAAAATTATCATAGTTTGCTTTCTATCCTCAGATATAGATCATACGGTCTGTATTACAAGATGGCAGGCACACCATCACCGCCAAGTCATTTTTTTATAAGGGTACAGATGATAAGTTTGCTGACTACTAAAGTAAAGTGGAATTTGTCCATGTTATGCAAGTAAATAAAGGTGATTGTTTATCATACGGGTAAGGTTGGATGAAGGGTGGTAGGAACAAATGCTCCGCCTAGAGCATGTGTGTGTGAGATGGAGTCTTAGTGTGTGTGTGTGTGAGAGAGAGAGAGAGAGGAGAGAGAGATGGAGTCTTAGTTTGTGTGTGTGTGTTTGTGTGTGTGAGAGAGAGATGGAGTCTTAGTGTGTGTGTGGGGGTGTGTGCGTGTGTGTGTGTGTTTGTGTGTGTGTGTGAGAGAGAGAGATGGAGTCTTAGTGTGTGTGTGGGGGGGGGTGCGTGCGTGCGTGTGTGTGTGTGTGTGTGCGTGTGTGTGTCGCGGGGTCCTCTGTGACGGATGTAATTTAAGTGTGCATGGCTTCATCATAGAGAGGTGATCTATATGGCAGAGGCCACCAACGATGGGGTGCGAGAGAGAAAATGCCCGTAGAGAGGGAAGAGAAGGTGTGTGCGCGTGAGAGGAGTCGACATCGAGAGAACGTGTTTGTTCGAGAGACACCAAGGAAGACTACTATATATCGATGGTGCAAGTAGGCGGGAATTAAACAAAGGGATGGTCTTATTGGTTTCGGGGATATAGGGGAAGAGTGAGAGGCGCGGGGGGGGGGGGGGGGGGTAGCTAGAAGGAGATTGTTAAGTGTGAGTGTGTGTTTTACCCATCCATGCGGAAGTTATGTGCACAAAAGAGGAGAACGATTTGATGTGGCGTTAGGATTGAGGGTAATTAACTACGTATGGAGACATAGAGACCTTGAACGTGCATGTGTGAGAGGTATACATGTATACGTGGGATGTGTGTGTGTGCGTGTGCATGATCGAGATAAAAGAAAGAAGACATAAGTCATAAGATCAACGACATGGGAGAGACGGATCGGTATGACAATATGCATGCATGTGAGAATGCAGGGAAGAAGGCCCGACAATTGAGCATGTGTTTTTGTATTTAAGAGATAGTGGCGTGGGCTGGAGCATGCATTTATGGCGAGCAAAGGGAGTGAGGCGCAACGATTGTGCAAAAGAGACCAACCTATAAATGCATATGTATGGAGAGACATATATAGTGTGGGTGATAGGAAGCAAGACTCCGTGCGAGAAAGAAATGTTGACGGAGAAACTACAGATAGATACAGAGATGGAGATGCTAGCTAGAGGGACATCCGCTAGTTTGGGTGTTGGAGATGACCGTCGGGTGGTTCAAAGGGTGAAGTTATATATGTGTGTGAGAGGGCACTTGACTGCATGTAGAGAGAAACATATGTAGTGTGCGTGATAGGAATCAAGAGTGAGGGCGAGAAAGAAGTTTGATGGAGAAACAGATAAATAGAAAGATAAAGATGCTAGCTAGTGTGCGTTAGAGATAGGAGTCGAGTGGATCAGAAGGCTGGGTTATGTGTGTGGGTGTGAGAGAGATAGAGAGAGGGTGCATGTGAGTCACATACAAACAGATATCATAGAGAAATGAGATCCAGAGAGACGGAGTTTTGTGTCTGCGAGAGAGAAAGATATTTCACAATGAGAGTGATAGCTAGAGAGACATACGAGGGAACGCAAGATATCTCTAGGGAGAGCGGGTGTGTGTGAGCGACATACAAGAGAACAATGGAGAAATATGAGACCCTGGGAGACAGAGTTTGTGTTTGTGTGTGAGAAAGAGATATTGAAGAGGAAGAGTCGTAGGTTCTCATATCTAAGGAGCGAAAGACATCTCTGTATGAGGGGTATGTGAGTGGCACACATGGGAATAGTAGAGAGAAATGAGACCCCGGGAGACAAAGTTTTGTGTTTGTGTGAGAGAAAGAGATTCCACATGGAGAATCATAGTTAGAGACACATAGCAGGGAGCGAGATATACTTAGAGAGAGATAGAGTGATGAAGGTCGAGGGAGAGAGTACCGTCAGTGTGTTACGAAGATAAAAGATCATTGTCGACATACAGGTAGCACGAGAGATACCTGAGAGACGATGAACGCGTATAGGTCCAGAGAGATAGTCCTATATAAGCATGAGTGATAGCTATATGAGACGAATATCTGGATTAAAGGGGATTCAAATATTTAAACTAGAGATCACGACATCGATAATATCATAACGCAAATTGGTGTATCAAACATGCATATTCATTTGAATTTGGGCACACGTGTAATGTTATATAGTTTATCAATATTGGTGATCCATAGATTCTTCAATTACAAACAATGCATGGTTTATATGCAATTAATGTCTAAACGGGATTACACTATATGTTGCGTGTGTGAAACACATTATACATGTTTGAGAAGTAAAAAAACCCGCATGAAACACACATTAATTGGAGACAGTTAGCGAGGAATGCATACATTGTATTTCAACATAAAGTGGTTTCAAATATTTGAAAATCCAAATTGATGGATACAACCTTATGAATCTGAGATCATGCCATTTGTAAACCATATTTATGTATAAATGGTGTTGTGCTTTTGAAAGTATATATAAAAAATGATGTATATAGAATGTAATTCCAATTGAAAATGGATCCCGCCCGAAAAAAATAGAATACAAACGGGATTCGAATTGAGTTGGCACGGTAAACGTGCACTCTGCAAAATTTGAACGAAGCGGGGAAAGTCGCAGTAACCGCCCGAAACCAAATTCTGCGAGATGGAAATCACTACTGCCTATCCCTGCCACGCAAAGCCTATCTGCTGGATTTCTATAGGTTTCGATAGGGGTAGGTTTGTAATTTCACCCAAACGTGACGTAACCGCCTCTCACCCGGATTCATACACGGTGGGCGCCAAAACACAGTGTGTCCTCGGCCGAAATCGACTCCCTCCCCGATTCATATTCATACACGGTGGGTGCCAAAAACAAACTCTCATCGGCAAATATTCGGTGTATGTTAGATTACCGTCCTATCCCCAACCGACTAATGTTGCTGTGATGAAGTAGAAATTTGAAACGGGGGCTAAGTTTGTAAATTTCCTCGCATTTGAGACAAGCGCGCCCTGAATACATGGTTCCCCCCTTCTCTCTACCTCCCTTTTCCCCATTCGTACTCCGTGGGCGCCAAAACACCCTCTCCACCCCACCCTCCTCCGTCCGCCGCCGTCCGCCACCCCATCCACCGCCGTCCTCCTCCACCATGCCGGAGCTGATACCCCGACGCCGCCGTCCATTACAAGATATCGACCTCTCTCATCCACGGCTTCGGACCGGGATCCTTGCATCCCGTCCTCTCGCTTCATCCCCGCCGCCGTCCACCTTGCCGGCGCCGCTCCTACGACCGTCTCGTCCACCGCGCCCCGCCGCCACCGTCTACCCTCCTAGATCTGCTTCCATGCCGCCGACAGCCATCGCTACCGCAGCACCATCAAATTCTCAGCAGATGCGTACACGGCGCCGCACCAGAGGCGGTACTCTTTCGTATCTGCTCAACTTATTTATCGCAGCAAGAAAATAGATCGCCACTGCTTTACTCTGATTTCTTGTCTTGGTTGCGAAGTTGCCTTTGTCCGGTTTGCACCTTCAGATCCGCCATGGGATGCTCAACACTATACTCCCAATGCTTATGGTTTTCCCCTTTTATATTCCACACTAGTTAAATCACAGTAGACTAAATTTCAAAATTGGGCCAGTCGATTTTTCAGAGCTCGCCAGAGTTCGCCGGTGCGATCGAAGGGGCTCGGGTGGTTGTCGGGCCTCGCCGAACGAAGAAAACTCGACGCGGGTGGGGGTTGGGGCGGGGGTGGGGGGTGGGGGTGGCAGAGGAACACAGGCGGTGGGGGCCGGTGGTCCGGCCGGCGGCCCATGCGGTGTTCTGTATGGGAAGAATCAGAGACGAGGAAGAAGAAGGGTTAGGAGACGTAGGATCTTCATCCAACTGCCTGAAATGGTTGAGAGACAGCTGGGAGTTGCATTCTTAATGCGCTCTGGTTCATCATGTGTGGGCACTGCGCGACCAACATTTTATTATCCAAAATCTGCTTGCTCTTCTTTACCATGTTCCTCTTCCGTTCTTCTTTAATATGTACTCTCTCCGTTCCTAAATACAAGTCTTTGTATAGATCCCACCATGGAATACATATGGAGCAAAATGAGTGAATCTACACTCTAAAATGTATCTGGATACATCTGTATGTGATCCATAGTGGAAATCTCTACCAAAACTTATATTTTGGAACGGAGGGAGTATGATGTAGTCCAGTATGTTCCTTGTACTGAAGATGAGCAGGGACATTTGCAGTGTAGAGGTCTATACGGTCGATTGTGATGGACAGTTTGAGATTCTTTGATTCGTAGGATCTTGTAAACATAGGAATAGGATTTGTAGTGGCCTGCCCACTTGAATCCTATAAGAATAGCAAGGAAATGCGGGGAGTTGTGTCGCCTTTGAGAGTTACACTGATATTAACAGTACCGCACCTTCACTTGAAGAGAGCTGGTATCCAAAGCCTTTCTAGCCGTACCAGCAATACTAGCACATATATTCCAGCAAGTTCCACTTTGCTGATTTTACTCTGATGCTTAAGGTTTTCCCATTATATCTACACCATGATCTGTGTAGCTGCTTTGTGCACTAGCAGCAGTTCACTCTTGAAGCTAAACACTGCAATGACTTACAAAATTGGCACCAAGGCATTGAGTGCCATTCTGGATGCAATGAAACTCATACGCTCCCCACCTGTTGATTCTTGTTCAGAATATGATCCTAATGACTATTCTAACCTCGAGGAGTCAAAGGCAGATAGCCTGTCCTGTTCACCCATCAAGGTGCATGTTCTAATTTGGCAATGTTTTATTGATTGCGGGTATCTTGCATATGTTGTCTTGCATTTCTTCTACTTTGTTGCACTGCCATCTAGTTAGTTTACTCATCATATATGTCGAGATGCCATGCCCATCCATTATCAATACATATTCCATCTGTCATCATACCATGTTTTTTCACTCAAATGCTGTTCTTGTGCATTAGACATCAAAAAGGAAGAGGGTGATTGCCGAACCTGAAGGAGCACCAGCAAAGTCCTTGAAAAACGTGGTGGTGCCGGAGAAATCAGACAGCACCCCATTTATATTGGCTGTACAACCAGTGACACAAAACGTAGGACCGACTCCAGCAGACCGTACCCATACTTCACTGGCCACACCACTAGCCCCACCACACAGGACCTGCACTCCAGCAAAAGGTATACCGATTTCATTTGCCATAGCACCAGCTGTACCATAGAAAAATCCCACTCCAGCAAAAAGTACAGCAAGTCCACCGGCCGAAGAACCCTATCCCAACTGTAGAGACGGCCAATTCCTGCAGATTGGAACCCCATTCCATTTACTCCCAGTTTAAAAGACAATGCTTTCAATGTTGTTAGGGACTACGTGCATATATTCCCATCATGGGAAGATTATTGTGAAGACAAACACCATTTTCACATCTTCCTGTCCAACTTACGTGTAAGTGCTATTATTCATGGTTATTATTTTCCTGTTTTCTGCTGATTGAACACATCAATGATTTATATTACATTGTTGTAACTAGGCGAGGGTCAATCTGAATAGTCATGACGAGCAAAGCTTGACCGTGCTTTTCAAGGAAGCATTGCAGCAGTATCGGTATTACCTGAGGAAATCACACTTTGATGGCAAGTCTATAAACGAATTTCTGGTGAAGTCTCCTGTGCTAAATTTAGAAGACATTGAATGGAAAAACCTTTTTATGCACTGGTCTCGTTCCCAGGATGAGGTACTGTCTATGAAATCACATGACAATTTGAACTTCTACTTTTCCGCATGTGCCTTACGGATCTTTTTTGCAGGAAATCTGCTCGAAGAAGAATTCTGGTTTGACAAGAACGAAAGGATATCGCAAATATGTTGCCCGCTGCTTTGCTCTTGTTAGTACCTATTGTCCTGTATCACTGTACTTGCATACATACCTGGTTCATTATGTGACATCAGTATGCATGATAGCTTGCTTATCAATTGTTTGCTCCAAATTATCTGATCTTTATGAATGGTTACATTACTGTAGAATATATCCAATGCCAATGTTTTTTTAGCTCTGCATTGTTCTTGTAAGTACATGATGTCCTTTATCAGTGTACTTATAATGACAGGTAGTTGTTCATGCACCATCACTCTGCAGCTTATTTTCCTTTGCCCTCCATTTTCTACACATCAGATCTATATTTACTCTTACCATAAGGTTGGTACTGAAGAAGTTTAGTTGTGCATTGCTCTTGGCTGTACCTTTTGCCTGTGTCGCTGCACTTACATTTATAGCTACTTGGTTATGTAGCATCACTCTTCATCTTATCTTAAATATTCTCCATTTTTTCATATATTATCACATCTATATTTACTCTTAACAAAATGTAGAATAAAGGCAATGCTTTTGAAGAAGATTCTGTGGTAAACTTCTTGAATTGCCCCCCCACCCATCAGCATGGACAAGGCCTTTATAGAGGATGTCTTCACCAATAATGTAAGTTTGTCCATCTCAAGCCTTCAAACTTTGTTGTATATATTTGGTTAGGCATGACTGCAACAACTGTTTATTTTTGGTGTTTGCATCAAATTGCTTGTTTAAAGTTTATTATGTAGTTCATAAACAAAAGTTTGTCCTTTCTCAATTTAAGTTTTCAGTTGTACAACCAAGTTCCTTCTTCATACCATGTAAATTAAACTATACAGAGCAAGTGATCTTCTTTTGCACTGCATGTATGCTTCTGTTCTTCATCTGTAATCCAGTGGTGTGGTGAACCTACCCACTACAGCACAATGTCATATTCTGCAATGTCTTAACTATGAACAATGTCATATCATTCTACTATTATTTAAACCGTCTCTTTATTTGCCAATCTGAAATGGTATAAATTGACAGCACACTAACCATTGATACTTATGAGTTCTTGATCTGTAGTCCAGTGGTGTCATGAAGCTGCCAACTCCTTCACAATGTCATTTCCTGCCATGTCTTGACCTGAACAATACCATATTGTGTTAATGCAATTTTAAACTGTGTCACTTTATTCGTCAGTAAGAAATGTGATGAATTGTCAGCACTGATACTTTTATGTGCAAAAGCTGTCATCTGTCTGCTTGTTTATCTTTCAGAGTGAGGAAGATATAAGTGTTGAACAAGCGCAGTCTCATCATCTTGCTCAGCTGCTTGCGCTGCAGCTCCCCAGCAGGGCTAACCTTTCTTGAACTCTATTGAAGTGCTGTCGGTTTTGTATATTATTTTGTCGGCGTGTTTATTTGCACTGGTGGAGATCTTTGATGCCTAGTGTATGTAATCTGCTGTCTGCTTGTGCTTTATTATCATAGTGGCGAACTTTGATGCCTAGTGGATGTAATATGCCGTAATTTCTTTATTGTATAGTCTAGGTTTTTTCTTATTCACGATGCTGCAGTTATTTTACTGTATATATATCCTGTCTTCGCAGTAAACCGGCCAAACCGTAAAATTACGGTACATAATCGGGCCGTCATGCAATCACGATGTAGGTTGGGCCTGAAACATGCCGAACAGCTCACGGGCCGGTAGCAGCCCGAAATGAACCCCGGCCCATGATTGTGCGAATCAAATCACGGGCTTTTAACATGCCAAAATTGTCTCGGTCCTTGTTTGGCCCAATCAGATATCGGCTGCGAGCAGGCCGGATGCAAACCGGGCCGTAGTTAGGCCCAACTATATGACGGGCTTTTAACAGGCCAAAATTAATATAGGGCCGAAATGGTAAACGGGCCCTTAACAGGCCAAAACTAATATCAGGCCGAATTACTAAGTGGGCCTTTAGCAAGTGGGCCCAAAAGCATAGTGTCCAGTTGACGGGCCGAATCTGATATGGGCCATAATTGAGCCCAAAGCCTCTTAAAGGGCCGGACCTGATCTGGGCCGTAATTTGGCCCAGAACATGGTAGGCTTTTAACGGGCCGGATCTCATATGGGCCACTATTAGGCCCGGAGCGTGGCAGACCATTAATGGACCGGATCAAATATGGGTAGGCATTTGGCCCAAAACATGGCAGCCACTTAATGGGCCGGCCTACTAGGGTCCTCAAAATCTTGTGGGCCTACAGCTGGGCCGGCCCATTAATGTCGGCGAAATCTCATGGGCCTTTAGCTGGGCCGGCCCATTATGATCCGCAAGAATCTTGTGGGCCTTTACCTGGGCCGGCCCATTATGGCCCGCAAAATCTTGTGGGCCTTTAGCTGGGCCAGCCCATTATGGTCCGCAAAATCTCATGGGCCTTTAGCTGGGCCGGCCCATTATGGTCCGCAAAATCTTGTGGGCCTTCAGTTGGGCCGACCCATTTAAACTTGATGGGCCGGTCCACGTGTCAACATATCATAGGCGTGTCTCGCCCATTGGATGAGTAACACATGTGCCAACGCGGACCTGACACGTGTCTCCTCCAGCCAATGATGATTTTACACGTGGAAAATCCCCATTGGTCGGGGCTGTTAACGGGTTATCGGATCCAAAACCCGACCCGATAGCTTAACGGCGTTCCGTTACGGTGGATGCCATGTGTCGGTCACCCTTGACGAAAGCACTTCTGTGACGCGCGATTTATCGTCATGGAAGTGGACACTTCCGTGATGATAATTTTGGTAATGTCATGGAACACTTCTACGATAGCACAGGTATGACTATCTTGATTCTGTCATAAATTTTTCATGGATGTACATGCATGACAAAAAACGCGACCTACTGTGACAAACACGTATCATCACGGAAGTGTATTTTTTTGTAGTGAGTTGGGACGACAATTTTCCTTACGCAGAGTTCTCTTACAACAACAGCTATCAAGCCAGTTTGAAGATGGCCCCTTTCAAAGCATTGTACGGAAGGAGGTGCAGGACACCGTTGTTGTGGGATGAAGTTGGAGACCGACAGTTGTTTGGACCAGATTTGATTAAAGAGTCTGAAGAGAAGGTTAAGCTGATTCACGATAGACTCAAGGTAGCCCAGTCCAGGCAGAAGAGCTATGCGGATTCTAAACGCAAGGAGACAGTTTATGAAGTTGGAGACAGAGTGTATCTTCGTGTATCACCACTCGAGGAGTGAAGCGCTTTGGAGTTAAGGGAAGTTAGCACCACGTTTTGTGGGACCATACAAAGTTTTGGAACATATGGGAGAAGTTGTTTACAAGTTGGAATTGCCCGAAGGATTGTCAGGAGTTCACGATGTGTTCCACGTTTCTCAGTTGAAGAAGTGCCACGCAGAGATGGCTGATATCCCTCTGAGAGATACAGTGCCACTGGAAGCGATACAGTTGGATAGAGATTTGACCTACGAGGAGAAACCAGTCAAGATTCTTGAGTTTGCCAGCCGAGTTACACGCAGCAAAGTTATCAAGTTTTGCAAGGTTCAGTGGAGCCACCACACCGAAGATGAAGCCACCTAGGAACGAGAGGAAGACCTACGGAAGGATTACCCTCACCTATTTTCTAGCCAACCCGAATCTCGAGGGCGAGATTCATCTTAAGGGGGGTAGGTTTGTAACATCCCAAATTTTCAATTTGGAATGTTATACATTAGATCATCTTTGCATATCATATTTTATTGCATTTTGCTTTGATCCTAGAAATTCTACGCAACTCAAGGACCCACGGAGAGAGTTGGGGATTTCGTAATTTTCATATTTGAGTTTTCTCGAATTTTGAAAAGAGGATCGTTTGATTTTAATTATTTTCTCTTTGAATATTTATTTTATGAAAATAAAAGAGAGAGAATAAAATGACTTTCTCAAAATAAAGAAATATTGGAGATTTAATATTAAAATCAAATAAGAATTTTATTCGGAGTTTTATCGCTATTTTATTTAAATTAGGAAAAATATGCGTTCTTGAATATTGCATTAGAGTCCCAAATAAATGTTCACCTTGTCCCGTAGATTTTTAGAGGACGGGGAAAATTTATTTCAGGATTTTTGGAGTTTGTTTAGTATTTCTTTTCTTTGTTTTTCTGCACGGAATTATTAAAAAAAGGTTACCGACCTAACCGGGCCGTGTCCGACCTGGACACTAGCCCGGCCGGCCCTTATAAGCCGCGGAGGCCTGAGCCGCAGCCACTCCACCCGAAACCCTAGCCGCCGCTCGAACCCGCCGCCGCCGCCGGAGCCTCGCCGCGCCGCCGCCCGCGACGCCGCCGCAACGCCCCCAGTGCCGCCGCCCGTCCCGAGCCCTGCCGCCGCCGGATGCTTCCTCGCCGCCGCCGCCCGACCCCGCCGATAGAGCCGCCCGCCGCCGCCGGCGTTTCGCCGGACCTCGCTGGACGTAGCCGCCGCCGTTTTTTATCGAAAGCCTAGATCCCTTTTTTTATTTTTAGATCAGTTTTTTCGGTTTATTTATTTAGCGAACGCCCGTTCGTTCGTTCGTTCATTTTAACGAACGGTTTTCACCGTTTAGCCGCAGACAGCGAACGTTCGTTCATTAGCCTATTCGTCAGTTTTTTGTTTTCTCGGATTTTTCGCGATTATTTTCGATCGCGATTTCAGATCCGATTTTCGTTTCAGTTTATCTTTTCGCTCGTTTATCGGAATCACGCGATTCAAGTGCCTAGAGTTTCGTCTCGAAGCCCTCTTTCTGTTTGATCAACTTAAACAAGTTTTTGCCACTGTAAAATTTGTCTTTAGTCCAGATTAGTAATCGAAGCTTGTTTCTTTCGCAGTTTGAGTTTCGTTGCTTCGTTTGATTTGATTCTTTTTGCAAACCGGAGTTCTTAAGTTGAACTTTCTGGTTAGATCTTCTTATTTGAGTTTTACCCGTGCATATTTGCTTGATTTCTTATTGTATGCTTGTTTGTTTGTTTGCGATAGAGTACCCGGAGTGCGAAGCTTGCTACTACGAGTCTCTAGGTTTCGTGGATCATCAGCAAGGGAAGTAACACTTTGATCATACCTCTTTAATACCCAGTTTTATTGCATTAGATCAATCCTCAAACAATTGCATGGTTAGGATCTGATTAAATTGTGGGTTTGGGAAGTAGATGAGGTAGTACCTATTCACCTGTTTATTATCAAACCTATGGGAGTTACTTCTACATTGCTTACATTGCTATGCTATGCTCGTAGACGTGGTTTGGGTTTGAGTGTATTCATGACAGATGTGAGTATTGTTAATTAATGGTTAACTTAAGGTGGCTACTTTAATACACATCTGGGTGGATTGAGGCACCTGGGGAACCCAGTGTTGCCTGTATTTTTGGAAATCCCGGGGTACCGTGTGATTCTCCTATGGACTGCCACCCAGGCTCAAAGGGATCATAAGATTATTCATGCTAGAAACTTCAGTGTGCAGCCACATGCCATTATGGGCTTTGGCATAGTTGAGTAAGTTGGGGGAAACCTTTCCATGATGGGCTAGCTGATGTAGGGGATTGTAGGTGTACATGCCTATCTATCGGTTAAGGGGACCTCTTCGGAAAGACTGTGTCTCGGTCATCCGTTTCTCAAACATCATGTAGTGCGAGAAAACCAATGGAGGAGATCGAGTCTTGTGGGGAAAAGTGCGCAAACCTCTGCAGAGTGTACAAACTAATCATGGTTAGCCGTGTCCCCGGTTATGGACATCTTGAGTATCTAGTTCTTGGACTATCGTGTTGATCTCATCACTCTAAATTAATTTTGTTGGGTTATTAATTACCTTTTAATTGGGATTGAGATGGGGTTTACCATTCTCAATGTTTAACAACCACCATGATAGTTAAATAAAATTTATTCCTTTGTTGTAGGAAAAAATTGGCTTTCCGCAAAACTTATTAACCATATGGCCTCCACCATCCATATATGCATGTAGTGATAGCTTTATTCTGTTCATTACTCTTTTGTGTTGGCTTGCCAGTATATTCCATGTGCTGACCCATTTTCGGGCTGCAACGTATCATGTTGCAGACTTTTCAGACGATGAGTAAGGAGCCTTATGTAGCGACCAGACCTCAAATGGCCTGTGCTGCTGTGCACCAGTGTCATCCCTGGATCAGTAGTGCTGACATGCACAGTACAAATGGAGGATTTATAACAGAGTAGCAATCACACACTTATTACATCGAATATCTCCGAAGAGATTAAGTATGATAATCATGGCTTAAGGCCATCTAATAACGATAACAGCGGAAGACTTGGAAGATAAGTGAGTCCATCAACTCCAGCGGCATCACTGAGTATAAGACCACGACCTAAGGCACCTTACTCGTCGTCTGAAAAGTCTGCAACATGAAACGTTGCAGCCCGAAAACGGGTCAGCACATAGAATATGCTAGCAATGTAACACATAGAGAGCAATGAACAATAATAATGCTATACTATATGCATATATGGCTGGTGGAAGGCTCTATGGTTACAGTTTTGCGAAAAGCAAATTTTATCCTACTGCAAAGGAATAAATTTTGTTTAACTATCATGGTGGTTGAAACATTGAGAAGGTACCTCCAACTCAATCCCAATTAAGTATCATCATTAACCCAAAAAAATTAATTATAAGTATCACGGTGATGAGATTCAAATGATAATCCAGGTACTAGATACTCAAGTTGTCCATAACCGGGGACACGGCTAATCATGATCAGTTTGTACACTCTGCAGAGGTTTGTGCACTTTTCCCCACAAGACTCGATCGCCTCCGCTTGATTCTCGCACTGCATGATGTTTGAGAAACGGATGACCGAGACACAGTCTTTCAGAAACAATCACTCTTTACTCTGGATGGACAGTTACACCTACTTTCCCCTACATCTGCTAGTCCACCTCTTCAAGAGATCATGTAACCTACTCAACTATGCTAGAGCCCATAATAGCTTGTGGCTGCACACGGAAGTTTCTAGCATGAATAATCTTATGATCCCTTTGAGCCTGGGTGGCGGACCTTATACATACAGACAACACTGGGTTCTCCAGTTGCCTCTATCCACCCAGATGTGAGTTTTAGTTGCCACCTTAAGTTGAACCATTAATAAACAACTCACATCTGTCATGAATATCACTCAAAACCAATCCACGTCTACGAGCATAGCATGGCAATAATAAAAGCAACGTAGAAGTAACTCCCAAGGGTTTGAATAGAAACAGGTAATAGGTACTACCTCCACTACTTCCCAGATACCCACAATTTAATTAGATCCTAATCATGCAAGTGTTTGAGGAAATAGATCTAATGCAAATAAAACTGGGTATGAACGGGGCATGATCAAAGTGTTACTTGCCTTGCTGATGATCCGCAAAACCTAGCGAGTCGAAGTAACAAGCGGCACACTCCGGGTACTCTATCGCAAACAAACAAGCATACAATCAGTACTCATCTAATGCACAGGTAAAACTCGAATGAAAGATCCAACCAGAAAGTTCAACTTAAGAACTCCGGTTTGCAAAAAGAATCAACTCGAAAGAAGCAACGAAAGTCAAACGGCGAAAGAAAGAAACTTCGTTTGCTAATCTGGATCTAGGTCAAATTTTACTGTAGCAAAAACTTGTTTGAGTAGATTAATCGGAAAGAGAATTTTGAGACGAAACTCTAGGCGCTTGAATCGCCTGATTCCGATAAACGAGCGAGAAGTTAAACAGAATCGAAGATTCGATCAGAAATCGAATCTGAGAAAATCGCAGAAAAATCCAACGAAAAAGAAAAACGGACGAACGGTTAAATAACGGACGTTCGTTAACAGAGAAAAACCGACGAACGCGTTCGTTGAAACGAACGGTTCGGTGAACGCTCACAAAATAATAAAACCAAAAAAAACCTATCTAGGGTTTTTTTTTAAACAAAAGGTTTTTTTAATAGAAAACCGGCAACGACGGAAAATGGCCGGCGGCAGTACCTCGACGGGCGGGCTCCGGGGAGGGGCTCCGGCGGGCGCGGGGCTTGGCGGCGGGGCTCGGGGAGGGGGTGCGGCGACGAGGGGCGGCGGCTCCGGGGCTCCCGGCGGCGGCGGCGGGCAAGGCAACCGGCAGCGGCGGCGGGCGAGATGCGGGCGGCGGCAATGAGGGGTTCCGGCGGCGGCGGCGGTGAGGAAAGAGAGGGGGAGGGGCGCGGTATTTAAGGAGGGGGGGGTTCCGGTGCTTGGGGAAGGGGGCGGCCGGGGCGGCGTGCGGGTGGCGGACTCCGACGGCGGCTCGGCGTCGTGCGGGAAGAGGAGAGCGCGGGCAGGCCGGCGCTCGGCTAGGCTTCGGCCCGGTCGGGCGTCGCGCAGTTTTTAAAAAAAAATAAGTTCCACGGTAATTATTGCGTAGAAACATAAATAAAAACCAGAAAAATATGAAATAAATTTTCCCCGTCTAGTTAGAAAATCTAGAATAGGGTGAACATTTTTATAAAACAAAATAAATATTTTGAAAACATGCATATTTTTTTAATGCAATGAAAATTGCAAATAAAATCCAAATAAATTCCAAATAATGATTTTAACATTTTTCCTCCACTATTTCAAATGTTTTGGAGAAGTCATATTTTCTCCTCTCGTTTATTTTAACATGAAATATTTTTCCGGAGAGAAAAATAATTAAAACCCCAATCCTCGTTTGAAAAATCAAAGTTAAAAATTCGAGAAAATCCCCAACTCTCTCCGAGGGTCCTTGAGTTGCTTAGGATTTATCGAGGATTTGTCAAAATGCAACAAAAACATGATATGCAATGATGATCTATGTATAACATTCCAAATTGGAAATTTGGGATGTTACAAACCTACCCCCCTTAAGATGAATCTCGCCCTCGAGATTCGGGTTGGCTAGAAAACAGGTGGGAGTGGTTTTTCCGTAGATCTTCCTCTCGCTCCCAGGTGGCTTCATCCTCTGTGTGGTGACTCCACTGAACTTTGCAAAACTTGATAACCTTGCTGCGGGTAACTCGACTGGCATACTCAAGAATCTTAACTGGTTTCTCCTCATAGGTCAAATCACTTTCCAACTGAATCGCTTCCAGTGGCACAGTGTCTCTCAGTGGTATCTCAGCCATCTCTGCGTGGCACTTCTTGAACTGCGAAACATGAAATACATCATGTACTCCAGACAATCCTTCGGGCAATTCCAATTTGTAAGCAACTTCTCCCATACGTTCCAAAACTCTGTATGGTCCGATAAAACGGGGCGCTAACTTTCCCTTAACTCCAAAACGCTTCACTCCTCGAAGTGGTGATACTCGAAGATACACTCTGTCTCCGACTTCGTGAACTGTCTCCTTTCGTTTAGAATCAGCATAACTCTTCTGCCTGGACTGGGCTACCTTGAGCCTATCGCGAATCAATCTCACTTTCTGTTCAGACTCCTTAATCAAATCTGGTCCAAACAACTGACGGTCTCGAACTTCGTCCCATAACAACGGTGTTCTACACCTCCTTCCGTACAAAGCTTCGAAAGGGGCCATCTTCAAACTGGTTTGATAACTGTTGTTATAAGAAAACTCCGCATATGGCCAATTGTCGTCCCAACTAGATCCATAATCTAGTGCACATGCTCTCAACATGTCCTCCAAAATCTGGTTGACTCTCTCGGTCTGTCCATCTGTCTGTGGGTGAAATGTTGTACTGAATTCCAGCCTGGTTCCCAATGTTTCATGTAACTGCTTCCAAAACTTCGAGGTAAATTGGGTTCCTCTGTCTGATACAATGGTCCTCGGAACTCCATGCAAATATACGATCCTGGTCATGTATATCTTAGCCAACTTAGCACTGGTGTAAGTGGTCTTCACTTGAATGAAATGAGCCACTTTCGTCAAACGGTCGACTACAACCCATATCGACTCATAGCCTGAACGAGTCCTGGGTAATCCTGTGATAAAATCCATGCCTATTTTATCCCACTTCCATTCGGGTATCGGCAATGGTTGCAGCAATCCTGCTGGCTTCTGATGCTCTGCCTTCACTCTCTGACATACATCACAAACTGCTACATACTCCGCAATATCCTTCTTCATTCCGGTCCACCAGAAAATATTCTTCAAATCCAAATACATCTTGGTATTCCCTGGGTGAATCGAGTATGGTGAATCATGGGCTTCTTGCAAAATCAACTTCCTGATCTCCGGATCATTTGGTACATATACGCGGTCCTCGAACCATAAGGTATCGTGCTCATCCTCACGAAATCCCTTGGCTTTTCCTTTGCTCATCTTCTCCTTTATCTCTTCAATCTCCTTGTCTGACTTCTGAGCTTCTCTAATCCTTTCCATCAAGGTAGACTGAATCTCCAACGTAGCTAAATAGCCTCTTGGGACTATCTCCAAACTTAGCTCGCGAAGGTCCTCGGCTAACTCCTGAGGTAATTCTCCTGTCATGAGGGTGTTGACATGACTCTTGCGGCTCAACGCGTCTGCTACTACGTTAGCCTTTCCAGGGTGATAATGCAGTCTCATATCATAATCTTTAATGAGCTCCAACCATCTCCTCTGTCTGAGGTTTAACTCCTTCTGAGTGAAAATGTACTTCAAACTCTTGTGATCTGTGGACACCTCACAATGGTATCCGATGAGAAAATGTCTCCATGTTTTCAATGCATGCACCACGGCTGCTAATTCCAAATCATGCGTAGCATAATTCTTCTCATGGGTTTTAAGTTGTCGTGAAGCATACGATACAACTCTTCCTTCCTGCATAAGCACTGCTCCAAGTCCTCGACGAGAAACGTCACAATAAACTTCATAATCCTTGCGTTGATCTGGCAGAATCAACACTGGTGATGTCACCAATCGTTTCTTCAACACTTGGAAACTAGCTTCACATTCCTCAGTCCAATTGAATTTGGTGTCCTTCTTCAATAGCTCGGTCATGGGCTTAGCAATCTTTGAGAAATTCTCGATAAATCTCCGGTAGTATCCTGCAAGTCCAAGAAAACTCCGGATTTCTCCAACTGTCGTGGGTGATTCCCAACTTGTCACTGTGTCAACCTTGGCAGGGTCTACTGCTATTCCTTCTCCAGAAATAACATGTCCAAGGAATCCAACTTCCTTCAACCAAAACTCACATTTGCTAAACTTGGCATATAACTGATGTTCTCTGAGCTTCTCAAGTACCAATCGCAAATGCTCCTCATGTTCTTCTTCATCCTTGGAAAAGATTAAAATATCATCAATGAACACCATGACAAACTTATCCAAAAACTCCATAAACACTTTGTTCATCAGGTTCATGAAATAGGCCGGTGCGTTAGTCAGTCCAAATGACATAACGGTATACTCATACAATCCATATCTGGTGGTAAATGCCGTCTTAGGTATATCCTGCTCTCGAATCTTTAACTGATGGTATCCTGATCGTAGATCGATCTTGGAAAATACTTTAGCTCCTTGTAGGCGGTCAAACAAATCATTGATCATCGGCAGTGGGTACTTGTTTTTGATGGTCACTTCATTCAATCCTCGGTAATCAACAACCATCCTTAGTGATCCATCTTTCTTCTCCACTAGAAGTACTGGTGATCCCCAAGGTGACGAACTTGGGCGAATATAGCATTTATCCAGTAACTCCTTGATCTGCTTCTTAATTTCCTCCAAATCCTTTGCGGGCATCCTGTACGGTCTCTTAGATATTGGCCCTGTGCCTGGCAAAAGTTCAATCAAAAACTCAATGTCTCTATCTGGTGGCATGCCTGGCAACTCTTCTGGAAATACATCCGGATAACCCTTCACCACTGGTACTTCCTCCTGTACAACTCCTGATAAGGAATTCACTTGAGTCCTCTTCGGCATATGCCGGGATACATACTTGATCCTTTTTCCTTCCGGGGTGGTAAGCAAAATAGTCTTGCTGGCACAATCGATGTTTCCTCCATACAACGATAGCCAATCCATTCCTAAAATCACATCCAAACCTTGCGATTCCAAAACAATGAGGTCTGAGGGGAAAACATGCCTACCAATGGCCAGTGGTATCTGAAAACATCCTTGGGTGGCCATATACTCTGCTCCTGGCGAGGTTACTAACATAGGGTCTCTGAGAACTTTGGTGGACATCTTAAACTTATTCACGAATCCCCTTGATATGTATGAATGCGATGCACCAGTATCGAAAAGAACGGTTGCAGTAAATGACTTAACCAAAAACTTACCTATTACTGCATCAGGCTGGGCTTCAACCTCCTCCACGCTCACGTGGTTCACATGTCCTTTGTTGAACGGGTTCGGCTTCTTCCCAGTGCTTCCATTGCCATTTCCATTTTGGGCTTCGGGACAATCAGTAGCATAATGTCCCGTCTTCTGGCACTTGAAACAAGTAATGTGACTTAGATCTCTCTTGGTTGGGGTAGATGGGTTGGTGCGGTTCTGTCCGTTTCCTCCCCCATTCCCATTACCATTCTTGGAGCCATTATGATTGTGCGAACTACCTCCTCCATGGGTATGCTGAAACTGTCCTCCCGGCTTCGGGGTAAAACGGGGCTTCTGCTGGGCTCCAGAATTGTACTTCCCTTGTCCATACTTCCTCTTGTGGTTTTCAATCTGCTGTTGCTTCCCTTCAATCATGAGAGCTCTATCTACCAACTCCTGGTAGTTGTTGAAGGTTGCTACCATCAACTGCATACTCAGTTCATCATTCAGTCCTTCCAAGAATTTCTCCTGCTTGGCAGCATCTGTAGCAACGTCATCTGGTGCATAACGTGCTAACTTACTGAAATCCTCCACATACTGGCCTACGGTGCGTCCTCCTTGGCGTAGGTTGCGAAACTCACGCTTCTTCATAGCCATAGCTCCTGCTGAAACATGAGCTGTACGGAAAGCTTGCTGAAATTGGTCCCATGTGACAGTGTCAATAGGGTGCGTGGCTGTATAATTCTCCCACCATGATGCTGCGGGTCCATCAAGCTGATGTGCGGCAAAACGCACTCTTTCCGCATCTGTGCAGCCTGCAGTGGTCAACTCCCTTCCAACTTTGCGGAGCCAATCATCTGCTACAATCGGCTCGGTGCTACTGGAAAACACCGGCGGGTTTAGCCTTAAGAAACGGGCTAAGTGGTCAACAGGTGGTGGTGGCGGTGGGTTGTTGTTGTTGTTGCCTTGGTTCTGAACTAACACTTGCATCAGGGCATTCTGTTGCTGAATCAACTGGGTGATCTCTGGCAGGAAAACAAATCCGGTGTCGCGTCTCGGAGGCATCTGATAGGTTTAGAAAAGACGAGAGTTAAGAATAGAATTAGGTCTAGAGAGAAAACACTACCCATATGCTCATGAGACAAAATCAATCAATATCACTCAATCAATCCAAACAAGGCAAAACAATCGATCTAGCTAGCGTTACAAAGTGCTTGAACTATACTACTAAATGGGGGAAAACTACTACTGATATGGTGGTCTACTAAAAATTCTGATCCGTTGAAGACTCCATGATGTCTGCTCCAGCTTCATCAATCCATTCGTCTTCACTTGGTTCCGAGTCGGTGTCATCGATGATGATGTAGTTATCCGGACAAGTGCATTCGTCGACTTCTGCTTTTGGCACTGGATTTCCCACGAATGCTCCAATCTTATTCTCCAGGTCGTCAATCTTCCCGACTAGTGCGTTGATTTCCTCCAAGTAATCTTCGCGTGTAGCCTTGAGTTCTTCTTGGAGTTCCTTGATCTTCGTGAATGCCTTCTTCAGTTCTTCCTTGTCCGTGCACATCTGATTCTCCTGGCGTCGAATATGTTGGTTCTGCTCCTGGATGAAAGCTGCAATTGATCCATCCTTCTTGGTCTTGATCATCTCCCATTGCGCGTCTCGACGTCCACAAATTTGGTAGATTGTATCCTTAAGCTCCTGGTGATAGACTTCTCCAATGCGTCCCATGGCGATGTGTGCGGCCATGCTCTTCCCTAAACTCCAAGTTGGTGCTTCGAAAACCAAACTCATGGGTTCAGTAATTGGCACAAACGTCCTTCCTGGAATGATAACTTGAATCTTCCAGCTCTCCTCTTCAGGTAATGTGGCGTTGTAGGTTCCGGTGACGCTTGGTATTCCTATGTTCAAGTACTTGGTGACTTCCTTCAAGTGTCGTCCAAACGGCGTGTCTTCATCTGGTTGCATGAACTTGCTCCTTGCATTCGCCATTCCTAAAAGAGTAGAAAGTGGAGAGGGGTTAGAAATGAGAAGAGAGAAGCTTTCTAGGGCTTAAGCTTAGTGGTCGTGTCCTATAGTCAGCGTGTGCTCTGATACCAACTTTGTAGCGACCAGACCTCAAATGGCCTGTGCTGCTGTGCACCAGTGTCATCCCTGGATCAGTAATGCTGACACGCACAGTACAAATGGAGGATTTATAACAGAGTAGCAATCACACACTTATTACATCGAATATCTCCGAAGAGATTAAGTATGATAATCATGGCTTAAGGCCATCTAATAACGATAACAACGGAAGACTTGGAAGATAAGTGAGTCCATCAACTCCAGCGGCATCACTGAGTATAAGACCACAACCTAAGGCACCTTACTCGTCGTCTGAAAAGTCTGCAACATGAAACGTTGCAGCCCGAAAATGGGTCAGCACATAGAATATGCTGGCAATGTAACACATAGAGAGCAATGAACAATAATAATGCTATACTATATGCATATATGGCTGGTGGAAGGCTCTATGGTTACAGTTTTGCGAAAAGCCAATTTTATCCTACTGCAAAGGAATAAATTTTGTTTAACTATCATGGTGGTTGAAACATTGAGAAGGTACCTCCAACTCAATCCCAATTAAGTATCATCATTAACCCAACAAAATTAATTATAAGTATCACGGTGATGAGATTCAAATGATAATCCAGGTACTAGATACTCAAGTTGTCCATAACCGGGGACACGGCTAATCATGATCAGTTTGTACACTCTGCAGAGGTTTGTGCACTTTTCCCCACAAGACTCGATCGCCTCCGCTTGATTCTCGCACTGCATGATGTTTGAGAAACGGATGACCGAGACACAGTCTTTCAGAAACAATCACTCTTTACTCTGGATGGACAGTTACACCTACTTTCCCCTACATCTGCTAGCCCACCTCTTCAAGAGATCATGTAACCTACTCAACTATGCTAGAGCCCATAATAGCTTGTGGCCGCACACGGAAGTTTCTAGCATGAATAATCTTATGATCCCTTTGAGCCTGGGTGGCGGACCTTATACATACAGACAACACTGGGTTCTCCAGGTGCCTCAATCCACCCAGATGTGAGTTTTAGTTGCCACCTTAAGTTGAACCATTAATAAACAACTCACATCTGTCATGAATATCACTCAAACCCAATCCACGTCTACGAGCATAGCATGGCAATAATAAAAGCAATGTAGAAGTAACTCCCAAGGGTTTGAATAGAAACAGGTAATAGGTACTACCTCAACTACTTCCCAGATACCCACAATTTAATTAGATCCTAATCATGCAAGTGTTTGAGGAAATAGATCTAATGCAAATAAAACTGGGTATGAACGGGGCATGATCAAAGTGTTACTTGCCTTGCTGATGATCCGCAAAACCTAGCGAGTCGAAGTAACAAGCGGCACACTCCGGGTACTCTATCGCAAACAAACAAGCATACAATCAGTACTCATCTAATGCACAGGTAAAACTCGAATGAAAGATCCAACCAGAAAGTTCAACTTAAGAACTCCGGTTTGCAAAAAGAATCAACTCGAAATAAGCAACGAAAGTCAAACGGCGAAAGAAAGAAACTTCGTTTGCTAATCTGGATCTAGGTCAAATTTTACTGTAGCAAAAACTTGTTTGAGTAGATTAATCGGAAAGAGAATTTCGAGACGAAACTCTAGGCGCTTGAATCGTCTGATTCCGATAAACGAGCGAGAAGTTAAACAGAATCGAAGATTCGATCAGAAATCGAATCTGAGAAAATCGCAGAAAAATCCGACGAAAAAGAAAAACGGACGAACGGTTAAATAACGGACGTTCGTTAATAGAGAAAAACCGACGAACGCGTTCGTTGAAACGAACGGTTCGGTGAACGCTCGCAAAATAATAAAACCGAAAAAACCGATCTAGGGTTTTTTTTAAACAAAAGGGTTTTTTTTACAGAAAACCGGCAACGACGGAAAACGGCCGGCGGCAGTACCTCGACGGGCGGGCTCCGGCGAGGGGCTCCGGCGGGCGCGGCGCTTGGCGGCGGGGCTCGGGGCTCGGGGAGGGGTGCGGCGACGAGGGGCGGCGGCTCCGGGGCTCCCGGCGGCGGCGGCAGCGGGCGAGATGCGGGCGGCGGCAATGAGGGGTTCCGGCGGCGGCGGCGGTGAGGAAAGAGAGGGGGGGCGTGGTATTTAAGGAGGGGGGGGTTCCGGTGCTTGGGGAAGGGGCGGCCGGGGCGGCGTGCGGGCGGCGGACTCCGGCGGCGGCTCGGCGTCGTGCGGGATGAGGAGAGCGCGGGCGGGCCGGCGCTCGGCTGGGCTTCGGCCTGGTCGGGCGTCGCGCAGTTTTTTTTATAAATAAGTTCCGCGGAAATTATTGCGTAGAAAATAAATAAAAATCAGAAAAATATGAAATAAATTTTCCCCGTCTAGTGAGAAAATCTAGAATAGGGTGAACATTTTTATAAAACAAAATAAATATTTTGAAAACATGCATATTTTTTTAATGCAATGAAAATTGCAAATAAAATCCAAATAAATTCCAAATAATGATTTTAACATTTTTCCTCCAGTATTTCAAATGTTTTGGAGAAGTCATATTTTCTCCTCTCGTTTATTTTAACATGAAATATTTTTCCGGAGAGAAAAATAATTAAAACCCCAATCCTCGTTTGAAAAATCAAATTTAAAAATTTGAGAAAATCCCCAACTCTCTCCGAGGGTCCTTGAGTTGCTTAGGATTTATCGAGGATTTGTCAAAATGCAACAAAACATGATATGCAATGATGATCTATGTATAACATTCCAAATTGGAAATTTGGGATGTTACACCTTAGGTCGTGGTCTTTCACTCAATGATGCCGTTGGAGTTGATGGACTCACCTTATCTTCCAAGCCTTCCACTGTTATCGTATTAGATGTCCTTAAGCCATATTTATTGTAATAAGTTCTCTTTTGAGACATTCGATGTAATAAGTGTGTGATTGCTACTCTGTTATAAATCCTCAAGTACTGTGTGTGTCAGCATTACCTATCCAGGGATGACATTGATGCATAGAGATCAGACTGTTTGAGGTCTGGTCGCTACATCGGCGTACCCGGTGGGTAAGATAGCTTTGGAACTAGCCTTTGGCAATGATCATGATTACCGAGCTGGGACATTGACTTTTGAAGTAGTCAAGATCAAGAGCCCTTATCATGCCCTGTTTGGACGGCCTGCTTATGCTAAATTCATGGCACGACCTTGTTATGTTTATCTGCAGCTTAAGATGCCGGGTCGTCAGGGCACTATCACAGTACACGACAACAGGAAGATGGCTTTGGAGTGTGAAGAGGGCGTTGCTTCTTATGCTGAGTCTGTTTGTGCAACAGAGGAGTTGAAGTTCTACAAAGATAATGTTGACCCGACAGATATGACACCTTTGAAAAAGCCAACCACGGAGCATGACCCCTTGTTGAAGTTTAAGTCGGTAGATGACACTAAGCTGGTTGACTTTTTTCCTGGCGACTCATCCAAGCAGTTCAGTATTGAAAGAACATGCGGTGCCTCCATGTTTGGTTTTGGTAATTGATGACAATCTCTATGGACTAATGGTTGCCTTGAGTTATATTTGAAGGTTTTGTCCATAGGCTTTTCTTGGAGTACATGTGTTGGTTTCAAGGAGAGTTTGTGTCGACGAAGGTGCTATTCAAGGAATTACCGAAAATATTGGTCTTATGAGAGGTTGATCAAGACTAAGTCAAAGAGTGAATCAAGTTGATCAACACACAAAGCGTAGAAGATGTACCGAGAGGGATGAAGTGATCCCATGGTATGGTAAGCATTGCCAATTACGCTTTGTGTACTAACCCATGGTCTTCGTGAGAGTTCTTTGTGGGGTTAGGATGCGGTGTGCAAGTTCAAGTGATGCATCACAAAGAGATCAAGTACTTGAAGCTTGCCGTCCATTGTGGTGACAATGGACTTGTGAAGATGAGCCGAAGAGTGGCTCACCCATAGTGGACTATGGGGGAGCAATCATCTAGTCTTCATCGAGCCAACGCAATCAAGAAAGGTGGTCCAACTTGAGGGAGTCAAGATCGTCATCATCTAGCTCAAGTGGACCATGTGCAAGGCAAATGTTTGCCCTTGATAGGTTTTCTATTTTACCGGTCTCATGGTGGTAGTTGGGAGACCGGGTTATAGGATCGTTTGTCGTACTATCTGGGGGGCTCTCAAGTTGGTAGCTTGATCGTATCGTTAGTAGAGATCTCAAACCATTGCATCCTTGCATCATGTTTCTTGGTTCTTGTTTGGTTCTCTTTTTGAGTCTTAGATCTTATGGCCATCTTGATGACAAGCTTGAGTTCATCGAAAACGGAGTTCGCATGCGTCTTCTATGATGTTTTCGGTGTTGGAGGTTTTACCGGTCTTATCCGAGGAAGGGTTCTCACCATTTTCTTATGGTCCTTTTCTCATTTGCTGCTTATTGATATTTCTTTCAATATTGTGTTAGCCCATGTCGTTAGCTTTCCAACAAACTTGGTTTCGTTGAATTCGGAGTCCGTTTGTAGAAGTTGTGGCTGTTTTGGTAAAGGCTGCAGCAGTACTACTGCGGCTAGAGCGGATGTAAATTTTTACTACCGCTCCAGAGCGGTACTACTGCGGCTCCTGAGCGGTAGTACTGCTCCAGAGCTGTACTACCATGGCTCCTGAGCGGTAGTACCGCTCCGGACCAAAATCTCGTGTTTTTCTCAGCGGAGGTAGGCACGGAAGTATTTTTTTAGTACCGCTCGCAAGCAGTAGTACCGCTACCATTTGCGGTAGTACCGTGAGGTCGAGCAGTAGTACCGTGAGGACGAGCGGTAGTACCGCTCCGGCGGTTCTACTGGCCTTTTGCCTCCCTGCTGTTGTTTTTCAAAGGGGTACTACCGCCCTAGCGGTAGTACCGCTCTGTGCGGGCTGTGAGTATAACGGTTGGATTTTTCCCCACCTATAAAAGGGGGTCTTCTTCCCCAATGAACTTTATCTCTTGAGCTTGTGTTCTTCCCCCATTGTTGACCTTCTTCGAGCTTGCTAACTCTCAATCCCTCCATGGATTCTTGCTAGTTTTTGAGGGAAAAGAGAGAGGAGATCTAGATCCACATTTCCACCAATCACTTTCTCCTCTTTGTGAGGGGAACCCCTTGGATCTAGATCTTGGAGTTCTTCGTGTTCTCCTTCTTGTTCTTCCTCTCATTTTCCTCCCTAGCATTAGTTGCTTCGGTGGGATTTGAGAGAGAATGACTTGGGCACTCCGTGTGCCCTTGCCATTGCATTTGGTGCATAGGTTTGAGTTCTCCACGGTGATACGTGGAAGTGAAGTTTGAGAAGCTTATTACTCTTGGGTGTTTGGGCACCCTAGATCTTGTTCCTCTTGGGTGCCTTGGCGCCCTAGACGGTTGGTGTTGTTCGGAGCTCAATCATTGTGGTGTAAAGCTCCGGGCAAGCGTCAGAGTCTCCAATTAGGTTGTGGAGATCGCCCCGAGCAATTTGATGGGTACCGGTGACCGCCCCCAAGGGTTGCCAAAGTGTACGGGTTCAGTGACCGCCCCCAAGGGTTGCCATCTGTACAGGTTCGGTGACCGCCCTCAAGGGTCCCTTAGTGGAATCACGGCATCTTGCATTGTGCGAGGGCATGAGGAGATTATGGTGGCCCTAGTGGCTTCTTGGGGAGCACTATGCCTCCACACCGCTCCAGACAAAGATTAACATCCGCAAGGGTGTGATCTTCGGGATACATCGTCGTCTCCGCGTGCCTCGGTTATCTCTTACCCGAGCTCTTTACTTATGCACTTTACTTTGTGATAGCCATATTGTTTCTTGTCATATATCTTGCTTTCACCTAGTAGTTTATCTTGCTTAGCATAAGTTGCTGGTGCACATAGGTGAGCCTAGTTGTTGTAGGTTTTGTGCTTGGCAAATTAACCGCTAGGTTTATTCCGCATTGGGTCAAGCCTAAACCGTAATTATTTTAAAGCGCCTATTCACCCCCCTCTAGGCGACATCCACGATCTTTCAATTGGTATTAGAGCCTCGTCCCTCTTTGTTAGGCTTAACCACCTAGAGAGTAAAGATTTCGACTAGGGGATTAGGATTCTCTGACACTCTTAGTTTCGATGGCACAAATTTTGATGTTTGGGTAATTCACATGCTTAATCTCTTTAGGGTCATGGACCCACTTTAGAGCGAATTGTAGATATGGGGTTTTCTCCTCCAAAGGATCCCCAAAGATTATCTTTAGAGGATGAGAAAAACTCTTATCTCAATGCTCAAGCTTCTAATGTGCTTTTCGATGCTCTGAGCAATGTAGTTGTATTTCAACTCATGCCGTTCCGGGATGCTCATGAGTTGTAGACAAAGCTTCAAGATAAATATGGTGTGTCCAAGATTTGTGGGGATGATTGTTCTCCCTCCACCTCCGGCCGTGTTGCCTTCTCAACTTCTTCTACTTCACCTACATGTGGATTTCCACCAGGTAATGTTATGGTGAGTAGTGTTGGTCATTGCAATGATGATAGTGTGCTTATCGTTGATGACTCTTCATCACTATATTGTTGCAATGCTCCATCTTTGGACTTTAACACTTCGTGCACCTTACATGTTTCACATGCTTGTGTTGATAGTCCATGCATATCATGTAGAAATTGCTTGAATAAATCTCATAATGATATGCTTTCTATATCTTGTTGCCATGATAAAAATGCATGTATTTCCTCGAGTTGTTGTGCTAACAATGTAGAGGAAACCCAACACTCCATGGAACAAGATGTGGTCTCAAATGGTGTTTCAAGGGATCCTACATCATCATCTATTGCTTTATGCCTTATGGCTAAGGCTTCAAAGGTATCTCCTACTTTTAACCCCTATATGTCTCTTGATGATGATGTTAATGCTAATGACGATGAGGATAATGATGAAGAGAATGATAGTGTTGCCTCCTTAAAAATTAAGGGGGAAATGATTTTTAAAGCTCTTCATAAAAATAGAATTGCTTGTTCCAACTTCATGGAAATCATGTCCATTGCCATTGAGGGCAAGAAATATATTGAGGAGTTGGAATCTCATCTCGAGGAGCATGAGGTCACCATTGAAAAAATGGAAGGTCATGGTCGTGATTACGCTAATGAGATTGTGGACCTCTCTCAAGCTCTTGAACTTGAACAAACCACCAAGGAATCTCTTGAGGAGACTTTCGCTCTAGAATTATCTAGAGTGAGGGAATCTCATGATAGAGCTCTTAAGGTGGCTAATGTTTTTGAAACTAAAAATGAGGAGCTTGAAGTTGCACGTGCTAAACTTCTTGAGGACTTTGGGCACCTCGAAAATGCCTCAAGAGTCATTACGAGTGAGCTCATCAAACTCACCGAGTCTCATGCACAACTTAAAGCTTCATATTCGAAAGAGCTTGCCAAGTTGCCTTCTCCTCTTGCTATTATTGATGATGCTTGTGCTACTAACTCTATTACTTGTGAAGCATCCATTTTGAAGGAGAATGTTGAGCTTTGGACTCAACTTGAGTTGCTATCTAGCAATTATGGGAAATTGGAAGAAAGTCATGAAAAGCTCTCAAGCTCTCATGATGATCTTCTAGTATCCCATAATGTGCTAAAGATAGCTCATGAGGCCATGATTGCTACGGTAACATCTAGTGAGCCTCATGTGGATACTAGCACCACTTCTAGTCAAAATACTATATTGCCATGTGCTAGTCCTTGTAATTCATCTACTCACAATGTTGGTACATCTTGTGATGAATTTCTTTCCTTGCCTTGTTGCTCTAACGATGAAGCTTATACTTCCTCTAGTACTTGTGTTGAGACTAACCATGTAGAGGAAATCAAAGAGCTCAAGGCCCAAGTCACTTCTTTGAAGAAAGACTTGGAAAAGAGTCATGAAGGGAAATCCACACTCAACAATATCTTGAGTGTGCAAAAATCCCCCAATGACAAAGGTGGACTTGGATTCAACTCCATTAAGAAGAAGAAGTCCAAGATGAACAAGAAGAAGGGCCAAGAACAAGTCAAGAATTCAGCCAAGATTGATTGCTTCAAGTGCAAAATTGAAGGGCATCATGTGAGATCTTTCCCATTGAAGAAGAAGACCATTAGTGACAATCAACAAGGGAAGTGGCCACAAGTTCAATCTCATGCTCAACCACAAGTTGAAGAAATGCCTCTTCCCAAGAAAACTCGAGCTAATGCTTCTCAAGTTCAGAAATCAAGTGAGAATAAAGTGAAGAGTAGACGTTGCTACCTATGTCGTGAGAAAGGTCACCTCGCTTCTTCATGCACTAGTGGCAACTTATCCAACCCAATTATTATTGATGGTATCTATTCTCTTGGGAAGGATAAGGTTGGCAATGTGTTTGCCAAGTTTGTTGGTACTCAAAGTGGTGTCAAGAAAAGAACCATTTGGGTTGTCAAGCCTATTGTGACTAACCTCTTAGGACCCAACTTGGTTGGGGACCAACAAGCTCAAACTTGATCAATATGTGTTGTTGGAGGGCATTGGAGACTTGGCTACATTATGAAGAATTAAGGGGACTTCATCATTCTTAGTGTCTCAAGCCAAGTTAATTGGGTTATCAAGTTTCTATACTATATCCAATGTGCCTCCTTCCGGTAACTTGTACTTAAATTGTTTACATTGAAATTTACTTGCCCCTCTGCATGTTTTGGTTTTGTTCCTTGCATGTGTTTGTATATGTTGTGCCTCCAATTGCTTATCTTGAGTAATCAAGTATGTGTGTGTTGGTTTGCACATCATGTACATGTGTCTCGTACGTTGAGCCTTTATGCATCTTGTTTGTATCTTAGTTGGCTCTTGTGAGAGATTAATGGAATATCCCATTATGGGGGAGTGATGTGCTTTGTACACCTCACAATCCTATAAATGTGTGTACATGAGGAATACCATCTAGTATTGATATTACAAGATTATCTAGTCGCTATGTGGTATGTCTTCTCATGAGAAATTCAAATTCTAAATTGTCCATTAATTATCTTTTGTTGGATCGTTATTTGCCTCTTGTTTATCTTTAATTGGTATCACATTATGGGGGAGTAATATTCTATGTGTATATTACTAGCCTATAAAATGTGTACATTTGAGATATTGTCACCTAGAATTGATATTGTAAATTATCTTGTTCCTAGGTGGCATGTTAGCTCTACAAGTTGCAATTTGCTTGTGTTTGGTGTGAAGATGATGTCGGATATCCTTGCTATCTACCACCGGGAATTATTTCCAAATACTTCTTGTCTTTTGACAATTGGTACTCACTTATGTGTGGTAGAAATTATTGATCATCTTCACGTTGGCGTTTGCTTTTTATTTGCCTTATCTCTTGCCAAGTTTGTGTCAGCTCCCTTTGCCTTCTGTGCCACTTGAGGATCTTGTTGTTTTTTTGATCTTGTCTAGTGTTTTCCTTGATATAGTGAACGTGGTGATCCTACCTTGTGCATTTTGTATTCAAATGCAAATTCTCTATAATGCACAACTCGTGGGGGAGCTATCCTATTTTCTATAAAACACTAAACTTGTGATCCATTTTAAGTGTGTGTTGGTGGACAGCAAGCCGTTTCTTTTTGGTACTTGTGCCATCATGAAACTTTGTAGAGAGCTTGGTTTGTTTGGAACCATCCTCTCTTTTGGGAGTTTGATATCATTTTGTGGGTTCCAATGGATATCTCATTCCTTGATGTATCTTTTAATGATATCTTCCAAGTGATGATTTCTCCATTTGGTATTCTTTTCACTTGGTATTTCCTTGTATTTTGGCATCGGTTCTTGAAAGTCTTGAGCATGCATATTAACTTCATGTAGTTTCCTTGGCATGCTTACTCTCTTTGACCCAATATATAGGGGAAACTCCACCAAGTCTCAAATTGGATGAGATGTGCATGAATTTCATTTCCATATCTATATGCACATATTTATGTGGAGTTTGTCCTATGTATTGTTGGTGTTTCTAACTCTTTGGTCCCAATGAGTTTGGGTACCATTTTGTTTGTGTTGTTGTTCTAGGAAAAATTGGAGATGCATTGGATGCTCGGCTCACTCACAAGGAAGGTGGTGTCATCACGTGCTTATTGGGTCAAGCTAGGATGCTCAATTAATTGCTATCTATTACCTTCAATTGGTTTCTTCTACATCCTTCCAATAATATCTCGGTAACAAGTATCTATTCATGCATTCTTTTCTTGCATTCAACCTTGTGTAGGTTGCATCTTGGCATGATAGTCATTCCATCTTGTGATACTTGTTTCCTTTCTCAAAGCATCTCAACGATGATCTCATGTTGCTAGTTCATGTCTTTGATGGTTGTGTGGTAGGAATTCATCTATATACAATAAGACCATATCTAGCCATGTGCTATGCTTCCAAGCAAATATCTTATTGGTATATCTATGACTTCCTTTTGGACATCTTGTTCCTTCGTGTTGTAACTATTCCTGGTGTACATCCTTCTTTGTAGATATATATCATCATGATTTCGTCTACCTAGAATCTTATACACTTGACAGAAGTTGCATATCCAGATGATATCCTTTCTTTCACGTCCACCTTGTCTTTCTTTCGTTCTTTTTCTTTGGTGGCTCCGTGAAAGCTTTTGCCTTGAGTGCGTATCTTATCTCGTTGCATCTTGATGCACTCTTGTCTGGTGAAGATTATTTTCCTCACGCTTATCTCTACGAGGCTTTTACCATCTTAATTGGTATCCCTCGTCTTGATGAGGCTTTCATCTTCTATCTTCACCATGGGTTGTCACCAGTGTTGGTTATTCATTTTGCATTTTTAGTGTGCTTGTGAACCCTTTTGCTTGGTGTGTGTGGGGAGGACATGTCATGCACCTTGTATCTCCACTATCCAAGACTATGTTGATGCTTAATGCTCATCCGTACATTAGTCTTCTCAAGTGCTTTGCCATGACTCACACACATCATTTTGGTTGAGCCTACTCTTAAGTTGGCTCTTTTATTTGTTGCTCAACCATTTGTTTGTTGCAAGTGCTAGGCTTTGTTTCCTACATGCTCACTTGCACTTGTTGTGAGTTCCTATTGATTTTCGGGGAGTGATGATCCTATTTTGTGCACTTGGTATCCTAATGCAAATATTGTAAGGAGTGCACAAATCATGGAGAGCTTCACTAGTGTCTTTAGAACACTATGTTGCTCTCTTGCACTTGTCGTGAGGTTCTATTGATCTTGGGGGAGTGACAATCCTATTTTGTGCTCGTTGTATCCAATTACAAAACTAAATTGTGCACAAATCATGGGGAGCTTCTCTAGTTTCTCTAGAACACTCCTTTGCTCATATCATAATTTATTTCATTCATGTGGCACGTAGGATCTTTGGTCTAGTTGGATCAATTGATATCCGTTGATTGCTTGATTGCTTGTTTCTCTCTTTGTTATGTCTTTGTGGTATATCATTCATTTGCAATCTTTGGGCCTCAATATAGTTTGTCTTCCGCCAAGTATTTACCATTGGACATGTGTATTGCATTCCACTCTCTTGTTGAGAAATACACAATTTATGGAGGAACACTTTTTATATTGGCCTTCTAAGCTTTTCACCCATTTTGGCAATCGATGCCAATGGGGGAGGAGTTTCAGAGAGTTTTGTTCCTAAGCATTTGCATCCCATTTCTCATGCATCATTGGTTGTTGCATTGCATGGTGATGCATAATTCCTTGTATAAACTCTCTTGAAAGTGATTGTCATTAATTACCAAAATGGGGGAGATTGAAAGAACATGCGGGGCCCCCATGTTTGGTTTTGGTAATTGATGACAATCTCTATGGACTAATGGTTGCCTTGAGTTATATTTGAAGGTTTTGTCGACAGGCTTTTCTTGGAGTACATGTGTTGGTTTCAAGGAGAGTTTGTGTCGACCAAGGTGCAATTCAAGGAATTACCGAAAAGATTGGTCTTGTGAGAGGTTGATCAAGACTAAGTCAAAGAGTGAATCAAGTTGATCAACACACAAAGCATAGAAGATGTACCGAGAGGGATCAAGTGATCCCATGGTATGGCAAGCATTGTCAATTACGCTTTGTGTACTAACCCATGGTCTTCGTGAGAGTTCTTTGTGGGGTTAGGATGCGGTGTGCAAGTTCAAGTGATCCATCACGAAGAGATCAATTGCTTGAAGCTTGCCGTCCATTGTGGTGACAATGGACTTGTGAAGATGAGCCGAAGAGTGGCTCACCCATAGTGGACTATGGGGGAGCAATCATCTAGTCTTCATCGAGCCAACACAATCAAGAAAGGTGGGCCAACTTGAGGGAGTCAAGATCGTCATCATCTAGCTCAAGGGGACCATGTGCAAGGCAAAGGTTTACCCTTGATAGGTTTTCTATTTTACCAGTCTCATGGTGGCAGTTGGGAGACCGGGTTATAGGATCGTTTGCCGTACTATCAAGGAGGGGCTCTCAAGTTGGTAGCTTGATCGTATCGTTAGTAGAGAGCTCAAACCATTGCATCCTTGCATCATGTTTCTTGGTTCTTGTTTGGTTCTCTTTGTGAGTCTTAGAGCTTATGGTGATCTTGATGACAAGCTTGAGTTCATCGAAAACGGAGTTCGCATGCGTCTTCTATGATGTTTTCGGTGTTGGAGGTTTTACCGGTCTTATCCGAGGAAGGGTTCTCACCATTTTCTTATGGTCCTTTTGCAGAAGTTGTGGCTGTTTTGGTAAAGGCTGCAGCGGTACTACCGCGGCTATAGCAGATGTAAATTTTTACTACTGCTCCAGAGCGGTACTACTGCGGCTCCTGAGCGGTAGTACCGCTCCAGAGCTGTACTACCGCGGCTCCTGAGCGGTAGTACCGCTCCGGACCAAAATCTCGTGTTTTGCTCAGCGGAGGTAGGCACGGAAGTATTTTTTTAGTACCGCTCGCAAGCAGTAGTACCGCTACCATTTGCGGTAGTACCGCTATCCCTAGCGGTAGTATCGTGAGGTCGAGCGGTAGTACCATGAGGACGAGCGGTAGTACCGCTCCGGCGGTTCTACTGGCCTTTTGCCTCCTCGCTGTTGTTTTTCAAAGGGGTACTACCGCCCTAGCGGTAGTACCGCTCCTTGGAGCGGTAGTACCGCTCTGTGCGGGCTGTGAGTATAACGGTTGGATTTTCCCCACCTATAAAAGGGGGTCTTCTTCCCCAATGAACTTTATCTCTTGAGCTCATGTTCTTCCCCCATTGCTGACCTTCTTTGAGCTTGCTAACTCTCATCCCTCCATGGATTCTTGCTAGTTTTTGAGGGAAAAGAGAGAGGAGATCTAGATCCACATTTCCACCAATCACTTTCTCCTCTATGTGAGGGGAACCCCTTGGATCTAGATCTTGGAGTTCTTGGTGTTCTCCTTCTTGTTCTTCCTCTCATTTTCCTCCCTTGCATTAGTTGCTTCGGTGGGATTTGAGAGAGAAGGACTTGGGAACTTCGTGTGCCCTTGCCATTGCAGTTGGTGCATAGGTTTGAGTTCTCCACGGTGATACGTGGAAGTGAAGTTTGAGATGCTTATTACTCTTCGGTGTTTGGGCACCCTAGAGCTTGTTCCTCTTGGGTGCCTTGGCGCCCTAGACGGTTTGTGTTGTTCGGAGCTCAATCATTGTGGTGTAAAGCTCCGGGCAAGCGTCAGGGTCTCCAATTAGGTTGTGGAGATCGGCCCAAGCAATTTGACGGGTACCGGTGGCCGCCCCCAAGGGTTGCCAAAGTGTACGGGTTCGGTGACCGCCCCCAAGGGTTGCCATTTGTACGGGTTCGGTGACCGCCCTCAAGGGCCCCTTAGTGGAATCACAGCATCTTGCATTGTGCGAGGGCGTGAGGAGATTACGGTGGCCCTAGTGGCTTCTTGGGGAGCATTGTGCCTCCACACCACTCCAGACAGAGATTAGCATCCGCAAGGGTGTGAACTTCGGGATACATCGTCGTCTCCGCGTGCCTCGGTTATGTCTTACTCGAGCTCTTTACTTACGCACTTTACTTTGTGATAGCCATATTGTTTCTTGTCATATATCTTGCTTTCACCTAGTAGTTTATCTTGCTTAGCATAAGTTGCTGGTGCACATAGGTGAGCCTAGTTGTTGTAGGTTTTGTGCTTGGCAAATTAACCGCTAGGTTTATTCCGCATTTGTTCAAGCCTAAACCGTAATTATTTTAAAGCGCCTATTCACCCCCCCTCTAGGCGACATCCACGATCTTTCAAGTATCAGTGCTAATATGGATCCGAAATAGGAAAGCACGCTCATCGAGTTCATCCGTGAGAACCGGGACATCTTCGCATGGAAGCCTTCAGACATGCCAGGTGTACCGAAGGAATTCGCTGAGCACACTCTCAATGTTGATGCAAAGTTTAAACCGGTCAAGCAATTCCTTTGTCATTTTGATGAAGAGAGGCGAAAGGCGATTGGTGAAGAAGTGGCTCGGCTCTTGGCGGCTGGGTTCATCATTGAAGTTTTTCATCCTGAATGGTTGGCTAACCCGGTGCTGGTATTTAAGAAAAACGGCACCTGGCGCATGTGCGTGGATTACACAGATCTTAATAAGGCTTGTCCGGCTGACCCTTTTGCTCTCCCTCGTATTGATAGGATCATTGATGCTACGGCGGGTTGTGAGCGTTTGAGTTTTCTGGATGCTTATTCTGGTTATCATCAGATCAAAATGGTAGTTAAGGACCAGGAGAAGACAGCTTTCATCACTCCCTTTGGAGCCTTCTGCTATGTGTCTATGCCTTTTGGGCTCAAGAGTGCCCAGGCGACTTATCAGCGATGTGTTCAGAATTGCCTTCATAACCAGATTGGACGCAATGTTCATGCTTATGTGGATGATATTGTTGTGAAATCCAGGAAAAAGGAGACCTTGATAGATGATTTGAAAGAAACCTTTGAAAATCTCCGGGTCTACAAGATGATGCTTAACCTGGCCAAGTGTGTCTTTTGTGTGCCAGCAGGCAAGCTCTTGGGTGTTTTTGGTTTCTGAAAGAGGTATTGAAGCTAACCCGGAGAAAATCAAGGCTATCACTTCTTTGGCTAAACCGGCGTGTATTAATGACGTCCAACGTCTGGCTGGTCGTATTGCGGCTTTAAGCCGGTTTATAAGCCGTTTGGGCGAAAAGGCTATCCCTCTGTATCAGATGATGAAGAAAATAGATCACTTTGTCTGGAGTGATCCTGCCAATCAGGCATCTGAGGCATTGAAAAAGCAATTGGCTGAGCTGCCAATCCTTGCAGCTCCTATTGATAAGGAGCCCTTGCTGTTATATGTAGCTGCTAATAGCAGAGCCATCAGTGTAGCGATTGTTGTGGAAAGGAAAGAATCAGGCAAGGAGCATCCGGTTCAGTGGCCGGTTTACTATGTCATTGAGGTACTCATTGAATCTAAGCAGAGATACCCACATTGGCAGAAGCTGGTTTATGGAGTGTTCATGGCTAGTCGTAAGTTAAAGCAGTATTTCCTTGGCCATCCCATCATTGTGGTCTGATCTGCTCCCTTAGGAGATATTATTCAAAACAGAGAAGCCATAGGCCGGGTGGCCAAGTGGGCCATTAGCTTGGACCCCATGGTTTGAAATACATGCCTCGGACAACTTTCAAATCTCAAGCACTTGTGGATTTCATCAATGACTGGATAGAGTTGCAGATGCCTGAGGAGAAGCCGGATATCACATATTGGACTATTCATTTTGATGGATCAAGGCAGTTAGAAGGCTCGGGGGTTGGAGTTATTTTGACTTCCCGGCAAGGTGATAAATTTTGTTATGTCTTAAGGTTGATGTTCCCTTGTACTAACAATGCAGCTGAGTATGAATCCTTGCTCCATGGTCTTCGGATGGCTAAAGATATGAATCTAAGTCGGGTGAGATGTTTTGGCGACTCAGATTTGGTGGCTCAGCAAGTTTCACAAACTTGGGATTCCAAAGATCCACTCATGGCGGCTTATCGCCGAGAGGTTGATGCTATTGCTGGTCATTTCAAGGGCTATCAAGTGGAACATGTTGATCGCAGGAAAAATGAGGCGACTGATGCTTTAAGCCAGCTAGGGTCCCAGCGTAAGTCGGTACCACCTAATGTTTTCCTTAGTATTTTGCATAATCCTTCAGTTAAATTGCCTACGGAGGAAGATCTTGTTGTTCCTGACCCGGAGGCACAGTTGGTGGCGGCTCTTCATGCTATTCCTGATTGGACAGTTCCATATTTGGCTTATATGACCCGGGGTGAGTTACCTGAAGATGAAACTTTAGCCAGGCAGATAACCCGGCGACATAAGTCAATGACTATTGTCAATGGAGAGTTGCACCAATGTAGTGTCACAGGGGCGTTTCAGCGTTGTGTTTCTCCTGAAGAGGGCCGTGAGATTCTATGAGAGATTCATGAATGAGATTGTGGCCATCATGCTGGCTCTAAGTCTCTCATAGCTAAGGCTTTTCGTCATGGGTTCTATTGGCTGATGGCTCATGCTGATGCAGAGGATTTGGTTAGCACGTGTGATGGCTGTCAGAAATTTTCAAGACAAGCTCATGTGTCGGCTCAAGAATTGAGGATGATTCCAATTACTTGATCGTTTGCAGTCTGGGGACTGGATATGGTTGGGCCTTTTAAGCGGTCCAAGGACAAAAAGACTCATCTCTTGGTGGCAGTTGACAAGTTTACGAAGTGGGTCGAGGCAGAGCCGGTCAGCAAGTGTGACGTGGCAACGACGGTTCAATTCATCAAAAAGGTGATTTCCCGTTTTGGCTACCCTCACAGCATCATAACTGATAATGGCACAAATCTGTCCAAGGGTGCTACGAAAGAATTCTGTCAACGAGAACATATTCGTCTTGACATCTCGTCAGTGGCCCACTCCCAGTCCAATGGTCAAGCTGAAAGAGCCAATCAAGAAATCCTGAGAGGCATCAAACCCCAGCTTATGGTCCCTTTGCAGAGGACACCGGGTTGTTGGGTGGAAGAGTTTCCCTCAGTGCTATGGAGTATCAATGCTACCCCTAACAGGTCTACAGGTTACACGCCTTTCATCATGGTTTATGGAGCAGAGGCGGTTCTTCCCAGTGACATCCGTCACAACTCATGTAACATCCCAAATTTTCAATTTGGTATGTTATACATAGATCATCATTGCATATCATATTTTATTGCATTTTGACAAATCCTCGATAAATCCTAAGCAACTCAAAGACCCTCGAAGAGAGTTGGAGATTTTCTCGAATTCTCATATTTGATTTTTCATCAAATAATAAGACGAGGAGTTTGGTTTTAATTATTTTCTCTCCGGAAAAATATTTCATTAAACAAAATAAATGAGAGGAGAAAATATGACTTCTCCAAAACAATTGAAATACTGGAGGAAAAATGTTAAAATCATCTATTGGATTTTATTCGGATTTTATTTGCCATTTTTATTGCATTAAAAATATTGCATGTTTTCAAAATATTTATTTTGTGTTAAAAAAATGTTCACCCTATTCTAGATTTTCTAACTAGACGGGGAAAATTTATTTTATATTTTTTTGACTTTCATTTATTTTTCTACGAATTTTTCCGCGGAATGTATTAAAAAAAACTACGCGCTGCCCGACCGGGCCAAGGCCCAGCCGAGCGCCGGCCCATCCCGCCCCGTCGTCCTCTCCGCGCACGGGACGTCGCCGCCGTCGTGTCCGGCTTGGACACGGGAGAACCCCGCCGGAGCTTGGCCCCTCCCCCAAGCTGCTGCCCCCCCTTTATATACCCCCGCACCCCCCCTCTTCTCTCACCTCGCCCGCCGCCGCCCGCACCCGCCTCGCTCGCCGCCGCCGGAGCCGAGCCCGAGCCGCCGCCGTTCGCCGCCGTTCCCCGCCGCCCCGCCACCCCTCGCACCCCCCCGAGCCCCAAGCCCCGCCGCCCTCGCCGCCCCTCGACCGGAGCACGAGAGCCCCGCCGGAGCTCTGTCCCGACGAGGTAGACCTCGCCTCGTTTTTGCCGGTTTTCTTTTAAAAAAACCATTCGTTTAAAAAAAAACCTAGATCGGTTTTTTTTTGGTTTTATTATTTTGCGAGCGTTCACCGAACCGTTCGTTTTAACGAACACGTTCGTCGGTTTTTCTCTGTTAATGAACGTCCATTCTTTAACCGTTCGTCCGTTTTCTTTTTTGTCGGATTTTTCCGCTATTTTTCTCAGATTCGATTTCTGATCGAATCTTCGTTTCTGTTTAACTTTTCGCTCGTTTATCGGAATCAGGCGATTCAAGCGCCTAGAGTTTCGTCTCGAAATTCTCTTTCCGTTTAACCTACTCAAACAAGATTTTGCTACTGTAAAATTTGACCTAGATCCAGATTAGTAAACGAAGCTTGTTTCTTTCGCAGTTTGACTTTCGTTGCTTCTTTCGAGTTGATTCTTTTTGCAAACCGGACTTCTTAAGTTGAACTTTCTGGTTGGATATTTCATTCGAGTTTTACCTGTGCATTAGATGAGTACTGATTGTATGCTTGTTTGTTTGCGATAGAGTACCCGGAGTGTGCCGCTTGTTACTTCGAATCGCTAGGTTTTGCGGATCATCAGCAAGGCAAGTAACACTTTGATCATACTTTCCACACCCAGTTTTATTGCATTAGATCTATTCCTCAAACAATTGCATGATTAGGATCTAATTAAATTGTGGGAATTGGGAAGTAGTTGAGGTAGTACCTATTACCTGTTTTATTATCAAACCCTTGGGAGTTACTTCTACGTTTGCTATTATATTGCCATGCTATGCTCGTAGACGTGGATTGGGTTTGAGAGATTTCCATGACAGATGTGAGATTGTTAATTAATGGTTTACTTAAGGTGGCAACTAAAACTCACATCTGGGTGGATTGAGGTACCTGGGTATTCCAGGATTGCCTGTTTTTCTTTTGGACCGCCACCTAGGTTCAAAGGGATCATGAGATTATTCATGCTAGAAACTTCCGTGTGCAGCTGCAAGCTATTATGGGCTCTAGCATAGTTGACTAAGTTGTGTGAACTCTTACAGTGGTAGACTAGCAGATGTAGGGGAAAGTAGGTGTAACTGTCTACCCATACGTAAGGTGCAAACACTTCTGAAAGACCGTGTCTCGGTCATCCGTTACTCAAACACCATGTAGTGCGAGTAATCCAACGGAGGAGATCGAGTCTTGTGGGGAAAAGTGCACAAACCTCTGCAGAGTGTACAAACTAATCATGGTTAGCCGTGTCCCCGGTTATGGACAACTTGAGTATCTAGTTCTTGGATTATCATGTGAATCTCATCACCATGTTACTTCTAATTAATTTTGTTGGGTTATTGATGACATTTAATTGGGATTGAGATGCTGTCAACCATCTCAATGATTCACAACCACCATGATAGTTAAATAAAATTTATTCCTTTGAAGTAGGATAAAATTGGCTTTTCGCAAAATTGTAACCATAGAGCTTTCCACCAGCCATATATGCATGTAGTATAGCATTATTATTGTTCATTATTCTCTATGTGTTACATTGCCAGCATATTCTATGTGCTGACCCGTTTTCGAGCTGCAACGTTTCATGTTGCAGACTTTTCAGACGACGAGTAAGGTGCCTTAGGTCGTGGTCTTATACTCAGTGATGCCGCTGGAGTTGATGGACTCACTTATCTTCCAAGTCTTCCGCTGTTATCGTTTTTAGATGGCCTTAAGCCATATTTATCATACTTAATCTCTTCAGAGATATTCGATGTAATAAGTGTGTGATTGCTACTCTGTTATAAATCCTCCATTTGTACTGTGCGTGTCAGCATTACTGATCCAGGGATGACACTGGTGCACAGCAACACAGACCATTTGAGGTCTGGTCGCTACAAAGTTGGTATCAGAGCACACGCTGACTGTAGGACACGACCACTAAGCTTAAGCCCTAGAAAGCTTCTCTCTTCTCATTTCTGACCCCTCTCCACTTTCTACTCTTTTAGGAATGGCGGATGCAAGGAGCAAGTTCATGCAACCAGATGAAGACACGCCGTTTGGTCGACACTTGAAGGAAGTCACCAAGTACTTGAACATAGGAATACCAAGCATCACCGGAACCTACAACGCCACATTACCTGAAGAGGAGAGCTGGAAGATTCAAGTTCACATTCCAGGAAGGACGTTTGTGCCAGTTACTGAACCCATAAGATTGGTTTTCGAAGCACCAACCTGGAGTTTAGAGAAGAGCATGGCCGCACACATCGCCATGGGACGCATTGGAGAAGTCTATCACCAGGAGCTTAAGGATACAATTTACCAAATTTGTGGACGCCGAGACGTGCAATGGGAGATGATCAGAACTAAGAAGGATGGATCAATCGCAGCTTTCATCCAGGAGCAGAACCAACATATTCGTCGCCAGGAGAACCAGATGTGCATGGACAAGGAAGAACTGAAGAAGGCATTAACGAAGATCAAGGAGCTCCAAGAAGAACTCAAGGCTACACGCGAGGATTATATGGAGGAAATCATCGCACTAGTAGGGAAGAATGACGACCTGGAGAAGAAGATTGGAGTATTCATGGGAAATCCAGTGCCAAAAGCAGAAGTCGACGAATGCACTTGTCCGGATAATTACATCATCATCGACGACACTGACTCGGAACCAAGTGAAGATGACTGGGTTGACGAAGCTGGAGCAGACATCATGGAGTCTTCAACGGATTAGAATTTTATTAGACCACCATATCAGTAGTAGTTTTCCCCATTTAATAGTATAGTTCAAGCACTTTGTAACGCTAGTTAGATCGATTGTTTTGCCTTGTTTGAATTGATTGAGTGATATTGATTGAATCGTCTCATGAGCATATGGGTAGTGTTTTCTCTCTAGACCTCATTCTATTCTTAACTCTCATCTTTTCTAAACCTATCAGATGCCTCCGAGATGCGACACCGGATTTGTTTTCCCACCAGAGATCACCTAGTTGATTCAGCAACAGAATGCCCCGATGCAAGTGTTAGTGCAGAACCAAGGCAACAACAACAACAACAACCCACCGCCACCACCACCTGTTGATCACTTAGCCCGTTTCTTAGGCTAAACCCACCGGTGTTTTCCAGTAGCACCGAGCCAATTGTTGCAGATGATTGGCTCCGCAAAGTTGGAAGGGAGTTGACCACTGCAGGATGCACAGATGCGGAAAGAGTGCGTTTTGCCGCACATCAGCTTGATGGACCCGCAGCATCATGGTGGGAGAATTATACAGCCACGCACCCTATTGACACTGTCACATGGGACCAGTTTCAGCAAGCTTTCCGTACAGCTCATGTTTCAGCAGGAGCTATGGCTGTGAAGAAGCGGGAGTTTCGCAACCTACGCCAAGGAGGACGCACCGTAGGCCAGTATGTTGAGGATTTCAGTAAGTTAGCACGTTATGCACCAGATGACGTTGCTACAAATGCAGCCAAGCAGGAGAAGTTTTTGGAAGGACTGAATGATGAGCTGAGTATGCAGTTGATGGTAGCAACTTTCAACAACTACCAGGAGCTGGTAGATAGAGCTCTCATGATTGAAGGAAAGCAACAGCAGATTGAAAATCGTAAGAGGAAGTATGGACAAGGGAAGTATAACTCAGGAGCTCAACAGAAGCCTCATTTTGCCCCGAAGCCGGGAGGACAGTTTCAGCGTACCCATGGAGGAGGTAGTTCGCACAACCATAACGGCTCTAAAAATGGTAATGGGAATGGAGGAAGCAACGGACAGAACCGCACCAACCCATCTACCCCAGCCAAGAGGGACCTGAGCCAAGTCACTTGCTTTAAGTGTCAGAAGAATGGACATTATGCCAATGAATGTCCTGAAGCCCCAAATGGAAATGGCAATGGAAGCTCTGGGAAGAAGCCGAACCTGTTCAACAAAGGGCATGTGAACCACGTGAGCGTGGAGGAGGTTGAAGCTCAGCCTGATGCAGTAATAGGTAAGTTTTTGGTTAAGTCATTTACTGCAACCATTCCTTTCGATACTGGTGCATCGCATTCATACATATCAAGGGGATTTGTGAATAAGTTTAAGCTGTCCACCAAAGTTCTCAGGACCCCTATGTTAGTAATCTCGCCAGGAGCAGAGTATATGGCCAGCCAAGGATGTTTTCAGATACCATTGGCCATTGGTAGGCATGTTTTCCCCTCAGACCTCATAGTTTTGGAGTCGCAAGGTTTGGATGTGATTTTGGAAATGGATTGGCTATCGTTGTATGGAGGGAACATCGATTGTGCCAGCAAGATGATTTTGCTTACCACCCCGGAAGGAAAAAGGATTAAGTATGTATCCCGGCATATGCCGAAGAGGACTCAAGTAAATTCCTTATCAGGAGTTGTACAGGAGGAAGTACCAGTGGTGAAGGATTATCCGGATGTATTTCCAGAAGAGTTGCCAGGCATGCCGCCAGATAGAGACATTGAGTTCTTGATTGAACTTCTGCCAGGCACAGGGCCAATATCTAAGAGACCGTACAGGATGCCCGCAAAAGATTTGGAGGAAATTAAGAAGCAGATCAAGGAGTTATTGGATAAAGGCTATATTCGCCCAAGTTCGTCACCTTGGGGATCACCAGTACTTCTAGTGGAGAAGAAAGATGGATCGCTGAGGATGGTTGTTGATTACCGAGGATTGAATGAAGTGACCATCAAAAACAAGTACCCGCTGCCGATGATCAATGATTTGTTTGACCGCTTACAAGGAGCTAAGGTATTTTCCAAGATCGATCTACGATCAGGATACCATCAGTTAAAGATTCGAGAGCAGGATATACCTAAGACGGCATTTAACACCAGATATGGATTGTATGAGTATACCGTTTGTCATTTGGTCTGACTAACGCACCTGCCTATTTCATGAACCTGATGAACAAAGTGTTTATGGAATTTCTGGATAAGTTCGTCGTGGTGTTCATTGATGATATTTTAATCTTTTCCAAGGAAGAGCATGAGGAGCATTTACGATTGGTACTTGAGAAGCTCAGAGAACACCAGTTATATGCCAAGTTCAGCAAATGTGAATTTTGGCTGAAGGAAGTTGGATTCCTTGGACATGTTATTTCTGGAGAAGGAATAGCAGTGGACCCTGCCAAGGTTGACACAGTGACAAGTTGGGAATCACCCACGACAGTTGGAGAGATCCGGAGTTTTCTTGGACTTGCAGGATACTACCGGAGATTCATCGAGAATTTCTCGAAGATTGCTAAGCCCATGACTGAGCTATTAAAGAAGGACACCAAATTCAATTGGACTGAGGAATGTGAAGCTAGTTTCCAAGAGTTGAAGAAACGATTGGTTACATCGCCAGTATTGATCCTGCCAGATCAATGCAAGGATTATGAAGTTTATTGCGACGCTTCTCGTCGAGGACTTGGAGCAGTGCTTATGCAGGAAGGAAGAGTTGTGTCATATGCTTCACGACAACTTAAACCCCATGAGAAGAATTATGCTACGCATGATTTGGAGTTAGCAGCCGTGGTGCATGCGTTGAAGACATGGAGACATTTTCTCATCGGAAACCATTGTGAGGTGTACACGGATCACAAGAGTTTGAAGTATATTTTCACGCAGAAGGAGTTAAATCTCAGATAGAGGAGATGGTTGGAGCTCATTAAAGATTATGATATGAGATTGCATTATCACCCTGGAAAGGCTAACGTAGTAGCAGACGCGTTGAGCCGCAAGAGTCATGTCAACACCCTCATGACAGGAGAGTTACCTCAGGAGTTAGCCGAGGACCTTCACGAGCTATGTTTGGAGATAGTCCCAAGAGGCTATTTAGCGACACTAGAGATTCAGTCTACCTTGATGGAAAGGATCAGAGAAGCTCAGAAGACAAACAAGGAGATTGAAGAGATAAAGGAGAAGATGGGCAAAGGTAAAGCCAAGGGATTTCGTGAGGATGAGCACGATACCTTATGGTTTGAGGACCGCGTATATGTACCAAATGATCCGGAGATCAGGAAGTTGATTTTGCAAGAAGCCCATGATTCACCGTACTCGATTCACCCAGGGAATACGAAGATGTATTTGGATTTGAAGAATACTTTCTGGTGGACCGGAATGAAGAAGGATATTGCAGAATATGTAGCAGTTTGTGATGTATGTCAGAGAGTGAAGGCAGAGCATCAGAAGCCAGCAGGATTGCTACAACCATTGCCGATACCCGAATGGAAGTGGGATAAAATAGGCATGGATTTTATCACAGGATTACCCAGGACTCGTTCAGGCTATGACTCAATATGGGTTGTAGTCGACCGTTTGACGAAAGTGGCTCATTTTATTCCCGTGAAGACCACTTACACCAGTGCTAAGTTGGCAAAGATATACATGACCAGGATCGTATGTTTGCATGGAGTTCTGAGGACCATTGTATCAGACAGAGGAACCCAATTTACCTCGAAGTTTTGGAAGCAGTTGCATGAAACATTGGGAACCAGGCTAGAATTTAGTACAACATTTCACCCACAGACAGATGGACAGACCGAGAGAGTCAACCAGATTTTGGAGGACATGTTGAGAGCTTGTGCCCTAGATTATGGATCTAGTTGGGACGACAACCTGCCATATGTGGAGTTTTCTTATAACAACAGTTATCAGACCAGTTTGAAGATGGCCCCTTTCGAAGCCTTGTATGGAAGGAGGTGTAGAACACCGTTGTTATGGGACGAAGTTGGAGACCGTCAGTTGTTTGGACCAGATTTGATTAAGGAGTCTGAACAGAAAGTGAGGTTGATTCGCGATAGGCTCAAGGTAGCCCAGTCCAGGCAGAAGAGTTATGCTGATTCTAAACGAAAAGAGACAGTTCACGAAGTCAGAGACCGAGTGTATCTTCGAGTATCACCACTTCGAGGAGTGAAGCGCTTTGGAGTTAAGGGAAAGTTAGCGCCCCGTTTTATCGGACCATACAGAGTTGTGGAACGTATGGGAGAGGTTGCCTACAAGCTGGAATTGCCCAAAGGATTGTCTGGAGTTCATGATGTATTTCACGTTTCCCAGTTGAAGAAGTGCCACGCAGAGATGGCTGAGATACCACTGAGAGATACTGTGCCACTGGAAGCGATTCAGCTGGAAAGTGATTTGACCTATGAAGAGAAACCAGTTAAGATTCTTGAGTATGCCAGCCGAGTTACCCGCAACAAGGTTATCAAGTTTTGCAAAGTCTAGTGGAGTCACCACATGTAGGATGAAGCCACCTGGGAGCGAGAGGAAGATCTACGGAAGGACCACTCCCACCTGTTTTCTAGCCAACCCGAATCTCGAGGGCGAGATTCATCTTAAGGGGGGTAGGTTTGTAACATCCCAAATTTTCAATTTGGTATGTTATACATAGATCATCATTGCATATCATATTTTATTGCATTTTGACAAATCCTCGATAAATCCTAAGCAACTCAAGGACCCTCGGAGAGAGTTGGGGATTTTCTCGAATTCTCAAATTTGATTTTTCATCAAATAATAAGACGAGGAGTTTGGTTTTAATTATTTTCTCTCCGGAAAAATATTTCATTAAACAAAATAAATGAGAGGAGAAAATATGACTTCTCCAAAACAATTGAAATACTGGAGGAAAAATGTTAAAATCATCTATTGGATTTTATTCGGATTTTATTTGCCATTTTTATTGCATTAAAAATATTGCATGTTTTCAAAATATTTATTTTGTGTTAAAAAATGTTCACCCTATTCTAGATTTTCTAACTAGACGGGGAAAATTTATTTTATATTTTTTTGACTTTTATTTATTTTTCTACGAATTTTTCCGCGAACCGTATTTAAAAAAAACTGCGCGCCGGCCGACCGGGCCGAGGCCCAGCCGAGCGCCGGCCCATCCCGCCCCGTCGTCCTCTCCGCGCACGGGACGCCGCCGCCGCCGTGTCCGGCTTGGACATGGGAGAACCCCGCCGGAGCTTGCCCCCTCCCCCAAGCTGCTGCCCCCCTTTATATACCCCCGCACCCCCCTCTTCTCTCACCTCGCCCACCGCCGCCCGCACCCGCCTCGCTCGCCGCCGCCGGAGCCGAGTCCGAGCCGCCGCCGTTCCCCGCTGTCCCCCGCCGCCCCTCGCACCCCCCCCCCCGAGCCCCAAGCCCCGCCGCCCTCGCCGCCCCTCGACCGGAGCACGGGAGCCCCGCCGGAGCTCTGTCCCGACGAGGTAGACCTCGCCTCGTTGTTGCCGGTTTTCTTTAAAAAAACCATTCGTTTTAAAAAAACCCTAGATCGGTTTTTTTCGGTTTTATTATTTTGCGAGCGTTCACCGAACCGTTCGTTTTAACGAACGCGTTCGTCGGTTTTTCTCTGTTAACGAACGTCCGTTCTTTAACCGTTCGTCCGTTTTCTTTTTCGTCGGATTTTTCCGCTATTTTTCTCAGATTCGATTTCTGATCGAATCTTCGTTTCTGTTTAACTTTTCGCTCGTTTATCAGAATCAGGCGATTCAAGCGCCTAGAGTTTCGTCTCGAAATTCTCTTTCCGTTTAACCTACTCAAACAAGATTTTGCTACTGTAAAATTTGACCTAGATCCATATTAGTAAACGAAGCTTGTTTCTTTCGCAGTTTGACTTTCGTTGCTTCTTTCGAGTTGATTCTTTTTGCAAACCGGAGTTCTTAAGTTGAACTTTCTGGTTGGATCTTTCATTCGAGTTTTACCTGTGCATTAGATGAGTACTGATTTATGCTTGTTTGTTTGCGATAGAGTACCCGGAGTGTGCCGCTTGTTACTTCGAATCGCTAGGTTTTGCGGATCATCAGCAAGGCAAGTAACACTTTGATCATACTTTCCACACCCAGTTTTATTGCATTAGATCTATTCCTCAAACAATTGCATGATTAGGATCTAATTAAATTGTGGGAATTGGGAAGTAGTTGAGGTAGTACCTATTACCTGTTTTATTATCAAACCCTTGGGAGTTACTTCTACGTTTGCTATTATATTGCCATGCTATGCTCGTAGACGTGGATTGGGTTTGAGAGATTTCCATGACAGATGTGAGATTGTTAATTAATGGTTTACTTACGGTGGCAACTAAAACTCACATCTGGGTGGATTGAGGTACCTGGGTATTCCAGGATTGCCTGTTTTTCTTTTGGACCTCCACCCAGGTTCAAAGGGATCATGAGATTATTCATGCTAGAAACTTCCGTGTGCAGCCGCAAGCTATTATGGGCTCTAGCATAGTTGACTAAGTTGTGTGAACTCTTACAGTGGTAGACTAGCAGATGTAGGGGAAAGTAGGTGTAACTGTCTACCCATACGTAAGGTGCAAACACTTCTGAAAGACTGTGTCTCGGTCATCCGTTACTCAAACACCATGTAGTGCGAGTAATCCAACGAAGGAGATCGAGTCTTGTGGGGAAAAGTGCACAAACCTCTGCAGAGTGTACAAACTAATCATGGTTAGCCGTGTCCCCGATTATGGACAACTTGAGTATCTAGTTCTTGGATTATCATGTGAATCTGATCACCATGTTACTTCTAATTAATTTTGTTGGGTTATTGATGACATTTAATTGGGATTGAGATGTTGTCAACCATCTCAATGTTTCACAACCACCATGATAGTTAAATAAAATTTATTCCTTTGAAGTAGGATAAAATTGGCTTTTCGCAAAATTGTAACCATAGAGCTTTCCACCAGCCATATATGCATGTAGTATAGCATTATTATTGTTCATTATTCTCTATGTGTTACATTGCCAGCATATTCTATGTGCTGACCCGTTTTCGGGCTGCAACGTTTTATGTTGCAGACTTTTTAGACGACGAGTAAGGTGCCTTAGGTCGTGGTCTTATACTCAGTGATGCCGCTGGAGTTGATGGACTCACTTATCTTCCAAGTCTTCCGCTGTTATCGTTTTTAGATGGCCTTAAGCCATATTTATCATACTTAATCTCTTCGGAGATATTTGATGTAATAAGTGTGTGATTGCTACTCTGTTATAAATCCTCCATTTGTACTGTGCGTGTCAGCATTACTGATCCAGGGATGACACTGGTGCACAGCAGCACAGACCATTTGAGGTCTGGTCGCTACAACTCACCTTGTGTGGCGGCTTATGTTGAAGCTGATAGAAAAAGCACGTTAGGATGCTCTTGACCTTCTGGATGAAGAGCGTGACCTTGCGGCGGCTCGTTCGGCGATTTACCAGCAAGATCTGCGTCGTTATTGTAGCCGCCGGGTTAAAACCCAAACCTTTCAAGAAGGTGACTTGGTGCTCCGGCTCACCCAGGGTCAAACAGATATGCATAAATTATCCCTACCTTGGGAAGGGCCTTTTGTGGTCAGTAAAAATCTGAACAACGGATCATACTACCTCATCGATGTTCGAGACCACAAGGACTCACGCATGTCGGAGGAGGAGACCCGCCGGCCGTGGAACATTTCTCATCCTCGGCCTTATTACACCTGAGCCACAGGCTCTTGTGATGTACATACTTCTACCAATGTATATATTATGATTAGTATAATAAAGCTGGCATCGCTGATAATTCAGGGCCTCTGTCATTTCATTTCTAAGTATATGAGTCTTTATTGTCACTTCATAAGGTCACTTGGGGGCTTCCCGCTCAGTGAGCATAGCTATGACTACCCTCTTGATCTGGCTTGCACGCCTTGTTACATATAACATGGGGGCTTCCTGCTCACTGAGCATAGCTATGACTACCCTTTTGATCCGGCTTAGATGCCTTATTGCAAAAGACTTGGGGGCTTTTTTGCCTAAGTTATAAGGTTACCGAAGAGAACTTGTTACAATGTACAGTTCAAACAAAGGTAACCTGCCTTGATGGCTTGTTAAAGGTCACTTGGGGGCTTTCATTTCAATGAACATAGCTATATTTACCCTTTTGATCGGCCTGGACGCAAGTTGTATGATACGTCTCCAACATATCTATAATTTTTTATTGTTCCATGCTATTATATTATCCATCTTGGATGTTTTATATGCATTTATATGCTGTTTTATATGATTTTTGGGACTAACCTATTAACCTAGAGCCCAGTGCCAATTTCTGTTTTTTCCTAGTTTTTGAGTTTTACAGAAAAGGAATACCAAACGGAGTCCAATTGACGTGCCGATTTTTGATGATTTTTTATGGACCAAAAGAAGCCCCTGGAGTAAAAGAGTTGGGCCAGAAGAGTCCCGAGCCATCCACGAGGGTGGAGGGCGCGCCCTACCCCCTGGGCTCGCCCCCCTATCTCGTGGACGACTCGGAGATCCCCCTGACGTGAGACCGATGACAAAAATTCCTATAAATACAGAAACCCCCAGAAAGAAACCTAGATCGGGAGTTCCGCCGCCGCAAGCCTCTGTAGCCACGAAAATCCAATCGGGACCCTATTCCGGCACCCTGCCGGAGGGGGAATCCTTCACCGGTGGCCATCTTCATCATCCCGGCGATCTCCATGATGAGGAGGGAGTAGTTCACCCTCGGGGTTGAGGGTATGTACCAGTAGCTATGTGTTTGATCTCTCTCTCTCTCTCTCTCTCTGTCTCTCTCTCTCTTGTGTTCTTGATTTGGCACGATCTTGATGTATCGCGAGCTTTGCTATTATAGTTGGATCTTATGATGTTTCTCCCCCTCTACTCTCTTGTAATGGATTGAGTTTTCCCAAGTTATCTTATCGGATTGAGTCTTTAAGGATGTGAGAACACTTGATGTATGTCTTGCATGTGCTTATCTGCGGTGACAATGGGATATTCGTGTGATCTACTTGATGTATGTTTTGGTGATCAACTTGCTGGTTCAGTGACCTTGTGAACTTATGCATAGGGGTTAGCACACGTTTTCGTCTTGACTCTCCGGTAGAAACTTTGGGACACTCTTTGAAGTTCTTTGTGTTGGTTTGAATAGATGAACCTGAGATTGTGTGATGCATGTCGTATAATCATACCCACGGATACTTGAGGTGACATTGGAGTATCCAGGTGACATTAGGGTTTTGGTTGATGTGTGTCTTAAGGTGTTATTTTACTACGAACTCTAGGGCTGTTTGTGACACTTATAGGAATATCCCAACGGATTGATCAGAAAGAATAAATTTGAGGTGGTTTCGTACTCTACAATAATCTCTTCGTTTGTTCTCCGCTGTTAGTGACTTTGGAGTGACTCTTTGTTGCATGTTGAGGGATTGTTATATGATCTAATTATGTTATCCTTGTTGAGAGAACTTGCACTAGTGAAAGTATGAACCCTAGGCCTTGTTTCCTAGCATTGCAATACCGTTTACGCTCACTTTTACCACTTGCTACCTTGCTGTTTTTATATTTTCATATTACAAATACCCATATCTACCATCCATATTGAACTTGTATCACCATCTCTTCGCCGAACTAGTGCACCTATACAATTTACCATTGTATTGGGTGTGTTGGGGACACAAGAGACTCTTTGTTATTTGGTTGCAGGGTTGCTTGAGAGAGACCATCTTCATCCTCCGCCTCCCATGGATTGATAAACCTTAGGTCATCCACTTGAGGGAAATTTTCTACTATCCTACAAACCTCTGCACTTGGAGGCCCAACAACGTCTACAAGAAGAAGGTTGTGTAGTAGACATCAAGCTCTTTTCGGGCACCGTTGCCGGGGAGGCTAGGTAAGAGGCACTAACACCCCGTCAACTAAGCTCTTTTCTGGCGCCGTTGCCGGGTAGGTTAGTGCTTGAAGGTATATCTTTAGATCTTGCAATCGAATCTTTTTGTTTCTTGTTTTATCACTAGTTTAGTCTATAAAAGAAAACTACAAAAAAATGGAATTGAGGGTGCCTCATATGCTTCATCTTTTTAATGTTTTTCGTGAAAATGATGGAAAGGAAAATTGTGCTCAAGTGCTAGAAGAATAATGCATTAGAATGTTTGGCACTAAATCTTTGTATGATGAGCATGATTGCAATGTTGTTAGTATGAATTCTTTGAATACCCATGATGCTAATGATATGCAAAGCCACAAGCTTGGGGATGCCATGTTTGATGAATATGATATGTTTAGTCCCCCAAGTTTTGATGAGCAAATTTATGATGATGAAAGCATGCCTCCTATTTATGATGGTTATTGTGATGACACGTATGCTATAAAGAATAAAGATAACCATGAAACTTGTCATCATGATTTTAATTTTCAATTGGATTATGCTTCACATGATAGTTATTTTATTGAGTTTGCTCCCACTACTATTGATGAGAATAAATTTGCTTATGTGGAGAGTAGTAAAATTTCTATGCAAGTAGATCATGAAAAGAATGCTTTATGTGCTGGTTATATGGTTGAATTCATTAATGATGCTACTGAAAATTATTATGAGAGAGGATCATATGCTTCTACATATTGCAATAATATGAAGTTTCCTCTCTATGTGTTGAAATTTTTGAAGTCATGCTTGTTTTGCCTTCCTATGCTAGTTGATTCTTGATCCAATAAATTGTTTGATCACAAAATCCCTATGCATAGGAAGTGGATTAGACTTAAATATGCTAGTGATACGTCTCCAACGTATCTATAATTTTTTATTGTTCCATGCTATATTATATTCTGTTTTGGACATTAATGGTCTTTATTATACACTTTTATATTATTTTTGGGACTAACCTATTAACCGGAGGCCCAGCCCAGAATTGCTGTTTTTGCCTATTTCGGAGTTTCACAGAAAAAGAATATCAAACGGAGTCCAAACGGAATGAAACCTTCGGGAACATGATTTTCGAAACGAACGTGATCCAGAGGACTTGGACCCTATGTCAAGAAAGCTTCCAGGAAGGCACGAGGTAGGGGGGCGCGCCTACCCCCTGGGCGCCCTCCATCCTCGTGGGGCCCATGTTGCTCCACCGACGTACTTCTTCCTCCTATATATACCTACATACCCCCAATCTACCAGATACGGAGCCAAAAACCTAATTCCACCGCCGCAACCTTCTGTACCTGTGAGATCCCATCTTGGGGCCTTTTCCGGAGCTCCGTCGGAGGGGGCATTGATCAGGGAGGGCTTCTACATCAACACCATAGCCTCTCCAATGATGTGTGAGTAGTTTACCTCAGACCTTCGGGTCCATAATTATTAGCTAAATGGCTTCTTCTCTCCTTTTGGATCTCAATACAATGTTCTCCCCCACTCTCGTGGAGATCTATTCGATGTAATCTTCTTTTGCGGTGTGTTTGTTGAGACCGATGAATTGTGGGTTTATGATCAAGTTTATCTATGAACAATATTTGAATCTTCTCTGAACTCTTTTATGTATGATTGGTTATCTTTGCAAGTCTCTTCTAATTATCAGTTTGGTTTGGCCTACTAGATTGATCTTTCTTGCAATGGGAGAAGTGCTTAGCTTTGGGTTCAATCTTGCGGTGTCCTTTCCCAGTGACAGTAGGGGCAGCAAGGCACGTATTGTATTGTTGCCATCGAGGATAACAAGATGGGGTTTATATCATATTGCATGAGTTTATCCCTCTACATCATGTCATCTTACTTAAAGCGTTACTCTGTTCTTTTGAACTTAATACTCTAGATGCATGCTGGATAGCGGTCGATGTGTGGAGTAATAGTAGTAGATGCAGGCAGCAGTCGGTCTACTTGTCACGGACGTGATGCCTATATACATGATCATACCTAGATATTCTCATAACTATGCTCAATTCTGTCAATTGCTCAACAGTAATTTGTTTACCCACCGTAATAGTTATGCTCTCGAGAGAAGCCACTAGTGAAACCTATGGCCCCCGGGTCTATTTTCCATCATATTTAATATTCCAACACTTAGCTATTTCTATTGCCTTTTATTTTACTTTGCATCTTTATTTCTCTTTATCATCAAAATACCAAAAATATTATCTTATCATATCTATCAGATCTCACTTTCGTAAGTGACCGTGAAGGGATTGACAACCCCTTTATTGCGTTGGTTGTGAGGATTTTATTTGTTTGTGTAGGTGCGAGGGACTCGTGCGTGGCCTCCTACTGGATTGATACATTGGTTCTCAAAAACTGAGGGAAATACTTACGCTGCTTTACTGCATCACCCTTTCCTCTTCAAGGGAAAACCAACGCAGTGCTCAAGAGGTAGCAAGAAGGATTTCTGGCGCCATTGCCGGGGAGGCTTTTGTGAAGTCAAGTCAAGATTTGACTCCCGACAACGAGCCATTTCTGGCGCCGTTGCCGGGGAGTCTACGCAAAAGTCAACATACCAAGTACCCATCAGAAACCCTTATCTCCCGCATTACATTATTTTCCATTTGCCTCTAGTTTTCCTCTCCCCCACTTCACCCTTGCCGTTTTATTCACCCTCTCTTTTCCGTTTGCCTCTGTTTTGCTTGCTTGTCGTTATGGCTAGTTCCCTATCTTCTCCGTTGTCTCCCGAGAATGAAGTTCTTACTTTTAAGCAAAGGGAGGGAGAAAATCTAAAAGACGCTTGGTATAGAATTTGCAATGCTCAAAATAGATCTACCAGGAAGCAATCTACTTCCGTTCTTCTCCGCAATTTTTATGTAGGCGCTACTCCTTGGTACAGGTATATCCTTGATACCATTACCAGAGGGAATTTCTTGGGTAGTCATACTTTTGATTCTTATAATGCTATGATAGATTTGTTTGGCTCACCACCTCTTTTGGTTAATGGAACTATGTTAACTTTGGAGCATGTAATGCAAAGACTTGAAATTATTGAAAATAAAGTTGTTACTGTAGAATTAATTGAAAATTTGGATAAAAAGATCCACAACCAAATTACCCAATATGGATCTAAAGTAGGAGTCACTTTGAAAAATATTAATGAGAAGGAACCCATAGTTAATGAAAGAATAAATCAGGATTCCACTAGAATCGATAAACTTGAGGGTATCATTACCTACTTGGGAACCGCCTTTTCTTCCGTAAAGAATACTCCAAGTCCTCCAACTAAAATTTCCAAGCTTATGTATGTTCCTAAAAATAAGGGTGAATCCTCTAGCAAGGAAACTGTGGATCTCAAATCTATAAGTATTCATCCCAATCTTTTTGCTATCATTAAGGAACCATTTGCTACAAATGAATTTTTTGATTTTGTGCCTAGAAGTTTGATAATTAATAAAAAGAAAGAAACTCCTAAGGGTGATAGATGTCTCATCAAAGAATTGCCTACCAAAGATGGCAATACCTAGATCTATCCTTGCTTTTATGCCTAGCTAGGGGCGTTAAACGATAGCGCTTGTTGGGAGGCAACCCAATTTTATTTTTAGTTTTTTTTTCTTTTTGCTTCTGTTTGGGAATAAATCTTTGATCTAGCCTCTGGTTAGATGTGTTTTATGTTTTAATTAGTGTTTGTGCCAAGTTAAACCTATAGGATCTTCTTGGATGATAGTTATTTGATCTTGCTGAAAATTCCAGAAACTTTCTGTTCATGAAAATAATTGTTAAAAATCACCAGAACGTGCTAAAATATTGATTCCAATTTCTTCTGATCAATAAACAAATTTTCTAGGTCTTCCCATTTTTTCTGAATTGTTGGAGTCCCAGAAGTTTCCATTAGTTACAGATTACTACAGACTGTTCTGTTTTTGACAGATTCTGTTTTTCGTGTGTTGTTTGCTTATTTTCATGAATCTATGGCTAGTAAAATAGTTTATAAACCATATATAAGTTGGAATACAGTAGGTTTAACACCAATATAAATAAAGAATGAGTTCATTACAGTACCTTGAAGTGGTGTTTTGTTTTCTTTCGCTAACGGAGCTCACGAGATTTTCTGCTGAGTTTTGTGTTGTGAAGTTTTCAAGTTTTGGGTGAAAGATTTGATGGATTATGGAACAAGGAGTGGCAAGAGCCTAAGCTTGGGGATGCCCATGGCACCCCAAGATAATCTAAGGACACCAAAAAGCCAAAGCTTGGGGATGCCCCGGAAGGCATCCCCTCTTTTGTCTACTTCCATCGGTAACTTTACTTGGAGCTATATTTTTATTCACCACATGATATGTGTTTTGCTTGGAGCGTCTTGTATTATTTGAGTCTTTATTCGTTAGTTTGCCACAACCATCCTTGCTGTACACACCTTTTGAGAGAGACACACATGATTCGGAAATTGTTAGAATACTCTATGTGCTTCACTTATATCTTTTGAGTTATATAGTTTTTGCTCTAGTGCTTCACTTAAATCTTTTAGAGCACGGTGGTGGTTTTGTTTTATAGAAACTATTGTTCTCTCATGCTTCACTTAGATTATTTTGAGAGTCCTACAAAACAGCATGGTAATTTGCTTTAATTATGATAGGCATTCAAGATTAGTAAAAAAAATTCTTATGAGTGTGTTGAATATTATGAGAAGTTTGATACTTGATAATTGTTTTGAGATATGGAGATGGTGATATTAGAGTCATGCTAGTTGAGTAGTTTTGAATTTGAGAAATACTTGTGTTAAAGTTTGTGATTCCCGTAGCATGCACGTATGGTGAACCGTTATGTGATGAAGTCGGAGCATGATTTATTTATTGATTGTCTTCCTTATGAGTGGCGGTCGGGGACGAGCGATGGTCTTTTCCTACAAATCTATCCCCCTAGGAGCATGCGCGTAATACTTTGCTTCGATAACTTGTAGATTTTTGCAATAAGTATAAGAGTTCTTTATGACTAATGTTGAGCCCATGGATTATACGCACTTTCTCCCTTCCACCATTGCTAGCCTCTCTAATATCGCACACTTTTCGCCGGTATCATACACCCACCATATACCTTCCTCATAACAGCCACCATACCTACCTACCATGGCATTTCCATAGCCATTCCGAGATATATTGCCATGCAACTTACCACCGTTCAGTTTATTATGACACGCTCCATCATTAACATATTGCTTTGCATGATCATGTAGTTGACATTGTATTTGTGGCAAAGCCACCGTTCATAATTCTTTCATACATGTCACTCTTGATTCATTGCATATCCCGGTATACCGCCGGAGGCATTCACATAGAGTCATATTTTGTTCTAAGTATTGAGTTGTAATTGTTAAGTTGTAAGTAAATAAAAGTGTGATGATCATCATTTTCTTAGAGCATTGTTCCAAGTGAGGAAAGGATGATGGAGACTATGATTCCCCCACAAGTCAGGATGAGACTCCGGACTAAATAATAATAAACAAAAGAGGCCAAAAAAAGAGAAAAGGCCCAAATAAAAAATGAGAGAAAAAGAGAGAAGGGACAATGTTACTATCCTTTTACCACACTTGTGCTATAATTTTTGATTGTTCCATGCTATTATATTATCCATCTTGGATGTTTTATATGCTGTTTTATATGATTTTTGGGACTAACCTACTAACCTAGAGCCCAGTGCCAGTTTATGTTTTTTCCTTGTTTTTGAGTATTACAGAAAAGGAATACCAAACGGAGTCCAATTGACGTTCCAATTTTTGATGATTTTTTATGGACCAAAAGAAGCCCCTGGAGTAAAAGAGTTGGGCCAGAAGAGTCCTGAGCCATCCACGAGGGTGGAGGGCGTGCCCTACCCCCTGGGCTCACCCCCTATCTCCTGGACGACTCAGAGATCCCCCTGACGTGAGACTGACGCGAAAAATTCCTATAAATACAGAAACCCCCCAAAAGAAACCTAGATCGGGAGTTCCGCCACCGCAAGCCTCTGTAGCCACGAAAAACCAATCGGGACCCTGTTCCGGCACCCTGCCGGAGGGGGGATCCTTCATCGGTGGCCATCTTCATCATCCCGACGATCTCCATGACAAGGAGGGAGTAGTTTACCCTCGTGGCTGAGGGTATGTACCAGTAGCTATGTGTTTGATCTCTCTCTCTCTCTCGTGTTCTTGATTTGGCACGATCTTGATGTATCGCGAGCTTTGCTATTATAGTTGGATCTTATGATGTTTCTCCCCCTCTACTCTCCTCTAATAGATTGAGTTTTCCCTTTGAAGTTATCTTATTGGATTGAGCCTTTAAGGATTTGAGAACACTTGATGTATGTCTTGCATGTGCTTATCTGTGGTGACAATGGGATATTCACGTGATCTACTTTATGTATGTTTTGGTGATCAACTTGCGGGTTCAGTGACCTTGTGAACTTATGCATAGGGGTTGGCACACGTTTTCGTCTTGACTCTCCGGTAGAAACTTTGGGGCACTCTTTGAAGTTCTTTGTGTTGGTTTGAATAGATGAATCTGAGATTGTGTGATGCATGTCGTATAATCATACCCACGGATACTTGAGGTGACATTGGAGTATCTAGGTGACATTAGGGTTTTGGTTGATGTGTGTCTTAAGGTGTTATTTTACTACGAACTCTAGGGCTGTTTTTGACACTTATAGGAATAGCCCAACGGATTGATCGGAAAGAATAACTTTGAGGTGGTTTCGTACCCTACAATAATCTCTTCGTTTGTTCTCCGCTATTAGTGACTTTGGAGTGACTCTTTGTTGCATGTTGAGGGATTGTTATATGATCTAATTATGTTATCCTTGTTGAGAGAACTTGCACTAGTGAAAGTATGAACCCTAGGCCTTGTTTCCTAGCATTGCAATACCATTTACGCTCACTTTTACCACTTGCTACCTTGCTGTTTTTATATTTTCATATTACAAATACCCATATCTACCATCCATATTGCACTTGTATCACCATCTCTTTGCCGAACTAGTGCACCTATACAATTTACCATTGTATTGGGTGTGTTGGGGACACAAGAGACTCTTTGTTATTTGGTTGTTGGGTTGCTTGAGAGAGACCATCTTCATGCTACGCCTCCCACGGATTGATAAACCTTAGGTCATCCACTTGAGGGAAATTTGCTACTGTCCTACAAACCTCTACACTTGGAGGCCCAACAACATCTACAAGAAGAAGGTTGTGTAGTAGACATCAGTGTATTCACCAAAACTTCGGGTTATCCTGCCTTTGTATGTCTGCCACTCCGACCAGGTAATCCTGGAATGACTCACCGAACTCTTGACAGTCAATCTTATAATGACCCTGAACTTGTCAAAGTTAAAACGGCGATTGGTCATGTGAGGCCCGGCTTACAGGTTTGAATAAAGGATTAGCTCAGTGGCTGTGCGGCCCTTGAATAGCACTTGATATTGAGATTTGGCAGCCTATGGAAGCCTTGTTTTTCTGGTTTTTTATTTTATTTGAACATTTTTTGGGTTCACCTTTTGTACCATATTGACATATGGTTCAAAAATGATTCAGGCTATGCAGCCTTAATCTCTATGGCTCATATTTAAGCATATCTGAGGTTTCTGATAACCCGGCCTGGCTCTGGACAATAAGTCGCCAGTATGTTTTGATTGTGCACTTAGAGCGCTGCGCTCTAAGTCTTTGGGCTATAACCCTTGCTGCATATGGCGTGGTAAGCCGACAGTATGAACAAATTTCACAGGTATGTTATTTACTTGTTATATGAATATGCGAGGTTTTGATGAACCGCCCTGGTTATGGACTATACAGTCTCCAGAGGTTTTTATATGGGACATCATGACCCGCCCTGGGGTAAACCACCAGGGCACTTGTTATCTGCTTGTGTGCAGGGAATATGATAAGTATGACCTGTATGATTGGTAATATTGTGAGCAGAAACAACAAATCTGCCCATGTCAAGATCAGCCGTTTAAAGTGTTATAAAAATAAAACATGCACGATGGCATGACAGATCATGGTTTTCATCTAGCCTATTACAAGGCATCAAGCGGCCCAAAGAATAAGTGTTTTGATGCACACAACATCCCATGCTGTGGATGATAAGCCGACCTTTGGATCAGTAGTCTTGGCCTTGGCATGTTGAAGATTCTTGGTTATTTTGCACCGGCTCTTCTTCTTCCTCCTCTTCACCCGTTGGCTGGAAGTCAGATGTGGCCCAATTGATCCCAGTCAAAGCTTTGAAAACAGCTTCATCGTCTATAAGGGTTGACGGGTCAATGTCAGGAGCGAAGGTGTGCTTACGTGTTGGCGGGATAAGGTCCATGGCCTCATGAACCGACGCCTTCACTTTTGCGTTTTCAGCATCATAAACCGGATGATATTTGGAGAGATCGGTTTCTTCAGCCAATTTGCTTGCTAAAGGACGCATCTCCCTTACTATCTTGGTGAAGTCATCGGCGCTGAAGGGAGACCCATCTTCTTTTAAGTTGGGGCAACCGGTGGCTAGCTCTTCCGGGTCAAGTTCTGCTTGCCATGCCTTCGCCCGGCTTAGTGCGGTAATAGCACCGGTTCTAGCGGCTGATCGCTTTAACTCTTCTAACCTTTGGGGTAGCACAGATAGTTTCGCCAACACTTCATTGATGAGGGAAGGTGGATGCTTCTTATGAGAGGCAGCAGAAATAGCCCGTTGAGCACCAGTGTACAACTGGTCCACAAGGGTATACACAGCTTTAAGCCTTATGCGCATGTCTTCACCCAGCTTGGAGCTTCTGGAGCCTGCATCAGCAGAGGTATTGATGAACCGGCCAATGATTGTGATACACTGATGATACAAGTTAAAGTATTCTATTACTTACCGAAGATGGCAACTGTCATGTTCTAGATTTGTTGCCTTAAGCCGAATAACTCGTCAATCACCGGTTTAAGAGCAGCCTCAGCATCTTCTGCTCTCTTCAACAAAGCCGTATTCTCGGTCTCCCAGCCGGTTCTCTCAGCAATGAAGTCCTTTTTCAGCTTCTCAATGTCTTCCAAAGCGGTCTTCAACTCTGATTTGGCCTTAGAAGTCTTAGATTGTTGGGTTTGAATGTTTTGCCTCAGATCATTGACTTGGGATTCCTTCATATTTAGTTCAACTTGCAACATGCAAAAGACAGGCAACATTATGATCATCTTATTTGAAGTCCCAAGCACAATACAAGTATTTTACTTGGCACTTGGGGGCTAATGTACATTACTCTTTTTGAAGACAAATCTTTAATGATCCGGCTAGGTTTTCTACGACTACAGCCGGCTCATGGGGGCTACATATTCGGATTTTATTCATAAATATGGTGATAAGTCCCGCCTTAGCCATACTGATTAAGCCAACCCTTGGGGGCTACATGTGTGAAATTAAGCACTACTACTTGAAGTCCCAGCTTAACTTTCCAGTTTAAGCCGGCCCTTGGGAGCTACGTGTTCTGGCTTTGTAGATTACACATTACTATGGCATAACTACAAGATCAACAAGGATATTTAAGTCTTCAACTTATTCAAGTTTTTCATATTCAATAGACTTGGCGGCTGACAGATACATATTTGTATGGGAAAAGTTTTTGCTTACCTCAAAACGCTCTTCCATGAGATTAACCAAGCCGGCTTCAAAGTCACGGCTGGTGTGAAGGCAGTTCAAGTAACCCGCATGAAGCTCATGGGCATTGAATTGAGCATAGCTCTCCAGATCCAGTTTCCACTTGCCTTTGTCAGCAGCTGAGAATTCCTCTTTCGCGCCGTGCTTGGACAAGACGGTGGGGTTACTTGGTGTTGTGTAAGCCGTCCCAGTAACTATGACATCTTCAGTTTCTTGAGCCGGCTGAGCGGGACTGGGCGTCTTAGCATTCTCCGGATCAACATTCATGGAGTCCATGGTGCTCCTCTGGCGGTGGATCATCCATGGTTGTTTCAGAAGTTTCATGCAAAGACTCAGGCATTGTTTGCTTCTCCGGTTCAGCAACCTTGGGATCTTCGGCCGTTTATTAACCTTCAGTTTCTTGCTGGGTTTGGCCATAACACTGAAAGTAAAACACATGATGAGATTCGTATACCAATTGAGTAAGGTGTTAAAGCAAGCAGGCTTAAGTGTTCTCACCCAGGAACAGTCTTGAACAGAGGAACCTGAGTCCCAGTGGAATCACCAGATGACGAGTGAGAGGATCCCTGATAGTTTGAATCAGAAGGGTTAAGATGTTGTCAAAAAGACCCGCCTTGGGAAAAGCTAAGTCGGAAATCTGTGAAACCTCTGCACGACGCTTGCGAGGGGCCGGCGTGTTGGGTAAGCCGGAGGAGGGAATCCCACCGTCGCTGTTCCGGGTTGTGCGGCGAGCTTCATGCTGCTTCTTCTTCAAAATAAAGTTGGGATTCAAGTAAGCTAAAGGGTGAGAAAACTTTACTTTCCGGCTTGTTTGACGAACTTTCTGTCTTGGCAGAGGTTCTGAGTCGGAGGAAAGGATAGTTACCTCTTCACCATCTGCGTGGTTGCCCTTCGCATCATCCTGATAGTAATCATTGTCAATAAGATGTACAAAAAATGATCCAAGGGAGTCAAGTTTTACCTCCGACTCATCATCATCATCCAAGTCAAATAACTCGGAGGGGGTGGTCTTCTTCTTGGCAGGCTTTTTAGGAGCCTTATTGTTTGTCCAGGTCTTCTTGGTCGGTTTATCTTGCAACTTCTTGTTCCAGAAAGGAGAATCGGCCTGCAGAAATTTAAGACTATAAGAAGGAAGTTTTAAGTGAATAACTGAATAAACCGGAAGTTGTTTCAAATACTTACAGCTGGAGGTTTGTTAAGGGTGTAAAAAGGACTTAAGCCGGTCTTGCTGCATTTTTTCAAGCTCTCGTTCAGAAGAGTCTTGGTCATATCATTGATATCTTCATCAGTTAGTTCAGTCTGACAGTGGCGCTGAGGGTCTTTGACATTGCCAGTATACTCACACATTAAACTGGAGCGGCGGCTTAAGGGAAAAATTCGCCAGGCAACCCAGCATCAGACTAGGTCGATTCCAGTCAAACCGTTAGCCATTAAGGCTCTGATCTTTGAAAGATGGGCATATATTTGGCCCGTTCTTCTGTGCTAATCCGTTCTGGCAGAGGGTGCCTGCTGCTAAGCCGGCTTTCATGATAACCCGGCAGAGGATTCTCCCCTTCTGGAGAAGTGTCTTGGCAGTAAAACCAAGTTTGGTTCCAGTCCTTGGGATGACTGGGCAGTTTGGCGGCTGGGAAAGTGGCTTCTTTCCGCCTCTGAATCGAAATGCCACCTAACTCTAGGCTGGGTCCGTGTGTGAACTCAGCTTTTCGTAAGTAATAAAACTCTCTGAACAATTCTACAGTGGGCTCCTGTTGAAGGTATACTTCGCTAAATACTTGAAAGTTGTAGATGTTTGAAACGGAATTGGGCCCGATATCTTGAGAATGGAGCTTGAAAAAGTGCAGCACATCGCAGAAGAATTTTGAACCGGGTGGGGTAAAACCTCAGAGCAGAAAATCAGTAAAGACAATTACTTCACCTTCCTTGGGCTGAGGAGGGGTTTCTATGCCTGGGACCCTCCAATGGATGACATCGACTTTTTAGCTAAGACGCCCGTTTGGACATACTCGTTCAATGTTTCCTCGGTAACCAGGGAGACGACCCAGTTGCATGAGGTGACGGTCTTGGCTTTATACATTTTTTGACTACAAAGGAAAATATTGCCGGGTTAAGGATTGTGCTGCTAAGCCGGCCAATAATCAAAAAGTAAGTGCTATCAAGATTGCCATGATTAAACCAGAAGACAGTACCGGGTTATATGGGTGGAGAACATATATTGGTAGCTTAACAAGGGGACAAATGGTATATGGCGGGTTACAGTTTATCATTTAAGCCACCCGAACAATTGCCACATTTCAGATCTATAAGTGAGGATTTACTAAGTGATGGAGAAACAGATTCCGCAAATTGGTGCTATGGTTTTGGATCTGTAGCAGTTCTGGAAATAAAGGAAATTCTAAACCTAAGGTGGTGGCAGCAGAAGAACTCGTACACTCAGATAAGATCTTATACAGATAGAGCATCTTTAGTGATTGGAAAGTGATGCTAAATTACTACCGCGCAACTTTGGTGCCAAGTTCAGATCAAAACTGGGCAAACTAGAAAGAAAAGTGAAAACGGCAAAGAACACCGATGAATAATGAAAACCCTAGTGCAGATCTGTTACGGGGAAAAATGGATGCTTACTGATGTTGATGAATAGCGGAGGCGCGTCGGAGTTCTCTGGTCTATTCAGGCTGATGCAGCGGCCGGAGTTGAGGGTGCCGGAGGAAGACGGCGGCGGCGGAGCTCGGGCTTGCTAGGGCGTCGCGAGGAGGAAGACGAAGATGAGGAGGTAGGGGTAAAAGAGAAAAGAAGGACCCCATGTCCCTATTTATAAAGAAGTGGATAGATGGCATGCGCGGGAATCAAGAAGTCCTAAAAGTGGTTATGTGGCTACGTGAACGCCTCGATTTTCGGAAGTTCATTAAAGAAAAAAGATCTGTTGAGAGGTTCTGGGCCTTGTGCACAATTAATGCGAGATGACATCATGGCGGGTTAACACGATGCTGAGATGTGACGTCATGGCGGGTTACAATGAATAAGTACAAAATTCACGATGAAAGATTCAGCTAAGTCAAGAAGTGAACATTGATGTGAACAAGTTCAAATCAACCTGGGGCCTAATGTTGGGGATATAACTACTGGGTATGACCCGCCCAGGAGGGGCCGGGTCATGCCACTAGTGGCTTAAAGATGAAGAGGCCCGATAAGGTCCAAGAAGATGTGAAGATGGCGGTTCATAGAGCAAGCTTGTTGAGGGCCCAAGACCCGGGGATGACTTGAGGCCCACAGGGTGAGCCGCCATATATTTAACTTGTATTGTAAGGCAAGCTTAGGTAGATACCGAGCCGGACATGTTTTGTATAAGCCGGCCAGGACTTTGCAAGCCGCCGGGCATCAACCTGTATATAAAGGGGTGACCCGGCGGTGGGTTAACTCAAGAAACAACTCATCGAGAACTAGGTCAAGCGTATTCGCTCCCTGGTAATCGAAACCCAAGAAATACAACCTAAAGCAGGAGTAGGCTTTTACCTCGTTGAGAGGGGCCGAACCTAGCTAAACTCTCTGTGTCCTTTCTCCCTTTTAACCCCTTCAAGCTAACCTAGCTGCGATGGCTCCACACCTAAGTCCTTTTGCTAGGGCATCTGCCGTGTTAAGTCCACGACAGAAGTGGATGTGGCTCGGGCTGGTGGCACGAAGATGAAAGGAAGGGGATGTTGCTATGGCTAGGGGTCACCGTCCGGCTTAAATTGCGAGACTTTGGCCCTTGGGTGGTGAGCCGGAGCGGCACCATGCGGTGTTCACCCCTCCTCCCGGAGGAGACGTCAGTTAGACCATTGGGTTTTTGATTTCGTGTGCGTCTTGAATGTCATCCGACGCAGCGGACGCGCCCGAACATGATCGGGTCGCCCTATATCCGTCCCAGATTTGGGTTGGATATGAAGGGTGCTGACCAGTCTGGGTGTTTGAGTTGGTTCGAGACGTCCAGGTGGGTCGGTGTTTTTGACCGATTAGTGACCGGGCCGCCTGCCCTGGCATTTGAGACGGATTTGAGACGCTCGGTTATAGATGCTCTGCACACCGGTGAGGACATTGCTCGGGTGTTGTTCTTATCTTCTTTTTAAGAAAATAAGACAAAACGCAATCATTCTCTCTAACTAAGAAGATGGTTTTTACTACACCTTGCTAGGTTGAAGCCAAAGGCTGATACAAGGGCCTACTCTCTTCTGTGCGACATGGCTCAAATGCTTAACATTGGCCACACTCCACATAGTCGAGGGGAGGGGGCATATTTTTGTACTCTTGCATTTATTTCGTTCTAAGGGCATCTCCAATGACAACCTGTAAAAAACCTTCCGTATTCGTCTGCGGATAGGGGGACCAGTCTGCGGACACGGATGCGGAAGGACGCCATCCAACTATAGCCGCATATATGTGGCCTTCCGTGTTTTTTTCCAGTCCGCACGACCAAGTAGCCACATGCAAAGGGCACATAAGTTTAAATAGCCGCATGCAGCACCATTTCAAATTTTGTAAAGTTCAAATATTTAGATCCCAACATTGTTGTCCCCTTTCACAGTCCACTAATGCTCAATAGGATCTTCCTTAAGCTACTCGTGAGTTGGTCGATGTCGAATTTTTTGATGCATTTGAATAAACTCCTCAAATGTGGCCAGATTCTGGTCCGGAAGTTTGATAGGATCACCCATGTTCTCAAATTCCAAAGCTGCGGCAGCATTGTCACCCTCATCCTCAATGATCATGTTGTGCATGATCACACAACATGTCACTGTTGGGAAACGTAGCATGCAATTTCAAAAATTTCCTACGCTCACGCAAGATCTATCTAGGAGATGCATAGAAACGAGAGGGGGAGAGTGTGTCTACGTACCCTCGTAGACCGAAAGCTGAAGCGTTTGACAACGTGGTTGATGTAATCGAACTTCTTCTCATTCCGACCGATCAAGCACCGAACGTACGACACCTCCGAGTTCTGCACACGTTCAGCTCGATGATGTCCCTCGAACTCTTGATCCAGGAAAGTTTCGAGGAAGTAGATGAGTTTTGTCAGTAGGTGTGGTGACGGAAATGGTGAAGTGATCTGCGTAGGGCTTCTCCTAAGCACTACGAGAATATGACCAAGGGTGTAATCTATGGAGGAAGGCGCCGCACATAGCTAACAGATGTTGTTCTGTGTTCTAGGCGCATCCCCCCTCATATATATAGGTGGGAGGGGGAGGGAGCAGCCAAGGGGCACCGCAAGTAGGAGGAATCCTACTTGGGGGCCTTGTCCAATTCGGCCTCCCTTACCATATTCACCGGAGGGGGAAGGAAAGAGGAGGGAGGAGGGAAGGAAGGGGGAAGTCGAATCCCTCCCTTTCCTTCTCTCTTCCCCCCTTTCCTTCCTCCTAAGGTGCGGCCCATATGGGGGGGCGCAGCAGCCCCTGCTGGCTGCTGCGTTTCCCCTCTTAGCCCAATAGGCCCATATCTTTGCCCGGGATGCCCGGAACCCCTTCCGGTGACCCGATATGTACACGGTACTCTCCAGAACACTTCCGGTGTCTGAATACTATCGTCCTATATATCAATATTTACCTATCGACCATTTCGAGACTCATCGTCATGTATGTGATCTCATCCGGGACTCCAAAAAACATTCGGTCACCAAATCACATAACTCATATAATACAAAAGCGTCATCAAACGTTAAGCATGCGGACCCCACGGGTTCCAGAACTATGTAGACATGACCGAGACACCTCTTTTACTGTAATGACAACATACATTGTTCCCTTTGTCATCGGTATGTTACTTGCCCGAGACTCGATCGTCGGTATCTTCATACCTAGTTCAATCTCGTTACTGGCAAGTCTTTTACTTGTTCTGTAATACAGCATCCCGCAACTAACTCATTAGTCGCATTTCTTGCAAGGCTTCTTATGATGTGTATTACCGAGAGGGCCCAGAGATACCTCTCCGATACTCGGAGTGACAAATCCTAACCTCGAACTATGCCAGCCCAACAAACACCTTCGGAGATACCTATAGAGCATCTTTATAATCACCCAGTTATGTTGTGACGTTTGATAGCACACAAGGTATTCCTCCTGTATCCGGGAGTTGCATAATCTCATAGTCGAAGGAATATGTATTTGATATGAAGAAAGCAATAGCAATAAAACTAAACGATCAATATGCTAAGCTAACGGAAGGGTCTTGTCCATCACATCATTCTCCTAATGATTTGATCCCGTGCATCAAATGACAACACATGTCTATGGTTAGGAAACCTAACCGTCTTTGATTAACGAGCTAGTCTAGTAGAGGCTTACTAGGGACACGGTGTTTTGTCTATGTATCCACACATGTATCAAGTTTCCGGTTAATACAATTCTAGCATGAATAATAAACATTTATAATGATATAAGGAAATATAAAATAATAACTTTATTATTGCCTCTAGGGCATATTTCCTTCAGTCTCCCACTTGCACTAGAGTCAATAATCTAGTTCACATTGCCATGTGAATAACACCTATAGTTCACATCGCCATGTGATTAACACCTATAGTTCACATCGTCATGTGATCAATACCCAAAGGGTTTACTAGAGTCAATAATCTAGTTCACATTGTCATGTGATTAACACCCCAAAGAGTAATATGGCGTGATTATGTTTTTCTTGTGAGAGAAGTTTAGTCAACGGGTCTGCCACATTCAGATCTGTATGTATTTTGCAAATTTCTGTTTCTACAATGCTCTGCATGGAGCTACTCTAGCTAAATTCTCCCACTTTCAATATGTATCCAGATCGAGACTCAGAGTCAAGATTGTGTCAAAGCTTGCATCGACGTAACTCTTTACGACAAACTCTTTATCACCTCCATAACCGAGAAATATTTCCTTAGTCCTCTAAGGATAATTTTGACCGATGTTCAGTGATCTACTCCTGGATCACTATTGTACCCCCTTGCCAAACTCATGGCAAAGTACACAATAGGTCTGGTACACAGCATGGCATACTTTATAGAACCTATGGCTGAGGCATAGGGAATGACTTTCATTCTCTCTCTATCTTATGACATGGTCGAGCTTTGAGTCTTACTCAACTTCACACTTTACAATACAGGCAAGAACTCTTTCTTTGACTGATCCATTTTGAACTCCTTCAAAATCTTGTCAAGGTATGTACTGATTGAAAAATCTTATCAAGCGTCTTGATCTATCTTTATAGATCTCGATGCCTAATATATAAGCAGCTTCACCGAGGTCTTTCATTGAAAAAAAATCTTATTTAAGTATCCTTTTATGCTATCCAGAAATTCTATATCATTTCCAATCAGCAATATAGTATCAGAAATGCTACAGAGCTCCCACACACTTTCTTGTAAATACAGGCTTCACCGTAAGTCTGTATAAAACCATATGCTTTGATCACCTTATCAAAGCGTATATTCCAACTCCGACATGCTTGCACTAGTCCATAGATGGATCACTGGAGTTTGCACACTTTGTTAGCACCTTTAGGATCGACAAAACCTTTTGGTTGCATCATATACAACTCTTCTTTAAGAAATCAATTAAGGAATGCAGTTTTGACATCCATTTGCCAGATTTCATAAAATGCGTCAGTTGCTAACATGATTTGGACAGACTTAAGCATCACTACGAGTGAGAAAATCTCATTGTAGTCAACACCTTGAACTTGTCGAAAACCATTTTGCGACAAGTTGAGATTTGTAGATAGTAACACTACCATTAGTGTCCGTCTTCCTCTTGAAGATCCATTTATTCTCAATGGCTTGCCGATCATTGGGCAAGTCCACCAAAGTCCACACTTTGTTCTCATACATGGATCCTATCTCAGATTTCATGGCCTCAAGCCATCTGTCGGAATCTGGGCTCATCATATCTTCTTCATAGTTCGTAGGTTCTCCATGGTCTAATAACATGACTTCCAGGACAGGATTACCGTACCACTCTGGTGCGGAATGTGCTCTATTCTACCTACGAGGTCTAGTAGTAACTTGATCCGAAGTTTCATGATCATCATCATTAGCTTCCTCTCTAGTTGGTGTAGGCATCACGAGAACGGATTTCACTGATGTGCTACTATCCAATTCGAGAGAAGGTACAATTACCTCATCTACTTCTACTTTCCTCCCACTCACTTCTTTCGAGAGAAATTCCTTCTCTAGTAAGGACCCATTCTCAGCAACAAAGATATTGCCTTCGGATCTGTGGTAAAATGTGTACCCAATTGTTTCCTTAGGATATCCTATGAAGACGCACTTCTCCGATGTAGGTTCGAGCTTATCAGGCTAAAGCCTTTTGACATAAGTGTCGCATCCCCAAACTTTAAGAAACGACAGCTTAGGTTTCTTGCCAAACCACAGTTCATACGGTGTCGTCTCAATGGATTTAGACGGTGCCCTATTTAACGTTAATGCAGCTGTCTCTAATGCATACCCCAAAACGATAGTGGTAAATCGGTAAGAGATATCATAGATCGTACCATATCTCATAAAGTACGGTTACGACGTTCGGACACACAATTACGCTGTGGTGTTCCAGGTGGCGTGAGTTGTGAAACTATTCCAAATTGTTTTAAATGAAGGCTAAACTCGTAACTCAAATATTCGCCTCCGCGATTAGATCGTAGAAACTTTATTTTCTTATTACGATGATTCTCCACTTCACTCTGGAATTCTTTGAACTTTTCAAATGTTTCAGACTTGTGTTTCATTAAGTAGATATACCCATATCTGCTCAAATCATCTGTGAAGGTCAGAAAATAACAATACCCGCCGCGAGCCTCAACACTTATCTAACCGCATACATCGGTTGTATTATTTCCAATAAGTCATTAGCTCGCTCCATTGTTCCGGAGAACGGAGTTTTAGTCATTTTGCCCATGAGGCATGTGATACGTCTCCAACATATCTATAATTTATGAAGTATTCATGCTGTTATATTATCATTCTTGGATGTTTTACAATCATTTTATAGCAACTTTATATCATTTTTTGGGACTACCCTATTGACCCAGTGCCCAGTGCCAGTTGCTGTTTTTTGCTTGTTTTTTACATCACAGGAAATCAATATCAAACGGAGTCCAAACACCGCGAAACTTTTTGTGGATATTTTATGGACCAGAAGATATCCAGTGGGCTACAGAAGCACCTGGGGGTGCCCCGAGGGGGGCACAACCCACCAGGGCGCGCCTGGGGGCCCAGGCGCGCCCAGGTGGTTTGTGCCCACCTCGGTGGCCAGCCGCACTCCTCTTTACCCAATAAATTCCCAAATATTCCAAAAACCCTCGGGGTCAACCTAGATAAGAAGTTCCGCCGCCGCAGGCCTCTGTAGCCACCTAAAACCAATCTAGACCCCCATTCCGGCACTCCGCCGGAGGGGGGAATCATCACCGGTGGCCATCTTCATCATCCCAACGGCCACCACGATGGGCAGGGAGTAGTCCACCCTCGGGGCTGAGGGTTCGTACCAGTAGCTATGTGTTTAATCTCTCTCTCTCTCTGTCGTGTTCTTGAGATGTCACGATCTTGATGTATGGCGGGCTTTGTTAATATAGTCGGATCATATGGTGTTTTCCCCTCTCCATCTTGTTGTGAATTGAGTTTTCCCTTTGAGATTTCGTTTTATCAGATTGAATACTTTTATGGATTTGAGAGCACTTGATATATGTCTTGCATATGAATACTCGTGGTGACAATGGGGTTTCGTATTGATTCACTTGATATATGTTTTGGCACTCAACTCACGGATTCCCGAGGTGACATTGGGGTAATCTACGCATAGGGGTTGATGCACGTTCTTGTCTTTGTTTCTCAGGTAGAAATATTGGGGCACTCTTTGAGGTTCTTTAATTTGTGTTGGATTGAGTATTATGAATCTGAAATTATTTGGTGTTATTTTAGTATGAAATCTTGGATAGATCGATCGGAAAGAATAGCTTCGAGGTGGTTTCATACCCTACAAATAATTTCTTCTTATGTTCTCCGCTAGATAGGAACTTTGGAGTGTTTCTTCATCGCACTTTGAGGGGTGGTTATACGATCCAATTATATTAGCACTTTTCAGAGATTGCACTAGCAAAAGTACAGACCCTAGGCCTCATTTTCAAGCATTGCAATACTGTTTGTGCTCCGTTTTATCAATTTCTACCTTGCTGTTTTTATTGTTCCTATTACAAAAATCAATATCTACTATCATTACTACACTTGTATCACCATCTCTTTGCCGAACTAGTGCCCCTATACAAATTACCATTGTATTTGGTGTGTTGGGGACACAAGATACTCTTTATTATTTGGCTGCAGGGTTGTTTGAGAGAGACCATCTTCATCCTACACCTCCCACGGATTGATAAACCTTAGGTCATCCACTTGAGGAAAATTTCTACTGTCCTACAAAACTCTGCACTTGGAGGCCTGATAATCCTCAAGTGCAAGGAATCATCGTAGCAATTTCCAAAGGTGAAAGTGATAAGTATGGAGTGTCAAACCCACAAGGAGCTAAAGGTAAGATAAATATTCTCTCAAGTCCTATCTACCACTGATACAACTCTACGTACACTGAACGTTTGCTTCCAACTAGAAACGAGAAATAGAACTACGTTGTGGGTGTGAAGAGGATAACTTCGCATGATATCAGAGAATTAAAATATAAAAGTAGGTGCTATTAATATAAAATTAGAATATATTACTATATATTATAAATAGTGAGTGTGGAATAATGATGGGTCGGTGTGCGGAATTATCCTAGGCAATTGTTAACAAGATCGGTAGTCGCCATTGCAATTTCATATGAGGGAGAGGCATAAGCTAACATACTTTCTCTTCTTGGATCATATGCACTTATGATTGGAACTCTAGCAAGCATCCGCAACTACTAAAGATCATTAAGGTAAACCCAACCATAGCATTAAAGCATCAAGTCCCCTTTATCCCATACGCAACAACCCCCTTACTTGGGTTTAAGCTTCTGTCACTCTAGCAACCCACTATAAGCGAATCATGAACGTATTGCAACACCCTACAACGGGAATCCTTCATGTGTGCATGGAACAGAACGCACCATAGTACAGCACCGAAATAAAACATAAAACTCAAACCAATCTATATCATCAATCAACCCAAAAGACAGAAGAAATCTACTCAAAACATCATAGGATGGCAACACATCATTGGATCATAATATGTGGCATAAAGCACCATGTTCAAGTAGGGGATTACAGCGGGGTGCAGGAGATTGGACTGTGTAAAAGAGATGAGGATGGTGATGATGATGGTGATGTTGATGAAGACGATCACCGCGGCGATGGTTCCCCCGATGGCACTCCGGCACCACCGAGAGAGAGGGGGAGAGGTTCTCCCCCTTGTGCTTCCTCCTCCATGGCCTCCCCCCTAGATGGGGAGAGGTTCTCCCTCTGGTCCTTGGCCTCGATGGCGATGATGGCCCCCCTCCAGGATCCTCCTCCATGGCCTCCAGTGATGATGGCCCCCTCCGGCAGGGTGCTAGAGAGGGCCTAGATTGGCTTTTCGTGGCTACAGAGGCTTGCGGCGGCGGAACTTCCGATCTCCCTTTTGTTCTAGGGTTTTTAGGATTTATAGGAGGGGTTGGCGTCGGTTTCACGTCAGGGGGGCCCACGAGGCGATCACAGGGTCGGAGGGCGCGCCCTAGGGGGGTGGGCGCGCCCTAGGGGGGTGGGGGCGCCCTCCACCCTTGTGGTTAGCCTGGGACTCTTCTTCTGTATCTTTTTCTTCCAGTAGTTTTTATATTTTCCAGAAAAATTCTCCATTCATTTTCAGCTCGTTCCGAGAACTTTTATTTCTGCACAAAAACAACACCACGGTAGTTCTGCTGAAAACAGTGTCAGTCGTTAGTTCTAATCAAATCATACCAAAATCATATAGAATTGTTGTAAACATGGCATGAATACTTCATAAATTATAGATATGTTTGATCAATGAAAGTTCCAATCACTTTTTCTAGCATTATTCTTTATCATAAACACTAGCTCATCTTCATAAAACTTCTCATGATCAAGTAACGAGCTATTCACATGTTAACGTATAGACCATAAACTTTCTTGAAAAAACAAACCATGTTCTTAGTCATCAAACAATTGCAATTCATCTTACTTTCAGGAAGAGCCTATGTAAGAGCTTTGATTTTAGAAAATTCCACACAACTATCATTTAATCTTTCACAATTGCTAACACTCACGTGATATTTATGGGTTCAAAGTTTCAATCGGACACAGAGAAAGATAGGGGCTTATAGTTTCGCCTCCCAACCTTTTACCTCAAGGGTAATGTCAACAATAATACTTTATGAAAACCTACATCCGAGTGGATATAAATATCCGGATCGCTCCAACACATAGTGCTTGCCAAAGGAAAAAGTGTAAAAAGGAAAGGTGATGATCACCAAGACTCTTGTATAAGGGTAGAAGATAAAAGTAAAAGATAGGCCCTTCGCAGAGGGAAGTAGAGGTTGTCATGCGCTTTTATGGTTGGATGCACAAAATCTTAATGCAAAAGAACGTCACTTTATATTGCCGCTTGTGATAAAGACCTTTATTATGCAGTCCGTCGCTTTTATTTCTTCCGTCTCAGAAGTCCGTATAAAGCTTATTTTCTTCACACTAATAGATCATACATATTTAGAGAGCAATTTTTATTGCTTGCACCGATGACAACTTACTTGAAGGATCTTACTCAATCCATAGGTAGGTATGGTGGACTCTCATGGCAAAACTGGTTTAAGGGATGTTTGGAAGCACAGGTAGTATCTCTACTTGGTGCAAAGAATTTGGCTAGCATGAGGGGGAAAGGCAAGCTCAACATGTTGGATGATCCATGACAATATAACTTCTATTCGGATATAAGAAAACATAACTCATTATGTTGTCTTCCTTGTCCAACGTCAACTTTTTAGCATGTCATATTTTAATGAGCTCTCACAATTACAAAAGATGTCCAAGATAGTATATTTATATGTGAAATCTCTCTACCTTCAATATTCTTTCATGAATTGTTCAAGTGACCAATGTTGAGTTTGCTAACTTTCAATAAATTTTACCACCTATACTTTTTTTATAAGTGAAGTCATTACTCCCCATGGGATAAGCATATGAAGCATATAAAATTTCAGATCTATGGTATTCAATTCATTCACCCATTTACTCATAGGATATAAGTGAATCACGTGAGTAAATGACAAACTACTCCAAAAAGATATAAGTGAAGGACAATGAGTAGTCAAATAATTAACTAGCCATCGGAGGACTCTCTCTTATTCAAGATTTCAGATCCAATGATTTTATTCAAACAACAAGTAAAATGAAAATACGCTCCAAGCAAAACACATATCATGTGACGAATAAAATATAGCTCCGAGTAAGGTATACCGATGGTTTTGAAGACGAAAGAGGGGGTGCCTTCCAGGGCATCCCCAAGCTTAGGTGCTTGAGTCTTCCTTGAATATTACCTTGGGGTGCCTTGGGCATCCTCAAGCTTAGGATCTTGCCACTCCTTATTCTCCTTGTATCGATATCTCACCCAAAACTTGAAAACTTCAACCACAAAAACTTAACGGAACTTCGTGAGATGAGTTAGTATGAGAAAGACAAATCATTCACTTTGGTACTGTCAAGACAAGATTCATAATTGTTCTCACACAATGTCTACTGTACCATATCATTTCTACAATTTATATTGAGCAATATAAGCCATAGAAACTAGAAAACAAGCAAACTATGCATTGAAAACAGAATCTGTCAAAAACAGAACAGTCTGTAATGATCTGAATAATAACCATACTTATGCTACTCCAAAAATCCTGAAAATTTTGGAAGACCTAAGCAATTTGTATCTCAATCTACTGTAAACAATTCAGAATTTTTCGACGTTCCTGTGATTTTTAAAAGTTCTGGGACCGAGCGCAAAAGTTTCTGTTTTTCAGCAAGATCAAATCAACTATCACCGTAAGCTATCCCAAAGGTCTTACTTGGCACTTTATTGAAACAAAAGCTATTAAACATGATCACTACAGTATCATAATCATGTGAACACACAAAAACAGTAAGGATATATATTGGGCCGTCTCCCAACAAGCGCTTTCTTTAATGCCCTTTTACCTAGGCATGATATTCTAACGGTACTCTTCCAAGCCCAATTCCAATGATAATTTTGTTCATACTCTAAAACATATAAGTTAAGTTCATAGAGCATTCTACAAATTATATATATTTACCAACATGCAAGCTCAAAATATATAAGTGAAGCACACGAAGCATTCTATAAAGTTATACTCAAAAGATTTAAGTGAAGCACAAAAAGCATTCTATAAAGCCATACTCAAAGAATTTAAGTGAAGCACAAAGAGCATTCTACAAATCAATGAAGGGCTATCTCATACTAGCATGGATCATAAAGGAAAAGAAAGGAAAAATAAACACAAAAGACGCATGTCATGTGAACAAAACAAAAACCGAGGTATACGGATAATTGTTGAAGAAGAAGATGGGATGCCAACCGGGGCATCCCCAAGCTTAGATGCTTGAACATCCTTGAAATAGACTTGGGCATCCCCAAGCTTGAGCTCTTGCCTCTCCTTATTCTTCTCATATCGGTAACTCCTCGTTCTTCGAACACTTCATCCACACAAAACTCAACATAAACTTTGTGAGATCCGTTAGTATAATAAAGCAAATTGCTACCTTTAGGTACGGTTGTAAACTCATTCCAATTTCATATTAGCATTATATCTACTTTATTCCAACTTCACCATGGTTCATACCCCCGATACTACCCATAGATTCATCAAAATAAGTGAACAACACGTAGAAAATAGAATATGTCAAAAACAGGACAGTCTGTAGTAAGCTGCAACTTTCTTATACTTCTGTAACTCCAATTTTTTTTAAAAAATAGGAAAATTTAACCAATTTGTATAGAAGTACTGTGCAAAAAGTTTCATAGGCATTCGATGTCCCAGTAAAAAATGAGAGCTCACGCACTACAACCAAAGTTTCTGTTTTTGCACTGCACATAGCAAACAAACAATCTAATCATCCTACAACCAAAACTTGGCACATTATTTTTATAATACAATGAATATATACAAGGGGATACTTATTTTTGAGAAACTTCCATGAAAAATTCTACATTGTTTCCATGAGCATGAACGCAAGTGTTCAAGGTCGACCCTCACTTCTCCAATGCATAACCTTCCAATCACTTCTCCTTTTGAAAAAAAAATTAGGCATAAGAGGCAAGTAAATTTTTTTGAATTTTCATTTTTTAAATTTTTTGTATGTTTCACCCACAGCTAAACAAAAACAAAAAGGAAAAACAAAATCTACTTAGTGAAGAAAGCAAACAAGCATACATGAAAATATCAACCCCACGCTATTGCGCCCCGGCAACGGCGCTAGAAAAGAGCTTGATAATCCCCAAGTGCAATGAATCATCGTAGCAATTTCCAAAGGTGGAAGTGATAAGTATGGGGTGTCGAACCCACAAGGAGCTAAAGGTAAGATCAATATTCTCTCAAGTCCTATCTGCCACTGATATGACTCTACGTACACCGAACGTTTGCTTCCAACTAGAAACGAGAAATAGAACTACGTTGTGGGTATGAAGAGGGTAACTTTGCATGATTTCGGAGAACTAAAATATAAAAGTAGGTGCTGTTAATATAAAATTAGAATATATTACTATATATTATAAATAGCGAGTTTGGAATAATGATGGGTCGGTGTGCGGAATTATCCTAGGCAATTGTTAACAAGATCGGTAGTCGTCATTGCAATTTCATATGAGGGAGAGGCATAAGCTAACATACTTTCTCTTCTTGGATGGCACTTATGATTGGAACTCTAGCAAGCATCCGCAACTACTAAATATCACTAAGGTAAAACCCAACCATAGCATTAAAGCATCAAGTCCCCTTTATCCCATATGCAACAACCCCCTTACCCGGGTTTAAGCTTTTGTCACTCTTGTCGGTGTCAAAACCTGCGGATCTCGGGTAGGCGGTCCCGAGCTGTGCGTCTAGGATTGATGGTAACAGGAGATGGGGGACACGATGTTTACCCAGGTTTGGGCCCTCTCTATGGAGGTAATACCCTACTTCCTGCTTGATTGATTTTGATGAATATGAGTGTTACAAGAGTTGATCTACCACGACATCGTAATGGCTAATCCCTAGAAGTCCAGCCTATGTGAATATGGTAATGAATGTCCCCTATCCGGACTATGCTCTCCGGTTTATATAGACACCGGAGAGATCTAGGGTTACATGGAGTCTGTTACATAAGAAGGAATCTTCACAGCTGGTCGTCTAGCTTGCCTTCCACGCCAAGGAAAGTCCAATCCGGACACGGGTATAGTCTTCGGCCTTCGTATCTTCACAGCCCATCAGTCCGGCCCAATGAATAACAGGCCGGACACCCGAGACCCCTTAGTCCAAGACTCCCTCAGTAGCCCCTGAATCTGGCTTCAATGACGAGGAGTCCGGCGCGCAGATTGTCTTCGGCATTGCAAGGCGGGTTCCCCTTTTTCCGAACTCCAAGATAGTCTTCGGATGTGATAATTGTCTCCGGACCTGTTATACACCATACACAACCACAGAGAGAATATAATATTTGCACGAATCTAATCTGTTGACAGCTTCTTTTCAACACGACATCGCGTCTGTCCGGTCATAATTTCGAACCGTTTTTCTTCTGCCATCCCATGTTTCGTGACGCGGTTGCTATTTGCACGTCTTGTCAAAACAGAGATCGTGTCCCCTTATCGCAGGATTCTCATCAATGCGGGCATGGGTAACTCAACAGTGCCGTTTATACAGCCCTTGGGAATAGGCGAATCCTAAGGCGAGTGAGGAGACATTTAATATTTGCTGCCTTTATAAGGGGATAAGGATTCCCCCCTACTCTTCTCACGCTCTTTATCCGTCTCCGCCTCTCCGATCTCAAGCTCCAGCGCCCAAGTTCTCATCTCCTTTCCACTCAAGCAACCATGTCCGGATCCAGTGGTCAGGGCGAGTGGATGGTCTCCTCCGTCGAGGAGGAGGACATTGCTGAGCTTCGGGCGGCCGGATATTTGGCGAAGGAGATCGCCCACTGCCTGCCGGCCGAGGGACAAATTGTCCCCACGCCGAAGCCCACTGAGAGGGTAGTATTCATCCCCCATTTCTTCCGCGGGCTAGGGTTTCCACTCCACCCTTTTGTCCGTGGGCTGATGTATTATTACGGGATAGATTTCCATGATCTGTCCCCGAATTCCTTCCTCAACATCTCTGCGTTTATCGTCGTGTGCGAGGCCTTCCTCCGCATCCATCCCCACTTCGGGTTGTGGCTCAAAGTCTTCAACGTGAAGCCGAAGGTGGTGGATGGCCAGCGGAGTGCGGAGGAGCCATGGTGAGCAAGCTATCCAACGTCTCCTGTCCCAAAGGCACTTTTGTGGAGACAGTAAAGGAATGGCAGAAGCAATGGTTCTACATCACAGAACTTCGCGGCACTACCTGGGCCGCGGCTGCCGAATTCCGCTCCGGTGCTCCCATGCGACTCACCTCCTGGGTTGAGAAGAGTCCGGACTGGTGTTCACATGATGAGCTGATAGCGCTGCAGACGCGCGTTCAGAGGATGGTGACCAAGAACGTCAAGCTCGTTGACGTCATCCAGGTGATGCTGGTCCGCTGGATTCTTCCGTGCCAGCGCCGAAGCCGCCCTTTGTGGGAGTTCAATTCGAAGAAGCACCAGACCTTGAAAAGGCTCTTCGAGACTTCTCACGAAGGGGCCTGGAAGTTGCTCTTTAAGGGCAACGAGAAGCCACCGACCACGGACTCAGACCATGGTCACGATTGTAAACACCTCGCCAGCGAGGTATGTTTTTTCTGACGTATCCTCGACTTAAATGTTTCGAGGATGATATCTAAGTTTTTATTATTGCTTTTTCAGGACTGGATGGAGAGGGCGAGGCGGATCCAGTGTCCGGCCCCGCTGCCCGAAGAACCTGTCCTCCCCCGCCTGGCGAAGATGCTGGTGCCGGCGCCATATAAGGCGCCAGAGAAGAAGGCCAAGGGGGCCAAGAGTGGCCCCCATCGCAAGGGCACTCCGGACGTGACGTCCGAAGACAACGAGGCTCATTCCTCTGTCCCTGAGGACAATGACGAGGAAGAGGAGGAGGAGGAGGAGGAGGAGAACAACCCTCCCCCCGAGGAGAAGAAGAAGAAGAGGGCGACTTCGGCGCGTCTGGAGGTGGAGACGCCCAAGAAGGGGAGAGGCGTCCCAGCGGTCAACACCGCATAGGATGTCGACAGTAGTCCGGAACAACGCCCCTGTACTAAGCCTCAGGCTGCATCATAAGTGACGTGGCTTGCTCGTGCGCACATCCGGCCCTTTCTCTCCATTTATCTTTGACATAGTTTAACTGTACTATTGCAGTCCGGCCCGTGACCTTATCCAGCGATCCTCATCTGAAGGTTCGTTGGCTCCGTCGGAGATGGCGAGCATGTCGCCGCCGCCCGCTTACTCCCCTGGGGCCAGGGACGACGCCGAAGTGCTGTCCCTGAGGACTGCTCTGAACCGGGGAGGAGCCCAGGACATTGTCCGGGAGGCGCCACAAGGCGGGACCTCCACTGCCAGACACATGGGGGAGCCAATCCCCATGGAGACTGGCTAAGAGGGTCGTATCCAGTTCGGCCCTCAGCCAAATACGATTCCGGAGACCCATATGGCTCCGGAGTGGGGAGAGCAGCCCCCTTTGAAGGAGAGGGGTGCGCCGCCTCCACCGGTGGCTCCTGTCCATCCAGGAGCACCGGATGACCTGACGGGGGCGCTACGAAGCGCCTCCGTCGTGGACGAGCACCATGTCCTTATGGGTGCAGTGATCGAGAAGGTTCAGTCCGCCAAGAGCGGACTGAATGAAGCCTGCAGCAGCCTGTTAACAGGTTTTGACGTAAGAAAGAGAAAAACCCCATATAGTCCGTAGCCCCTGAGACGCTGTCCGGTGTTCGGCAAGAAGAACCGGACAAGGGATCAATCCTTAATTATAAGAGGCTGATTGAATATATATCGATAAGTAGGCATCCCTGTTTGCCATGACCTCGCATGCTGGCGAGGTCTCCGAACTGAAGCGGAGGCTGGAGCGGACCGAGAACGAGCTCGGCGAGGTTAAGGTTCGGCTTCAGGATCAGCAAGGTGAGTAACGACTTGTTGTATGTTCGGGAAAGGATAAGCATTGTATATTGACAGCGGTATTGTGATACGTGCAGAAGCCGCGACTGAGGTCGAGGCCCTGAGGAAGGCCCTGGGCGAGGCCGAGGAGCAGGCTGTCTAGCAGCAAGCTGCCCGTAAGAAGCTAGAGGCCCGGGTCAAAGGAGTCCAGCAGGAGCTCCAGGATGCAGTTAACAAATGTGTGACCTTGGAGAATGATGCATCGGCTCAAGGGGCCGAGCTCACCAAGGCTCGTCAGAGCGCGGAGACCGCTCAGAATGAGGCCCAGGCTGCCCTCCAGGAGATCCAGGAGGCCAAGAAGATCACAGCGGGTAAGGCTTTTAAGATGCAAAGCAAGTATGCGGAGAAGCAGTACCTTTTACTAACTCGGGTTCGGAGTTCCCCAGGGGCTTTTGTTGATCTACCACGCAGTGTATCGGACACCGTGGAGTTCTATCAAGCTGAAGGAGGGGGTTCCACGGAGAAGCTCTTCTGGTCGCAATATGCGGTGCCAGAGCCTCCCGTGTCCTTCACCGATCAGCTGAAACAGCTGGTGGAGCTGCACAAGGTGGCTGAATTAGCCATGAAGAATTTGACAATCCGGCTATGGCTAGCCGAAGCTATGCCTGGCAGCTACTTCGGACTCGTGAGGCGGATGGTAAATGCATGTCCTCGGCTGGACATCATCAAGCGCTCCGCTTGTATTGAAGGTGCCCGTATGGCCTTCGCTCGCTGCAAGATGTGGTGGGCGAAGATGAACGCTGTTGAAGTTTCCAGCGGGCCGTCGGAGGGCAAGGAGCACCGCACACCCGAGCGATATTTCGCGGATGTCGTAGAGGGGTCTCGACTTGTGGCGGCGCAATGTTCGCAGGATATCGTATTTGAATAAATGTATTTGTGTTGCCCTTTGCCTTGTATTATAGGAACAAAGCCGGTTTTTGTAAAATAATTTTATTATGCTTTGAACTATTTCCTCCTGTGCGGCCGTGTTATTTGTAATCTGAGGGTTGGCCAGTCGTCGGCTTCTACCCTCATGTAGGTAGTACGGAGGTGTTCAGGATGGATTCTAAACAATCTTTATCCAATTATATGGTCCCTTGGAGGAGTTGTTTAGCGCAACGAACAAGGCAATCGGACTGTACGGCTTAAACGCCCTCACTTAACCATAGGAGTTTTATAATTAAGCAAGTGCGAAGCCCCTGGTCCAAGCCAGGGTGCTGTCAGCGTCTGATCGGGGAGTGCCGATCCTTCGCATGACGCGGAAAAAATCTCCAACGATTTTGTAACCCTCTAACAGCTGACCGGCTCTCGCCGTATCATGACAGTCAGTTTTCGGTTTTCTCTACTGAGGTGCTCATCCAATCAAGGCCAGGGCACAATCGTAGTAGTTCTCCCTTTACTACCCTAGCCGATAGAGCGGAACATAGGGTAGCAAGCACAGGAGCCGGGCAACCCAACTATTGACCAAAGACATGATTCGGAGCCAATGCATATAATGCTAAATTCGGGGTGCCGAACTTATATATAAGAAGTGTTCGGACTTTGCTGCCGTATTGTGGGGCGACAAGTAGCCCTATTTTTATTATAACTAGATGGATACGTCAAGGCGTATCTTGTACAGATGGTGCGAGAAGTATCTGGGCCTACACATCTGTGCTGCTTGCCTCCGTTGTATGCCAATCCTTCTAAAGGACTCGCGATCAGGCCCGCGGAAAGAGGAACCTGAAACAAGAAAAGAAGTAAAAGTACGTATGTCCGGGATCTGTCTAGCCGAACTGTAGACCCCGGGTTATCTTGTGCCTCTGTCGATGTCCATGGAATTTTGAGTGTGTAATTGTGTACGCGTGGTACGAATGCCACTACCTCATTTGGGCTGGGACGGAGGCCGAATTGCTAGTCGAGCTCTTGACGAGCCACGCCGTCCTGTTGCAGTGAAGTCCGGAACCTCTTAATGATGTCCGAGGGCTCGACAGTCGTACTATGGTGCTGCTTGAGAAGGCCGCTCTGTACTTCTGCTGCTAGGGCGGCGGTGTGCTCCTCTGTTCGGAGGGAGCATTCCGTATTGCCATTGACTTTTATGACGCCGCGTGGACCGGGCATCTTGAGCTTGAGATAAGCGTAGTGTGGCACTGCGTTGAATTTAGCAAACGCGGTTCGTCCGAGCAGTGTGTGATAGCCGCTGCGGAAGGGGACGATATCGAAGATTAACTATTCACTTCGGAAGTTATCCGAAGAACCGAAGACTACCTCCAGCGTGATTGAGCCCGTACAGCGGGCCTCTATGCCTGGTATGACTCCTTTAAAGGTAGTCTTTGTTGGTTTGATTCGCGAGGGGTTAATGCCCATCTTCCGCACTGTGTCCTGATAAAGCAGGTTGAGGCTGCTACCGCCGTCCATCAGGACTCGTGTTAGGTGAAACCCGTCAATAATTGGGTCGAGGACTAGTGCGGCCGAACCGCCATGGCGGATACTAGTTGGGTGATCCCGACAATCGAAGGTGATCGGGAATGATGACCACGGATTGAATTTTGGGGCGACTGGCTCTACCGCGTAGACGTCCCTAAGTGCTCGCTTACGCTCCCTTTTGGGGATGTGCGTAGCGTATCTCATGTTCACCGTTTTGACTTGAGGGGGAAATTTCTTCCGCCCCCCAGTGTTCGGCTGCCGGGGCTCGTCGTCCTCGTCCTCATTTTGTGATCCCTCTTCTTTGTTTTCGGCATTTAACTTGCCGGCCTACTTGAAGACCCAACAATCCCTGTTGGTATGATTGGCTTGCTTATCCGGGGTGCCGTGAGTTTGGCACGGACGGTCGAGTATGCGGTCCAGGCTGGAAGGTCCTTCGCTGTTTCTTTTGTAGGGCTTCTTCCGTTGGCCAGACTTGGAGCCACTGAATCCGGCGTTGACTGCGGTGTCATCGGTGTTGTCGCCATTGCTTCGACGTTTGTCTCTATTGCACCGGAGCTTTCCGGTGCTGTTCTTGGCCTCAGTGGGACTTGCCTCACTGGCTATGTTTTTACTACGAGCCAGCCAGCTGTCCTCATCCGCACAAAAGCGGGTCATGAGTGCCGTGAGGGCTGCCATAGACTTCGGCTTTTCTTGGCCGAGGTGGCGTGCGAGCCATTCGTCACGGATGTTGTGTTTGAAGGCTGCTAGGGCCTCGGCATCCGGACAGTCAACGATCTGGTTCTTTTTGGTTAGGAACCTAGTCCAGAATTTTCTGGCTGATTCTCCAGGTTGTTGAACTATATGGCTTAAGTCATCGGCATCCGGTGGCCGGACATAAGTTCCTTGGAAGTTATCAAGGAAAGCCTCTTCCAAGTCTTCCCAGCTGCCGATGGAATTCTCAGGCAGGCTATTTAACCAGTGCCGAGCTGACCCTTTGACCTTTAATGGGAGGTATTTGATGGTGTGGAGGACATCTCCTCGAGCCATATGGATATGGAGAATGAAATCCTCAATTCATACTGCGGGATCGGTTGTGCCGTCGTATGATTCAATGTTGACAGGCTTGAACCCCTCGGGGAATTCGTGATCCAGTACTTCATCTGGGAAGCAGAGAGGGTGTGCGGCACCTCTATATCGGGTCGCGTCGTGGTGTAGCTCTGATGGAGTCTGTCTGCGGTATTCGGCCCGGGTGTGGTTAGGTTTATCACGTCCGAATAGGTAGCCGTCGTCGTGCCTCGAGGCACGCCCTCGTGATCCGTAGATCGATCTTGTATGTCCTGCTCTATCATCCAGGATCTGACGGAGGTCGTACATGTGACCCCGAACTCTTCCGTCTCTATTTTTACGAGGCGGTGGGGCAGGCTGCTGTTCGGCCTAAGTTGCCGCTTTATCCCGGCCGCGGGGTGGCCGGTCGGCCGCCCTGTCTCGACCACGTGGTGGTCGTTCCGCATTACGCGAGGGAGATGTGTGCTCTGGTGCTTCCTCATCGAATTGAGGTAGTAGTCTGCGTTTCGGGTAGCTCTTGGCTGGGCGCCTGAGGCTGTATTCTTCGGCTGTCAGGACATTAGTCCATCTGTCGACGAGCAGATCTTGTTCAGCTTGGAGCTGCTGCTGTTTCTTTTTCAGGCTCCTTGCGGTGGCTATGAGCTGAAGCTTAAAGTGCTCCTGCTCCAGAGGATCCTCCGGCATGATGAAGTCTTCGTTGCCGAGGCTTGTCTCCTTCTTGGAGGATGGACGGTAACTATCGTCCTCCGAGTCATCTTCTATGGCCTGTTCATCGGGGTTATCTTGCCTGTTGTCATCTTCCTCCTGATCGGTTGCAGCTCCGACAGGGTCTTCATTGTTTTCGGCGTCGCCTGGAGTACTATTTTCTCCGGTGCCGGTGTTGCCGTCCCTTGAGCGACGAGGCTTAGGAGGGCATTTGGGGCGTCGGCGCTTGGACTGCGTCTCAGAGATTTTATTCGCATCTGGCTCTTCTTTGTCGTCGCCAGATCCTTTGGGTGTATCAACCATGTACACGTTGTACGAAGAGGTAGCTGTCCAATGTCCAGTGAATGGCGGGTCTTGGCCTTGCTCTTATCGGCATCGTCGTCCATACCGTCGATGTCTTCGGAGCCATAGTCAAGCACATCGGTTAAGTCATCGACGGTGGCTATGAAGTGGGTGGCGGGTGGGGAGCAAAATTCTTCGTCATCCGTCTCTAGCTTGAACCGGACGTAATCCGGCTGTGAGTCCTTCTCCAAGGACAAATTCTTTAAAGATTTTAGCACGTCACCCAAAGGCGAGTGCTAGAAAACGTCAGCGGCGCTAACCCGAAGATCGATAACCGATCTAGCTCGGTGTCTGCGGGCGTACACAGTCCGGAACTTATAGCCGGAGACAAGTCCGAAGTTCCGTTAAAGCGAATATTGCAGGGCGTTGAGTCCATGTGCGGCTCCAACGCCGTGGACTCTGCAGCCCCGGATGGCACGATCTGCTTTGGCTCTAAGGCCGTTGCAGCAGCAGGAACCATCTCCTGGGTGTGATCCGGTGACAGATTTAAGTCATGTTCATCGGGCGAGGGGGAGCGGTCGTCGCAGGCTCGAATCCATTGAAGATCGAGTCTCCACGGATATCCGCGATGTAGTTCAGGCTTCCAGATCTGACCTGATGGTCAGGGGCGTAGCTTTTGATCTGCTCTAGATTGCCAAACGAGTTGGCCCGCAGTACGAAGCCGCCGAATACGAAGGTCTGTCCGGGGAGGAAGGTTTCTCCCTGGACAACGTCATTACTGATGATCCAAGGGGCCATCGAGCCCTTTGCCGACGGCACAGTGGAACTCTCAATGAAAGAACCAATGTCGGTGTCAAAACCGGCGGATCTCGGGTAGGGGATCCCGAACTGTGCGTCTAGGATCGATGGTAACAGGAGACGGGGGACACGATGTTTACCTAGGTTCGGGCCCTCACTATGGAGGTAATACCCTACTTCCTGCTTGATTGTTTTTGATGAATATGAGTGTTACAAGAGTTGATCTACCACGAGATCGTAATGGCTAAATCCTAGAAGTCCAGCCTATGTGAATATGGTAATGAATGACCCCTATCCGGACTATGCTCTCCGGTTTATATAGACACCGGAGAGATCTAGGGTTACATGGAGTCGGTTACATAAGAAGGAATCTTCACAGCTGGTCGTCTATCTTGCCTTCCACACCAAGGAAAGTCCAATCCGGACACGGGTATAGTCTTCGGCCTTCGTATCTTCACAGCCCATCAGTCCGGCCCAATGAATAACAGGCCGGACGCCCGAGGACCCCTTAGTCCAGGACTCCCTCAACTCTAGCAACCCACTATAAGCGAATCATGAACGTGTTGCAACACCCTACAGCGGGAAACCTTCATGTGTGCGCGGCACAAAAGGCACCATAGGACAGCACCGAAATAAAACATACAACTCAAACCAATCTATATCATCAATCAACCCAAAAGACAAAAGAAATCTACTCAAAACATCATAGTAAGGCAACACATCATTAGATCATAATATGCGGCACAAAGCACCATGTTCAAGTAGGGGATTACAGCGGGGTGCGCGAGAATGGACCCCGTAAAAGATGAGGATGGTGATGATGATGGTGATGTTGATGAAGACGATCACCGCGGCGATGGTTCCCCCAATGGCACTCTGGCTCCACCGAGAGAGAGGGGGAGAGGTTATCCCCATTGTGCTTCCTCCTCCATGGCCTCCCCCCAGATGGGGAGAGGTTCTCCCTCTGGTCCTTGGGTCCATGGCGATGATGGCCCCCTCTAGGATCCTCCTCCATGGCCTCCGGTGATGAAGGCCCCCTCCGGCGGGGTGCCAGAGAGGGCCTAGATTGGTTTTTTCGTGGCTACAGAGGCTTGCGGCGGCGGAACTTCCGATCTCCCTTTTGTTCTAGGATTTTTAGGATTTATTGGAGGGTTTGGCACCGATTTCACGTCAGGGGGCCCCACGAGGCGGTCACAAGGTCGGAGGGCGCGCCCTCCACCCTTGTGGTTAGCCTGGGACTCTTCTTCCGTATCTTTTTCTTCCAGTATTTTTAATATTTTCCAGAAAAATTCTTCGTTAATTTTCAGCTCGTTCTAAGAACTTCTATTTCTGCACAAAAACAACACCACGGTTGTTCTACTGAAAACAGCGTCCGTCCGGGTTAGTTCTAATGAAATCATACCAAAATCATATAGAGTTGTTGTAAACATGGCATGGATACTTCATAAATTATAGATACGTCGGAGACGTATCAAGGCCCAACACAAGTCTACAAGAACAAGTTGCGTAGTAGACATCAAGCACTTTTCTGGCGCCATTGCCGGGGAGGTGAGTGCTTGAAGGTATATCTTTAGATTTTTCAATCGAATCTTTTTGCTTCTTATTTTATCACTAGTTTGGTTTATAAAAAGAAAACTAAAAAAATGGATTTGAAGTTGCGTCATATTATTCATCTCTATAATGTCTTTCATGAAAATGATGGAAAGGAAAATTATGCTCAATTGATAGAAGAAGAATTCTATAAAATGTTTGGCATAAAATATTTGAATGATGAGCATGGTTGCAATGTTGCTAGTATGAATTCTTTGAATATCCATGATGCTAGTGATATGCAAAGCTATAAGCTTCAGGATGCTATATTTGATGAAGATGATATTTTTCGTCCCCCAAGATTTGATGTGCAAATTTGTTATAATGATTGCATGCCTCCTATTTATGATGATTATAATGATGAAAGTGGATTCGGAGAGGTCATGAGTTTATTTAATGATGAATCCACCAATTTGCATGAGGATTCAATTGACTATGAGAATAAGGTTGCTATCTATGATGATTATGGTGATGACAGGTATGCTATATTGGATAATGATAACCATGAAACTTGTCATCATGATTTTAATTTTCAATCACATGATAGTTATTTTGTTGAGTTTGCTCTCACTATTATGAATGAGAAGAAATTTCCTTATGTGGAGAGTAACAAAATTTATATGCTTATGCATCATGAAAAGAGTGCTTTATGTGATAGTTATATTGTTGAATTCATTCTTGATGCTACTGAAAATTATTATGAGAGAGGAACATATGCTTTAACATATCTCAATAATATCAAGTTTTCTCTCTATGTGTCAAAAGTTTTGAAGTATTGCTTGATTTGCCTTCCTATGCTAGATAATTCTTGCTCCCATGAATTATTTGCTCACAAAATCCCTATGCATAGGAAGTGGGTTAGACTTAAATGTGCTTGCCATGTGATTCATGATGCTCCCTTTATGTTTTGATTCTTATCTTTTATGCAAGCATCATTGAAATTATCACGCCTAGCTAAAAGGCATTAAAGAAAAGCGCTTGTCGGGAGACAACCCAACACTTTTACCTACTATTTTTGTGTGTTCACATGATTATGCTACTGTATTAACCATGTTTTATAGGTTTTGTTTCAATAAAGTGCCAAGTAAAGCCTTTGTGATAGTGTGGATGATAGTTGACTTGAATCTGTGCAAAAACAGAAACTTTTGCATCCAGTGCATAAATTCTTGTATTTTACTGGAACGTGGAAACATTTTGAAATTTTTACAGGTGATAGATATACAAATTCTATACGTTGTCCTAATTTTTCAGAATTTTTGGAGTAGCAGAAATATGGTTGGAGAACAGATTACTACAGACTATTTTTTGACAGATTCTATTTTCAATGCATAGTTTGCTTGTTTTCTAGTTTCTGTGGCTTATATTGCTCAATATAAATTGTGGAAATGATATGCTACATTAGGCATTGTGTGGAAACAATTATGAATCTTGTCTTTGACAGTACCAAAGTGAAATGGTTTGCTCTTTATCATACTAACCTATCTCACAAAGTTCCGTTAAGTTTTGTGTGATTGAAGTTTTCAAGTTTTGGGTGAGATGTCGATATGAGGAGGATAAGGAGTGACAAGACCCTAAGCTTGGGTATGCCAAGGCACCCCAAGGTAATATTCAAGGAAGATCCAAGCAACTAAGCTTGGGGATGCCCCGGAAGGCATCCCCTCTTTCGTCTTCAACATTATCGGTAACCTCACTTGGAGCTATGTTTTCAGTCGTCACATGATATGAGTTTTACTTGGAGCGTCATTTTATTTTGTTAGGATTTTCTTGCTCTTATTTAGAATAATATTTTGCATCTTTCTTGTCAATAAAAATGCCAAGGATAGCCTTTATCATGCTTATTTTGCAATTATACATGTTGCTGTTTCAACACAGAAAGTTTATCGCTGTTGCAAAAATTCCCTAGAAAATTCAGGAATTGATAAAATGTTGAAATTTTTTGCAAAACAAGCTCTGATAAATTTTCTACAGTATGGTAAATTTTCATAATTTTTGGAGTTAAATAAGTATTTATACTCTTGCATTCTTTACAGACTGTACTGTTTTGGCAGATTACTATTATGTTTACATTGTTTGCATATGTTTGCTTGTTTAATGATTCTATTTGAGGATAGGATTATTAAATATTCAGAGGCATTTAGTATGCAATGTTGAATAATAATTTTAATGATTTGCTACAGTAGAGATGATAAGGTTTTTGCATTGGTTTATACTAACTTATCTCATGAGTTCTTGTTGAGTTTTTTGTGGATGAAGCTTTTGGGATTTAGGAAAGCCGTGATATGAGAGAAATTAAGGAGACACAAAAGTTCAAGCTTGGGGATGCCCAAGGAATCCCAAGATAATATTTCAAGAAGTCTCAAGCATCTAAGCTTGGGGATGCCCCAGTAGGCATCCCACCTTTTTTTCATCAACAATTATTGGTTAGTATCGGTTGAGCCTAAGTTTTTGCTTCTTCACATGAGTTGTGCTATTCTTAGAATTTCATTTTTTTGCTTGTTGTTTTAATAAAATACTTAGATCTGAAAGTTTTTGAATGAGAGTCCTCAAATAGCTACCTATTTACTTAACTACTCGCTTGATTTTCACTTTTATCCTTTTGGAGTAGTTTGTCATTACTCTTGTGCTTCACTTTTATCCTATGAGTAAATTGTTGAATAAATTGAATATAATGAAGCGTAAATTATATGTTCATATCATGCCTAGTGGTAGCTTTACATTGGGTTTAGAAAGTGAAATCATTGGAAGCTTGACAATCACAATATTGGTCATACAAGCAAATATGCAAATACACTATCTTGGAAATCTTTTGTGATTGTGAGCCCCATCAAAATATTATATGCCAAAATTGTTGACGTTGGACAAGGAAGACAACACAATGATTTATGTTTGTTCATATTCACATAGAAGTAATATTGTCATAGATCCTTCAACATGTGGTGCTTGCCCCCCATCTTTGCTAGCCAAAAATTCTGCACCAAGTAGAGATACTACTTGTGCATCCAAAAACCCTTAAAACCAAATCTTATTTTCAAGAGTCCACCATACCTACCTAGGGATTGAGCAAGATCCCTCAAGTAAGTTGTCATCAGTGCAATAAGGCAATAAAAATTGCTTCTAAGAGTGTTAGATCATTTAGTGTAAGAGAAAATTGTGCGTTGTACGAACTTGTGATAACAAAGAATAAAAGCGACATAATGCATAATAAAGGTTGCTATCATAAGGGGCAATATAACGTGGCGTTCTTTTGCACTAAGGGGTTGAGCATACAAACAAATAAGCGCATGGCAACCTCTACTTCCCTCTATGAAGGGCCTATCTTTTACTTCTATGTATTTACTTTCATGCAAGAGTCAAAGTTTTTCTCTCTATTCATTTTTATTTTTCTCTTTTGGCAAGCATCATGTGGTGAGGAAAGATCTAGGCACATATATCCAGTTGGATATGGGTAGCATGAGTTATTATTGTTGACATCACCCTTGAGGTGAATACGTTAGGAGGCGAAATAATAAGCCCCTATCTTTCTATGTGTCCGGTTGAAACGTTTTGCTCATGTGTATTCGCTGAGTGTTAGCAATTATAGAAGACTATATGATGGTTGAGAATGTGGAGCTCTGTTGGGGAACGTAGTATTTCAAAAAAATTCCTACGATCATGCAAGATCTATCTAGGAGAAGCATAGCAACGAGCGAGGAGAGTGTGTCTACTTACCCTTGTAGGCCGAAAGCGGAAGCGTTTAGTAACGCGGTTGATGTAGTCGAACGTCTTCATGATCCAACCGATCCAAGTACCGAACGTACGGCACCTCCGCGTTCAGCACACGTTTAGCTCCATGACGTCCCTCGATCTCTTGATCCAGTTGAGGGCGAGGGAGAGTTCCGTCAGCACGACGGTGTGGCGACAGTGATGATGAAGTTACCGGTGCAGGGCTTCGCCTAAGCAGTACGACGATATGACCGAGGTGTGTAACTGTGGAGGGGGGCACCGCACACGGCTAAGAGAAGACTTGGTGTGTTCTAGCGGTGCCCCCCCCCCCACATATATATAGGTGGGAGGGGGAGGGAGTAGCAGGAGGCGCGCCCCAAGTAGGAGGAATCCTACTTGGGGCCTAATCCTATCCGGCCTCCCCCTTTTCCATGTTTTCCGGAGGGAGAAGGAAAGAGGGGGGAGAGAAGGAAAGGGGGGGCCGAATTGCCCCTTCCTTTCTCTCCTCTCCCTTTCCTTCCCCCTTATTCAGCCATGTATGGCGCGCACCAGCCCACTAGGGGCTGGTCTGTCCCGCCCTAGGCCCAATAAGGCCCATATCTTGGCCAGGGGTGCCCGGACCCCTTTCCGATGACCCGATACGTACCCGGTACCCCCAGAACACTTCCGGTGTCCAAATACCATCGTCCTATATATGAATCTTTACCTCTAGACCGTTTCGAGACTCCTCGTCATGTTCCTGATCTCATCCGGGACTTCGAACAACATTCGGTCATCAAATCACATAACTCATACAATATAGAATCATCATCGAACGTTAAGCGTGCGGACCCTACGGGTTCGAGAACTATGTAGACATGACGGAGACACCTCTCCGGTCAATAACCAATAGCGGAACCTGGATGCTCCCATTGGCTCCCACATATTCTACGAAGATCTTTATCAGTCAAACCGCATAACAACATACGTTATTCCCTTTGTCATCGGTATGTTACTTGCCCGAGATTCAATCGTCGGTATCTTCATACCTAGTTCAATATCATTACCGGCAAGTCTCTTCACTCGTTCCGTAATGCATCATCCCATAACTAAGTCATTAGTCACATTGCTTGCAAGGCTTATAGTGATGAGCATTACCGAGAGGGCCCAGAGATACCTCTCCGATACACGGAGTGACAAATTCTAATCTCGATCTATGCCAACCCAACAAACACCTTAGGAGACATCTATAGAGCATCTTTATAATCACCCAGTTACGTTGTGACGTTTGATAGCACACAAGGTGTTCCTCCGGTATTCGGGAGTTGCATAATCTCACAGTCAGAGGAACATGTATAAGTTATGATGAAAGCAATAGCAATAAAACTAAACGATCATTATGCTAAGCTAACAGATGGGTCTTGTCCATCACATCATTCTCTAATGATGTGATCTCGTTCATCAAATGACAACACATGTCTATGGTCAGGAAACATAACTACCTTTGATTAACGAGCTAGTTAAGTAGAGGCATACTAGGGACACTTTGTTTTGTCTATGTATTCACACATGCACTAATTTTTCGGTTAATACAATTCTAGCATGAATAATAAACATTTATCATGATATAAGGAAATATAAATAAAAACTTTATTATTGCCTCTAGGGCATATTTCCTTCAGTCTCCCACTTGCACTAGAGTCAATAATCTAGTTCACATCGCCATGTGATTTAACACCAATAGTTCACATCACCATGTTATTAGTTCACATCGCCATGTGACTAATACCCAAAGGGTTTTGCTAGAGTCAATAATCTAGTTCACATCGCTATCTGATTAACACCCAAAGAGTACTAAGGTGTGATCATGGTTTGCTTGTGAGAGAAGCTTAGTCAATGGGTCTGTCACATTCAGAGCCGTATGCATTTTGCAAATTTTCTATGTCTACAATGCTCTGCATGGAGCTACTCTAGCTAATTGCTCCCACTTTCAATATGTATCCAGATTGAGACTCAGAGTCATCCGGATTGGTGAGCTTGCATCAGCGTAACTCTTTACGACGAACTCTTTATCACCTCCATAACCGAGAAATATCTCCTTGGTCTTCTAAGGATAATTTTGACCGCTGTCAAGTGATCCACTCCTGGATCAATATCGTACTCCTTGCCAAACTCATGGCATGGTACACAATAGGTTTGGTACACAGCATAACATTCTTTATAGAACCTATGGCTGAGGCATAGGGAATGACTTTCATTCTCTTTCTATTTTCTGCCCGTGGTCGTGTCTTACTCAACTTTACACCTTGCAATACAGGCAAGAACTCCTTCTTTGACTGTTCCATTTTGAACTACTTCAAAAATCTTGTCAAGGTATGTACTCATTGAAAAATCTTATCAACCTTCTTGATCTATCTCTATAGATCTTGATGCCCAATATGTAAGCAGCTTCACCGAGGTATTTCTTTGAAAAACTCCTCTCAAACACCCCTTTATGCTTTCTAGAAAATTCAACATCATTTCCGATCAACAATATGTCATTCACACATACTTATCAGAAAGGCTGTAGTGCTCCCACTCACTTTCTTGTAAATACAGGCTTCTCCAAAAGTCTGTATAAAACCATATGCTTTGATCACACTGTCAAAGCGAACATTCCAACTCCGAAATGCTTGCACCAGTCCATAAATGGCTCACTGGAGCTTACACACTTTGTTAGCACCTTTTGGGTTGACAAAACCGTCTAGTTGCATCATATACAACTCTTCTTTAAGAAATCCATTCAGGAATGTAGTTTGACATCCATTGGCCAAATTTCATAAAACCCGGCAATTGCTAACATGATTCGGACAGACTTTAAGCATAGATACGAGTGAGAAACTCTCACCGTAGTCAACACCTTGAACTTGTCGAAAACCTTTTGCGACAATTCGAGCTTTGTAGATAGTAACACTACTATCAGCTTCCGTCTTCCTCTTGAAGATCCATTTAATCTCAATGGCTCGCCGATCATCGGGCAAGTCAATCAAAGTCCATACTTTGTTCTCATACATGGATCCCATCTCAGATTTCATGGCCTCAAGCCATTTCGCGGAATCTGGGCTCATCATCGCTTCCTCATAGTTCGTAGGTTCGTCATGGTCTAGTAACATGACTTCCAGAAAGGATTACCATACCACTCTGGTGCGGACTATACTCTGCTTGACCTACGAGGTTCGGTAGTAACTTGATCTAAAGTTTCATGATCATCATCATTAGCTTCCTCACTAATTGGTGTAGGAATCACTGGAACTGATTTCTGTGATGAACTACTTTCCAATTCGGGAGAAGGTACAACTACCTCATCAAGTTCTACTTTCCTCCCGCTCACTTCTTTGGAGAGAAACTCCTTCTCTAGAAAGGGTCCATTCTTAGCAACAAAGATCTTGCCTTCGGATCTGTGATAGAAGGTGTACCCAACAGTTTCCTTTGGGTATCCTATGAATACGCATTTCTCCGATTTGGGTTCGAGCTTATCAGGTTGAAACTTTTTCACATAAGCATGATGTAGCACAGCAACGGTAGTATTTCCCTCAGTAATGAAACCAAAGTATCGAACCAATAGGAGAACCAAGCAACAAAACGTAAACAACTCCTGCACACAAATAACAGCCACTCGCAACCCGACGTGTTAAAGGGGTTGTCAATCCCTTTCGGGTAACGGCACCAGAAGGCACGTGACGAGACAAAATTGTGATAGATTGAAATAATAGAACGCAAATAAAATAAAGTGCAGCAAGATATTTTTGTATTTTTGGGTTTAATAGATCTGAATAAAAATGCAAAGGAAAAGTAGGTCGCAAGGCAAATATATGAAGAAGAAGACCCGGGGGCCGTAGGTTTCACTAGTGGCTTCTCTTGAGAAAAATAGCAAACGGTGGGTAAACAAGTTTCTATTGGGCAATCGATAGAACTTCAAATAATTATGATGATATCCAGGCAATGATCATTACATAGGCATCACGTCCAAGATTAGTAGACCGACTCCTGCCTGCATCTACTACTATTACTCCACACATTGACTGCTATCCAGCATATGCATCTAGTGTATTAAGTTCATGGAAAAACGGAGTAATGCAATAAGAACGATGACATGATGTAGACAAGATCCGTTCATCTATATGGCGGTAGATATAGATCTCGTCTTTTTATCCTTAGTAGCAACAATACATACGTGTCGGTGCCCCTTCTGTCACTGGGATCAAGCACCGTAAGATCAAACACACTACCGGGCACCTCTTCCCATTGCAAGATAAATAGATCAAGTTGGCCAAACAAAACCCAAATATCGGAGAACAAATATGAGGCTATAAGAGATCATGCATATAAGAGATCAAAGAAACTCAAATAACTTTCATGGATATAAAAAGATATGACTGATCATAAACTCAAAGTTCATCAGATCCCAACAAACACACCGCAAAAGAGTTACATCATATGGATCTCCAAGAGACAATTGTATTGAGAATCCAGTGAGAGAGAGAGAGAGAGAGAGAGAGAGAGAGAGAGAAAGCCATCTAGCTACTAGCTATGGGCCCGAAGGTCTACAAAGAACTACTCACGCATCATCGGAGAGGCACCAATGGAGTTGGTGAACCCCATCCGAGATGGTGTCCAGATTGGATCTGGTGGTTCTGGACTCTGCCGCGGCTCGATGAATATTTCGTCGACTCCCCTAGGGTTTCTGGAATATTTGGGTATTTATAGAGCAAAGAGGCGGTCCAGGGGGCACCCGAGGTGGGCACAACCAAACAGGGCGCGCCTGGGCCTCCTGGCGCGCCTTGGTGGGTTGTGCCCCCCTCGAGGCACCCCCTGGTGTAACCAGGGCCCATTCCTTTTCTTCTGGCCCATAAAAAATCATAGTGGAGTTTCGTGGCATTTGGACTTCGTTTGATATTGATTTCCTCAGATGTAAAAACATGGAAAAACAGCAACTGGCACTTGGCACTATGTCAATAGGTTAGTACCAAAAAATGATATAAAATGACTATAAAATGATTATAAAACATCCAAGATTGATAATAAAACAGCATGGAACAATCAAAAATTATAGATACGTTGGAGACGTATCAGCATCCCCAAGCTTAACTCCTACTCGTCCTCGAGTAGGTAAGTGATAAAAACAGAATTTTTGATGTGGAGTGTTGTTCATCAAGTCAATCATATTCTTTTCTTTGTAGCATGGACATTTGGACTTTTATGTGATTCAAAGCAATAGTCTAGTTTTGACATAATAATTTAGATACTCAAGCATATCAACAAGCAACAATGTCTTTCAAAATATCAATGCTAAAATAAGCTATCCCTAGCCCATCATGCTCAAACATTGATCCATTCATGAAACATACTCGAATATTAACTACACCCAATACTTGAGCACGATCATATTGCCTCCTAGTTGGTGCTTTTTATGAGAGAAGATGGAGACTCAAATTTCAAAATAAAAATTGCATAAAGTAAAAGAAAGGCCCTTCGTAGAGGGAAGTAGGGATTTGTAGAGGTGGCAGAGCTCAAAGCGAAAAATTAAGATAAAAACATTTTGGGAGGTGTATCCATCCCACCAACGAAAACGACTTAGTGTTCCGAACACTTTCCATGCTAGATATGACATAGGCGGTTCCCAAACAGAAAATAAAGTTTATTCCTTTTTCCACCATTTCTTTCACTTTCCATGGCTAGTCGTATCCACGGGTGCCCTCCATACCAACACTTTCCAAGGAATTTATTATTTGACAACATAAAGTAAAAAAAAATTGCATTTCGGGACTGGGCATCCCTAAAACCTTTGTCTTACTCTCGTGCAATGACAAGTGAATAAACACTCATCGTGAGAATAACACATCCAGCATGGAAAATATTAGCCACCCGTTACCGTTCCGCGAGCGAAACAAACAGACAAAAGAGAAGTTTATTTTGAAAAGCAGAGATGGCACATGTAAATTAGCTTAGAACGGGAAGAGAATACCGCATATAGGTAGATATAGTGGACTCATGTGGCAAAACTGGTTTAAAGGATTTTGGATGCACAAGTAGAGGTCATACTTGGTGCAAAATGAAGGCTAGCAAAAAGATTGAGAAGTGACCAACCAAGAAATGAATAATTTCATAAGCAAGCATTAAGCATAATTAACACCGAATAATGCACCACAAGTAGGATATAATTTTCATTGCATGATTATTGACTTTCGTGCATGCATAGGGAATCACAAACCTTAACACCAATATTCTTACTAGAGCACAATTACTCATCAACATAACTCACGTATCACATCATCATATCTCAAAACTATTACTAAGAATCAAGTTTATTTTGTCCAATGATCTTCATGACATTTTCTTTTTCTTTATCCTTCTTGGATATCTATCACTTTGGCACTAATTTTCATGTGTTGCTTTTCACAAGCTCAAACAAATATAAGTGAAGATCATGAGCATAACAAATTTTCTTTCTCTCAAAATAATTTAAGTGAAGCAAGAGAGAATTTCTTCAAAATTTTACTAACTCTCAAACAGATCTAAGTGAATCAAGAGAGCATTTATTCAAAAAAAAACAAAGCACACCGTGCTCAAAAAGATATAAGTGAAGTACTAGAGCAAGTCCTAGCTCATAAAAGATTTAAGTGAAGCATAGAGAGCAATTCTAACAAGTCAAGATATAATTTTGGCTCTCTCAAATAGGTGTGTCCAGCAAGGATTGATAACTTAAAACACAAAATAAAACAAGCAAAGACACATATCATACAAGACGCTCCAAGCAAAATACATATCATGTGACGAATAAAAATATAGTTTCAAGTAAAATACCGATAGTTGTTGGAAGAAAGCGGGGATGCCACTCGGGGGCATCCCCAAGCTTAGTTGGTTGCTCATACTTGGATAATAGCTTGGGATGCCGGGGCATCCCCAAGCTTAGGCTCTTACATCCTTCCTTCACCCATCGTAAGATAACCCTAAACTTCGAAACTTCAATCACACAAAACTCAACAAAACCTTCGTGAGATCCGTTAGTGTAAGAAAAATGAATCACTACTATAGGTGCTGTATCAAACCAATTCTTATTCTGTTTTTGTATTATATCTACTGTATTCCAGCTTTTCTATGGCAAAAACGCATCAAAGAAAACCATAGAGCCATCAAAATAAGCACACAACACAAAGAAAACAGAATCTGTCAAAACAGAATAGTCTGTAGCAATCTGACTTAAACGAATACTTCTGGAACTCCAATCATTCTACCAAAATAGCAAGACCAGGGCAATTTGTATATTAATCTTCTGCAAAAAGAATCAGAGCAAAAGCTCTTTTATGTGATTTATGAAAATTATTTTCGTGAGCGCAAAGTTTCTGTCTTTTTCAGCAAGATCAAACAACTACCACCCAAGAAGATCCTATAGGCTTTACTTGGCACAAACACTAATTAAAACATAAAAAACACAACCATAACAGTAGCATAATTGTGCTAACACTCAAGAACAGAAAGTAAAAATAAAAAAATAAAATTTATTCATTGGGTTGCCTCCCAACAAGCGCTATAGTTTTACGCCCTTAGCTAGGCATAAAGCAAGGATCTAAGTTTTGTCATCTTTGGTTCAAGATCCATAAGATGCCCTCATGATTGATTCATAAGGTGGCTTGATTTTTGTTCTAGGAAAGTGTTCCATACCTTTCCTCAAAGGAAATTGGAACTTGATATTGCCCTCTTTCATATCAATCACGGCACCGATAGTGCGTAAAAACGGTCTTCCAAGAATAATTGGACAAGACGGATTGCAATCAATATCAAGAACAATAAAATCTATGGGCACATAATTTCTATTTGCAAGAATAAGAACATCATTAATTCTTCCCATAGGCATTTTAATAGTAGAATCCACCAAGTGCAAATTCAAAGAGCATTCTTCAAGATTGGTAAGACCAAGCACAACACATAAAGATTTTGGAATTGTAGAAACACTAGCACCCAAGTAACACAAGGCAAAACACTCATAATTTTTTATCTTGACTTTGATCATAGGGTCCCATTCATCATGCAATTTTCTAGGAATTGAAACTTCCAATTCCAATTTTTCTTCTAAAGCTTTCATCATAGCATCAACAATATGCTTAGTAAAAGCTTTATTTTATTCATAAGCATGGGGGAATTTATCATGGATTGCAACAAAGAAATACAATCAATCAAAGAGCAACTATCATAATTAAAGTCCTTGTAATCCAAAAGAGTGGGCACATCACTAGCTAAAGTTCTGACCTCTCCAAACCCACTTTCATCAATTTTCTCAACAAGATTTTCACCCTCCGAAATATTGGGACGCCTTCTACCTAAAGTTGACTCTTCTCCAGTCCCTTTTTCATCATTCTTAACTTTACTAAACAAGGAATCAATAGAAGAAACACCAATCATTTTAAGATCTTCATCCTTTTGCAAGAATAATCTCTAGAAAATGGTTTCTCTAAAAATTCTCTTTTAGCTCTAAGCATAGCATTTTTTTCTTACTTTCATCCATAGAAACATAAAGAGCTTTAATTGATTCATCTACTTTAGGCACAAAAATTTTCATCTTGAGATTTTCCACATCATGACCAATTCTATCAACACTTCTAGACAAATCATCAATCTTATTCAACTTTTCTTCTATGGAAGTGTTGAAAACTTTTTGTGTGTTGATGAATTCTTTAATATTATTCTCAAGATAAGAGGTATTCCTATTATTATTATAAGATTGATTTCCATAGGAATTACCATAATTGTTAGAGGAATTACTAGGAAAAGGCCTAGGATTAAAATTACCTCTATAAGCATTGTTGTTGAAATTATTTCTAGAGATAAAATTCACATCAATGGCATCACTATTTTGCTCAATCAAAGTAGACAAAGGAATATCATTAAAATAAATAGGAGCACTTTTACTAGCAACCAATTTCATAAGAGCATCAACTTTATCACTCAAAGAAGAAATTTCTTCAACCGAATTAACTTTTTTACTAGTAGGAGCTCTTTCGGTATGCCATTTTGAATAATTTGCCATTATATTATCAAGAAATTTGGTGGCTTCACCCAAAGTAATTTCCATAAAGGTACTGCCCGCGGCGGAATCTAAAAGATTACGAGAGACAAAATTCAACCCCGCATAAAAATTTTGTATGATCATCCAAAGATTTAACCCATGAGTTGGGCAATTCCTTAGCATCATTTTCACACTTTCCCAAAATTGTGCGACATGCTCATGTTCAAGTTGCTTGAAATTCATGATCTAGGTTCTAAGGGAAATAATTTTTGCGGGAGGAAAATACTTAGTGATAAAAGCGTCTTTGCACTTGTTCCAAGAATCGATACTATTATGAGGCAAAGAAGAGAACCAATTTTTTGCAGAATCATGCAAAGAGAACGGAAATAATTTCATCTTGACCACATCATTGTCCACATCTTTTTTATTTTGCATATCACATAATTCCACGAAGGTATTAAGATGGGACGCGACATCCTCATTAGGAGTACCGGAAAATTGGTCTTTCATAACAAGATTCAGCAAAGCAGTATTAATATCACAAGTCTCCGCACTAGTGGCAGGGGGAGCAAGCAGAGTGCCAATAAAATCATTGTTATTGGTATTTGAGAAATCACATAGCTTGGTGTTCTCTTGAGTCATGATGACTACACAACAAGATTGCACTCAAAAACAGATCTGGCAAGAAAACAGCGAACGGAAAAAGAGAGGCGAATAAAACGACAAATTTTTTGTGAAGTGGGGGAGAGGAAAACGAGAGGCAAATGGCAAATAATGTAAATTGCAAGGAGATGAGATTTGTGATTAGGAACCTGGTTATGTTGAAGATCCTCCCCGACAACGACGCCAGAAATTCCCTTGATGATGTTTGCTAAGACTACGCCGGTGTTTCCCCCAAGAGGAGAGGATGATGTAGCACAGCAACGATAGGTATTTCCCTCAGTAATGAAACCAAGGTATCGAACCAGTAGGAGAACCAAGCAACAAAACGTAAACAGCTCCTACACACAAATAATAGCCACTCGCAACCCTACGTGTTAAAGGGGTTGTCAATCCCTTTCGGGTATGGGCGCCATAAGGCACGTGACGAGAGAAAATTGTGATAGATTGAAATTATAGAACGCAAATAAAATAAAGTGCAGAAAGATATTTTATATTTTTGGGTTTAATAGATTTGAATAAAAATGCAAAGGAAAAGTAGATCGCAAGGCAAATATATGAAGAAGAAGACCCGAGGGCCGTAGGTTTCACTAGTGTCTTCTCTCCAGAAAAATAGCAAACGGTGGGTAAACAAATTACTGTTGGGCAATTGATAGAACTTCCAAAAATTATGACGATATCCAGGCAATGATCATTACATAGGCATCACGTTTAAGATTAGTAGACCGACTCCTGCCTCAATCTACTACTATTACTCCACACATCGACCGCTATCCAGCATGCATCTAGTGTATTAAGTTCATGGAAAAACGGAGTAATGCAATAAGAACGATGACATGATGTAGACAAGATCCGTTTATCTATATGGCGGTAGATATAGATCTCGTCTTTTTATCCTTAGTAGCAACGATACATACGTGTCGGTTCCCCTTCTGTCACTGGGATCAAGCACCGTAAGATCGAACCCACTACCGGGCACCTCTTCCCATTGCAAGATAAATAGATCAAGTTAGCCAAACAAAACCCAGATATCCGAGAAGAAATACGAGGCTATAAGAGATCATGCATATAAGAGATCAAAGAAACTCAAATAACTTTCATGGATATAAAAGATATGACTGATCATAAACTCAAAGTTCATCAGATCCCAACAAACACACCGCAAAAGAGTTACATCATATGGATCTCCAAGAGACCATTTTATTGAGAATCCAGCGAGAGAGAGAGAAAGCCATCTAGCTACAAACTACGGACCCGAAGGTCTACAAAGAACTACTCACGCATCACCGGAGAGGCACCAATGGAGGTGGTGAACCACATCCGAGATGGTGTCTAGATTGGATCTGGTGGTTCTGGACTCTGCGGCGGATGGATGAATATTTTGTTGACTCCCCTAGGGTTTCTGGAATATTTGGGTATTTATAGACCAAAGAGGCGGTCCGGGGGGCACCCGAGGTGGGCACAACCCACCAGGGCGTGCCTGGGCCTCCTGGCACGCCCTGGTGGGTTGTGCCCCCCTCGGGGCACCCCCCAGGTGCAACCAGGGCCCATTGCCTTTCTTTTGGCCCATAAAAAATCATCGTGGAGTTTCGTGGCATTTGGACTTCATTTGATATTGATTTCCTGCGATGTAAAAAACATGGAAAAAATAGCAACTGGCACTTGGCACTATGTCAATAGGTTAGTACCAAAAATGATATAAAATGACTATAAAATGATTATAAAACATCCAAGATTGATAATAAAATAGCATGAAACAATGAAAAATTATAGATACGTTGGAGACGTATCAAAGCATCACAACCCCAAACTTTAAGAAACGATAGCTTAAGTTCTTTGCTAAACCACAGTTCATACGGTGTCATCTCAACGGATTTTTAGACGGTGCCCTATTTAACGTGAATGCAGTTGTCTCTAATGCATAACCCCAAAATGATAGTGGTAAATCGGTAAGAGACATCATAGATCGCACCATATCTAATAAAGTACGGTTACGACGTTCGGACACACCATTACGCTGTGGTGTTCCAGGTGGCGTGAGTTGTGAAACTATTCCACATTGTTTCAAATGAAGGCCAAACTCGTAACTCAAATATTTCACCTCCTCGATCAGATCATAGAAACTTTATTTTCTTGTTACGATGATTCTCAACTTCACTCTGAAATTCTTTGAACTTTTCAAATGTTTCAGACTTGTGTTTCATTAAGTAGATATACCCATATCTGCTCAAATCATCTGTGAATGTCAGAAAATAACGATACCCGCCGCGAGCCTCAACACTCATCAAAATGCATACATCGGTATGTATTATTTCCAATAAATCAGTGGCTCGCTCCATTGTTCCGGAGAACGGAGTCTTAGTCATCTTGCCCATGAGGCATGGTTCATAAGCATCAAATGATTCATAATCAAGTGATTCCAAAAGTCCATCCGCATGGAGTTTCTTCATGCGCTTTACACCAATATGACCTAAACGGCAGTGCCACAAGTATGTTGCACTATCATTATCAACTTTGCATCTTTTGGCATCAATATTATGAATATGTGTATTACTACAATCGAGATTCAATAAACCCTTTACATTGGGTGTATGACCATAGAAGGTTTTATTCATGTAAACAGAACAACAATTATTGTCGGACTTAAATGAATAACCGTATTGCAATAAACATGATCCAATCATATTCATGCTCAACGCAAACACCAAATAACATTTATTTTAGGTTCAACGCTAATCCCAAAGGTAAAGGGAGTGTGTGATGGTGATCTTATCAACCTTGGAATCACTTCCAACACACATCGTCGCCTCGCCCTCAACTAGTCTCTGTTCATTTTGTAACTCCTGTTTCAAGTTACTAATCATAGTAACTGAACCAGTATCAAATACCCAGGGGCTACTATGAACACTAGTAAAGTACACATCAATAACATGTATATCATATCTACTTTTGTTCACTTTGCCATCCTTCTTATCCGCCAAGCATTTGGGGCAGTTCCGCTTCCAGTGATTATTCCATTTGCAGTAGAAGCACTCAGTTTCAGGCTTAGGTCTAGCTTTGGGCTTCTTCATGGGAGTGGCAACTTGCTTGTCATTCTTCTTGAAGTTCCCTTTCTTTCCCTTGCCCTTTTACTTGAAACTAGTGGTCTTGTCAACCATCAACACTTGATGCTTTTCTTGATTTCTACCTTCGCTGATTTCAGCATCGCGAAGAGCTCGGGGAATCGTTTTCATCATCCCTTGCATATTATAGTTCATCACGAAGTTCCAGTAACTTGGTGATAGTGACTAGAGAACTCTGTCAATCACTATCTTATCTGGAAGATTAACTCCCACTTGATTCAAGCGATTGTAGTACACAGACATTCTGAGCACATGCTCACTGGTTGAGCTATTCTCCTCCATCTTGTAGGCAAAAATACTTGTCAGATGTCTCATACCTCTCGACTCGGGCATGAGTTTGAAATACCAATTTCAACTCTTGGAACATCTCATATGGTCCATGGCGTTTCAAAACATTTTTGAAGTCCCAGTTCTAAGCCGTAAAGCATGGTGCACTAAACTATCAAGTAGTCATCATACCGAGCTTGTCAAACGTTCATAACATCTGCATTTGCTCCTGCAATAGTTCTATCACCTAGCGGTGCATCAAGGACAAAATTCTTCTGTGCAGCAATGAGGATAATCCTCAGATCATGGACCTAGTCCGCATCATTGCTACTATCAACTTTCAACTTAGTTTTATCTAGGAACATATCATAAATAAAACGAGGAAGCTATACGCGAGCAATTGATCTACAACATAGATATGCAAATACTATGAGGACTAAGTTCATGATAAATTTAAGTTCAATTAATCATATTACTTAAGAACTCCCACTGAGATATTGTAACATCCCAAATTTTCAATTTGGAATGTTATACATTAGATCATCATTACATAGCATATTTTATTGCATTTTGGCAAATCCTCGAAAATCCTAAGCAACTCAAGGACCCTCGGAGAGAGTTGGGGATTTTTCCCGGTTTTCATACTTGATTTTTATCAAATAATAAAACGAGGATTTTTGGTTTTAACTATTTTTCTCTCCGAAAAATATTTTGTATTAAAATAAATGAGAGGAGAAAATATGACTTCTCCAAAATAATTGAAATATTGAAGGAAAAATATTAAAATCAAATATTTGATTTTATTCAGATTTTATTTGCAATTTTAATTGCATTAAAAACAATTGCACGTTTTCAAAACTGCATTTTTAGGGCCAAGAAAATATTCACGTCGTTCTAATTATTTTAATTAGACGGTGAAAACTTGTTTTGGCATTTTTGGATTTTTATTTATTTGTCTATGATTTTTTTAGTTCGGCGGAATATTATTTAAATAAATCGCCCGAGCGCCGACTGGGCCGAAGCCCAGCCGACGGCCCGGCCGCGAGTCGTCTCCCACCTGGAGACGGAGTCGCCGCCCGACTCCCGCACGGCCACGACGCCGCCGCCGTCGCCCCTTCCCCAAGGCAACCCCCCTTCTTATATACTCCCCCCTGTCCCTCTCCTCACCCCGCCGCCCCGACCCGCACCCGTCCCCGCCGCCAGGAGCGCCCGACTCCGCCGCCGAAGACGCCGCCGCCCCGGAGCCCGTACGCCGCCGCCGAAGCCCCATCTCGCCGCCCCGACGTCGCCCCGAGCCCCGCCGCCCCTCGCCGCACCCCTCGAGCCCCGCCGGAGCCCGTCCTGAGCCCCGCCGGAATTGCCCCGACGAGGTAGCCGAGCCGCCGCCGCCGAGCCGGGTTTTTTTCAAAAAAACCGTTCGGTTTATTTTTTTCCGAAACCCTAGTTTTTTTATAGATCGGTTTATTTTTTTCGGTTTAGTTAATTAGTGAACGTTCACCGATCCGTTCGTTTTAACGAACGTGTTCGTCGGTTTGTCGCAGCTAACGAACGTCCGTTCGTTTAACTGTTCGTCAGTTTTCTTTTTTGTCGGTTTCCGCGATTATTCCAGATCGCGATTTCTGATCAGATTTTCGTTCTGGTTTATCTTTTCGCTCGTTTATCGGAATCAGGTGATTCAAGCGCCTAGAGTTTCGTCTCGAAATTCTCTTTGCATTTAACCTACTCAAACAAGTTTTTGCTACTGTAAAATTTGACCTAGAGCCAGATTAGTAAACGAAGCTTGTTTCTTTCGCCGTTTGACTTTCGTTGCTTCGTTCGATTTGTTTCTTTTTGCAAACCGGAGTTCTTAAGTTGAACTTTCTGGTTACATCTTTTATTTGAGTTTTACCTGTGCATTTGATGAGTGCTTATTGTATGCTTGTTTGTTTGCGATAGAGTACCCGGAGTGCGCCGCTTGCTACTTCGAATCTCTAAGTTTCACGGATCATCAGCAAGGCAAGTAACACTTTGATCATACCTCTTTTACTACCCAGTTTTATTGCATTAGAAAAATCCTCAAACATTGCATGGTTAGGATCTAATTAAATTGTGGGTATTGGGAAGTAGTTGAGGTAGTACCTATTACCTGTTTTAATTATCAAACCCTTGGGAGTTACTTCTACGTTTGCTTATATTGCTATGCTATGCTAGTAGACGTGGATTGGGTTTGAGTGTATCCATGACAGATGTGAGATTGTTAATATATGGTTAAACTTAAGGTGGCAACTAAAACTCACATCTGGGTGGATTGAGGTACCTGGGTATTCCAGGATTGCCTGTTTTCTAAGGACCGCCACCCAGGCTCAAAGGGATCATGAGATTATTCATGCTAGAAACTTCCGTGTGCAGCCACAAGATATTATGGGCTCTAGCATAGTTGATTAAGTTGTGTGAGCTCTTGAAGAGGTAGACTAGCAGATGTAGGGGTTGTAGGTGGTACTGTCTACCCGGAGTAGAGAGTTAACACTTCTGAAAGACTGTGTCTCGGTCATCTGTTTCTCAAACATCATGTAGTGCGAGAATCTAGCGGAGGCGATCGAGTCTTGTGGGGAAAAGTGCACAAACCTCTGCAGAGTGTACAATCTAATCATGGTTAGCCGTGTCCCCGGTTATGGACATCTTGAGTATCTAGTACTTGGATTATCATGTGAATCTCATCACCATGTTACTTTAATTAATTTTGTTGGGTTAATGATGATACTTAATTGGGATTGAGAATGCTGTCAACCATTCTCAATGTTTAACAACCACCATGATAGTTAAATAAAATTTATTCCTTTGCAGTAGGGAAAAATTGGCTTTTCGCAAAACTGTAACCATAGAGCCTTCTACCAGCCATATATGCATGTAGTATAGCATTATTATGTTCATTACTCTCTATGTGTTACATTGCCAGCTTATTCCATGTGCTGACCCGTTTCGGGCTGCAACGTTTCATGTTGCAGACTTTTCAGATGACGAGTAAGGTGCCTTAGGTCGTGGTCTTATACTCAGTGATGCCGTTGGAGTTGATGGACTCACTTATCTTCCAAGTCTTCCGCTGTTATCGTATTTAGATGGCCTTAAGCCATATTTATCATACTTATTCTCTTTTGAGATACTCGTTGTAATAAGTGTGTGATTGCTACTCTGTTATAAATCCTCCATTTGTACTGTGTGTGTTAGCATTACTGATCTAGGGATGACACTGGTGCACAGCAGCACAGACTGTTTGAGGTCTGGTCGCTACAAAGGTGGTATCAGAGCACATGCTGACTGTAGGACACAACCACTAAGCTTAAACCCTAGAACACTACTCTCTTCTCATTTCTGACTCCTCTGCACTTTCTACTCTTTTAGGAATGGCGGATGCAAGGAACAAGTTCATGCAACCGGATGAAGAGACACCTTTTGGACGACACTTGAAGGAAGACACTAAGTACCTGAACATCGGAATACCAAGCTTCACCGGAACCTACAACGCCACACTACCAGAAGAGGAGCGCTGGAAGATTCAAGTTCAAGTTCCAGGAAGGATGTTCACGCCAGTGACTGAGCCTATAGAGTTTTCCTTTGATGCACCAACCTGGAGTTTAGGGAAGAGCATGGCAGCCCACATCTCTATGGGACACATTGGAGAAGTCTACCGCAAGGAGCTTAAGGATACCATTTATCATATTTGTGGACGCAGTGATGAGCAATGGGAGATGATCAGCACCAAGAAGGATGGATCAATTGCAGCTTTCATCCAGGAGCAAAACCAACACATTCATCGCCAAGAGAACCCGATGTGCGCAGACATGATAGAACTGAAGAAGGCATTGACCAAGATCACGGAGTTGGAGGAAGAACTCAAGGCTACACGCGATGGATATGATGAGGAGATCGCCACGTTGTTGGAGAAGAATGACGACCTGATACAGAAGATCGGAGTTTTCATGGGAGACCCAGCACCTAGAGGACAAGACGACGATTCTACTTGCCCGCATAACTACATCATCATCGACGACACCGACTCAGACCCCAGTGAAGATGACTTTGTTGATGAAGCTGGAGCAGATATCATGGAGTCTTCTACCGATCAAAATTTCTAGTAGACCACCATATCAGTAGTAGTATTTCCCCATGTAAATAGTATAGTCCGAGCACTTTTGTAACGATAGTTAGATCGATTGTATGCCTTGTTTGAATTGATTGAGTGATATTGATTGTGTTTGTCTCATATGCATATGGGTAGTGTTTCCTCTCTAGACCTCATTCTATTCTAAATTCTCATCTTTTCTAAACCTATCAGATGCCTCCGAGATGCGACACCGGATTTGTTTTCCCACCAGAGATCACTCAGTTGATTCAGCAGCAGAATGCCCTGATGCAAGTGTTAGTACAGAACCAAGGCAACAACAACAACAACCCACCACCACCACCTGTTGATCACTTAGCCCGTTTCTTGAGGCTAAATCCGCCGGTGTTTTCCAGCAGCACCGAGCCGATTGTTGCAGATGATTGGCTCCGCAAAGTTGGAAGGGAGTTGGCCACTGCAGGATGCACAGATGCGGAGAGAGTGCGTTTTGCCGCACATCAGCTTGATGGACCCGCAGCATCATGGTGGGAGAATTACACAGCCACACACCCTATTGACACTGTCACATGGGACCAATTTCAGCAAGCTTTCCGTACTACCCATGTTTCAGCAGGAGCTATGGCTATGAAGAAGCGTGAGTTTCGCAACCTACGCCAAGGAGGACGCACCGTAGGCCAGTATGTGGAGGACTTTAGTAAGTTAGCACGTTATGCTCCAGATGACGTTGCTACAGATGCAGCCAAGCAGGAGAAGTTTCTAGAAGGACTGAATGATGAGCTGAGCATGCAGCTGATGGTAGCAACCTTCAACAACTACCAGGAGTTAGTAGATAGAGCACTCATGATTGAAGGGAAGCAGCAGCAGATTGAAAACCGTAAGAGGAAGTATGGACAAGGGAAGTACAATTCTGGAGCTCAGCAGAAGCCACGTTTTGCCCCAAAATCGGGAGGACAGTTTCAGCATACCCATGGAGGAGGTAGTTCGCACAACCATAATGGCCCCAAGAATGGTAATGGGAATGGAGGAAGCAATGGGCAGAACCGTAATAACCCATCTACCCCAGCCAAGAGGGATCTAAGTCACGTTACTTGTTTCAAGTGCCAGAAGACTGGACATTATGCAACTGAATGCCCTGAAGCCCAGAATGGAAATGGCAATGGAAGCTCTGGGAAGAAGCCGAACCCTTTCAACAAAGGACATGTGAACCACGTTAGCGTGGAGGAGGTAGAAGCTCAGCCAGATGCAGTAATAGGTAAGTTTTTGGTTAAGTCATTTACTGCACTCGTTCTTTTTGATACTGGTGCATCGCATTCATACATATCAAGGGGATTTGTGGATAAGTATAAACTGCCAACCCAAGCCCTTAGGTCACCCATGTTAGTAACCTCGCCAGGAGCAGAGTATATGGCTAGTTCATGGTGTGATCGGTTACCATTAAGGATTGGTAACTACGTGTTTCCCTCGGACCTAATAGTACTGGAATCGCAAGGATTGGATGTGATATTAGGCATGGATTGGTTATCAAAGCATGGAGGGAACATTGAGTGCGCCAGTAAGACGATTTTGCTTACCACCCCAGAAGGAAGAAGGATTAAGTATGTATCCTGGCATATGCCGAAGAGGACTCAGGTGAATTCCTTATCAGGAGTTGTACAGGAGGAAGCACCAGTGGTGAAGGATTTCCCTGACTTATTTCCAAAAGAGTTGCTAGGCATGCCATGGATAGAGACATTGAGTTTCTGATTGAACTTTTGCCAGGCACAGGACCAATATCTAAGAGACCGTACAGGATGCCCGCCAAAGATTTGGAGCAAATTAAGAAGCAGATTAAGGAGTTACTGGATAAAGGCTATATTCGCCCAAGTTCATCACCTTGGGGATCACCCGTACATCTAGTGGAGAAGAAAGATGGATCGTTGAGGATGGTTGTTGATTATCATGGATTGAATGAACTGACCATCAAAAATAAGTACCCACTGCCGATGATCAATGATTTGTTTGACCACTTACAAGGAGCTAAGGTATTTTCCAAGATCGATCTATGATCAGGATACCATCAGTTGAAGATTCGAGAGCAGGATATACCTAAGACGGCTTTTACCACCAGGTATGGGCTGTATGAGTATACCGTTATGTCATTTGGTCTGACTAACGCACCTGCCTATTTCATGAACCTGATGAACAAAGTGTTTATGGAGTTTTTGGATAAGTTCGTCGTGGTGTTCATTGATGATATTTTGGTCTACTCAAAGAACGAAGAGGAGCATAAGGAGCATTTGCGCTTGGTACTTGAGAAGCTCAGAGAACATCAGTTATACGCCAAGTTCAGCAAATGTGAGTTTTGGCTGAAGGAAGTTGGATTCCTCGGACATGTTATATCCGGATAAGGAATAGCAGTAGACCCCGCCAAAGTTGACACAGTAACAAGCTGGGAAGCACCCACGTCAGTTGGAGAGATCCGGAGTTTTCTTGGACTTGCAAGATACTATCGGAGGTTCATTGAGAATTTCTCAAAGATTGCTAAACCCATGACAGAGCTGTTAAAGAAGGACACCAAGTTCAATTGGACTGAGGATTCTGAAGCTAGTTTTCAGGAGTTGAAGAAACGTTTGGTTACATCACCAGTGTTGATTCTGCCAGACCAACGCAAGGATTATGAAGTTTATTGCGACGCTTCTCGTCGAGGACTTGGAGCAGTGCTTATGCAGGAAGGAAGAGTTGTTTCATATGCTTCACGGCAACTTAAACCCCATGAGAAGAATTATGCCACGCATGATTTGGAGTTAGCAGCCGTAGTGCATGCGTTGAAGACATGGAGACATTTTCTCATCGGAAATCACTGTGAGGTGTACACGGATCACAAGAGTTTGAAGTACATTTTCACGCAAAAGGAGTTGAATCTCAGGCAAAGGAGATGGTTGGAACTCATAAAGGATTATGATATGAGATTGCATTATCACCCCGGAAAGGCTAACATAGTAGCAGACGCGTTGAGCCGCAAGAGTCATGTCAACACACTCATGACCGGACAGTTACCGAAAGTATTAGCCGAGGATCTTCGCGAGCTATGTTTGGAGATAGTACCGAGAGGTTACGTAGCAACGTTGGAGATCCAGTCTACCTTGATGGAAAAGATCAGAGGAGCTCAGAAGACAGACAAGGAGATTGCAGAGATAAAGGAAAGAATGAGTAAAGGAAAAGCCAAGGGATTTCGTGAGGATGAGCACGATACCTTATGGTTTGAGGACCGCGTTTATGTGCCTACTAATCCGGAGATCAGGAAGTTGATCTTGCAAGAGGCCCATGATTCACCGTATTCGATTCACCCAGGAAATACCAAGATGTATTTGGATTTGAAGGATACTTTCTGGTGGACCGGAATGAAGAAGGATATTGCGGAGTATGTAGCAGTTTGTGATGTATGTCAGAGAGTGAAGGCAGAGCATCAGAAGCCAGCAGGATTGCTACAGCCATTGTCGATACCCGAATGGAAGTGGGATAAACTAGGCATGGATTTTATCACGGGATTGCCCAGGACTCGTTCAGGCTATGACTCAATATGGGTTGTAGTCGATCGTTTGACGAAAGTAGCTCATTTCATCCCAGTGAAGACCACTTACACCAGTGCTAAGTTGGCAAAGATATACATGACCAGAATCGTATGTTTGCATGGAGTTCCGAGGACCATTGTATCAGATAGAGGAACCCAGTTTACCTCGAAGTTTTGGAATCAGTTACATGAAACTTTGGGAACCAGGCTAGAATTCAGTACAACTTTTCACCCACAGACAGATGGACAGACCAAGAGAGTCAATCAGATTTTGGAGGACATGTTGAGAGCTTGTGCGCTAGATTATGGATCTAGTTGGGACGACAACCTGCCATATGCAGAGTTTTCTTACAACAACAGTTATCAAACCAGTTTGAAGATGGCCCCTTTCGAAGCTTTATACGGAAGGAGGTGTAGAACACCATTGTTATGGAACGAAGTTGGAGAGCGCCAATTGTTTGGACCAGACTTGATTAAGGAATCAGAACAGAAAGTGAAGTTGATTCGCGATAGGCTCAAGGTAGCCCAGTCCAGGCAGAAGAGTTATGCGGATTCTAAATGCAAGGAGATAGTTCACGAAGTCGGAGACAGAGTTTATCTTCATGTATCACCACTTCGAGGAGTGAAGCGCTTTGGAGTTAAAGGAAAGTTAGCGCCACGTTTTGTAGGACGATACAGAGTTTTGGAGCGTATGGGAGAAGTTGCTTACAAGCTGGAATTGCCTGAAGGATTGTCAGGAGTTCATGGTGTATTTCATGTTTCCCAGTTGAAGAAGTGCCACGCAGAGATGGCTGAGATACCACTGAGAGATACAGTGCCACTGGAAGCGATTCAGTTGGAAAGTGATTTGACCTATGAGGAGAAACCAGTTAAGATTCTTGAGTATGCCAGCCGAGTCACCCGCAGCAAGGTTATCAAGTTCTACAAAGTTCAGTGGAGTCACCACACTCAAGATGAAGCCACCTGGGAGCGAGAGGAAGATCTACGGAAGAACCACTGGGTGAAAACTTGTTTTGGCATTTTTGGATTTTATTTATTTGTCTATGATTTTTTTAGTTCGGCAGAATATTATTTAAAAAAATTGCCCGAGCGCCGACTGGGCCGAAGCCCAGCTCCCCGCGCGGCCCAGCCGCGAGTCATCTCCCACCTGGAGACGGAGCCGCCGCCCGACTCCCGCACGGCCACGACGCCGCCGCCGTCGCCCCTTCCCCAAGGCAACCCCCTTCTTATATACTCCCCCCCGTCCCTCTCCTCACCCCGCCGCCCCGACCTGCACCCGTCCCCGCCGCCAGGACCACCCGACGCCGCCGCCGCCCCGGAGCCCGTACGCCGCCGCCGAAGCCCCGTCCCCGCCACCCCGCCGTCGCCCCGAGCCCCGCCGCCCCTCGCCGCACCCCCCGAGCCCCGTCGGAGCCCGTCCCGAGCCCCACCGGAGTTGCCCCGACGAGGTAGCCGAGCCGCCGCCGCCGAGCCGGTTTTTTTTCAAAAAAACCTTTCGGTTTATTTTTTTCCGAAACCCTAGTTTTTTTATAGATCGGTTTATTTTTTTCGGTTTAGTTAATTAGTGAACGTTCACCGATCCGTTCGTTTTAACGAACGTGTTCGTCGGTTTGTCGCAGCTAACAAACGTCCGTTCGTTTAACTGTTCGTCAGTTTTCATTTTCGTCGGTTTTTCCGCGATTATTCCAGATCGCGATTTCTGATCAGATTTTCGTTCTGGTTTATCTTTTCGCTCGTTTATCGGAATCAGGCGATTCAAGTGCCTAGAGTTTCGTCCCAAAATTCTCTTTCCGTTTAACCTACTCAAACAAGTTTTTGCTACTGTAAAATTTGACTTAGATCCAGATTAGTAAACGAAGCTTGTTCCTTTCGCCGTTTGACTTTCGTTGCTTCGTTCGATTTGTTTCTTTTGCAAACCGGAGTTCTAAAGTTGAACTTTCTAGTACATGTTGTATTTGAGTTTTACCTGTGCGTTTGATGAGTGCTTATTGTATGCTTGTTTGTTTGCGATAGAGTACCCGGAGTGCGCCGCTTGCTACTTCGAATCTCTAAGTTTCACGGATCATCAGCAAGGCAAGTAACACTTTGATCATACCTCTTTTACTACCCAGTTTTATTGCATTAGACAAATCCTCAAACATTGCATTGTTAGGATCTAATTAAATTGTGGGTATTGGGAAGTAGTTGAGGTAGTACCTATTACCTGTTTTAATTATCAAACCCTTGGGAGTTACTTTTACGTTTGCTTATATTGCTATGTTATGCTAGTAGACGTGGATTGGGTTTGAGTGTATCCATGACAGATGTGAGATTGTTAATATATGGTTAAACTTAAGGTGGCAACTAAAACTCACATCTGGGTGGATTGAGGTACCTGGGTATTCCAGGATTGCCTGTTTTTCTAAGGACCGCCACCCAGGCTCAAAGGGATCATGAGATTATTCATGCTAGAAACTTCCATGTGCAGCCACAAGCTATTATGGGCTCTAGCATAGTTGATTAAGTTGTGTGAGCTCTTGAAGAGGTAGACTAGCATATGTAGGGGTTGTAGGTGGTACTGTCTACCCGGAGTAGAGAGTTAACGCTTCTGAAAGACTGTGTCTCGGTCATCCGTTTCTCAAACATCATGTAGTGCGAGAATCAAGCGGAGGCGATCGAGTCTTGTGGGGAAAAGTGCACAAACCTCTGCAGAGTGTACAATCTAATCATGGTTAGCCGTGTCCCCGGTTATGGACATCTTGAGTATCTAGTACTTGGATTATCATGTGAATCTCATCACCATGTTACTTTAATTAATTTTGTTGGGTTAATGATGATACTTAATTGGGATTGAGAATGCTGTCAACCATTCTCAATGTTTAACAACCACCATGATAGTTAAATAAAATTTATTCCTTTGCAGTAGGGAAAAATTGGCTTTTCGCAAAACTGTAACCATAGAGCCTTCTACCAGCCATATATGCATGTAGTATAGCATTATTATGTTCATTACTCTCTATGTGTTACATTGCCAGCTTATTCCATGTGCTGACCCATTTCGGGCTGCAACGTTTCATGTTGCAGACTTTTCAGACGACGAGTAAGGTGCCTTAGGTCGTGGTCTTATACTCAGTGATGCCGTTGGAGTTGATGGACTCACTTATCTTCCAAGTCTTCTGCTGTTATCGTATTTAGATGGCCTTAAGCCATATTTATCATACTTATTCTCTTTTGAGATACTCGTTGTAATGAGTGTGTGATTGCTACTCTGTTATAAATCCTCCATTTGTACTATGCGTGTCAGCATTACTGATCCAGGGATGACACTGGTGCACAGCAGCACAGACTGTTTGAGGTCTGGTCGCTACAGATATAGTCATCCCTCTAGTCATCTAAATGATCACGTGATCCATATCAACTAAACCATGTCCGATCATCACATGAGATGGAGTAGCTTTCAATGGTGAACATCACTATGTTGATCATATCTACTATATGATTCACGTTCGACCTTTCGGTCTCAGTGTTCCGAGGCCATATCTGCATATGCTAGGCTCGTCAATTTTAACCCGAGTATTCTGCATGTGCACCCGTTGTATGTGAACGTAGAGCTTATCACACCCGATCATCACGTGGTGTCTCAACCCGAGGAACTGCTGTAACGGTGCATACTCAGGGAGAATACTTATACCTTGAAATTTTAGTAAGGGATCATCTCATAATGCTACTGTCGTACTAAGCAAAATAAGATGCATAAAAGATAAACATCACATGCAATCAAAATATGTGACATGATATGGCCATCATCATCTTGTGCCTTTGATCTCCATCTCCAAAGACCGTCGTGATCTCTATCGTCACCGGCATGACACCATGATCGCCATCATCTTGATCTTTATCAACGTGTCGTCACATGGTCGTCTCGCCAACTATTTCTTTTGCAACTATTGCTATCGCATAGCGATAAAGTAAAGCAATTATATGGTGCTTGCATCTTATGCAATAAAGAGACAACCATAAGGCTCCTGCCAGTTGCCGATAACTTCAACAAAACATGATCATCTCATACAACAATTTATATCTCATCACATCTTGACCATATCACATCACAACATG